>NW_028277177.1:15590833-16321666 GCF_051122295.1 Plectrocnemia conspersa
TTTAAGCACCAAAAGAATTATTGATACAAATATCTTAATAGCATAGGATTCTAGAAAAAGTTTGCCTTTAAATATTTGTTTTATCAATTAGAGTTTAAACTCAAGAATATTTATATCGTAATATAAATTACTGTTTTTATTAATTACAAAAATATGTATGTATGTTTTTCATTTATTTGCCAGAATTATTTGTAAAGACATAATTCTTTTGCGAGATATTGATGGTTGTCAAAAATATTGAATAGCTCTCTATATGTAAGTGGTCGAAATACAGCTATTTATAATCTACGTCATCACTCTGAAGGATATCTGACTAAAAATAGAACGTAAACCGCATTGAATTTGCTTTATACAATATCTCTAGCGAAGCATGAATAAAGGGTGAGCCACAAATGTATCTAAAAAAGTATTACATATATATAAACGATATTTATATATACATATACATATATACAATAAAAGAGAGCGAAATCATTTCGTAAACAGCTACACTAGTGCAACCAAACTAAAATTCATAGTTTTCCATCATAATTGTATTTGATTTTTTAATTTTTTTAAACACGAAAGTAACAATTTAACCAAAATTACAGCAACATTAAAGTCTCAAACTCTTGATATGCAATAATAAAAATATCTCTGCAGATGTTATGCTTAAACCTGAGTATTTTTCTGGGAGTTAGATATTAGTGATTATTATGTACAATATTAATTATTACGATTAAACATCACAGATTCAGTTTTCTTAGCACTATTTCACGGATGAATATCATTTTAAATATTTCGAAATCTATCAAGCTAGTGATTTTGAGTGTAATAATTGTTGATACTTATAAAAATAAATGATTTACAGGCTTTGATATTAGTCTGGTGTTTCAGTACTTATTTAGAAGTCTTTTGTGGTTACTTCGTTGTAACGTCTGTTATGTTACAATGGATGGCTTACGATATATAAATAAATTAATATTTAAATGAAATTAACCTTAGCTAAAATTAATTGTTCTATGAAAATGTTTAATTATATTATTTTTAAAATATGGGAATGCAATAAATTAAATCAAAGTAATTTTTAAGATATATTTACATCGATATTCAGTAGAAATAGTATATATTTCTTAGGAATTTTTGATATTTTTCAATAAAAAGTAACAAATATTAACCAGGTGACAATTAATAAAATTAAACATATAAATCTTGTGGCTTTTAAAAGTTTTCCCAGATATTTCCAGACAAAAAACTATGATGATAGAGCACTCAACAATCAATCATTTTTTAAAACGTTTTCACGTGAAAGCAATGATCCGTGGATTATATATTTTTGTGTCGTCGAATGATTAACGATTGAATTTCAGATCTCGCTTTGTATACAAGCACTATACACATACCTATACATTGATGGAAGTCAATATATGATACGTTTTTGTGCTTGCTCCCCAAAACGTAACAACCAGTACGAATGTGTACTTTGTGTCGTTATATGGAAAGTTTTCGAATTTCACCCAGTGTTTGCTGTCATGTGCATTGCGATAGTATTTCGTGTTTATTACTGTTTTGAACTCGAATGTAGTTTCGGGGAGGCTGAAGACAAAGCCTTCTTGCAAGTGCACCAGTAGCGATTCGCATTTACAATTACTTGCACTTACTAAATATTAGCAAACAAACTTGGAGTGTTGACTTTCTTTGTGCAAACGTCACAGACACACTGTATAGTATCAACATATATAATATAATATATATCAGCTTCCATTTTGTGTGCTTTGACAATGTTTAGATTGTTGTAATTATACGCGTCATGGTCAAAAAGTTCTGAAACTAATATTTTATACTTCGACACTACTCCTATTTTTTGTATAACCGACACCGACTACTATAAGTTTATTAAGTGCAAACTTTGTATAAAGGTAAATTGCACAAAACTCTTTTTAAGACTCAAAACTTCATGCAAATCTAGCGCATTTTACTAGTTGTATTTTAGTTGAATCGAACTATTTCGCATTGTCACTATATTTAATTTTAGATAACCGAACAAATTACTAATCGCTATACGAAATTAAAATAGTGTGAAAGACAGTTTTAAAAATAATTTATCTTGTTCAATGTCTGTTCTGCGTGGGTTTCTGCTTGTAATTGTTTTACGCGACGAGAATTTTTTTGTTTTTTTTTGTCTGGGTAAAATACACCCCCGATTAGTTTTTCTGGGTTGTTGCTATCTTCTCGGATATCACTTCAGCGCCTGCCTTCAGGTGATTAATCAATTCGGGTAGGCGCCGGTGGGCGGGTGCAGTGACCGCCCATTGACCGCTGCAGGGCCGAACTGAGGGTAGGGCCCGCACAATGGGGCCCTTGTTCACCATCACAAAAGCACGTGGAACAAATCGATTTTTCAAATATTATTTATTACCCCTCCGGACCTGACCGGGCTGACCGCATTTATCTGAATAATAGGCTGGCGAATTTAATACACATTACATAACTAAATAGTATACTGGCACGTTTAATTTTCGTAACTAAATTCTTTTTTAAAGCGAAAAGTTTGTCGATAAAAAATATTTACAAAAAATATTAATGAAGCTTAATTTCGCGTAAAATGCTCGAAAACTTTTTGGCAAAAGCTAAAGTGCTCGTGTATTTAAAAAATAAAACTTCAGCTAGTAATTAATCACCGCTTTGAAAAAAATATGAATTGCCCTTTAAGTAATGTATAATTGAATAAGTAATTATTTTTTACTGCTTAATATATTATTCACAATAATTAAAGCTTAAAAAAAGTGGCAAATAATAATTTAAATTAAGTTAGTATGAAGCATGCGACTAAATTTATTCGATTTTTATTTTATGATTTATTATTTTTATTCGTTGTGCAAGAATATCGATTGTTTATAATATAATTATAATCACTAAAGTTAATAATAACTGTCTATAGCTACATATGTATGTATGTATCTTTCTGTATATGCCGAGTCAAGCGTATCAAAACATATTGCGCTACAACCAGCGCGTTTGTGTGTTTCTCAAACACTATGAATATAACATTTTGATTTGAATGAATATATAGTCTTTCAAGTAAGACTGAGCTTATGTTAGCTTTAAACTATTTTTACACAATATTGTATTTAAATTTCAAAATAAAATATTTTTTCAATCCTTACATATATAATTTAATACTTATGTTAGTTTATCTATTGTCCTACACCATCTTTTATTTTTATTATTATTTATTAGGAGACTTAAACATAAGTGTATGGTCGTTACGTTAACCATTTAAAAATAAACATAAAATATCTGAATATAGTCGCATATATAAAAAAGTCGCTTCGACCCCATAGGATTTCCACCCTTTAATTATTGAAATCCGTTAACGAGTTTGCCGCTGGGGCTCGAATTACGCGAGACGTATTGAATTGACTGCGTATTAATATTCTGGTTGATGACGAGACATAATCTGTATATATGTATACATACCTTTATACATATATATATATATGTAGATTCTACATCGGGGTATATCGTGATATCTGCGGCGATAATGTTACGCCTTTGTATAACCGGTCTATCCAAATAGAAAGCGATGTCTGCGGGGGATTTTTGATTATAATCCAATTCCTTGAATCCCGTTTTAGATTTAATGATGTTCTGTATTTTGATTTACTAAAAGTGTGTCTGTAAAAGCGCAAGTTAATCGAATAAAATTTGAAAATATTCCTTCAAATCAGTTTTATTAGATAAATTAAATAATAAAGCAATCTTTAGTTATTTGATCCCTAATTTTAAATTGTTTAGTCTATCAATTAAAATGTATACTATATGTTAAAAATATACATCAAATTATATCTAAAAAATATTCATTAGTGCCATTTTCCTCTTTATATGTGTAGAGGTTATAAAAGGATAATAAGTAATAATAATTTCATATATTGCCACTGAAGATATCATTAAAATTTTTTTTGATTTTGAAAAAACAAACAAAAAACAATTTTTTTTTCCTGTAAAAAATGATAATATAAAAGATTTCAATGACTTAAAAAGGCAATAATTTAGTGCATGGTTAAACATAGTGAATGTAACAATACTTAGCCTCTAGATAAACTTGTGGTTTGGCATTGCTATTGTGGAATTCAACGCTCATTTTATTGGCCAGATCTGACATCTTTTTGTATCTGGTTTCATTCAGTTTGGGCAATTGTGAGCAGTACTTAGTAAAATAAATAGTTTGTTTTTATGACTCACCCTGCTGTATTTTATTGTCTTTTTGTAAAACTAACAATTAAATAGTTAGTCAATTCACAATTAAAGTTAATGAATTAAAGTAAAAAATTAAATTAAATTTATTATTGAAAAATTAAATTTAAAAAAATAAATTAAATCAATTAGTCATATCTGAAACACGGTACTGATGTCTTTGTAAATATATATATATATATATTTTAAATAGATATTATTTCTTTATTGACAAGGTTCCTCATACCTGTTAACTATATAACTGAAAGACTTAGCTAGACGGATGACTATAGTTACAATTAAAAAATTCACTCAGTAGTTCGAGTCAGTTCGTTATTCGGGCTACGTAGCAGTATAACGCCGTTATTATGCGCACAGCGTCGAAACAAATTAAGGAAGGCCTCGGCGACGGCGGTGGTATGATATTGCGCTAACTAACGTCTCGGGACGACGCGCTCAGACATAATAATTAGTCGCGAAGATGAGGGAAGCTCGACCGCCGAAGCGCCCTCACCCGGCCCTCGCGCCGAAGGACTTGCGAAAATTTCTAGTCTTGTCTCTTCTCCGTAGCCAACTAATTATGACTCGTTATCATAATGTCTATACGGTATGTGTACGGTTCGGGGAGTGGCAGTCGTGGCGGAGTGGTGCCAAATTTAAATTTTGCATCACGTACGACGCATATTTAATTACGCAAGCCGATTATTGAATTAGTGATTTGTGTTTGGTTATTTTAACGTGTAATACGTATTTATTAATATAAAATATTAAACTTTAATTTTATTATTTAACTAAGGCTTCAATTAAAATATAACATTACAGAATATTTCGTAGAAAATAGCTCATACTATTTCGTTGAAAAACTTCATACGGATGCAATCTGATATTCATATATAACATAACAATTGCTTTTATATAACGTAATAATATACATTTACGCGCATATTACAAGTATAATTCCAACGATTTGAATGCAGGAATTGTATTGCGATAAGATATTTTATTATATGGTGTTTCTGAGTTTTATTAGAATATATATGCATATACATACATTCACACATACATATTTGGCTATATAACGACGTCGTTCGTATATTATATACTCGTATATGTAAGTTAATATGCTTAAAATCCACCAATCGAACACTTCGGGTACTAGACACAAAGCACCTACAGAATTCAATAGCTTAGTATGGAATTTGGCAAAGTAGAGACACACATATACCGCTTATTGTTATACCGAATTGCGAGTGGCTGGCGGATTTGCAATACAGTCCTTGGCTAGATATCTATTTTTATATCTTGTTATATACACAAAGCTCATATATTGTCACTGTTTTGTCGGCATTTGATTACACGAACAATAGAAAATGATCGTTGTTCTGATGTTGTATTAGTAACTTAGAAGTACGCCTTATTGCTACCGATTCCTCCAAGTTGGTTATTGTTTGAGATTGAACTTAGTGAATTGATTTATTTCAAAGCAAACAAACTAATAATGTCTTATTATTATATAGGATATAAGTTATTAATAAATAAGTTCTGGTTGATTGGAAAGTACATTTAATAGATCAAAACATGTTTATATGTAAATGTGTCAATAAATCAGATATTATACGTGCGACGCGCTACAAATCAGTTTTCGCGAGTAGTTTATCATATTTGTAAACAACCTTATGATAAAATCAAGAAAACAATTTAACGTTAATTATCTATTATTTGTTTAAAATTGCGTTACAAATATAATTATTAATCTGGCCAAAAATATAGCAAAAAAAAATAATAAAAAACATTATTATCGCAATATAAATATGTGTAAAATGCAGGCTAAAAACAAACACACATATTTAAATATTGTTATATATACATACATATATATGTATGTATATATAAAAAAATGTAAATAATTTTTAAACTTGCTGTGTATATATAATATCAATATACATTTTTTCAATATTTTTTCCATTCCAAAACTACAACAAAAGACAAAGCTCTAAACGCCAAATAGGACTAAATATAATTTAATTCGAAATTGCGGATCAATATTTATAATACTAATTAACAATAACACAATTTGGGTATTTATTCTTATGAAATATAAGGGTTTTTTTCATCTAGTATATTGCTTGTTTTCTCGTACTGAGAATTTCCCCTACAAAAAACAGACTTCAAAAGGTGTGTTTTATTGCATATTACATGGAAGCGGCATCAAACGCAACAAAGGACGGTCATTCAATTACCGTCTACACAACCGCAAAAAAGTGCTACATATTTCAGGCCAGGTCCGGAGGAAATTGTCAGATGAATAAATTCATTCCTTCAGCCAGAGACCGGGCCGATACCTGTTGGGGGTGGACCCTAAGTTACAACAAGGGGTTCCTGTCTGAACCCTCTCATTCCCCCAGAACCGGTTTGGTTAACCGTGAAGCGCTGTGCAAACACTCTTCATTTTTTGAATACACAAAGATGATCTCCGCAGAGCCACCACCGCCACTTTTTATACGCCCTTTTTGTCTTCCGCCCGACGAAAGAATTAATTGCGGGTAGGAGTGCGATAAAAGATGGAGTGCGCTCATTTTTACATCACATAATTTTCATTGTGCCCATTCTATGTAATCACTATGCTTTCCATGGGCAGCTATGTGAATGGATATTTTTTTAAAACGCCCCCTTTATGGGCACCGCAAATAAACAGTGAGACACGCAACTGGATTTATAAATAGAGGTCTTTGATTGCATTATAATGGGCATAGATTTTGAGAGGGGCGTTTTAAAAGTCAGAATAATATAAAATTAGACATTTTAAATTACTTTTATAATTATAAATATTTAAAAAAACAACCGTTTATGCTATAAGAGTTTGTATGCGTTATCTTCTTTCCTATTACCTTTTTTTAGCCCTTTGCGCTCATACAAAGAAACCCAAAGTAAGTGTTTGAAATTATTGTTAATTTTATATGCTCTTTATAGAAGATATTTCATACTATCATACTATCGATTAAAACGTTTCAAAGATGTACTATATAAATGTCATGTGCAATCGCTTTCGTAAAAATACATAAAGTAGCCAACGTACTTCACATTTGTTTTTGCATAGATTATTTTTATCGTAAGATAAAATTTGCGAAAAAGTTTTCAGATTTTAATTTTTATTTGAAAGTCAACCTTTGCGGTCAAGTGTTTGTTTGTATGCTTATTTTTATAATATCCATATTTTAACACGTAGCAACATTAATTAAACCGTTACCTGCATATACTTTATAGAATTGGTATAAAAATTATGGAAAATTTTCAAAGCTCGCCTATCGTGTGCGCCTGGTGCTGTAATAATATGCAAAGTAAATTAGTACGGTGTCGGTTTGCGCCGCGATGCACAATAGATGTCTAACAAGCGCCCAGATGAGGTTTCGCCGGGACATTGGGGGTTAAACCCAGCAGGAGATGGGGTCAACCACGCAGACAAATATACAACCCACTAGAAATTTATATATTTTTAATTAATAATTTAATTAAAATAAAACATATGATAGAAATTAAAACTGTATTAAATAAACAATCGTTACTTAAACTATAACACCTACAAATCGTAAATATTAAAAAAATAAAAATAAATAAATTTCTATTATTTTTTAATATCATGACTTTTTAAAATATAATTTTTAATATCAATGTTTAGAAGGTAATTAATTATGGCACCATGTCTATCATGTTGCACACGCACAATTTTATTTAGTTAGTTATTACCTGAAAGACTAAAGTCTAAATTACTAGTTTCCAGCTTTTTTCGGGTCGCTACCCTATTTTATAGAAATCAAATGATCCAAAACCATGATATATCTTAATATGGCATCGATAACAGATTTTTTAATAAATTGTAATTCGATTTAATTTATCCCTAATATTTTTTTTTATTAAACTTATACTAATTTTCATATATATTTAAAAATATTTAGTGCGATGGTTGAGCTTTTAGCTTAGTAACAAGCGTCGAAATTCGTTTCCTATCCTTGAAGGTTCAGTTTAAGTAAATTTTGTTGCTCTGATAAAACTGCTAGGAAAGCCATTATTTTTATTCACAAAAAATATATACACTATTGTATCTATATTTTGCATGTTAATAACGTCATTAAACATAGCAACATGTTGGCGATTAGTTTTAGCAGTAGTTTGAAACAATCCTCGCACTTTCTAGTATTAGGAAGTTATACGGTAATTTTTTTATAATAATATATACTACCACGTTATTAATAAAATAGCCACGAAATCATCAAATCAAGTGTCTCTTAAGGAGTAGCTGGAATAATCTTATTAATAAGAGCATTTTAATGAATCATGCAGTAGATTCCCTTTGCTTAAAAAGCAAGTTCTTTGACTCCTTTTATAAAAGCCTTTGACCTTAGCATAGTGTCTATACAAACCCCACGGACTTTTCTCCACTCTAATCCTCCAGTCATAAAATATGTATTTTTCTTTTACATAATATCTTGACCTTTGTAGTACTTTCTTGTTTAATACAAAATCGAAGCAACTGAATGAATATGCTTCACGAAAACAAGCAACTGTAAACACGAGCTTACGTCTGTTGATTAATCAACTTGAAAAGAGCGAAGCATTGATGTCTATGAGCATGTCCGATATACGACGAAGAATACTATTATTAGATAGAGATATTTTTGTATTTTTAATTCGCTGGAATCGCAAAGAACTAACTTTACAATGTTAACCATGAAGGTTTTATTAGTATTTCTCTAATTGTGTAAGGTTTTTTTCTTGGCAATTTCCAATCGTACTTTATATGATGCTTGCACTAATGCTGTGCTTTCTTAATGATAAATTCATGTGTAATCAAGTCTCTGACCTTTGCAAAAAGCAAAAAGGGTATTATTTTGAAATAAATATTTTTTAGCTGTTTCGGGTGTCACCCCCACGGAAAACCCTTTGCGATCGCATTTCTTTTTTTTAATCCCGTTATGTATTAAAATTATTATACATTTGTCATGTTTTTATGTGTGATCTTGTATAGTTTTAAATTAGATTAATTAATAAATTAATTAAATTATACAATATCACTGTTGTATTGTCATAAACAATATAGAACAATATTGTTAAATGCTATTTAGTGGTTTAACAACTCATGTCTTTGAATGTTTAATATAAGTATAAAGTCTACGAGGAAAAATAATATAAGTCGAGTCCCGAAACGATTTATTCTAGTTTCATCTGTAAAAAGGTTGCTAATAAAATCGCCACTTTGACGAATCTCATCTAATGACGCAAACAGCTTTCGAATGTACTCCTTAAACGCAATCATATTGATCAATATATTCTTAAACAAAAAACATTATTCTCTTTTACAAAAATTCAATATGCTAATCTAGGACAGCTCATATTAATCTTGTCTACTGATTTGCGAAAGAAAGAGAAAAGAAAATAAATCGCACTTTTCGCTACCTTAAATAAAGAGCTTTGTCAAAAATCACTCGTTACAAGTCTGCAACAGATGTTGGTGCCATAAGGTAGCTAGGTAGGAGGTGGGTTCTTTACCCCCGTTATGCGAACAAAATTGAAGGGGTGAAACAGTTGGTACTGGAATAAATAATTTATATTAAAGCGCACCCCGTTTAGGGTGAAATCTGTTTACCTTAAACGCGCCACATGCTTATGCTGCCGTAATTATGTAAATGACATCTCTCCGACCAAAACAAACACCGATTCTTCCTGAACTCCTTTTTGTGTACCTACTTACGTTCATACACATACACTTTGTAATGGATGTTTGCTTTTATATAGTGAAAAATATTTTTTCCTGTTTTTGAGGTGAATATAAAATAAAATTAATGAAAAATAAATGGATTCTTCTATGGTCAATTAAATATATATTTAAAACCTTCGACTACTGGCTACAAAAGAATAGGTAAGTGTCTCATGTTTTTTATCAAGTAAGATTAAAAATAAAATATTTAATATTTAAAAAATAAAATTTATATCAATAAAAAACTTTATAAGCAGTGGCTAATGGCAGACGAGCG
Organism: Plectrocnemia conspersa; assembly: GCF_051122295.1. Classification (NCBI taxonomy): domain Eukaryota; kingdom Metazoa; phylum Arthropoda; class Insecta; order Trichoptera; family Polycentropodidae; genus Plectrocnemia; species Plectrocnemia conspersa. Next base: position 15,601,078 of record NW_028277177.1, read on the forward strand.
ATAAAACTTATATAGTTAAATAATTAACTTAAAATTTCTTTGCAACGTATATATCTATTCTACAAGAAAAAATAAATGTTAAAAGTGACATTATTGCACTACTTTGTATATTGTTATAATAATTTGTAAATGAGACATTTTATAAATCTATTTAAAATTTTAAGTATAGATCATTTTAAAGTCATAACAAATTCAATTAACGTGATTGTTAAATTATTTTTAACGAATTTGCTATATATGTTATATATTTGATTTATTAGTGTTTATTATAAAATATGCGGAGCATCTAAATAAAAGTTTTATTTTATTGTAATTAAAATAAAAATATACTAGTGAGTGTATTTTTATTGTTGTAGTAGATTTTTTATTTTTCAATAATAGGACAAACTGTTTACATATATATATTATAGACTGATGATTACTTTCTACATTGAAATACATGGGATGCTAAACAAGAATAATTATCTATTGATATGGCTTTTAGTCTAAGTGAGAAAAAATCATGACTGCTCATGCTTATAACTGAGGGAGCTGAGCGCACTTAGGGGTGGTGGAGGCGAGTTAGGTTAGCTGAGTTAGACAATATACGTAGAGTGCTTAAGTTACGCAGCAAGGCTAGCTTGAAACAGAAACCTGATGATTTCCCCTGAGGGATGTCTCTACCCACGCACAACGTCCCGACAAAATGTTTTTTTAATCAATCAAACAAAAGGACCGAGCTCACAGGTACTTTGTTATTTCCACGTTTTAACGGCAGTCGTTATTTAATACATAACAAATTGCCAGAGCTACAGTGCGTACCTGTGTAGAGTTTTTTTCTTGCAGCTCCGCCGGGAGCTTACGATTATACAGCTTTAATGTTTTTAATTAAATGCCCACGAATTAAAGCGACACATACATATATATGTAAATAATTTTTCCTCGTCATGTTAAAAGCATATGCTGTTTTCTAGTTCGACGTTGACGTTTTAATAGAATATATGAATGTGTTCTTAATTAAAACTGTATTGTTTGGACGTCGAATCAATAGTTACAATTTGGATTAATACGACCACACATTTCGATTCGTATTTGTTACACATATTTACATTGCCATCATTCGGTTTATTGCACGTCGTCGACGATAGCTGAAAAACAAAATAGCATCCCTCTACTGTCAACAAAGTGTCGTGTCGCCGGAACCTAATTTGGTTTGACGTATTTACTTTTATTTTTACGGAAATGTGTGCCTATGTAATCATATACATACGCTTTATTTAAATTCTGCATCAGTTGTGCTAATATAATTCTCATATAGCGATTTATTTTGTAAGTCCTGTCCTCCCATCAATTGTTTAAATATGTGTATGAGAATAGATCGTGCTCATTGTACATAAATTGTTAAAAATATCTACATACTCCTATGCTTAGGTTTTGGAAAGACAAATAGCAATACAAACTTTCACATTTAAATGTTTAAATCCGAGTGAAGTTCTATCAAGCATAGTTGGATCATAAAAAGTAATAAATGTAAGTTTATTTTTTACTTGGCAATATACTTTTTCTTAAAAATGAAAATTTAGCCGGTAGCCTTAAATTTTATATACTTTTCGCTGATTTTGTAAAGGTAATGGTAATAATTTTATACATTTAATCATAGTAACTGTTTAAAATTAAATTTAATTACTTATTACAATAACTTACTTTTATTAAATCTTCACAAACATCAAAATATACAGTGATTTATTGTGATGTTCGAGTCTCGGTCGAGCTAACAAACAAAGAATTGTAAAGATGGGTAGGTGGGTAACTCCGCTAGGAAATTAAACTAAAAGGGAGACAGGTATTCCATGGTGGATGGTAGGCATGTTCAGCCGTCGGATACATACCACAAGCAAGCTCATACCCTCTACTATCTATCTGACATGACGTCATTCCTCGTAGCGAATGTTTGAGTCAGCCTCTGGAGAGATGCCCGACACACTTTTGTCTGGCGTTAAAATTTCTTATGTAAATTCCCTCTAGAGATAATAGAGGCTTTCCTTTAGAGACTGTATAAAAAAAAATTTGATTCAAAACTCACTTACAGATTGAATGTTTTGATTGAAATAAACACAAATACGTAAATAAATTATACTCAAGATAGCTCGTGCTCGTGGCTTCTAAGTTTACGAGAGCCACATTTTGAAAACTGTATCATAAAGAACAGTTCTAAATACTTATTGTTATTATTCATGAAGTTCATTGGTCAATAAATCTTATGCCTATGATAACAAATGGTCTTATACTCCTTCATTAAAAACGACTTCTTTCAGCTTTAAACGCACGACACTACTGTATTTATATTTTGCATGTTAATAATGTCATTAAACATAGCAACATTTTGGGGATTAGTTTTAGCAGTAGTTTGGAACAAATCTCGCACTTGTTGGTATTAGGAAGTTATACCGTATTTTTTAAATATAATAGTATATACTACCGAAATGGCAGTGCTGCCAACCGAATAAACAAATCGGTTTAATTTTTACTAGCTATCTTACTTTCCGAATATCCCTTGTACATCTTAGTAATATCTCATAATGGTTTACTTTGACGTTATTGATGTATTCTGTAAAATTACTTTTGCTTGTATGTACCTCATGCGTACACGTGAGGTTTAAGTATCTTTTTACGTCTTCGTTAGGCGTCTCTCAAGTATTATGACACTCGAATCTTCCGTCGGCAAATAATACCCCCTTTCTCTCATCTGAAGTGTGGCAATATTAAAGACATTTTTCACTCTAGTGAAATTTTCTTTTCGTATCCCCGTGTACAAATATAAATATGTGCCGTGAGCGAACCTGGGAGAAGGAAAGCAGCAAAAAAAGAAAACGTAATTTATGACGTAAACTTTTCGGTTTCACCCTTGTCTCCCTTTCTCTCTAGGTAAAGTAATACGCGTCTTCTCGTAATACATTAAAATTAAGGCGGTCTCTAGTCGTCGCCGACCCCTCAAAAGACGTCAAAGTATACAAACAAGTTAGCTTATAACATTTGTTTATCGTGTTCCCTTCTCCGGGATAAAATTTCTTATATTAATTTGCCGGCGGTGATTTATGACCGCAAACTTGCAATCGCCTCGATCGCCTGCGAGATTGCTTTTTTATTTTAATAAAAAAAATGTCAAAAAATCGTTTGGGAATATTATCTGTCAAAAAACTGCTGTTTGTTTAATTTATTTATTTATTTGTGTGACACTACAGCAATGTCACAAAAAATTACGGAAGTGTCAATTTTTTATTGAAGCATAAATTTTGGAAGTAGTTTTTTGCACACTGTTGAAAAAATCTATTTATTATATTTTAAATTAAAGTTGAATATATTTAAAATTTAAAATCAAGTTTATATATTTATTATTTTATATATCGATTTAAAAAAAAGTTTTTGTGAGCAAATTATAACAAAAATAAAGTGAGATCGATCGACATTGTCATTATTAAGGCATTCATAATAATATTTTTTATGAAATATATATGTGGATATAAATAAATAGCTTTTCTCTTAATGGCAAGCATATCCAACTATAATAAATATATATCAAATTGACATGGATTTCACAGGAAATTTTTATCCACAATAAAATTTCAACCACAATGCCTATGAAACTATTGTTTCATATAAAAAATCGTGATGGAACAATACAGTTTCATAGGCATTTGAATTAAATCGTGTTTTTTTACATAGCTCTGCATCGATAAATGGCGTATTAAATATTTGTTATTGTATTTTCGAAATCGAAGCAAAAGCTGCAGATATAATAGACGCAAGCTTTTCTAAAGCAAATATCTTTCTATAAGGTAGAATATTACTCTTCCATAGAACGATGTATATATGCTGGTGGTGATTTTTAGCTGGCAATCCATTTCATGCATGAATGACGAGTTAAGATTAAGCGTTTGTTTACACATGTATGTTTAATATGTGAATGTAAAATTACATGTTTGCGTCAAGTATGAATGCGAACGCGAAGAGTTCATTTCACGTGAAAGGAGCTTAGATAAGAGATGTGTCTGAGCAACCGTACAATTGGTTCATGACGTGACAGGAAGTTCGAACTTTGCGAAACTATCTTTGCTGTAAAATCGAAGCAATCTAAAGTTTTGCAAAATCTTACTTTATATCACTTTTGCAGTGTCGCCTTAGCAAAGTGTCTTATCAACTGTGAGCCGGCTTAAAATGACTACTGTGTGAAGTTCATAAATTAATTTAAAATAAGAGCATTAAAGAAAATGGAGTATATTTTTAAAACATATTAAATAATTTCGTCCTATATTTATAAATTAATTTTTTATTTAACCAAAACTTTTTGGCAAACTAATACCTTGATAGATATAATTTTATTAAATTAATTTAAGATTTAGTTTTAAAATATTTTTATATAAAAATCCGATAGAGTCAATTTCAACACTAAGATATTAGTAGCACTATTCTGCACGCCAGTGGTTTCAAAACTAAAAAAATAATCATATTTAACTAAATGACTAAAAACAGCACATATCACATTGTCTGCAAAACAAGCAATAAAACGGATTTAAGCAGTAAATATTTTTTATATGTTTTAAATCACTAGGAAACGATAATAAACTAATAACTAATATATTAATTAAAAATATCTTTATCCTTATTTGCTTATATACAAAATATTCTTAAACTTTCTTACAAAACGTTGTTATTATAAATGTGCGAGAATCAAATAAAGTAACAGGGGCCATATATGAAAGTTTTCTTAAATGATCTAAGATAGTTGAAATGCATTTGATATATTGCTAACTCCTTTTTTTACAGGGTGATTAAAATTATCTTTGGAAAAAGGTTACCGTTAACCGTCTGTTCTTTAGTATTAGAAAGTGCTATTGTCTGACAGTTTCTCAAATTTAATTAATTAAAATTTAAATAAATTATTTGTAGAAAAGAATATAAGTTGTAAGCTAAAATATATATTTATTTCTATCTAATAATTTGTAATCTAACTAAATATAGATAAAATCAGCATATATATGAATATTTTGAGTAAAAATTAAAATAACTGCTTAAAAACATTTACTTTTAAAATTATAATAATTGCAATAAGATTATCTTTGAACTGTTTAATATATATATAACAAATTATTTACGTATACAATTTTATCTGAATATATAATTTATTATATTAAATTATCATTCGAACCTCCCTTTGACATATTCTTGTCAGGAAATCCAACATCATATTGAAAATATTGTATCTATAATATGAGTATATTACTTTAATCAGACTTGTTAAAATGTATATTCGTATAAAATAAATATATTTTTCGTATGTAGAAATCAGTGTTGAGGATGTGACTAAATAAAATAAGGGCAAAATCCTCTTTCAACATTTTTTGTGTATGTATTTTATGTGTAAATATAATTCTTTAAAAAAATATCATCCCCCTTGTTTCATCATTTGTATAATAAAAAAAGCCTACAGCTTTTTTCGTTGAATAAAAAATAAAGGTGGTAACATTTAGTAATAAAGGGATGTCTAGAGGATCTCCCCTAGCACTTTGTCAAGTTTGCGACTTATGTACATCGAAATAAGTAGGTGGGAGTGGATGGAACTCGGCTCCGAGTTTGCGGTGCGTCGCGTACTTCGTAAAGTATGGATGCTGAAGGAAGTTGATGTCCGTTTGAGAAAAGCTCCGAATTATTATTATATGACATGTACGTATGTATTCATGTACATTTATGTATACCTAGGGAGTTCTGAAACGCAAAAATATGCGGACACACTCGGCGGAATACATAAATTACTCTACGCTCGGATTTTCTCCTTCGACGCTGCATATTTAAATTTTAATACGAAGCGTATAAGAGAGTTTTTTTGATGTCGGCAACGTTATTAAATGTTGGATATTGGTGAATCACTTCGTTGTCTGGGTTTTTTCGTCAAGGGTGAAAGTAAAAAGTTGACATAAAGTCAGAATTTTAAATGCTTACAAGAAAAAAATCGTAAATAATTATATTTTTCTAGTACATTTATTTGCTATATTAATTTTTTAAATATGGAATGAATACTGTAGTTTTAAACAAAAGCTTCGTTATTGATTAAATAAAACATTTTAAATTTTGATAATAAGAAAAATATTCTTCCTTTGTCTTTAATTGTGTAAATATATAGTAAGAAGCTCTTGAACCTTTAAAATGTTTGTGAATAGTGCATATATCGATGTCTAACTCCAAAGTTGGTGAATAATAAAAAGCTGTGTCGTCTATTTCACTTCATTTTATTAGAATAATGGTAAAACCTAACAATATATCTTTTGCATTTAACATGAAAAATTTTATTAGTTCATAACGTACATTTTTTCCTGACAGAACCGCAAACAAATAAGTTGTTAAAAAACTGATTTATATTTTGAAATTTTGCAGTGTTGCTTTTCGTCAGACGCAATATGTTGCAATACTTTCCATAAAGTATTAATATTTAATCAAGCACTTGCGATATTTTCCAGACCTTTCTCTCTATGAGTGGTACGTTTTTATTATATTATATTTTTTTTATTATAGTCACTTTTAATATTTTATTATCAAATGTAACATATTCCTATATATAATTTATATATGCAGTATTTTGTTGAACGAGCAAACTTGACTCTAAATGATTTGCATTTGAGGTTTAATAACTGCATTTACATGTAAAACTATACTGGGAATTTATAAGTTATATATTTCATGCGCTAGTGTAAGTATTATGTCTTTGATATATTACTGTATTCATATTTGTTAGTTTTTACCTGCCTAAAAATTCGCAAATGGGTTAAAAAAAGTTCAATAGTGACCAAATCTTAGCATTAAAGCGTCGAGCTTATCGCGGATATCTCAACGTGGGATAGCGTGCAAGGCGAGCTTTTACACTCAGATACGAAGGCGACGAAAGCTCCACATTGACCCGGCAGTAAACGCCCCTCTAACTTGTAAATACCCCACACAAAAAATATTTTTACACTAAGGCTGCAATCGCTGCGATAAAGTCGTCGGGCCAAGCGGTGGCTTCGTTCGACAATAAAGAAGCATTATCTGGGAACCGGTGTAATTTGCTAAGTTTTACGTCCTTCATCACTCCGTGTGATATCTTAGCCCGGGCCAAATACACTATTAAAGTCGTATGATAGCTGCGACCTCGTTTTGGAAGCTACGCTAAATACTTACTGGAATATCATAGAGTTTTACGAGCGAATGATAATGATCGTAATACACAAATAATTAGAGACACAGCCGGCAAAATTTGTGCTACCAACAATGACTCTTATCTCTTTCCGTTTTTTATATCCGACGTTAAACCATACGTCGTTAAAATTTATGTGTCGCTTAATAATCCAGAAATGTGCTCTCGTTATATACAGCATGGGCACAAAGAAACGATACTTAAAGAGGAACATATCTCACAAACTATAATGGTGCTATAACGACGAAAAGTACTGGTACTTATGAAAGATAATATGATGTATGTATATATACCGTCGGGTATTAAAAACTAATTTTTGTACAGTAAATGCCGATTACTTTGTTTCACCACTATGATATTATTTAGTATCCGAGTTGTAAAGCTAAATCAGATAAAATACATTAAAAAAGATTTAACTTTCACAGCGGTAATTGGGAATGTTATTCGAATAATGTATTTTTTGTATCATAATCGACTGAGATTTAGATGTAGATTAATTATATACATCCAATTCAATCACAATCGCTAGAAAATTCGTCAAAAATCACAAAAATGTGCCGTTAAATTGGCGTATAAGTTTTTATGTTTAATTATTGACATTAAATTATATATTTAAAAAATACATTATTAATTCTTATTGGGAATAAATATTTATTTCGAAAAAATATTGCAAAAATCTGAGAGTACTAATATTTTTTTAATATAAAAATCCAAATTAAAAAATATGTTCTTTAGCTCATATGTAAGTTAATGTTCACTATGTATTATATGTTAAAATTATTAAAAATTATTAAGGCACGAGTGTTAGCATTTTATCATTTTAGAAATAGGTATAACATTTCAAGCAGTACTTGAGTAAAATACTGTTTATTGAAGCTATATAATTTTATTATTGATATACAAAGAGCATATTAAATAAAAGTATTTAAATCTCGATTAAACCTATTTAAGCTAAAATATATTCATAAACGTACCTGTATATAAATAATGTGAATAAATATATACATGTTTTTGGTACATTAAATGGATTGAGTTTTAAATAATTAATGCGTGCAACAACTTTGAGCGTATTTAAAACTTTTTGTGAATTGAAAACTTTTGCAATTAAATCGAGAGAGCCTTAGAATTTATAGCCGTTATTTATACGCGCAATAAACATTATTACGTTAAAGATTATAGAAAAAAGTTTTATACACTTCCATCAAAGCGCGTAAAAGCCATTATTGTTTAATTCAGTCAAATTTGATGAAATCTTGCGATACGGTATTATTTTTTAAATAAACTTGGTTGAACTAGTACTTTCAAAGTATATATTACCGGCGAGGTAAAGTTTTATCGGCGGGTAGTTAATTTGGGGCCTTTGATAAGATAGAACCTAGCCAAGCAACGATTTCAGCACCCACTTCATAGATCATGAGTTAGGCGAGGAGGAAAGGGCCAGAGGTGACCCTATGGGCTTGTAGGCTTTAACCGATTGTATCGTTTGCTCAAGGGCTCTTTGAAGATAACAGAGTTTTAGCACCTGTCAGGTGGCTTTTGAACCGGAAACCCTTTGATAGTGTCCCTTCGTGCATCGCGAGCTTTGACCGAATTAAATTAAATTTGTGTTTTTTTTCTTTTTGTTACAGGCGGGCAATCCTGACCAACCCGGATCTTCTGCCGACTACACCATGGTGGAATTTGTTACAAAACGACTTCTGGGGAACGCCTTTGACGGATAGCGGGTCGCACGGTTCATATCGTCCTTTGTGCGTTTTCACGTTCCGTCTCAACTATCTCCTCGGCGGATTTCAACCGTGGGGTTATCATCTAGTGAACGTGCTGCTCCATTGCCTCGCTACTGCTTTGGTGGTTAGGGTGGCGAGAGCCGTTTTGCCCCCGGCTAGGATGAAAGTGGGATCGGCAATAGCAGGATTAACTTTTGCCTCTCATCCGATACACACAGAGGCCGTTGCTGGCGTAGTCGGAAGAGCAGATTTAGCAGCTTGCAATTTTTACTTGCTGAGTTTTTTAGTTTATGTTGCACATGTCAAATATAGAGATATATCTTACAATATAACCGTTAATCATCTGCCGAGTACTTATAATGGATGCTGTTTATCTAGATGCGTAAGCAGGATCAATGGCATATCATCATGTAAGAAGAACTATAGGAAAACTACAACTCGACGCTCAACGACTTGTACGACAAACGGCCACGTAGTAGCGAACGGCTATAGCGATAAAGACATTCTAGGAAACAGAAACGAAACCTTTTTACTACCCAACTATCATAATATACTGTTTCACATAATCGATAACATCAAGCAATGCAACTGGTTTGGAAAGGTAGAGGATTTTAGCGCTTGCGGCGCCATCATTTGCGTTGTTAAGTTCTTTCTGTCGTGCGGCATCAATACATGGTCAACGCGGAAGAACTATTCGACAAACCACAACAACAACAGCATCAATGGTGACATCAATCGGCGGATAGAGAGCAAGGGTACTAATGGTGTGATTTGTAGTACTCTGCTAAACGGCAGTTCCAACAATCACGTGGTGTTTAACGGTGTAGCGAACGGATCAGTGAAATACGGCGGGGATGATAGTACAGTATGTTTGGATGGGTTTCATGGGGCGGGCGTGCAAAAAGGCTGCTGTAAATGCAAAAGTGGTAGTGTTAGTGGTGGGAAATGGGGTTGGAAGCGACACGGTGCTCTTGTGGGTTGTGTTTTGCTTGCTGCTGCTGCCACTCTCAGCAAAGAAACGGGCGTAACAGCTCTAGTGGCTTGCGCCCTATACGACTTGGTGCGGGCTGCTCAAGATGCCACCTGGAATAATAAGGTAGATATTTATATTTTTTAGTAAATACCCTAATATCGTTGGTTTAAACGTAGAACTCATTTAGTACAGTCTGTTAAAATATATTTTCATTACTCAATTATAAGCACGGCTTTACATAATAAGTTTTTAAATGATACAATTTACTATCTGTATATAAACTAGAATATTTTAATAATGTGAAATTAGTTCATAATGAGTTTCACTTTTAAAACAAAGATATATTTATTTTTTGCTTAAGATTTAAATCTGATTAAAGCAAAACACGTAGCTTTAAGTACCTCTTAATTTAATATTAAGAAAAAAATATTTAGTAAGATATTTTGTATATGGCTATGGTATCGTAAACCGTTAAAGTTTTTTTATATGTATTATTAATAAAAAATATAAGGGAGCTTAGAGTGGCCGAAGAAGCCAATTTTAAAATATATAGGCTTGACGATAATAAATGTGTTATATCTCAAAAAATCGGCAAAATATAAATAAAATACCGACTAAGGTTGCTTGAAGTGCTTATTTTCAAAATTAAGTAGGCCCACTCTTAGCTAAAATTACAGCTAAAACCCTTTTTGGCATACTGTCAACTAATAACTTCAGGTTTGCAATTGGGTTTAAGAACATTTTTTCTTTTAATTTTGCCTATAAATGCTCTATATGATTTAGGTTTTAGTTTTTACTGTGAAGGCCATCCTAAAAGCGTTAAACCCTTTGACGCAAACTAACCACTGTTTTTTAGCGAAGTATGGCATGGAGCAATTTCTTGTTGGAGTTGGATGGTGGCGTGGTCTGTTTGGAAATATTTTTCAGTAGGAATCCATTAAAGTGGATTCCAACATTGAAATAAATGTCACTATTTATACTACCCTCGCAAGTGTACAGGTTTCCTACTCCTGCTACTGACATGCAACCCCAGCCATAATATTTGACTTTGGGTACTACGAAATCAGTTAGATATTCTTCTCCGATTTTTCAACGCAAAAAAAAATGAAAGTATTTAAAAAAATTATTGCTTTAATTTTTTTTAACTAACCAATTTCAGTTTAAAATTATCTTAAAGTTCAATTCATTGGACCAAATAACTTTCGCCTAATCTTTAGATGTCCAGTCTCAGTGTTTTTAGGTCCATTCTAACCTTCGAATTTTACTTATTTCTGAAAGCCACGTTTTGTGTCGGGTTTTGCAACTTCTGAGTTTCACATTATTGAGCTTTATTCTGACCGTCTACGAAAAAATGGATGGCTCTACGCTTTCAGAGACTCCAGCAGCCAACTTTGAACACATTTTTCGACGATTTTTAAGGGACTCGCGAACCAATATTCGATCTTCTTGGGTTATTGTCTTTCGATTTTTTCAGTATTTGGCTTTGATTTGTAAGGACAACATTCGTTGAACCATTTTAAAGCATTTTGGACAGCGTGTATTGTACAATTGAATATGCGACGCGAATAACGTTGTAAGTCTAATTTTTTGGCGAGATTTTGATGGAATATCGTTATATCAGTGATTTCAAGCAACTTCTTTAAAATTTAAAAAATACATAAAGACCTTAAATTAATTTAGATTTTACTATGTGAAGACGATCCATCAAACATAATATTAAAAACGACACTTTATATGAATTAAACGATTAATTAAAGTTTGCAAAATATCTACTATGAAATGAAAAATTATTTTATGATAATTGAATATAAAAAAATGTAACGTTTTTAATTTCTAATTTATTTTTTTATCGTTTTTTAAATATTTTTTTTAAGACCATTCTTATATTTTATTTTAAAATTATGTATTAGTAGAAAGTCTTTGAGAAAACGTTATGAATTTTATGTATATAAATCTGTAAATTATTTTTTACACCTCTTATAAAGTTGACCATTTACGAATTACAACGTTATTTGCGTCACCTATTTAATTAATATGCAATATACGAATGCAATAAAATTACATTCGCTTTTTTAGTTTTAATTAATTCGCGTATTTTGGCATTTTTTTAAATGTTTTTATTATATTCAGAATAAATTATTTAATAAAAAAAAATTAGAACGAGAAATAAAGGCCAAAATCACGCAACTAAACATAACGGTCACTTAAGCAAAACTGCATAATTTGACCTGTATTATTTTTTTAAAACTTATGTAAGCAATTAAAAACAAAAAAATTCTTTGAATAGTTCTTAGAACTATGGTTAAAACTACCTGCAAAAATATTTCGGTCAGACTATGCACTTGTAAAGAGTTACACACTGTTAAGGGGTGCCCCATTATTATGGCTAAGACTGTATATTTAATTATTTTTTTTTATGATAAAAATTATATAGAGACCTTTATAAATTTAATTTGCCGTAACACATACTTTACATATTATTACAAATTTATGAAAATATTAAGGTTTCCTTGATAAATAGCAATTTAGGCAAAATAAATAAAATAGGCAATAAACATTTCAATTAGGCCTCGAAATTGTTTAACAAGAAAATTGTAGTTTACACTTTGTTATTGTGGTAATTGTATTTTATTTTCGGAAAAGTATGGTTTGAGAAACAATATTTAAATATTTTTCAATGTGTGTCAAAAATGTCCACACATAAAATTGATTATGCTTTTTATTGACCACTAAGAAAAATAATATTTTTCACCTGTACTTCACTAATGAAGAAATTTTCGAATTGCTGACTTTAATCTACAGCTTTTCAATGATTGATTTATTGTCGTTATTTATTGTTAATGCTATCCAACATCACGTTTATTTTTTAATTCTTTGACTTTGGAATCTTGGTCCGTTAGATTTTCATACTTATTTTATAGGTATATGAAAAATGATCGAGCTAGAACTACAAATATTCTTCAATATAAATTCATGAATAGCTAAAACATAATATGTATTTTGAATATATATCTCAAAGATTTTCGAGGGCGAGAGATGGCGCGCGCGTTAAATGAGAAAAGTTTCAGTAGTGACGTTTGGCAGACAGGAAACTCACGCCGAGTGAACTTAACGTATGCCAGGCTGGATTAAAGTCTTTCAATGTAATTGCACACTGCTGCTGCGCCACTGAAACTTAACCTTTTCGTGGCTTATGCGACAGGAGACTTTCAGGACGCGCAAATGAAGTTATCTGGTTATCCAAATGAACGGTAATTGGTTCGTCACAAATAAAATAATTAATAAAACAACTTACAATAAATGTAATACAGCTATCAAAATCGTTATCAAAAACAATAAATTACTGTTTAGTTTATTTAAAAAAATACTGATAATTGTACTACTAATTTTATTACATTGCATTATTTTTTTAAGAAAAAATTTTTTTTTAGAGAAAAAATGCTGGTTTTGATAAACTTTGCTCTGTATATAGTTTGGCAAGTTAGGTTGAAAAAGTGCGGTTATCATATTTTGACGATGACGGTTGAGCGGTCTCTGATGGTGATCAGTTTCCGAGGCTAATTGCCGAATTATATTCAATGTCAATCCTATGTCAAAATCTTCTTTGTTAACATCTAGAGCAGTGGTTCTTAACCTGGGGTGCCCAGGGGTAATGAAATATTTGAAAAGTACTATCACCACAATAACGCGAAAGTCGGGACCGCGTTATTGGGGTATTGAAGCTCATACAAAAACTGGGGTTATGGGTTTTTCGCAAAAAAAATACGTGAATTAAATATTTCGTTGCTATGCATGCGATCACCGACACATACATAGGCAGTCGTTGATCTGTGTTACATCCGGCGCATATTGGCAAAATGTGCCGATCACTAGCACACACGAGGACATAATAAGTGCGAACGAGTTAGGTAGATCTCTCCAACAAAAGATAGTGATGCCGGGAGACCATCAGTATCTCCAGACCGGGAAACCAACCGCGGTCGTCTATCGGGGCGATCCAGGTTGATACTGGAAGCGGACCATCGGCCCTGTTGATGGGAAACATGTGCTCAAGTGTTAGGGTCGCTAATGAGCCGAATTTGGCTTACACACGACCTGAGGAAACGGGTGAGAGCACCCGGGAACTGTCGTCCTCCTCCCTTACTCTCTACCTAAGTCTACTATTGTTTCTGTGTCATCGGCAGTTTGTCGAAAAGCGATATTGATGTTATTGCCTCAATATGCACTGATGGGGCCCCAGCAATGTTAGGCAAAAATTCCGGATTTTTTTCCCAGATGAAAAGAGAATAACCGCAAGTTACAATAACGCATTGCATGTTGCGTCATCATGCACTTGCGTCAAAAGCTTTGCCAGAAAGTTTAAATCAACACCTAATTACTGCAATAAATATAGTAAAATATATCCGTGGACGAGCTCTAAATCATCGCAATTTTCATGCCTTTTGTGAAGAAATCGGTGCTGCTCATACCGTGCTTCTATATCACAGCGAAATACGATGGCTCTCTAAAGGCCGCATGCTTACCAGAGTTTTTGAATAGCGTGAAAAAAATATTCAGTTACTGACCAGTCAAAATTGTGATTTAGTAAAAGATTTTGAGAGTAAGGATGCAATTCTGAGACTAGCCTACTTAACAGATATATTTAGCTAATTGAATCAATTGAATATATTAATCCAAGGATTTGGTAAAAAGAATATAATAATAGCTAGTGAAAAATTATCTTTATTTATTGGAAAACTAGAAATTTGGATACGTCGAGTTGAAAACGGAATTTGGCAAACTTTTCCTTGCTTGATTCAATTGTTGTGGAAAATGAAAAAAATACAATTATACCTGACATTGCAATACATTTAAAACGATTGAGCGAATCATTCAATGGATATTTTTCTACTAGAAATATTACCAAAACTCAGAGATGGATACTGGATCCATTTCTATATAACCTAAATTCGATGGATGATAGTGGTTTTAAAAAAGATGATCTTATTGAAATGCGAGACAGTGGAAATATTCAAATGGAATTTGAACAATTAGAATTACAAAAATTCTGGTGTACACAGTTAGAACGTTATCCACAGTTGGCAAAAGAAGCATTGCAGTCACTTCTATCATTTGCCACCACTACCTGCGGATTTTCATCGCTTTTGCTTATAAAATCTAAAGCGAGAAATCGCTTAAATGGAAGTGATGATTTACGCGTGTCTCTTTAAAAAAAAGCCTCGCTTCACAAATATTATAATGAACAAGCAACAACGGCCTATCCATTGATAAAAATAATATTGTTTTGTATTTGATATATAAAATTAATTTTTTTAAGTAAACAATAAATTTCGCAAAAAATGTATTTTTCTAAACTAAAAAATCGAAGCACATTTTTCAATGGGGTGCGGAGACCAATTTTCAGACTCAAAGGGGTGCGGCTCACTTAAAAGGTTAAGAAACACTGATCTAGAGAGATGGTTGTTATAATACAATATTTAGATCAATTTAACCTATTACATATAAAAAATTTAATTTTCTTAATTTAAAAATCCATATTTTGTAATAAAAATATAGCTTAGCTTTTAACGTAAAAATATATATATGTATCATAGTTAATCATAAAAAATTATTAAAATGTAAGTTAAAATATTTTATCAACTGTTCTGAAATATGTTAAATCCACAATAAATTTAAAACTATTGCAGCTATGTTTCATGTAGTAAATTGAGTGAAAAGTGTATTGTAAATATAGCCAGCTAAAAATAGCATATTTATTAAAAAAAATAAGGAGAACAATAACGTTCCCTTTGTTATTGTTAAAAAAACTAAATTAATCAGATCAGCATACTCTTTATTAAAGTCAAACAAAAGTGGTCTTCCGTTATTACCGAAGCTTCTGCGAAAGTTTCTATTTTAGAGACGCGAGTGGTCACTTAAAAGCAAGTCGCTTCTTTTCAACCCAACAAAATTCATTTAAACTTAATAGGATTAAAACATTACGTCGTCCTGTACAACCTCAGCAAAAACAAGAGCAGTATCTCTTTTCGCAAAATTACGTAGTGCGGCTTATTAAGAACCCCATCTACACCGATATAGACTGTAAATGTTTACCCATAATTTCGAGACCGGTATCGTTCTAACACTCGACTATTTCAACACGCGAACAAAGCA
This sequence comes from Plectrocnemia conspersa, assembly GCF_051122295.1. Lineage (NCBI taxonomy): Eukaryota > Metazoa > Arthropoda > Insecta > Trichoptera > Polycentropodidae > Plectrocnemia > Plectrocnemia conspersa. Next base: position 15,617,135 of record NW_028277177.1, read on the forward strand.
CGCGATGTGCACCAGAAATGCTCGCAGGACCGAACGTTCCTTCAAAGGATACTTCGTTCAGTGGGTCACGAAACTATGGAGTCCTACTCCAATTACAAATGTCATCCATCAACTGCTGGTGAAATGGATCTTGTAAGGCGATAAAAGTGTTTAAAAGGAAGTCGGTTGCATTGAAATAGAACAGAGTACTAAACACCGGCACTCGCTAATTAAATCCTATTTTAAACTGTCGACGTCGGGACAAACCCAGTCGGAGTTGGAGCATTTCACTTCCAAATTGAATTCGTTGCAGCCAAATTTGCCGGCTCGTAATACGGTTAGGTGTCTAATGCACTGACGCCGTTCCAAGACTAATGCGCTTCAACCACCGAACGTGATGGATATAAACATTCAAATCTAACTATGTTACTAAACGAATCAAATCTAACCATAGTTTCGAAAAGTCGGTCACTAATGCAAAAATATAATTTCATTTACAATTTTTTCATATTTTTATATGAATGCACTATTACAAATTAACAATAATCTAATTTCGGGCCGGTAATAAAGCTACAAAAAATAATAACTATGGTTAGTCTGCACGGTGTCGTGACGGTGTAAGATGTTTTAGAAGTCACACCCCGAAAGTCTAGTGTGCAGTACTTTTGAGCATGCTTTTATAGTCTGGTTGCCAAATATTTTATTAAATATTTTGTAAATGTATACTGTTTATTCTTTGTGCATGGTGCATTGGCGTATTGTTGTTAACCATATGCTTAATCGCACGTATCTTGTAATTGATAGTTGATTATTATCGAGTTGGAATAGATACTCCATTGCCAAGATAAATAAGCCTAACTAATTCTAAAATAACTGTAATTCAGTAGCATTATATTAAAAATGTTTATCATTTACAGTTTTAGATAATACTTCTAAACTCAGTGAATCGCAAAAGTTTAACGCAATGACATCTATCGCCATTGTGTGGGTGACCTTTTCTCGGTTCCATGAAACGGTTTTGTTCATCCAGATTGGTAGGCGGGTCCGACTCGGGTACATGTGACCTGTTAGTGACAAATGTGACGTGTGACCCTTGACCGAAACGTTCTTGGAAAAGACCAGTGTCTTCCTTTTTGTTCAACCGTGTCAGACACAAAGTTATTTATAAGTTAACTTTAATCGTGTCCGACGGCAGGGCGTTCTTTTTTCGTTTCACTCCAAATTTTATTATTATTATTCGCCGCCCAAAAGGACAAGGTAATAAAACATTCACTATCAATTACCTTATCGGTTCCGATGCCGATTTCCGGTCGCGTGAACGCGAAACGGGTAGTAACAATCGCTGACGTGTGAAGCGGTAGATGTACAGATAGTCATAAAAAAGTGGTATATTTTTGAGTGTGTGATTGATGAAACCGGTAAGTGTAAGAAGTGTTTTCGATGTCATTCTGTCACACAAGGTACGAATTACGTTTTTGTGTGTTTGAATTATTTATTGCGTATTTTTACATAACGCGGCGTCAAATAAGTTGAGTGTTTGTCGGGGAACGAGTTATTTTTTATGTCATCTGATAATTCAGAGGTCAAACCAATATGATTAATCAATCATTGAGTTATTTTTATGCCATAAATTATTATTTAACAAAACGAACGTATAGGTAAAAATAATCTAAAATAAACTTTATTTAATTAAACAAAAAACATATTTAGTAAAATTAAACTAAAGAAATATACATAAATTACTTAATAAACCTCTTATAGTAAATCGCAAGTTTATGGTATACGAATCAGTGGTTATTAAATGCTTTTCTCAAAAATGATCTTATGACCAACGTTTTCAATGATTCTGGCCAAAATTTAAGAGTTTATATTTCATATTTAATTTATTCTTACAAATAAATATAGTTTGATGCTTATTTCTAAACGATAAAAAAATTAAGTAAAGCATATAATGTATATAACCTACTTGAGACGTAGATATAACGCAATCGACCTAGTTAATTTGACGGACGAATATCAACTAAATAAATACTAAGTGTTAATTAGCATTTTAAACTATTTTGTATCATAGTTAAACAATTTATATAAAAGAAATTATTACACATAGTTGCCGGTCAAAATTTGCCATAACCAAGCGAAAAGTTGGACCCTGGCACAAGACATATTTTATCGCAACAGTACGTACTAGTAGTAGGTACCTACTATCTGTAGAAAAAAGCTTTTCAGTCAGAGTGTCCGTGTAAATCGTCCGTCCCCGTTTGCTTCTTGAAATAATTCCGAGCCGGCTGGCTGTCTCTACCCCCATAGACTTTATTACATGGCCGTCGGAATTTACTGAAAGTAAACACTCGCCGGTCGATTACAAAGGTTTCGCTGCGAAAGCTTTCCACTGCTCCGTTCCGCAGTCGCAGCAGAAAGCTCGGCAAACACCAAGAAAATGTACCGTCCGCAAGGCGTGAAAATTTAAATTTTCATGGTACAAATTAGACATTTAAATTACTGTATCATAATATTATACTAGTGGACTGTTTAAAGGTCATCATCAATGTAGCAGTTTCTTGTTGTTTTCTACACTGGAACAAATTCAAGTGATAATAATAGAAATTAGTATATAGGACACGGATAGTTGAGCGTCAACTCACATCTATGTTTTTGGACCCAGACCCCTTTCCCAAATGATACAAAATTAAAATTAATTTCATTAATAGTTTAATCTTATGTGTATAACAATATTGTATTAATTCATTTTTAAGACAATCATCTTGCACCTTAAAATATTTGGTGAAATAATAAACAAGGTTCCTGATTTTAATCAAATACAAGTCTCACTTTTGATCTCCTTATTGGCATGTAATACAAGCAGTCTCTGATATTACTATTCTTAATCTTTGCTCACTACTTCTTAAATACTAGCTTTGAATTATTCTTAGTATTGTTGATAATGCTTACCGACAACAGCATATGGTTTTCCACTTTCTTCTATACTATAAGAATAAATTATTTAAGAATTGCTTGCAAATATTGTTATTGTAGTAAGAAAAAACAGTCCTCTTTTATTCCATGTAGATAAACAATTATTGTAGGATAGTTTGTGTTTAATAATCGTTATTATAAATGTTTCTATAATATGTAGTATTTATTTCGAAATCTACTTAAAACAAACTGTTTTATACACAGAAAACATTTCACTTTGCGCTTCTCACTGTACTTATACATATATTGTATAACACAAATATCAGGAGCGTTCAGAACAAAGTAGTGGCGGCTTTATTGTTCTCTCGTACAGCTTTCACCTCAGAGAAGTTTTCAACAGTTGACTCTACAAATTAATCCCAGATACGATATAAGCTGGCGCGAGAGGCACGAGCGTAGTACAAAAAATAAAAAGAAAGCGAATAAAAAAGACGGACGAAAGCAAGCGAAAGAAACTTTTCAAACAAATTTATCGTTCGCATGAAGAGTAGAAGCAGTATTAAAACAAATCGTCGGAGAAACGGTGATCGATATAGCGCGGGCCGTTATCCCGAATCTATCGGGCCAACAAATGGAGGCTCTATAATTTTGGCCCGAGCTTTTTTAAATGACCGACCCCGGGTTCAATACTCGCATTACTCTTAGCCCTGGCCGGAGAGAGAACCAAATGAAGTTTTCCTCCAAGCCCGACTTTCCACTGCAGCTGGGCCACTCTTATGGCCTCGTTGCCCCTTTGCTACGTAGAATTTGTTATATAAGACCGGTGAAAAACGACGATACTTACGGTCTCTCTGGCAGATAAGGTGAATTTTCAAATTGAGACTTTGCGAATGGATAGGGGTATATTGTATGCCACGTATGTTAATATCTTTCGTTTATTATTACTATTTTACATCTACCGTTGTAACAGGTCCTTCGCTAGATAGTAGTTAAATAAATATAAATTGTTATCAAGTGCTACTTATATGAATATAAATGATGTATATTTTATTAGAGGCCTTGCAGAAAAATTGCTATACTTTAATTATTATCAAAACATTTAGGATAAAAAACTAGTGTCATGTAGATTTTTAATTGAGATACTGTAGGTTTATCTTGTAATTTATTTTGTTTTTTTTTCTACATAAAACGTTTTTACTGGTTCATTAACGTACACATTATTTTCTAATAGCTGCAGTGCTATTTTAAGTAATAATGTAGTAGTAATTTTTATCATTACTTAAATTCGTAAAAAAATATAATTCATGTGTCATACCTAATAGTGAAAGCACAGTAGGATTGATATACAATTATTTCCTAATAGTAATGTGCTTGTTTTAAATTATACGTTGTACCCGATTTTCTTTTTCGAAATAATCCGGTCACCTTAATACATTATAACAGTTCAGTATAAAAGAATAATTTTATTGCTTAATTCTCTTATGATTAAATACAATAATCTTTAAATAACCTAAGAAATATTCATGTTCCTTATTTTAAATTAAAACAAACCAAATTTTAATATTAAAAAAGTACATTATGTAAAAAATAAATAATAATACCATAAAATAATTACTCTGTGAAAATTTTACGGAAAATCTCTCCTAGATGAATGCGATCATTACGTCAGCATTTTTGCAGGAGCTTAAGAAAAATATTTTATTTATGATATTCATAAAGAAACATGTATTCAATTTTGCTCGGAGTGTTTCTTTTGTATTGGGCTTTTATGAAAAAACTGAATGCGCACCCATTATAAGATACATTTCAACATGCAAAACTATTATGTATTTTATTTATCTTACCATAACGTTATCATAAATCAATACTCTGTGTGCATTAGCTTTTTCATTTTATTGAAATATTAATTTAATATTAATATTAAAAAGTAAACAATTTTTATTACTAAAGATATTGCTATGTAATACGCAATTTCCAATTCTCTAGACATTAAATTTTCCATGTTAATAACATTTGGTTATAAGTATGTTAGATACAATTTAATATGTAGAACAAGGGCGTATATGTATGAATTTCATAATACGGCATAAGATATTTAATATAACGATCAAACCCTTTGATGTTTGAGATGTAAGTTTTTCCAGTGGCTGAGGCCGGGTATTTTTCCATTAAGCACGGAAAAAATAACAATGTTAAGCCGACACAGAATGTTCTTTCTCTTCATAGTCGTTATGTTCTGTGTTGTGTTGGTGGTTTTACACGGTAAAAATTGTGTACCGCCCCGCCGCATATTGTAAAACACCTGAAAGGGAAGAAAAAAGGTTAACTCAACTTCTTTCCGAGTCGAGGGGGGCTGGTTCAAAGGATAAAAATTTATGACCCCATTGATCTTGGGCCTAGATAAAAATTTATGAAAATACCTATTTTATTTTGATATCATTTTTCGAGCGGCGCGTAAAAATACGGTGTCGCCTTTACGACGTACGAGGGAATTGGTGATTTCAATCAATGGAAAAAATGATATTTTTTTCTCTAAAAATATCAAGAACGATTACTAATATCTTTTGAGCTTTTAAATAACTCGTAAAAGTTATATTTTGCACTGAAATTTTTCTAATAAAACCCTATTTTCATATATAATATAAACCGTATATCGGAGTAATATGCTTTATTTATTTATTTTTATTATATATTTATATGGATTTATTTTTTAAATGATTTTAACAACAATCTGAATAGTAGATATATAAAACTTTGTTTTTAATTAAAATAATTAGGTAATTACATTATTAATGTTATTTTAAATATAAAGTTGTATTGACATTTAAATATACAGCAAAACGTTGTGTAAAAAAATACTGTCAAATGAAAAAGACAAACTTCGAAAATATTGTATAAAGCAATGTATTATATGATTTAGAAACAATTTTGTATTGGATCATATCTTGTTATTATTTCATTTAGTGTTTACCATATCATTACTCAATTTTGTATCGATTATATTCAGAGTTAATGTAATGTTTATACTGCTTGTATATTATTTGCTTTCCAATATATTTCCTGATTATTTTTGAATTGTATAATTAAATTCATTAGCAAAAATTATATTCATAAAATATGTGGTACGTGCTAGATTTACAATATTTATTAATACTTATTGTCAGAATGAATACTTTTGAACCTACAGGTATGTATGTACATACACACATGTCAGTCAACTTACAGAATATGTGTATTGTGTGCGTATCGTAGATAACGCTACGTTTTACGTGTGTTCGTATATTAAATTTCCGCTTGGTTTCACGCGCGTCCAGAAGATTTTCAGTCATCATCAATTTATCCGTCATGTCGTTGATCCTCTTTGTTCTCATTTGGCCATTTTCTCCATATTACGCGCCGCAAGCGAGCTTAAAAAGCTCGAAACCGAGGATTCTGCGTTCAATCGCAAAGCTCGACAGAGACGTGTTTCGCCTGCCTCCCTGCAAAACGAAATCAGTTAAACGCGTTTTATTTGTATGACCCAGTTCATATAACCGTCTGGGGATGATAAAAAATTGGCTCCCCACATCAAAGTTTAGCCCGGGGCCTGGTTCAGTCGGTACCCTCGTTTTTTTATCGGACCATCTGTAGTTCGGGCGAAAAGTTTTAAGGGTGAATTTTCGGACGCGAAGGCGGATACGACGGATCGTTTCTGTCACGTTACGTGATGATGATGAGGGACGTCACGTGGAACGGCGAAAAAATGTGCGCGAAGAACGGTCAGCAGATTGGCGAAAGGAGGATGATTGAAATCGGACGACACTTTTTTGTAGGGAGCGGACCCTATAAAATAGTGCGAAATCGAGGCTTTATTAGGCTGGTGCCTTTGATATGTCGAATTTTATTAGCCTAGTACAGAGGTTGGCAATACGCGGGTCGCGAGCTATTTTTGTACGCGCGTGGGCTCTTTATACATATTAAATATGATAGTTAAGATGTCAAGTTTAAACATTGTATAATTCTAGGATTAACTTTAAAATATATAAAAATTGTCTTGTCATTTTTTCAATGAAATTATAAGGGTTGGTAACCCTAAGGGGTGTGACTTCGCAGATGCAAGTGAAAACTAGTGAGAATTTTATTCGATTATATTACATATTGCGACTGACGATAAATGGCGAGATGTTTTCTCCGAGCGGTGGCAGTGAAGTTAGCGTAGTGATTTAGATTGTCTTGACATGACTCTGTTTTTTGTATTGAAAAGTCATCCCATATTATCCTGTCTGGAACGCCGCTTTCACTGTTAGCCTGGAAGGAGAAACATTGTTAATATTGTCAGCATATTCCAGCAATTAGACCAACTTGATATATTTGGTTTTCCTAATTCAAAATGATAATGAAAATGTTTATGTAGCTCCACAAAAAATAATCAATGTAGATATTGTGTTACAAATAATACAATGTTGCAAACACAAATGCGCTGTGATGTATTTAATTTAGCTTTACTAATCTTTTCAATGAAAAGAAATTAAAAATATATAACTGCCCTTTCGATTAGGATTTGCTAATATATTATGTATGCAAGTTGCTTTAATTATTTAATAAGCATATCCACATATAAATATATTTGAAGTAAACTCTCTAAAACAATAAAATTACTGGTGTTTTTGTAGTGAAATCTGTTCTAAGGTGACTTTGAAAAATGTATAAAATCCGACATTTCTAAGCGCTAACTCAACATTTTCTACTTGATCGGTCTAGTTTGCTGCTTGTTACATACGTATACACACTTTGGACGTGTATGAAACGCATTAAAACGTGTTTAACGGTTTAAATTTTCGATAATAGCGGCCGCGAGCCGCAAACGAACCAGAAGCCGTGAATTTATAGTACGGTTATGGAAATTTGAGAAGTAAACAGGAGGCTCGTAAGAAGGTTTATGTCTCACGCCAGCGGTGGAAGTGTGCCAAAAACGGGTTTCACACACAGTGTCGAGAGAATCGGAGGACGAGAGCGAGAGAGAGAAAGAGAGGAAAATGGCTGCCTTTTAAATATTCCACAATGGATATAAATTAAATTTTCGTGTCGCATTATATGGCCGGCCGAATTAATTCCGTTTAAGGGTGGCGGCATTCAAACGAATTAACGGCCCACGATTTGTCTGAGACATATTGAATACTTCCCACTTTGTTGTAGAAAGGCTCTATTATTTTTACTCTTATTTTCATAAGATATATTTTGATGTTGATAGATAAAAATCTATTACTTCACAGAAAAGAGCTATATGTATTTTATTTTCAATAGCCCTAATCAAAATGCATAAACATGTCTATTAATAAATATTTGTCATTGATTCACAGTTAGCTTTATTGTGTTGTCATTGCAATACCTACTCAAAAAAGTTTATGGTTTTAAATACAGCTGTATATTTTTAAATATAATTTTAGTGGCACGATAAAGATGAAGTAAAATTCAATACTAATGATTTAAATGTCATATATCTCAATATTTCAAACTTTTTTAGTTTCTATCTAGCTAAGGGCATAATTTGTGTTTATATATTGACGTGTTTTGGCCCACGGAGAATTCATCTGCGGGGATTCCAATCCCAGAAAATGCGCTACTGGAGAATTCGTTTCTTGAGAATGCGCCCCGAGGGTTTCGTCTTTGGAAGCAGTGATCTCTTGGAGTTGGACCTATATAGCACCCATCCTGTAATTAAAGCTGCCACACGTCAAATAATAATAAGATATTACATACTATAAGTTTTTGAATTTATTTATATATATTTGCTAGTACTATTTTATTTATTTTTTGTGGAATTACAAATCAGATCATTTATTTAAAAAATTTTCTAGTACCCTGATTTTTTGTAATATTTAACCAGCCTTAACCTTATTAAAGTTCCAAAACATATTTAATTCTAAAAATAATAAATTCTTTATTTTACATAATTTACAGATTTTTTTTGCCTTTAATTTCCTAACATTGAGTGCCTAGCTTGAGTCGTAGTTTGTTTTTATAAAAATATATATACATAGATATTTAGCATTTATGACTAGTATTTATAAAAGTAAAGTTCACAAAAACCTCTATGCAAATTTGAATTTATTAATATTTTATTTAATTAAACAACTTGATTAAACTAAACGGGAACGTATTATCAAAAAATCTACAATTGCTTATCAACATTTATTTAAAAAATATGTTGTATTCAAAAATATGTTCGATTCCTACACGGATTTTAAGCTAAATATTTGGCGCTTCTACTTTCTCTGGGGACTTACAGGTGTCACAGCAGTAATCGCCTGGGTGCAGATCATTAAACTGCTCGGACGGTTCATACATTGTAGAAATTATATTCGCCAAGATCAGGCGTTAGTTTTCTTTTTATATTATTATATTTCTATAGCAGTTAAACGTTTGCTTGTGACCATTTTTTTACACTTTCCTAATTAACTTTCTTTTCTGCTAGTCTTACAGTAAGCATTATTCGCGATTCTTAAGCAAATAATTTAGATTCTGCCTATTTTTTAGAATTCACTATTATATATGCCAGACTATACAAGAGCTCTATATGTAATAGTAGCAATAATAAATACAAAAAGAGTTTGTTTTTGCTGCTTAAGCCTCTTTTGAAATATTGGAGCTATAGCGGAAATTTCCAAAAATATTTTTCCCTGTTGATTTACACTTTTTTCTAAATGAAAAACTAAGGTATTTGACTAAGTTCACAAATAATATTATCATAATGTTCATATTAATAAGCGGGCAAGAGCAAGAGCCACATTTGATCAACGAGAAAACTTGATATAATAATTTTCCATTTGCTGTATAAAATGTGCAATTACCACTTTTCCGCCTTCTCAAAATTATTAGGCAATCCACATATAGCACAAGTTGACAGTTTTGAAGCGTCAGAGCGTTGTGAATAAATTTAACAGATGGGGGAGGAAGATGCTGCCTTGCAGAGCTCCCATCATAGTAGAGTTTTTCTCTTTAATTGCGACTGTGAAGGTTTTGTCGCGTAGATTGTGGTCAATTATGCGGATCAATAAAATAGGGGCTACAGCATTTATAAGTATATAAATTAAACCGTAATGCTATATAGTGTCAAAAGTATTTTTCATGTCCAAAAAGCCAAACTGGTATCTTTATTATTATTTAACTTTTTAAGGACGAATTCAGCAACTTAAGTTAGCTTGTGAGCCGTCAAATAAAAAAAAAAAAATCAAAAGTCTAGAATTATTTTTTAAAATAAAACGCAAAAATAAATATTTATGGTTAGTAAGCTGAAAGGTCTGTAGCTGGAGTAGAACTTTTTCCGGCTTTTGGAAAATTCCACTTAATCAATGTTCCTTATCACTAACTTTACATTTAATTTTTGTATCACATTTAAAACTCGATTTATTAATATCGTGGTTTTACGTAGACAGTACATTACAACAATTTAATTTATATTTCCTTGATTGATTATATTCAACTTGGCAACACAAGTTATTTGAATACATAACCACATTAGAAATTCTTTAACGTTTTAATCTCGGCACATTATTGTTTTTTAGGTTTATTAATAATATTAATGAAGTTAATTTTAATTCCTAATTCTTACTTTTCACTGATATTCTTAAACAATTCCTCAATATATATTTCATTAGGAATTTTAATACTAATAGAATTACTATTTAATATTAAAAAGTAGTTTTATGACAAATTATTGCTACAATCATTCAATTTTATTCTTAATAATATATATAAAATAATCGATGATTTTTAATTAGATATATATTTTCCTTTTAGTCGTTTAGCTTTTTTGTTTTAAAGTTTTACTAAATAATGGTTTTTAATTAATTTAATTTGTAGTACTACCAAATTAAAATTAAATACGTTAAATTTCAAAATAAAATAACATTTTATATCAGCGTTTTATTTTATGTAGATAGAATGCAAGCTAATTACTTTTTTTATCACTGTGGTAAAATATTGCATACGCAATGTTTTATCACTGTGTAATATTACATATGCAAAAAAATATGTTACACTCATGTTTTTTTGTTAGCATATGCAATACTTTTTGCCACAAAAAATATAATAACTAAATTTACACGCTGATTTTGAAATTGTGGTTTTTTTATTAGTACGTAGCATAATTAATTTAAAACTCTCAAAGTCCATTTACAATATTACCAAATACTTAATATTTTACACGTAGCGATTTACATAGCATTTTTATTATATATTTACTTAATACATCTCTTATTTAAATAGTTTAAACTTTTTTTAAAATTAGTTTTAGATTACATTTCAATCAAATACTGATTTAAACTTGTTGATGAATTTGACAGAAAAAATACTGAATATAAAATCGACGTTATTGAAAAACAAAACTAATAAAATAGTTAAAATCAACAAACAATTTTACGTATATATCGAGTTATTTCAATTTAAACGTAATATAATTTATAGAATGTCGTAACCATGCAGAAAAAGTACAAAAAATATATATTTACATTGTGATTATTTACAACTTTACTTTGTGTCAACGCCCAAATTCGATTAAAAATATCATAATCTTTCAAACTACACGACGACGTATATTCTCATTGGCTCTATTCGCATATAATATATTACGTCGGAATATCGCGCTATGGCAATATACCGAATCGAGAATGGGGCCACTTTTCCATTTTCGCCAATGATCATCGACGTGGAAGATCGCTGAGCTAGTCTCGCGAAAGCTCGCGCTCACACACAAACACACACATGCAGACTCTCGGCCTAGATTTGTTTTCGCCGAGAGCTTATTTTATGCATTATGTTTGTATGTGTATATTTTATATAAAATATATTTATTTTTATACGTGTGTTTATCCAAAATAAACAAAGAAAAAATCGCTTCCGTGAACTTTTTTAATAAAAACTTACGGCACAATCACGCGTACAACCTATAAGATAACCGTCTTTTCATGCACGAGTTATTCTCGGATGCGGGGAAAGTATTCAGGTTTCACGTAAACTTGATTGTTGGATTTAGCGAGAATTAGCTTGTTTTGTTTACTTTCTTTCCATTAGCCTTTAAATATTATTTTGTATAAAATATATTTTAGTCGACATTTATGTTTCAACGTAATGAAAAAAGTTTTGGTGGACCGTATTCCAACTAAATTAAATAAAAATACTTAAAAAAATGTTCTGAAATATATGAGTTTTAGCGCAAAACTTAGTTTTTATATCATATAAAACGTTTAAGAGCATTACACTTATTTTTACCATTTTTTTAATACATTTGCGGTACTGTGAAAATTAGTTTCGGACACCTTGCAAGTATATTTTTCAATTATTGACTACCTTTTCATCGTTAAATAGCTGGCTACCCAAGATAATTAATACTTGTTTTTAGCTAGCAATACTGCATAAAAGCCATTTATATATTAAAATATATTTTTGCTTAAACTTGAATTTAGCTTTATAAAAGCATTTCTTCCTTTATATATTTACAAAATATATAATTAAAAATCAAATATCTCATTATATATACTTTCGATAAAATTATTTTAAATCCAATTACATCGAAATCGTTTTACGTTTAATAAATATTTATGGCAACCTTATTTATAGCGACCCTCCAATAAATTTAAATTGCAATCATGTCGAATACAGCCGCTCTTAATTTTACACGTAAAAAATCGAACGTTTATACATTCGGTTTTTCACGGACTGAAATAAAAAACAAGCGTTTTTACGTGTCGTTCGTCACGTTTAACGAAGTCAAAACACTCGCCGGATGGAGACTTGTTGAATTAAAATCGCGCCTTCAGTACAACACTGTATCAAGTAGATAGGGCGCGAAAGCTCTCGATTCTTCCTCCTCTTCACGTAGCGACACTTGCTCACAATTTTGATTGTCCGCCGGCGGCGGCGATCACTCGAAAACTACACAATGTGAAAATATATATTGTATATATGTATTTCCCTAGGGGGGATTCCAGCATTTAATGGCGTGTATACGAATTGGATCGTTCCGCTCGTATGTGAGTGTGTCGGGGGTGGGTTCCTCGGGGTGGTGGCCAGACTGGGGAGGCACATCCAGAAATGTTTACTCAGTTTGCCCGCCAAATTGGGCCGTTGCTTGTTATGGTGCCATTTCACGTGGAAGCTGCGAAATTATTCGGCGGGTTTATTTTTTAATGTCCGAGCGCGTAAACACGTCTTTGTCGATAATTGGACGAGGCGCTTGGCGACTTTTTGCTAATTTTCTCCTCCGACGCCGACGCCTCGAGCCATGTTTCTCTTATTTATTTATTTTTTTAAAGATACTTGAGAATTCCAAGCGCGTGAGGAGCAATTAATGTAATTTGAGAGACTCGATTTTTAAATTAATTATAAATGGTACGGCCGTAGCAAGCAAATAAATAATATTCCAGTACTTCCAATTTTTTTTTGTCTGCATCTAGCCTTTTAGATAAAAACACAACTAGGGTTTGTGTAGATTCACCAAATTACACATTAGTTAACTTGACTTGCATGTAAAAATTACTTTAAAACGCTTCTTTTCTTGCCGTATTCTAAGACATATATATGCCACGAATATATTAAATCTCAAAAAAGGTAATCATAAAATGTCATGAAAAGCAACATCAAAAAGTAGCTTCACCAATTTGGTAATGGACCAGAAAATGTTTGTAGATGAAAAATAGACTTGCGAAAAAATAAAATATTTGAATGAAAAAATAATTAGACCCAGAATATCTAATTTAAAAAAAATCAAAAATAAAGTACTGCTTTTGCTCAATATGTAAGGATGGGATTTATGTAGTTTACTTGATACACTTTACACTTACATAATATCATAGAAATTATTATTGTCTTATGATAAATCATTATTATTTTTATTTACTTGAAACTTAAAAATATTAGAAGTGCCAAAAATTATGCTATTTTTTCATAATATAATTTTTGAAAATAGTTCAATTCAAACTATTGAGTAGTGAACACGTATTTTAAATCTTAAGTTTTTGTGTTGTATTGTTTGTTTAATAAAAAAAATACCCCTTTACATGATCAGTTAATAATGAGAGAAATTAGTTTTTCAGAACAATATATACGAAGCTGTATCTCGTATGAATTTCTTATCAAAATAAATAAAACAGCTTATCATGAAAAATATTAGGGTTAACCTAAATGGACGTATTTTTGAATGACAAGTACTTTTACAATAACAAATTTGTTTTACAATATTATTTTACAAAATAATCTCCTTCAACAGATACAATCTTTTTTCACAAATCAAGCAAATTTTTAAATATTCAGAAAGAAATGTTTTACCGTCACTAACACTATTCAATTTTTTACTATCAAAATGATGTTGTAGAGACCTAAATAAATAGTAATATGGTGATGCTATATTAAAGAATATGAAGGGTGAACAACAGTGTTCTATCTGAGAGCAATCATTTTTTTCGCGTGGTCCTCGCAGTGTCAGGCAGGCGCGTCGCCTTATTCTCGTCGCTTAGTGCGTAAGGTACTCACACGCCTTATTTCCACGCCTTCCCAATATTTTTTAAGCTTCTTTAAATGCTAGACCATGAATATCCTGTCTTATTTGTTAACGTCTGAATTAGCCTTAATTTCTGTAGTCTTTTCTTTCTAACAAAAAATCTAAATTTTAATCTTTTGAACCAATTTTGACATTGAAAAGCCAGTAGAACTTCATTATAGACGGGACAAACGTTTTTGGTTGCTGTGGTTGCTGATTTTTTTTGTAAAATTCATACAGTATACAAGTCCGTAAAAACATCATTCACGGAACGAAATCTTTCATTAAAACTTAGGCTGTTTTTATGTGGTCATATTCGTAACGCACTCTTCAAATATCAATCTGAACATTACTGAAAGAAAGATATGCGATCCGTACGACAAGTAAATCACAACTGACCGTCAAAGTTATTCAGTATAAAAACGTCGCTTCTTTTGGGTATCCCTAATATACGAGTAATTTCTGACGACATATTCAATGTGTGACAAAGCCAAAGATGTTTTTAAAAATTAAATCCGAAGTTTTTGCTTTTATAAATAAGTCTCAAAATGAACCACACAACTTGAGGGATAAAATAGTCATACGAGCTTAAATAAAAACATATTCAACGATAACCAACGAAGAATTATTAAACAAGGTCGGTTCTTCGTGGTGTATTAAAAAATATTGGCAACAGCTGGAAAGAGGGTGTTTGGGTTCCCCATGAATTGTTTGATCACTACAAAACAACGAGTATAAGCACATGTACTCTTTTGCGTAAAAATAACAATTACAGCGATTTTTACGAGAAATTGGTCATTTATTCAAACGTGACTAAAAAAACAGTGACTATTACGCAGAAAAAGTAATTGCAACCGCTAAATCCGGATTATACCCTAATAATTATTTATATGTGTCTAGTAGGATTCCAAGGGAATGATTTATTTTAAGGTTTTAAAACAAGGTGTAACAGGTAGAAGTGTATAGTAAACTTTAAATTCGATTGAGTGTTGCATTGAGTGAAAAGAGTTTAGCCTTAGTAAATAGACAAAAATATGGTTTCTCTTAAATTAAAACACACTACTACATTGGCTTGGGAAAAAATCTGCAACCTTGGTTGAGAAGTTTTATTACAGTCCTAATATTCACTAGACTTGACCCTTTCCGTCAACCACTTTACTATTATTCAATGGGTCGTTTTTTTAGGGAAACATATTCGATTAACTAGAAGTGAAATAGACTTTTTTTATTGTTTTAATTATAAACCATTAAATAATTCAATAAAACGGGATAATATGTTATAATAATTGGGAAAAAAAGGTCATACAAAATAATTCCAATTATATCATATAGAGAAAAATCGAAAATATTGAAAATTTACATATAAGTTTTATTGATTAAAACGTCGTTACCTTTGGGTATCTCATGTGTTTCACAGCATTCGCGTCACCAAAAGCTGTAAAAGATAATAATGTAAACTATATTCATTATATATGTATATTAAACTAATTACACAAATGATAATATAGAGCGAGTCAGAGTTCTTAAAAGTGTAGTTAATGTATAATAGAGCGCAATATAATTTTTTTATATCATCAGATAATATTTTAAATATAAAAATACTAGATTAGTTTTTCGCAAGAAACCAATTTTTTATTGTGATAAGTCGCAAAGATAATATTTTTAATCTATTTAAATGAAGATATTTTCTTAAGTAATGAATCAAGAAGACAAAGTAAAGAATAAAAAAATATTCAAGGATACAATTATACAAAGTGTAAAGTGAATTTTAAATAAAAAATATCATTAAAATATATTATCTTTATTATATGTAGATTAAAACTTTGCAAAAAACATTTTAATTTATTTCTTAGTATACTTTTAAATCTTTTATAAAATGTAATGACACTCGTAAAAGATAAAGCTGTAAATTAAAATCAAGTTAATATAAATTATAACACAATAAAAAAGAGGATATTGCATATTAGGATATTTTATACTAGGCAATAAA
Source organism: Plectrocnemia conspersa (assembly GCF_051122295.1). Classification (NCBI taxonomy): domain Eukaryota; kingdom Metazoa; phylum Arthropoda; class Insecta; order Trichoptera; family Polycentropodidae; genus Plectrocnemia; species Plectrocnemia conspersa. Next base: position 15,633,532 of record NW_028277177.1, read on the forward strand.
ATTAAAACGACGCCATTTAAAACTTTAGTATGTCTTTATTATGCATTTTTTAATACATTTTTTTCGGTTTGGACGTAGAAATTTTTTTTTCCATGATAAATAATGCACTTTTTACGCAAATTTTGATTTGAATCGAGGTTAACGTCTAATGTATGATGAATAATGTTTTTGGGAGAGACGTGTTAAAGGATTTTCCCACGGGCGATTGCGATCCCCCGTTGCCGAGGAAAATAATGCTTCTAATTTGCCGATAATTAGTGACTCCACTACCGAGAGGGGTGAAAAAATTAGACTTGTTAATGAGTTTTCCGACCGCAGTTTTCCATGATATCCAACCGTAGACCGAGAAGCGGCCCTGTCTTAGCGCAGGCATGCAAATTACACGGGAGTAGTATGCAAATTTCCCTGACACCGCTAAACGTTCTGCCATTCCGTGGCAGCCGGCTGCCTAGGCATGGCCGATTTAAAATGCCGAATAAATTTTCATAAATTTTCAAGGCGCATGTGACACCCCTTGGCCACGTTTGCTCATGCCAATTAAGCTTGTATAGCATTACTGGGCGGCGAGTCATCCTCGTGAAAAAGGGGTTGCTTTGAAAGCTTAAAAAGCATTGATTTATATTTTAATATACTTTTGTAGTAGTCTTTACAATTATTTGATTGCGGCCCATTACGGCAGCATATTCTTAGATCATTTATGCAACTTGAGAACTAAAAAGTCACTTTAAAACGTCGTTCTAATGTGGGTGGATTGTGGCTAAGCATTCCTAATAGGTTAACTTACACACAATGATAAGTAACTTCTTAGACTTATATTTTGCAAATTTTTTTACAGCTTTTTTAAATAAAAGTTTATATTTAGGTAGTCAACACAATAAAATTTAAATATAATTCATATAAATTTATTTGGTAAAAATGTAGCGTTGAGTCAATAAATAATATATATATTGCTAACGTATCTACCTTTTACTTTGTATAAATGCTTACCTATCTGTATCTTAGATTACTTAGTAAAAACTCTATATTGATATCAGCTTATGATATATTGATTAAAGCCGTATTCTTAGATACTTCCACTCAACATCTTGCTAATAATCCAACCCAACATGAAACGATCAGAGAAATAAATGAAAAACTGTACCAAATATCATCAGGTGTGACTCTTGCATTGAGTCGTTCTTGGATTGATGCTGTTTTATACACGTTAGATCTTTCTCAGACAAATTCTAAAAGAATTGCTACATTTGCCGACGACACTACAATAATAGCGTCTGATATTGACCAAAATATACTGCAAAATCATCTCTCAAAAGTTCAATCTTGGCTCTATAAATGGAGAATCAGAGCTAATGAAACTAAATAATCCATAATATTATTATGAACAGAGATTTTTGTCCTTTGGTATCCCTTAATGGGAAATTATTACCACAAGATATCTCCGTCCAATATCTTCGAATTTATCTCAACAGAAGATTGACATTGAAAGCTCATATTTGGAGCAAAATAAAATATTTGCGACCCTATCTTCGCAGGCTTTACTGGCTCACAGGACCAAATTCAGACTTATCATTGGAAAACAAAATGATAATATATAACTCTCATAAAAACAGCGTGGTCTATTGGAGCTCAGATTTGGGGTGTGACTTCCATGTCTGATGTCAACATTCCAAAATAAATTACGAAAGGTTAATGACCGGTGCTTTAAGACAATGCTTTAACTAAGCGTAGAAGCGTGTAAATATGTTATTAGTAGATCTAATTAACATATCATAAATACTAATACTAATAGATATATGAATTAATAAATACAATATAATATTTCGAGAGGAACATCTCTGAGAGATGATTATCAAGGGCCTTAAGCGTAACTGCGAAAGATTTATGCGCAATAAATTATAAATCCCAACGCACAGGTGTATCCATAAATGCCTTCTGACTGACTAGCGTGCGCCCCTGCATTGCAAGATTATGAAATATTCCCCTCCGAAGCCATTAGCCTCCTGAAGTAGTAGTAGGTACCTTGGTATTGGGTTGTTCTCCGGAAAGGGGTGAGAGAGATTCTCGGGGGTGGGTTCGTCGAGTCGGATTGTGAAGCCAGGGGGGCTAACTTCTCGCGGCCTTTTGATTTAAGACTTGAAGCCGCACTAACTCAAGCAGTTGTCCGACACAAGCTGCCTACGTCCGACTACTTGTTGTTGAGGCCACCTACCTTACATACCTCACCATGGCACGTGCTCATTTAGAATGGATGCACTTAAAAATGCATGTATATAAGAGTAAAGCTTATTTTTTTGAAGCCAATTTACGGTAGGTGAAATCCATTACGTAAAGCTCTTTATTCAACCAAAAAGTTTTTCGCAAAGGAAAGGAAGCCATACGTTATGAGCAGATTGGCCGAATGAATATGGTAATGAGCAGTGTCGAGAACGCTGGAAGTGTTATATCAAGTAGAAATAATATATTATAATGAGAGTGGATTTATTACGCTATTCTTAAAGCATGAGCCTTATATAAAGCATGTTATGAAACAAATATGTTGCAGCCAAATGCATTATTAAAATATTGTAATGAAAATTTTTAAAACAATACATGTAGGAGTCGGTCTTATATTTTTATATCTCGACAAAATATAATTAACATAATAAACATTAAAAAACGTTTAATTTACAATAAATAATTTTATAAACATACAATATATGCTACTGGTTTATAACCATTTATATGTTCACTTTTTATACTAGCTACAATTAATTAAAAAATAAAAATATAAATTAAAAATTTGGGGGTCGCAATTTAAATGAAAAACCTTTTACAATTTTAGCTCTCCACCTTTTAAAGTAATATGTGTTTTCGCATTTTGTGCTTATATTTAAATTTTAATTTGTTTTTATTGTAATCTCCATAAGAATAGCGGGTCAGTTTTGTTGTACCAAATATTTTTAAGTATGAAATAGACATTGGTTTTTAATTATTGGTGTAGCTCTAAACCGGACAGGCAAATGTTAAGACATATCTAATTAATTGTTTGTATATTAGGATTTTACTTTTTATGCTCAGTAAGATTTTTATAATTAATATATTGTACTAAGCTTAAATTTAAGTTTGGAGTCTAGGTATGAGCCCAGATATTTAGCTCCAGATTTCCATTATACGTTACTGCTCTGTTCACTCTGGAGAGGCAGTGTCAAAGTTTTTCTACGTTACGTAAATAATATTTTCTATTTTATTTAATTTATTTTTATTTTTCCCTTCTTAAGTTTTTGAAAAGTTTTTGTAATTTATTCACGATGAGTTTAAGACCATAGGCACTCGTTAAAATAACTATCGTTGGATAGATATTTTTACGAGTTGTTTAACGTTTAACGTTATATAGATAAAGTAAATTTTTTTAATTTTTAAAAAGCTCGTATACAATATAAAGAGAAACGGCCCGAGAAAATTGCTCTGTGGAACTTCAGCTGAAATTTTATTTCAATTTTAAGAAGTCAGTTTCTATTTCTCAGTTATGGGAGTATTAAGCGTAGGAGTAATATTTTATTAGGGGGTATATATTTGTATAGTTTGTGAAACAAACTGTCATGCCATACTGTGTCGAAAAGTTTTTCAATATCTAATTATTTTTATATTAAAATTACCGCAGATATGCTTTGCCAGACTATTAATTTGTTGTGTTGTCGGATGATTTTCACGGAAACTTAATTATTCGTTGTAATTGTATTTTCCAGAGATTATTTTTTAAGCATACGGATTATTTTTTCGAGAAATAATGTCCTATCCTTATTTTGTTCTAAAAATTTATTATATAATAATCTTTTCACGTATTCTTTAGACAGCTTATTAAGCCAATTGTATTTCGTAGTCGTATTGAAGTTTAAGTTATTCAATAGATGCTTTGTTGGAAATGTTTTAAGACAAATGTTCGATGTTGGTCTTATTTTTTATTCCTTTACATCACTTATAAAGATCTTTGACTTAAAAAAATGTTAAATGAAACTTAAATAATTTGTTACATTTAGTTTGAAGCTAGTTTTATAAAAGCGTCTTTGAAGTGCACGATAGTCTTCTCGGAAACTCATAAAAATGTCTTTCTTATCTGAAAGTATTTATTAGTGGAGGCTAAGAGCTTTTTATACGCGAGCGCAGAGGCGAGATTATGCAACGAAATTATGTAGGTCTGTCTTTTGGTCTTTCAAAGCAAAAAATTAAATGTCGATCGTAAAACCCCAGCTCGGCAATCCACACAACCGAGGCTGTCGTGACATTTCCAATTTCGATTTTTTATTTTATTTCAAGGCATTCGTTTCGCCAACTTTAAAAGTTTACCAAACACCGCAATCTAAACTTTCCGTCGTTATCGCTATATATAAATTTTATTTGTACGTTGTGTGCGATTGTTTCGGAAATGTGTCTGCAGTGTTTCCATATTAAAGTGAAATGTTAATTTAGTTGGGTTCCAGAATTGCATGATGAGTTTTCCCGCTATATTTAATTATGACTGAGGTTGTACGTCCAAATTGCGCCCCTCTCGTATTTACCACCAAAGTTCCGAGTCCCGTAGAGTCCTTGGCGTAGACGTTTAAGGGAGTGGGTCGTAGCCGAAAGGGCACTCGTTAACTCAAGATAGTGAAAGTTGACTTTGCCATTACCGGAGAGTGCGAGGCTTATTCCTCTCCTTCCGCGGAACATGGCGATTTTATACTGAGTCATTCTCGTGGACTTGGTTCCATTATGAATTCGCTTCCGGGCAAATTTGTTGCAATCTACTGAAAATTTCATTTCGCCGGCGGCGAAGTAATTTTTTATACTTCCGCGTATAAGAAGATGGTCCAGATTCGATTGTGGATTTCACAATCGGAGCATTTCGTATTCAAATTCATCCGGACGATTGACTCTTTACGCATAAGAGGAAATAATGCGTAAATAAGGCCACTGAAAGAGTTGGCAGCTATACAAAATCACTTTTGAGAACTCTATAAAAGTTTAATCGACCATAAGCTCTCAGTCTGTACAAGACGAAAGGGTAAAAAATATTACTTGACCGTCTAAATATATTTACATATTTACTATGCTGTCGATAATAATAAAAAAGTTAATAGCAACATATTTTTATTTTATAATATTTATTACTTTTTAATATAGCGATTTACATATTAAATTACTCGTTGAACACAAATAAAATATTACTTATGAACTGAAGCAGCTCATTATTATAAAATTTTCCATTACTAATATGAACAACCTAGCTCGATTTTGATTATTAATCACGATAATTATCCGTGAGATTGGGTGAATTCAGGTGAATTTAATCTGTGATAATGGATTAGAATTATAAATTTATAATACTCACTAATTTCAATCTTCAAACGCAAACAAAAAGTTCATATGGGATTCGAATGCAATAGTCAACAATAAATAAAAATCTTTTTAGGTCAATAGTCAACAACTTATACCACTCGTAAATATATTATGCTATTGCTTATTGTTTAAGGTTTTGCACTCAAGATTCCAGTTATATCTATAAAATAAAAAAGGGATTTTTTATCTATTTTAAATTCTGATTATTCTAATAAAAAGTACAAAAAATATTTATGAAATATTGTTTTTGTGATTAAATAACATTAGCCACAAAAATAGATTTCTAATACATACATATATGTTTTTATTGGATCAAATACATATAAATATATGTATATAAAAAACTTTCATTAAAAAAAAAACATTATACAACTTTTATAATACCATCTTAAATTAATCGAAATATATAGTGCAGATAAATGTCACTGATCTCATTATAGACAATAATTGCGTGATTATTTTGTCTTATTTATAATAATTCACTCAGTTAGGTTTGATAATTGTAACATTATACATATATTATAGCTAAATTAATTTCGCATCAGCTCGCAAGATTTATATGGCGCTTTTTTCCCCAACTAAAATAATTCCGATCGGATATTTGCGCATTGTACTTATTAAAAGCTACTTTGGTCCGCGTCCGTTGCGCAAGGGCACCAAAATGAAATTCCCTCGGTCCCTCCGGGGAACGGGGGCCCCATTTATACCGACACCCTCGTCGCCCGGGGCGATGAAATCAGTTTGCGAGGGACTGCGCCCCGCGGGGGGGCCCACCGTCCCACGTCGGCTTCGCTTTCGTTATTTTATCCCGAAAAGTTAACTTGGGCATTATTATTTAGAGACGTTGACATTCGCTCAAATTATTCTCTTGTTGTCGCCGCCACACATTGATTAAGGGTTTTCAAAAGTAAGGCCGAAAGTTTCGACTCCCGTCACGGCGGCCGTGTCCGCTCTAGACTTATTGACGTTGAGGACTTTATAAAAATGTAATGTAATAAACTTATATTTAGAGAGTCCCGTTACGGAAAGTATTTGCTTTCACGAGCTGCTGCGTAATAAAAATACTTCGTTTATTATTTGTATCCTAACTTTATTGGGGATAAGAGAAGAAGAGGGGAAGAGAAGAAAAATAATAATTATATTTGAAGTATCTAAGAAAAGTTTTTATTTTATTAAATGTTTAGTAAAATATATTTATTTAAAAAAAAAATTTATGAATCTAGTATCTCACTACAAAAATATTTAGCATAGTCGTAAACTTTCTAAAATCGTTAGACAAAGCTAGCCTTTGAAAATGATACCTTTGCTATCTCGAACAGTCTTCTCAGTTGTATTTTTATTACTTTTGTTTGCACTATATTTTAATAATCGTCGCCAATTTTCTCATTATATCACCACATGATTCTAATTTGGGTCCTCACTTTTATTGCTAATATAAACATGACCATTTTATACTGACGACTATCTACTACTATTGCTATCATAGCAAACTAATTTTTAGTCCTTGACGACTGATAGTAGTTTAATAAAAGGTTTTGTAGCTAGAATTATTTCTTTAAGGTTTTTTATCATAGCTCATAAAAATATGTTTGCCACCATACATTCTTAAAAAATACTAAAAAGGGCTGTAGACAATCATTATATTCTAGAGATTTTTAGCTGTGAGTTCTAAAACATTTTTGAGCAACTCGTTCATCACGATTTCATGCCGGTTTCAGCAAAGACACGCGCACTTTCAAACTGGGTATGGGTATGGTTTTAAGACGCCAATAATTTACGTTGATCTGCTTAATGTTAGTTATAAAATGCTGGTTCGAATAATTAAGTACAGTGTTTGTATATATTATTTTTTTAAATGTAAATTTAATATTTTATATTACTCTTGATTTAGATCATTGTGACGCATTGTGTATAACCTGTAGGCTCATTATGGTCATATCTTAATTAATAAATAAATATACAACATGTTAGAATATGTCTTATAAGCTAGTTTTATTATAAAAAAGAGTACGGAGCTTTTATTATTCAATATAGAAAAAGCTTTCGACATAGTATGGCATAACAGTTTAATTTAAAAATTATACAAAAACAAACCCCTGAATTTATTACGTTTATACCTCAAAAGTAAAAGCTATATTGTCTCACTAAATAATGAACAGTCGATTCCATGTAAAATTTCAGCTGGAGTTCCTCAGGAAGGTGTGCTTCCGCCGTTTCTTTTTATTTAGTAAACGAACGATATCGCAAAAATAAAAAATCTATGTACGCTGGTAATACAGTTATTTTTACTAGTGCTCACGGTCTTAAACCTATCGCGAATAAATTACAAAAATCTTTTAAAATCTTAAATAAATATTTTGAGGAATGGATAATTAAAATCAACTGAATTATTTTCACAAAACGTGTACAAACTTTGTACCACCTCTCCTAAATACAGAGAGCAATAATGTCAAATTGAAAACAAGCATTATATACCTAAGCTTAATTTTATTATTTATTTTATTTTATTAATTTATTTAGCTTAATAGCTAATCTTTACATCTAACAAATTTAGTAAACATATATAAAAATATATAAAAAATACATAACAGAAAGAAAAAATAAAAATATACAATAATAAAGTCTTAATATTATAATTTATTTCTATATGTACGAAGGTGTTTTTTTATTCCATTTATGAAACCCGTTATATTTTTGCTGTTTCGGATTTCTCTTGGAAGACTATTATATAAATCAAAACCTCCGTACATAATTCCCCTAGCCGTACTCGTTTTCTTATACTTAATTATCTTTAAATTTTCTCTATTTCTAGTATTATATTTATGTACATCTTTATTTCTTATTAAATACTTATTAAAATATTCTGGTAACATATTATTTTCTAACTTATATATAAATACTAAAACATTCATACTCAATATTTCTTGAACATTCAATCATTCTAATCTATTAATCATACTTTTACAATTAGTTAATCTATTAATAAGCATATTTTGGAATTTCGGTCTAAATGGTTTACTGCCATTGCGGTCTTTAGACCGATATTTATTAGAAAAAGTGCGCAAATTATGAAAAATTAAATTTTAATCTATAAACAATTAATTAGACTTATTTTTACACACACCTGTCTGCTGTGAAGTAATATAAAAACAAAGCTATAAAAATAATATTATTGCTATTTCGCTTTCATTAACAGGTGTATATGCCCAAACAACTTAATACAATACCTACAACAGTTAAGTAGTGACATTTGAGCGATATCTTATTTTTTGAAATTAGTTTTACATTATTTTGTGATATAAAATTTATTATTATAACACTAATTACTTTTTATTGGCCCACCTTGAGTTTATAACGGTTTTTAATTAAAATTAGAAATAATTAATAGTAAAATAATCTCTTTTGACGAAGGGCCAAATCCCTTTCGACATTTTTATCCTATATGAAAAATATTCTTTATAAATATAATAAATACACAACACAACGGTTTTAACAAGCTTTTGTTAAGAATCGTTATTGAATTTCCTAATCCCTAGACTAGGTTGCGGCTAAATGTCAAACCGCTCCTAATCCGACAGATTCTAAGACAATACGCGTCTTTACAATCTAAAAGTTCATGTCACGACTTATACCGCAACTGGGGCGAGGAACACCGCGATAACAATTGTTTGCCATTTAATTTACAACCTACGCATAGATACGACAATGTTTTATTTTTTTTCAAGTTTCCCAGCGTGAAAATATCTTACTGTTGCTTAATGAGTTTCTATTTTTTCATAAGAACTCATAACATACAATGCATCGTGTATTATATTTCATCTCAACGTTGATTATGTTCAGATATACGATTTTTATCAAAGTCTTTATGGGAAACTCCTTTAGAATAATAACAATAGTAAAACCGTTTATCGCGACGGCAAAATTTTTCTTCGTTTCTACTTCTTTTTTCTTTCATGTTCAAAATAAAACAATAAACGTGTCATATATCATACACAACGTTGAGCATCTATCACGATTTTTTATGCACCCCACGATCGTTACGTTTTTCGTTGTTCGAACAACGTACTTAAGGTCGCGCGCAGAGGACATCATTCTTATTGTGGCAGTTTTAAGCATTCGCCAAAATATCTTTGTGTACCGTGCCCTTCTCAAACTATGCCAATTATTTATCGTGCCGTTGACGTTTCCATCGTCATACGGTATATATCATTCGTCCTATCTTGGCCCTTTCGACCTACATTCGAACGGTGCTTATATGTATTATATATGATACAAAAGGATGTATTACGCGTTAAAGGTCTATTCAATAATATCTTATTTTTTATTCAAATGTATAGTATCCGTTTAAGAATCAATAGAGAATACATTTAAGTCGTATAAATTGACCTGTGATTTTTCAATATTTTTTACCTATAGCAGATATTATTTATTCAACTAACAAAGAAGATTAAAAATTCTCAATATGTATGACTATTCTTTAATTATCACAATCGACTATGACGCGTAATAATAATGTTGTATTTTATAAAGTCAGTCCGTATACAGCGATCCATATTATAGGCAAAATATAATACATTGATATTTAATTATCATTCACAAAGTATACAAATATATTAAACTTTTTACATTTTTCTTTTTTCTTTTTTATTAAAGAGTAAGCAAAAACGAATTATATATACATTTAAGGAATTTATGCAGATACTTTCAAAATTGTAGTAATTAGTCGCTAAAACCGTTCTGTATGACACATTTAATCTCTTTCCCTCTAATGTATATTCTTGAAGCACCAAATATTTCCACCCCCTATTAACTGAACTAATCGCCGTATTACTATACTGTCGCCAAATATAAAGTGACGACCCTCGCCCTCACATTTGATTTATTATAAAAGTAGCCTCCTTGTAAAAGAAGCGCTTTCATTATTTCCCGCAACTCTCGCCGCCCGATATTTCATTGTCCCCTTCTCGTACACTCTCATATGATAGCCTGCAGCTTCGCCCAGATAATTATATTTACGGTGCATCTCTCCACTGTTCCCCCCCATGGGCAATATCCCGTGATATATGGTGATGATTACGCAGGAGAGTGGGTAGAGAGCATGGTCTTCTCGGAACCAATAAAACGCGGTACTGTCGCAATTCCAGCTGAAATATGACGCCGTTGTCGGTGCACGCGCAAAACACGTGGAAATCTCGCGAAAATTATTCTGAGAGCACCACTGAGGGAAAACTTTAAGGTCTTCCGCTCGCTTGCACTTCAGGCGAGACACTTATTGTCGGGACTAAGTGGCGGGATAAATTTTATATATATATATAACATCGGCCGCCCGAATTCCATTTTCGGGTCGTATTTAACTTGAAAGAGCTTCGAGTGGGGTATTTCAGCACCTCAAAAGACATCTTAAATCGGTAATAAATAAACAAAATACGCTGAAAAATATTTTTTCATCATCTTTCAAGTATTTTATAGGGCTAGGATATTTCATAATTTACAAAATACATACCCTAGAATTTAATGATTGTCAAATGAGATAAGTCAAATTGATTAAAGTGTAATTTAGATTATATAAATATATGTATTTAAAATGACAAAAACATGTTCGACTCATATTTTTATCGCAAATGAGTTCTATATCGACATGAATAAATTTCGTGCTCTTTTTTAACTGAACACTCTTATTACTTAGGAAGTAGCAAGTAAGTTATTACCTGAACTTTCATTTAAAACTATATATATCTGTCACAAATATAAAATGTTAAATATAGTTGAGAAGTTTTCACTACAAATTTTATTTTGCTTTGATATTAAGCTGTGTCGGTTAAGGTGTGTTTTTATATTAGCAGAAATTACTTTTTTTAAAAAAAAATTGTTTTATCACATAAATTTGTAAAAAATAGATAAAAAATTATGTATTTGCATTAAATATATACAATAATATAATAGTTGACGTTATGCATTCTTAATTTTTTTTAATATATTTTTTTCAATTCAAGATTTATTTAAAAGCCTTTATATACAATTAAACAGAAAGCATTACAAAATTCTAGCTAACACAGATCATGGCAAGAAAGAGATGCTAGCCGATGCTTTTGCTATATCTTATAACTCACTAAAAAATTTAAGCTAAACATAGTTAATAGATCGATAAGAGAAATAAAAGCATCTTCTGTAGATATCGATTCAATTTACAAAGTTAGCTCAGGAGAAATTTGAAGTGGTTTTTAAAAGTTCCGGAATTGACAGGTTAGATAACACATTGATTATACACGTTCCTGGAATTCACAATCATTACTTAACAAACATCTTTAAAGTTTTTTCTAATATTTTATAGAAAAATAGTTTATTTATAAATAATTAAAAGTTATATTTTAAATAAAAAATAATAATTAATGAAATAAGCTATTGATTTGAATACATTTTATTAATCTTTCTGTTTGTTTTTTAGCAGGTAAGGAGCTTATAAAATATTTTAATACCTATCTGGCAAACTATTAGTAACGTTAAGACCTTAGCCGTAGATAAATTTAATGGTGGTATATTACGCTTCACTACTCTCAAAAATAGTGCAATAATAAAGCTTTTCATAATATTTATTTATATTTATTTAAGTACCATTTAAACTCGTATTATAAAAATTATGTCGATATTTACCACCCTTTTTAAAACATAAAAAATACGTATCATTTAATTTCGCAAATTTATTCACGTCGTATCGTTAACATCGCGACCGTTTCAACGTTTACGTGCGATTTTTTTTCCATTTTTATTTTCTCGCGTCCGTGTTCAGAGCGCATTAAAAAAGGGGTGGCCGTTTTAAAAATCGCTTTTTCGCGCTTTCGCCGCGAAGAGTTTTGTATTATTTCGGTGAAATTTATGATCCGAGGGCAAATTTTATATTGTACCCCGCGGGTCCCTTAACGACCTTATTTTCGACGGCAGAGCTCCTGTATCAAGTTCATAATAATACGCGCCGAAAGTAAAACATTGTTGGAATTAACTGAACATTCCGGCATTTGTAACGGGAAGGCAGAAAAAAAACACACCCACATATTTCACATTTTATGTTTCCACTTCATCGAGCCGGCCCTGGTTTGCTGCTTTTTTGAAGTGAAACTTTTTATTTGCACTGTAACAAAGCCTGCGAATGCGTATGCTCCAACTCAAACATACATAAGGCTTTATTTAAATTAGGCCTAACTACATACAAAAAAACTTTCTTGAATATTAAAAAATATATTAAAATGTTGTAGTTGCTTTGTAAATAGCGTATACGTGGCGTTTTACGACCTCATAATAATTTTAATAGGGATGTCTTGAATACGTAATTAATTAGCCGTAATTTTATACCGTTACGGAAAATATGACATGACGCACACGAGGCAGTATTTTAAATAACAGACCAAATTTCAATATTAGCATTAATTTTACGTCTTTCTATTTAACACTGAAATATTGCTGGCACGCAATTTGCTTCTATGCACGAGTCGTATTATATTATATATTTTAAAATGGCACGTTGAATATTTAATAAATAATTGCTATATTAGATCCAATAAACATTTAATATTTATTGAAATTAAAAGGCGACTTATTTTGTAACAGTGATATCAAAATATAAATGAAGCCTTTAAAGAAGCTAAAATTAATTTTCATCGGGATGTGCGAAATGAGAAACTGCTACTAAAATATTTCACTGATTTGTTTATATTTTTGTCAATGAGAAAATTAGAAATATTAGTGTAATAAATTAAAAGTAAATTCAAGTGACGTTCATGATAAAGTTTGAGATCATCAGTTGTCACAAATAACGTCATTTAAAATTATATAAAAAAAAACACTATAATGAACTGTATGAATATTGTCAAAAAGTGTATTTGAAATAGTTGCCATTAAGTACAAAGAAAAAAACAGATGTTGATGTTGAAATAAAAAAACATATTTTCATTCCCATCATTGGGTTACAGAATAAATAAAATAAATTTTTTAATTTATTTATTAATTATAAATTGTTTTAATTGTTATATTTTTATTATTAACAAATTAACAAATTAGCTTAGACCCAGAATTATGCCAATACGCTTATATGGCTACAATATTGCTTAGACATTGAATAAATTATTTTCAGACTATAAAGAAATTTATTATTCATTTATTATTTAAAAATATGAAAGACGTAAAGTTTTTTGTGTTAAAGTTAAAACAATAGACAAATATATACATCGTATACATCATTATGAAAATAGGATGTATAAGATAGATTAATATTACTCATATTATATACAGCGCACAATTAATCCTAGCATTTCAGGCATTCGAATCACGTATGCTCGAGTATACATTAATACGTTTACCGCTGAGGTTAGTAGGTATTTACAACGAAATCCATAGGTTTATCCGTCAGACAATTTGCGAGACAAATTTTCCGGCATCTATGTAGGATGAAGGAGCAAAATGAGTTATCCAAGTGTGGGAAAGTCTCTGAAATGTTTTACCCGGGAATACTCGGGGTACAAAGTATTAAGTTATAATCTGTATGCAAAGCGTTTTTGTCTCGTTGCCGTACATTTCCCTATTAGCGTTGTGTTGGCTAGGTGTAAGCACTACATTTTTTATTATATTATGTAAGTATAATATAAGCATAATTTTTTTGCTCATATTTCGTCGTTTGTGCTTTCTCTGTGTCTCTACAACGGTAATAAAAAAACCTTTCTAGGAGGATAATTCTTTATGCTGCAGTCGTACGTGATATGTCTAAAAATAGCGTTTTTTATGAGCCTTATATATATATAAGTATTATTTGTGAATTGAATGTTTATATTATTTTAAAATAAATACATTTTCATCGTATCTCAAATGCTTCTTTATATCCAAAAATGCTCTTAAGGTTTTTTTCAAAAAATAATTTTTGCTAAAGAAATTTGCAAGGTAAAACATGATTGTTTTAAATTGATTTTTTTTGTAAAACGTTTAATCAACTCATATTGTACTTGCATATTCTTTTAGTAAATTTTGTTGAACCAACAGCATAGGGTTGGTCCCACCTGTTTCATTGTTAGTAATCTCTTTTACCAAAACGGTGATAAGATCTCTTTGAGCGAAAATTCAAAATGACGTCGTATATACGAATTTTGAGAAGGCCTTCGATAAGGTTTGTCATGAGTTATTATTAAAAATATGTCAAACCTCGATTGCTTGGATGATTTTACTTAATTATTCTCGAGTTATTTAAGCGATCGTAGAAAGTTTGTAGCCTATGTCAGCTGATTTTCGAAAGAGTATTTCACATCTTCAGGTGCTGCTCAATGGTCTAACCAAGACCTTTTACTCTTCATGTTATTTATACAAATTCAAGTTGTCTTCTGTATGCAAATGATTTAAAATTATTTAAACACATTCGATCTGCTGTGGATAATTTAAATTATTCATGAAGATGGGCTTCCGTCAAATGTCTCACTTCTAGTGTAAGAAAGTGCCATACTGTATCATTTTCCCGATCCCGCTTGCCATCAGATAATTCCAACGATCTCGGTGAGAACATTTTAACAGTAGAAATTTATAATCCCCGAATAACTTAATATTTACTCTCAATCGAAATAGCTTAGAAAATGTTCTCAAATTATCTTTATAAAATATTACTTTGATATTTTTCTTACTTTTATCCCCGCGCCTTTTTTTGAAGAGCGTTGGGAAACGATTTGCCGAGTTCTCGCAAAAAGTTGTATGTCGCTAAGGATTTTTTCAATTTACTAAAATGTGCTGTCAATAATCAAATTATTTTTGAGGAATGTCAGTTTTGGATTGCAGAACGTCTATCGCATCCATTTCTGATGCATTTTTGCACCATGATGTCCGAATGATTTTATTGTCTTATATTTTTTTTTTTATACTATGTATTATTGTTTTATTTTACTTGTAAAACTTTTTGTGTATTGTAATAATACCGTATACTATTTTTTGCCTATCGTGACGCATTGGGCTAACCTAACAATATGTTCTTAATTTAATTTAAATTAAAAACTATATTTTAACTTGAATATATGCTATAATTTATTATATTAATTAAGTATTCATATTTTTTAAAAAAAAAACAAGTTGCTAATAAAAACTAGTGATTTTTGTAAATATAATACGTCTGCTATAGATAATGCAGCAGTTATATTACGCTGTAAATGACGTTAGATTTATTTGCGATTATTAATTTTTAATTTACCTTAAATGCCTAAAAATATATAATATTAAGCAGTAAAATTTATTCGGTTTTTCATATTTCTATTGTAAATAATAAATATTTATAAAAGTACCACATCGTGGTCTTCTCAGTTTTATTTTGTGTGAAGGTTAAAATATTTTAAAGAACGCAATATAGCACGTTAAATAATTCACATTTTTCTAACAAAAGAGCACTTAGTTCTGCCAAATGGTACAGAAATCCACTTTATAAGCTTTCACATATAAACTGTCATTTCCGATATACCACAATATTGCAATAAATCCAAACTTTTTCTTAGGTACATATCTAAAAGATGTCTTATTTACAATGATAATTTTAGTTGATTTTTTATAATTTACAATAATAAGTAATGCTTTGTTTTAAAATCATTCAATGTACTAGTTTTTTTAACGTGCATTTTGTATTTTTTCTCAAAGTTTTTATATTTTTATTATTGCTAACAGTTAAAATAAAATAAAAAGTGGGTATATACATATATAATTTAATATTATTTTAAATGTGCGGTTAAGCGGTTAATCCAATTTAAATTGCGCGTTATATGTAGATAAATATACATATGTACATACCTATATGCACATATAATATATATATATATATATATATATATATTTAGAAATGCTTAATTTACACAAGAGCGCTCGCTCTCTAATTGAACGTATTTATTTTTCATTACGACATGTTGCGATGCAATTAAAAGCTCGTAAATTCTTGCACTCAAAAATTTAAAGCAACATAAAATAAAATCAGATGACCTTGAAAATATCGTTATTTTTAACTGCGCGATTGTAATAACATTTTATCAAATTTTATCGAATGCCTTTCAAAGTCGCAATTTAACGTCTGCATATTTGTGTGCGATACAATAAAATATATACGCACCCTAATATAAATATCTATATAAAAACACGTTCAACGATTTTCTCAAATAATAAAATTACTTAGTTTGGCAATTTCTCTTTTATGGCTTTATGTGAAGTGTTTTTACTGCCAAAAAGTCACAAAAGTCCTACTGAGAATACAAATTTATAACATATACATTCATTTTGCGTCACGTGTTATCGATTTGTATGTGCCTTGTACTTTTTATTATAAATTAATCCACGTATACAAAAAATGATATAATAAATTTGTCTGAAAAGACAAGTACAACATTTCATTCATAGCTGATATGCTTATTTTAATTTAATCCAAAGCGAAGATCGTAAATTAAAAATTCCGATTAAATTACTGCTGAAATTTTCTACGTAAAAAAATGCTTATTTCAGTCATGACAAAAATTCCAGGCCCAAAATCGTATCAGGAGTTTTATAATAGAAAAAAAATAAAAACACAATTACCTGCTTTGATATTGTTTTATTAAATTTGATGATCAACGCTAAATAATTTATTAAAGTTAATATAAATTAAAACTATTGACGAACAAAATTAAGAATCGATCGCGTTATCATCGAAAATAAACCTTTAACATGTTGACTCTTATCAGAATAAGCAGCTTAAAATGTTGATTTTTAGGCAATCGTTAATTAAGGGGATAAAAAACCATGTCAATTTAAGCAACGTTAAACGCATTGGCTTCAGCGTGGTTCTTGATTTATATTTGAAATTATTATTAGCTTTTTTAACTTAATAGTTATTGTGAAATACTTGGTGTCCTTCACGTTTTGTATATTAATTATTAATGCCATCGTTTTTATATGTCAGATTTCTCTTTATTTTTTTACGACACTTATTTTTTGTGTGAATTCTAAATTTATTATGTACAACAGTGCTACCAAAAAAAATCTAAAAAAATATTTTTAGCCACTTACGTCATCGTAGGTGGCTAAAAATAAATATTAGGAAGTTAATTAAAGGTTAATATTTCATTATCACCTTATTAGGAGATGAAGTAAAAACGTCAAAATAAAATTCTTCTTAAGGATGATTATATAGTTTACCTTTATTAAAAATTAGTACAAAGTATGTGGCGGATATCATGCATTCGCCTGCTTCGCGACACTGAATCTGCCTAATATCCATACACCCGTACAATACACATGTTTATAAGGGCGGGGCGAAAGTCACGTATACGAGCAATGCGAGAAACCGGCCAATATGTTGTTTTACGTCTTTTTTCCCTTTGTTTACAGAGTTTTCCCGGTCGCCTAGACGCCGACGCCCCGTTTTCGAGTCGCTTCTTTATTGCCGTCGTAAATATTAATGATGCAGATGAGTTTTATGTTGGAAATTCCTCTCCCGTCGGCCGTACGTGATGACTTGAGTCTTCTTTCGCCTTAGCTGTTTTCCGCCAATACACGCCCTGTATCTCTATATAGGATAATACTATACAGAATCTCTTCTCCAACACGCAAATTGCCTCGGCCGGTCATTATGCGAAAGCCAATGGAAAAATTCACGGTGAATTAAATTTCTGCGAAGCTCATGCAGCTGCACGCAAATTGGATATAAATTCAATTCTATTTACGGCTACGATAATTTGTATATGTTTTTAGCTCACAATACCGTATTTAATTTAAATGTAGACCAAACGTATATTTAAGTAAAGTAATACATTATAAGTTAAATATGTGAGTCGAACCATTGAATAATGGATCAAATACTATTTTGATTACACCAAAAAGTGAGTGCTATATATATTACCAAGGCTTTTTTTTAAACAAAAAAGGTGCCGGAAATCACGTCTTGTCAGGCTTTTTACTAAAAAAATTTTAATTTGTCCTGAAATTTATATTATGATAGTGAGCTATCCTTAGAGTCACATTAGCGTATTTACTTAATATAAGCTCTTACATTTCTTACATAATAAGGATGGTAAATAGCTCCTTAATTTAAACAGCTATTTTTTTTAACCTAAATGTTGGCAAATGTCACTAATGTCAACCCTCAACCAGAGACTTAAATTTTGTTTTATATTTGACTTTTTTGCTAATTCAATTTTATTATAACGCGTAATTCATGAGTAAGAATTTTTGTCAATATACTTTTTGTTTCTTCACATACATGTATATACTAAAATTAATTTTATTTATTATTGTAATTGTTATAAATATAATACGATCCGAAATGTACAGTTACGTTAATTAAAACGAATTTTTAGCTTTAATTTAAAATTTGTTAATTTTTTTTGGTTACGCTTTGTTATAAAATACATTGCACTTTTGTATAATTATATTTTTTCTTTTAAAGAAAATTTTAAATTGAAAAGGCATACACAATCCCATACAATAAAACGAGTATCACTTGAAATTTTCGTCCCTCGTGTGCGGTCATTCGTTTCGGCGTAGGTCAAAACCTTTTGTTCTTGCTCCTCACAATGCACTCGTCCTGAACGAACGAAAGCTCGTTGCGGTCTTAACAAAATGTGCCGCGGCGACAATTATGAGTAATAACCGGAGTGCGCGCGAGCTTTCCCCGAGAGCTTTCAGCCCGTTTGACTGCTCGACAGGGGCGACGAAACAATGGCCCCCGGCCCGGCCGCGGTACACAGATATGAATAATTTTGTACATTTTCAGCAACGATTGTCTGCTGCTGAGACTGACGAAATTTACATACATACGCGTCTGCAAAACATACATATCTCTGTGTGTATGTGTTAGACTAACACGCGAAATTGTCGCGCATAATAAGCCGTTTAAATAGCGCCATTTTGTCTACCGCCCTACTCTACTACGTTTATAGTGTTCGTAATAAAAAAACTAGTTGACTTTTCTACAAGTCAATATATAGTAATGATTTTCTTAATATTTTTTAATACATTAAAAATAATTTTTAATCGATTAGTGTCAAAATTCATTGTTCTTAACTTATTTTCATTATTATTATATTGGATACTAATCAAGAAACGTATATTTATTATTGATTATAAAAGACTATGCTACGAAGTATTATTAAAAAATACTTAAATATGAGTTATTGGCTAAGTGGTTACTAAACGTTCAGTTATCACAAAATATTTCATATTTATTTATATTAATCAGGTTCGTCATAAGACACCCCAATTATTCACAAATATTTTTTTTATATTTAAAAACAAAGATTAGCTCAAATATTAATTGTATGCCAAAAGTTAAAACTCGTTCATGTGAAATCTAGCATTCTTTTGTGTAATTCAGCGAAACTTTTAAAAACCTGTCTTAACAACACCCAGCAATAATGTTAGTCCTGTAAGAAGAGTTTTGGATGGTATTTTATAATGATTTAGAAAATAATATTTTTGGGACATCTGCTTTTATAAAATTTCAGTATTTAAATTGACCCATTAGTTTATACATAACCCAATTTAAAATTTTTGTCAAAATATTTTGTTGAAAAAAATCGTGCATTAGTTGGAGTTTATCAAAAGCAAATGTTGTAGTGAGTTTTACATAAATTACATTATTATCTAACAAACATATAAAATACCATTGAGAATAATCAATATTTTTATCCAATTTCATGAAAAAGGCAGAGTTTTATAGTTTCTTCATGAGTAAAACTATAACTTCGAACGACACATACCGAAATAATTGATTTGAATATTCATAGGATGTATTAAAGTTATAAGCAGTTATCGTAGAAACAATTTACAAAGTATTATCTATGAGTTGATACGATTATTTTTATTAACTTCAACTATCCATTTGTTGTTCTTAATTCTTAAAATAATTGGTTCAAGAGGTACGATCTGAATATAATGACTGTCTCACGGATAATTGTTTTAATTATTAATTTAAAAACATTACTAGTGTAAAATAGTTAAATAATTAAATACAAAAACCTTTAATTTAAACTTAAAACGTAATAATTTCCGATATATTTATTTTCAGGCAAAAGTATAGAATACGTATTTTTTTTGAGTATACTAATTTTGTCAGATGTACAAATATCAGTAACTAAAACAGTGGTTTAACTTTTAACAATAAAACAACGTTTACACTCGTAACATTTTATTTTATTTCCACAGGAATATGAAATTAACTTTGATGTTTTAGTCTACGTACCAAGACAAGCATCTTATTTACCAGGTCGACGCCCAGCATCTCATCTAGAATGCATATACGCAATATACATCACGAATTTGCATGTTTATCGGATAAATGTAAATTTATTGTAAAAGAACCGCAATAAAAAAAGCAGTCATACCAACATCAATGGTGTTAGAAATGAAAAATGCAACAGCTCCGATTTGAAATGACTCACTCCCTTTTGGTAAAAGTCGTTGTACCTTTTAAAAATTTATTCCAATTCAATAGATGCGCCGTTCAATTTTACGAGGAAATCGTTGAAATTCGGTCTGAGGTAATAGTGGCAATATATTTAGGACAGGTGATAGTAACCGCCGCTGAGCAAACAAAATATGAATCCTAATAGCCTGAAGCGGGGAAAAGCGGCACTAGATGTGCATATAAAAAATCTTAAACGTCTTACTCAAAGGTTTCTGCCGTTAAAAGAGTAAGAATAACATGGTTGTCTAAATGGGTGTTAAGAAAAAAAATACTTATCCCCTCGCGATTTTTGTCAGCGGATTTTCATGTTTATTATTATCGACGTTGCGTGAGCATGTGAGCGTTTAAATTGTAACGTAATAATATTATTTTTGTTGTTGATATGAAAATATAACGTGTATTTTTTATTGTTTCAGGTATTTATCTCTTGGATGTGTGATAAAAGTCGGAGAATAATTTGTCCCGCGGAAATTTTACGGTGGCTTTGGTAAGAATACTCGCGTATGAATTCTGAGTTGTGCACAATGGACAACCGCAAAATAATAAATATTCATACATAAAAGCATTGTTTATTACAATGGGTTTTCGATTTATTCATTATATATAAATATTATTTTCATTTTCTGATAAACCTCACACGGATATTAAAGGCATTAATTATTGTATTTTCAGCAAAGATAATGCTCGATTTATATGTAAAAAAATTAACATATTAAAATTTATTTACCATATTTATTATTTAAATATTACTTTATTTATGATTGTACTTCCAAGTGCTTATAGTGCTTAAATGATTTAAATTGTAAGATATGTTGAGATATAACATGCTAATTTTTCCATTGAGGTAAAATTTATTGATTAATCTAATCGGATGGAAAAACTGGCACAATAATATAATTGAATACGGTTATATAAATAAAAGAGCAAGCGCTACTATAACGTTGGAATCATAATACTCGTTATACGACTTAGTGACTGTAAAAAATAATGAGTAGCTTTAATGAAACTGTTTATTTGACTAAATTCTAAAATAAAATATTTTATTATTATTTTTTTCAAAATTATATTAAAAAATATATATTTCAAAACGTATTTTTAACTTATTAGTTATTCAATAATAGTAAATTAAACCCAAAGTATATTTGCATATAATTATTTTTGCTCATTTTCATTTACGATATTAAAATCAAAGCTGTTGCGATTCTTATCTCAGATAATCCAATATATATTATAGTCACATAAAACGAAAAATATACCCTACTTGATGTTATACAATACGTATCGCAGGCTAGATTACAAATACAAGTATGAATTGAATTTCTGTCGTTTTTCCTTCGGATTCAACGCGCTCGGATTTTTGCGAGCGCCATGCCGTGGTCCCAGCAAGATAAAACGAATAAGGAGAGATGAAAAAAATACCTCCCTGGCCGAATATGTACCCGGGTTTTCCAATATAATATCGAAAGGGATGATATTGAATGTTTTCATCGCGGCGAATGCTCCGCCGCGGACTGCGGCACAAACTAATAGCTTTCCCACGGCGGAAAACCCCAAGCCGGATCCACTTTGTTACCGTGATTTTCCCTTTACAAGATTTACAATTTCATATTTTCCCGATTGACATATTTTCTTTTGTCTCCGCAAATCGAATCAATCGTAACGATTTCATTTTTTCGTGCCTATTTTTCTACACATTTTCCGATATTAAAGTAAAATGAAATATTTTTATATTATTACCATATGCTTATTATTCTCAGTGATATAAAAATAGAATTCTAAAAAAAATATATAGAAATTTTGTAGAGTAATGAACTTTATTTGAAAAACTTTAATAGATTTTTATTATCATGAACAGAAGACATTTGCAATTTTATAATCCTTATCATCATTTATACTTTGGAAGAAAAAAAACATTTTTAAATAAGTTATTTTGTATATATAATAGGATTGCAAAGAGATTGTGGATTACAAAACTCTTAAATCTGGCTAAATAATAACAGAAACCTTATATTAGAATCAGCTAGATCTTTTATTTTGGGAAAGTGAAAATTTCTGTCTTAAAACTAAAAATACGACTCATATCCACTGAAACCTTGTACAAAAAAATCATTTTGATGTGATTCATATACCTTACTATAGTGTAACTTATATTTATATATTAATATAGTTAGTTATCTTGTTTTATGGTTTACCAGTCATTACAAAAAGTATTTAATGAATTTACTGCACAATTTTAAGGTTTATGTTTCGCTTTTAATAAGTTTGTGATGTAAGCAAACACATTAATTCATTTTTATATCAATGTGTTAATATGTAGAAAAATGTATATGTCATATATTAAAATATATACTAAAACAGATTTCTCTAAGCCCATACTATTTTAAAACTGAGGTAAACTCATACTAAGCATACTATCTTAAACTGAAATAGTTTTAAAATGTAACTATTATAAAATTTAAGATTCAGGAATTATATTTTTTTAGATAAGTCATCGTAAAATAATGTATAGATTTTAGGCATGTATGTATATATATATATATAGGAAAAAAGTCTAAATTTTGTTGTTTATGTTTGCATGTTACTGTTGAAATTACTATAATAGATTAGGTTAAGCGAAACTAGTAATTTTAATAAATAATAATGTAAAATTATACAACAAATATTTGATGTATGGTAGTAAAATTATCCATAAAATATAACATTATATATTTATAAATTGATATACGTTGTTCCAAAATAAACTATTTATGATTAGATAACACAAATCACTTCGCTTGTGTTACAAAAACAACTTCTCAGAAGATTTATTTAAATATAAACTACATTAAATCGTACACATTGTACTATTAGCCAAAAAATATAGTTTTGTTTTTCTCCGCCCAATTCGTCTAAATTGTACGTTTTATGTCACTTTTGTTTACACTTTCGCACATAATAATATTTTGTTGCTCTCCACGGACAATTTGCGCCTGACAAGGCGCCGTTCCAAACCTAGTTTATCATTGAATGACTAATGATAACAGGAGATCGAAATTACTGCCTCTCTATCTATCGCAGAAAAAATACCTACTATTTTTTTCTTCTATCTCATTGACAATATTTCAGTATTCAAATTCGACCCACGCACAATGGAAGGCCTAGCAGGAAGCAGGAGGTGTAGGAAGACAGCCATTGTCCCTCGGTTCTGTAGCGATATCAGCCCGACGGAACCAATAAATTTATCCGGTGTGGAGCTGCCTCGGTCTGCGATATCTTTATACATAGATAAATCTAAATTAGTATTCTTTGCAATTGTATATTTAAAATATATAAATATGTAGTGTTCAAATTACTAGATTTTTGACCAAATGATAAAACTTAATTACAATTCTTAGCACGCGATTTGTCAATTCTATATGCAGCAATTTTTTTTGTATATACAAATATTGGCATTTATTTCCGTAGCAACATTCGTGTATCACGCTTTATAATAAATAAATATGTTACGATTTATTTTTTGGTTGCTTTATATTATAATTAAATAAGTGTTACATTTATAATATTATTTAAAATTAACTTATCGATAGAAGTTTGAAAGACAATTACATGCTTTATTCCATAGAAAAAAGGTTCAACTCGTGACAGTGACGAGCGCAATTGGTCCAAAATTGGCAGTTAACATACGCCGCAGTTAATAGCTCTATCAGAAATGCAATACAATGCACGGTCGATTTCCAATCATGCGCTGATTGCAGCCGCATGCATTTGCAGCCCATGCACTGTTGGACTTGTTACTGTTGCTATATATTATACAATCGCATACATTCACATCCAGCTATAATTCCCACTAATGACCGTATACTTGCACACTATCGACGCTTTTATATTCCATGATCCTGCAAACGTAACAAAACTTGAATAAAAAACATGCATACTCAAATTATAGGAAATTTCAATATGCTTTAATAATTTATTTTTGTATTATGTTTACCAATATAATAGACATTTATTAATTAGATTCAATATAGGAAAGGATGAGTTAGGTTAAATTAGGTTGTGTACTTATTTTTTAAATTTCATATATAACCTTTGATCGTGGACCATTCATAACATATGGCGGTCGATTGTCAATATAATATTTCACCCCTCGAGAGTTTCTTAAGGGTTCAACATGGACCCTCAGCTCTCAAGAATGACCTAAATACCGCACTTAGAAATTCCAGTCTTCTTCTGTATGATGATTTAAAATTGTTTATATGCATTCGATTTGCTGCAGACAAATTCACTATGCAAAGTAATTTCTCTATGGAGATAGGCATCTGTCAATTGACTGTCGGAAAGTGACATATTTTGTCATTTTCCCAATCTCAATCGCCACTAGATTATTCCTACGATCTCGGTAGAAATGTTTTGGCAAGAAACACTTCTAGATTTCAAAGAAAATTGAGATTCTCTCTAAACTGCAAAATCTGCAAAATATCTTGCAAGATGCTCGGTTTTGTAATGTCATTTTACTTTAACGTTTAAATAGTTATTGCTATACCTATATGTATGGATATTTGGTTTTTATATGTGCATGTATCCCAGCTAGGGATTTCAACAATATCAGGATTTTCAAAACCAGTAACATTGAGAGAAATAACAGGTATACTAGTATTATTGCTATTGACTTTATTATTATTTTCTTTAAAAATTACTTTTATTACAAAAAGAACGAAAAAAATATATCCATTTATATCATGTTTTATTGCTGTAATATAATGTTAAACATTGCTACACGCTTGCGAATTTTGCGAAATCGTGTATTTTTTTGATAAATATAATAAACAAGCAGGAAAAATTTTGACTTAAGTTGCTGATATTTATGAGTTAATATCTGTTTATGCATATTTTGTGTTTTAAATAATAAGAAGCTTTTAAATAATCTTCTTTACATTCAGGTACTTCTAAAAATACTTTGTACGCTGATCCTTTATTGTGTTGTTTATGAGTAACAAAACTGTGTATAAAAATAATTTTTTACAAATTATTTCTTTATTTCATTAATTCATTTACTATATTGTCGAAAAAAAATATTTTTGAAAATATAAGTAGAGGCAAAAGTTAAATATGCGTTGTTAAAATTTTTGCTTACATTTTATCTTAGTTCATTTTAATTGCAATTGATTTAAGGCCTAAACAATAATATTGATGACCGTGTCATCAGTGTACATAGATAAGTCTGTATATATTGAAAATTAAAGTATCATTAGTATATAAAATTAAGAAAAACGTTTCGAGTAAATTACACTGCAGGATTTCAGCTGAAATTGTTTGTGGTATCAAGAGTTTTTTATTTAGCGAAATTAAATAATTTAGATAACTTTGACCTGTCATTTTTGCATACTATGGTGGTTGATTTTTAAGATTAAATTTTTAATGACTTAAGTTTATTTATTCAGATAATTGTTTAATTGGCCCACCGCTAGCAATTCTAAACGTGCTTAACGAAAAAATGATTACTTATAATTTACTTTTGTTGTCATTTGTACATAAAAGAATGCTCTCTTTAGTTTTATATTACTATTATATATTAAATAATGTAATATAAAAATAATAAAATTATTTTAAGACATGAATTTTTATACAAAAAAGACAACAAAAATACATCTGCTTTTTTTACCCCGCAATATTTTTTTATTGCTTAGTTCAACATTATATAAATTCTCATCATAAATTCCAGGTAGATCCACATGTGAGTTTTATATTCGTATGTCGCATTTAATAGGCGGAGATTTTTAATGTTAACGCTGTGAACCGTTTATTTGCTTATATGTGACTAGTGGTATTAGCACTCTCGTGGTGTAGTTATAAAATATATTGTGTTTAAGATAAATTATAAATATTCAAATCACACTGTATTACATAGCATGCCGGTAATAATGGGAAGCGATGTGCGAGATAAAAATACCGAGCCGCTAATAGAATGTGTACGTTATTTATAGTATTAATCATCGAAAAATTATTGTTATGGCCGTTTTGTAAATAGCGAACACGTAGTGTGCGAACGTGATTCCATCCCGTTGTACTTTCTGGCAATTGTTCACGGGAGATGTGTATAAGAAAATATATATATTCAGGTTTATAGATGTGGATAGTGTGTGTGTGTGTACGCCGCAGAACACACACCCTGGCGTTAATTAAACGCCAGGTATAATATCGTAGGTGCGAGAGAACGAAGATTCTTTTGTTGCTGGAGAGCATTATTAAATCGTCAGCATTCGCGGCACGATTTTCACCCCATTGGCAAAATTAGTCTGGGGGCGTATCTTGTTGCCGATTCGAAACGGATTTCTTGACATGTTTTTAACACATAGAAAGTTTTTTGTTTCAAATATTACTGTTTTTGTAACAGTAATTTAAAGCAACTTGATTTGGTAATTATTTTCTGGCAAATAAGCTTGTGTTAAATAGGAAGGATAATATCTCATTATTGTTATTGTAAGATGAGTCTACACTTCCTCTATGAATGTTCTTTATCTCCTTCGGTCATGCACCAGGTTCTTCCAGTTGTTGACTCCAGCTGCACTAGCATCTCTTGTCTCATTTTCCAACCACTAAAGCTTTGGTCTGCCGGTCGATATTCAACCATCCAGCAATTGCCTTCGTATTTGGGTAGAGTCCATTCGTATAATGAATGGTAGAGACAACCTCTTATTGAAAGAGACTGTAGAATTCGTTGTTGGCCCTAATGCGCCATTAATTCTCCTCTCATCGCGTCTTATAATCTTCATGAAACTTTTCTCTCGAACGTTTCAAGCAGCCGTTCGTCGGCCCTAGTATTTATCAAACTATATGTCAACACATGTTTGATCAATGAGCATCTTTGTACGACGAGAGAGTGTCCGCGATTTGATATAATTTATTTGACTGAAATAACATTTAATATTTTAAATATTACAACACACACGAGCTTTATTAACAACTCGGGTCGTAGACATATTTGCAATTACATTAACATTCAAAGTATGCATAGAGATGGAGGGAGAGCTTGATTCGTCCACATGCAGATATCTGGGCACTATTGTAAAATATGCGGCAACCTAACTGGAGCTTTAATTTATATTCAGCTCGAGGCACGGCCCTGGGCACAAAACACAAATAGATCCTTCCCCATAGCCGTTTATATTTGCACTCGCTGAATGAATCGATTCGCACACTACCCATCAGACGACGTTTGCATCGGGGAATATGTATATATGTATTCATAAACACGCGCCGCGAATGAGGATTAATGTTAGCTTTGTATCCTTTAAAAGTTGTGCGTGTTGTGCTTTCAGCGGGGTGGGGAACTTCTGTTGAATTTTCGGAGGAGGCGCGAACGAAGCGAGAGCAGCGCTTTTAATATTTTAGGGATTTCCTACAGTTTTTAAATCGTTATAAAAATAATCTACAAGTACTTTAAGCATGTAAAACGCATTTATTAAAAAATTAGCACTTTGTCTTAGACCACAAAAAAGTTTAAATAAAAGCTTTTTACTTTTCTGTAACAAAGCAACTGCCGTTTATTAAAAGCGGAAAATGTATCAAAGAACATCCGTTGTCACTAATGCACTCGATATAAATTTTTTTTTATCAAAAATAAAAGCTTTACTACTAAATTTATTTCAAAGAGTATAGTAGAAGTTTGAATAATTAATACAAAAATATAATATTTACTTCAAAATATCTCTCGTACATAAATAGAGATACATCAGATATAAATAATAAAGAAATAAAATATTTTTTCCCATGAGATAATAGCCCCGCTTACATGTATAAGGTTGGAAAATTATGGATCTATTCATATAGAGCAATTTTTACGTCACTTTCAGCCGCCACACATAACGCAGTGGCGTCACGCGATCCGGCTACGTCACTTTGCTTCCCTAAGACACTTAATTACCATACGTTCTAAAAAATGTTAATTAATTAATATCGTGGCGAAAATTGATTTTGAAACACATTGTGAGCGGTATAAGTGAGCGCGTGTTGTGTATGGTAAAGGCCAGTGGCGCGCGTGCGTCCTCAGGCGACATCGCCATGGGCGTGGTCCTCTCTCCTCATGACTTCCGCACTGTTTGTTACACAGACCCCGACGGACTTCCGGTTTACGCCGTGACGATACTGCCTTGGGTTACGTCAGCCCTTGTGCGGACACGCACGTGTGTATATGTGTGCGATTCGTATTTATATCGAGTCAAATACACATAAACAATATACAATATTTAGTTTCTGAATTGATTTATTAAAAAAAATTATGTAGAATGGCAGCAAGTACAACAGTTATCAAATTATCTAAAACATTTATTGAGAGTTAATTCTAAATAATAGTCATGTCCGTAAAGCTTGTACTAATAACTCAAAGGCCAAGGGTTCATGTCCCCGCAGCAGACTCAAATTTAAGATTTTAAAAATGCGTTATTACTATAACTAAAACTGCAAATTAACATTTATTCATTGTAAATTTTATTACATAATTGTTTATACCCAATTATATAGATGTCACTGATTCCTGGACTTTCAGTCTGGTGGTTACGACTTACTTGTTGATTTCGTTTATGTCTGATTGACTTACTAAGTTGGTACTCATTTACTCCTACCTCGGTGTAATGCATTGAGCTTAACTCTGTCAGGGGCAAACAAGTTTTTTAAATAAACTTTTTTCTGTTCTTTAGCTTACTATTTTATGAATTCTAATACGATTAATTATTAAATAATAAAAATAAATTATCTTAGTTATTTTAAATCCAGATAAAGGTGATATAAATGAAGGTGATATAAATTAATATTTATTTACAATATAATACACTTTTATGAGTATAATATGTTATTTTTTAAAAATACAAAGAAAATCATTAATTTACTTTTATTTCAAAAAATATATTTTTGTAAATTTTCACAATAAATTATAATATAGCCCAGAATATTAAGTAGTAATATTATTTATCTAATGCTGATTCTAGAATATATGATATTTTAAGATAGTTTTTAAATCCTATATGTGGGATTTAAAATTTAGAAAACATTTCAAATTAATTTATATTGTATATTCATACAAAAACACAATTATAAATATTTCTGCTGTGTGGGCGTGGTATCCGGAGGCGCAGGCTCTCTGTTATTCCGAAATCTGAGGTTGCTTTGGCGTCATCTATTCTTTGCTAGCTCTGGCTTCTGATGTGTAGGTCGGTCCTCTTAAGTGACATATTCTTTGTGAATACTGTGCTGTGCTGGCCTGCTGTTAAACTCTTTTATAATGGCATGACTGACCAAACGCAGAGCTGTCAAAAACCCAAAAAAATAGGCCTGAGGGCGTTGACCACATTCTGAGGTTAAAGTATTAACTTCATAGAACTGATAAGTCACCCGATATCCATTTTATAGAAGTATTTTGTGGCAAAAAAATATATTTCATTGCAGTTATACTATGATAAATTTAAAAGGTAAGAAATGGCAGATAATTTTCCATATTTCAACAACTCAATAGCTCAAACTTGATACCTAATCAAATTTATAATTTTAAAGTAATGAGCTCATAAATTTAATCCGGAGCCTGAAACAAATATTTGTTGATTTTACATAAATGATTTTACATAAATAAATATATGTAGAAATTTAATTAAAGCAAATAAGCAAAATTATTGTTTGAAACTCAAAATTAAAAATACATAAAATTAGCCTAAAACCTTTTGACTAATTTAAAAACAATCCTACAATTTTACATGTAATTTTCTATTTCAAGTACAGTAATATAAGACTTATATATATATTCACAGTTTTTTTAACTATTAATTATTCGAATATTTGTCCAACTATTCGTAAGGTATTCGTTGATACAAGTATTTATAATAATTACATCTTTGTATAATACAACAATATACAATAGTTAGTTATTTTTTTCTTTGATTTGCCATATAAACTAATAGCCGAGAAACAAAATAAAATTAAAAAAACACCTGCCGAAATTCCAGAACTTACTCATATTTCCAAGTTAATATTGTGCAGCTGTAAATTTTCTTGACCGAAATTGATTATTTCTACCTTTTTTGAATTAATACAAGTTGTCTCCTTTGTAGCATTAAAGTAAAAAGTTTTGTGATATTTTTTAATGTTTTATATAACATCTTTTTAGTCAAAATTGTTTTTTTAATTAAAATTAAATTATTTTTTAATTAAAAACATGTAATATTTTCTATTCTTTTTAATTTTACAAATACATTTAAATATTTAAATATCTTATCGTTACTATTTGAAATTCAATTAGTTGAAAGAACGAATATTTGTATATAAACAAATATTATACAATGTACCCAACATGCAAAATACATATTTAATATAACTATTATTAATATACAAATACAAACGCTTTAATTAAATACAGTAAAATATTTTAAACATTGCGATATAAATTGTCTCTGAAAACAATTTAAAGCCCTATTAATTTTAATTAACTACTTCTCCCGAACGCCTATAATTTATAAAATCGTATCATGCGTACTTAATTACGTTATTATTCCTAACATTATAATACAAAGACATTATTAAATATGTAATAATACACCTATATTATTATTGCACACTTAATTTCCTCAAAGCTTTCAAGCAAACGGTCGGAAACAATTAACGGCCTACGCGAAGCACACGTTAAAATTTAACGGACCGCTGTTATCAATCGTTAAACAGCGTCAAACTTCCGTTCTTTCCGCCTGCA
Organism: Plectrocnemia conspersa; assembly: GCF_051122295.1. Classification (NCBI taxonomy): domain Eukaryota; kingdom Metazoa; phylum Arthropoda; class Insecta; order Trichoptera; family Polycentropodidae; genus Plectrocnemia; species Plectrocnemia conspersa. The sequence goes on from NW_028277177.1 coordinate 15,665,034, forward strand.
ATGACTTAATAGCTCGATTAAACTGCGTGCGAGGCAATCGTGTATATACATATGTCTTATAAGTTTATAGCGTCTTGTCCGTAAAACATTATACGCTTGGCCGCTAATACAAACAATTCGCTAACGAAACGTAACGCGCGAATTATCGTTACGGACCAAATGGGGTGGCGTGCGCGGATTTTCGCCGAAACGAAATGTATGTATTCATAAAGGGTAGTTAAATTTAATATTTTATTACGTTATACAAACACTGAGAGAATGTATTATACATATAATACATACGTGTTTACATTATTACACTCAAACCACATTTGTATTATTTTTGTACTTTATATGAAAAAGCCAACCCACGTAACACCCACATATTGTTTAAAATGACGTCTTGATATTTTGGTTATTTATTTTTGTTGTAAGAGACATTTTTATATTTTTGAAAATATTTTTACATGATTTTTTACCTCTTCATTGTTATTTTTTTAGCAAAGATCCTATTGTTTTATTTTTTATTTACAACATCAAACATATTTTCTATAAGATTCATAACTAAGTTTTCTTATATCCTTAACAATACTCGTATCTACTTTTACTAAATATTTTTTTATATTGTTTGGCACTTCGCCTAAAGATATTATACTAGACAACACTAGATAACAGTCTGATTTTAGAAGTCAGATGTATAAGAGATTCGTATTGTACCCTTTACAATGTACAAACGTTTTGAATTATACAGAAAAGACATACTATATCTATACATACCGATATTTTTTAAAACACGTTATATTTAATTGTATAGAAAAATTAACAATACTTTTTGCACATTTACAATTTTGTAATTTAGTTTAAACAATATTAAATAAAGATCTAAAATATAGAATTAATATTATATATACTTAAACCTCTAAAGAGCTTAACCCAATATGTACTTTGCTCCAATATTTTAATTTTCCGCGGTTAAAATTACAAAGACAGTTTTTCTTATGAGCTAATCACATACAATACAAACCTAATTTATTATTCAGAAAATTTATGCACAATTGAATACTTAAATATTCCATAATTAAAAAAAGTGCTTGCTTTATATTTTAAGTATATTTGAGACAATGACATCCCATCTCTCTATATACGCATTTCGTCCAAAAAACGAGAGGTAACAATTCGCTAACGAAAAGCCCGAATTATCGTTACGCGGCAAATGGGCCGGTGCGCACGGGTCGCCCGCAAAACGAATCGTACATATTCATAACGGTTACGTGTAACACACGTGGCCGGCGGGCCTCACGTACAATTTGGCACGCGTGAGTGACCCCCCGGTTCGATCCGCCCCTGTAGCAGTTATGAAGATGTGCGCGATTATTCACGCTCGGTTTAATTGGTGGCTGAATGCGAATGTTTTTCGGCGAAAAATTTCCGACGGCCAGGGAAGGATTCGAAGGGATTTGCCCCATTAAAATTTTCCGATATTGAATCGGAAGATATTGTGCTATGGTGAATGTGAATGGGATATGTCTAAATCTTTGTATGGGACGTGGGTACGTTAGGCCTATTAGAAAAGGTCGTTTTTTGTCTTCGTTATAAAGTCTCGATATATTTATATATATTATATTTGGATTTGTTTTAATAGTTTTATAGTATATTTTATTGTATTTATGTACGTACAGTTACTTTGATAAATTTATTCAAAATAGTAAATAAAGATTTGTTGTTAACCATTTTGCAAGGATTACAATTGATAATAAGTATCTATTCTCGAATATAATGAAAATATATTATATATGAACTAAATATTAAATCATATACAAACTGAAACAAGCAACTATTTTATATATCCTATCTATCAGTACTTTAAATTTATTCAACTGATAATTTAAACCGGAAATAGACGACCTGTCTCGAATTAACTGACACCATTAAATAACAAATGTCTATAAAGAAATGTATATTAGTTATATATACATATTAATTACACAATATTCCTTAAACTTGTCGAAACACTAATTTCTAAGCCAAATTTAGCTACAATTCGTGCAAATAATTCAAACAAAACCACTAAATTATATCTTTTTAATTTATATTCATTAAAAATAATTTATATTTCAGCAATATTATAGTTTTAACATTGTTGAGTTGCTTGATATTTACAGATATATCCACATTCACTATCGGCAAGCGCGTTTCACGTTCCATGGCCACTACCTTTTGTGCCTTTTGAAGGAGATAACAACATCTATCTATTCTAAAATTTATGTTAATTTCGTATATACCGACTATTAAAAAAAATTCGACAAAAATTTTCGACAAAAGTTAAGCAAGTTAGGTTTTCGCCTCATTAGCTTTTTTCGAGTTACTTAACTTGTCGCCATCAGTATGTGAGCTATGGCATCAAGGTCGCTGAAAGCGAACTCGAGCCCTACGAAAACAACGATTCCGGGCCTTATGATAATAATGGCATTTTAACATCAAATTTAATAGGTATGTGTTAATATTCTCTATGCTACAAAAAAATATAAAAAATATCCACCGTTTTTGAAATCATATATTTTTCAAAATATTACAGTTGGGCAATAAAAATGATTACGTATCTACTTACGGCATGGATAAGATAAAACTAAACTTATTCATTGAGGTAAAGTGATAAAAAATTCGACAATTTCTCGCGATCCGTTTATTCCCATGTGAAAAAACTTTCTCACTACAACAACGCCGACACGATTTTATTGCTTATGACGTGAATTTTTACCTTCTGAGAAGTGATAATGGTTTTAGCGCCTTCCTATTTACCAAAATTCAGTTTAAATATACTTTGACTTGACCAACACTCTCATATCAGAAGTCTGTAACAATATCGGTAAGGATAGTTATTATAATTTTAAAACATAGTATGAAGCAATATGTAAAATGCGACGTCTATCTGTACTTATTCTCCAGCTTATTTTTTTCTGTGAAAGGAATTGGCTTAGTTTGTATTTTGGACTTGACCTGATGAAAGTTCTTATACTATAATTAGTTTAGGTTTAGGTTTTAACAGCATATAGACGTTTCGCAACTATTATATTTATATTTAATAGACATTTTAGAGCAGATTATATTTTTGCTAGTAGAAATATGTATCTACTGAAAAAATGTATTTGGAATTTACTAGTGCAAATATACTTTACCAAAAAATACACTAACCGTAACATTTAAACATCGCATGTAAATAAATTATGATAAGTATGTAAATGTATGTATTTATTACTACATATGAAAAAGTTGAAATCATATAATTTTACTAGCACTTGCCAGATGAATTGTATTTTCATCGGTAAAAATATATATCTGTTGTTGTAAATGTATTCCAATATGATTTTACTGAAATGACATATTTTTCGGGATAAATTTCAGACCGTTTTTTTTTAGATTTTCCTTAAGGGATAACCTGAGAATTTCTGCTTTAGAATCAAGGACGTCATTGCAACTTTTTTAAATATTTTAACTAATTAAGTGACATGAATTTTTCTGGCTAAATTCAATGGGGAATTTTCACCTACTCCCCAAATGACATCCCTGCTGGTATTGTACAAAATAATCTTTAACTAAAAGATTAAGTTGTTTTATTTTATTTAGCAACTGTGAAGGTAAAATTAATTTTAATTTCTGCATCATAAATTCATTTTAAATGCAATATTTCTTCGGATCATCGTTATATTTCTTTTCTGGATTTTTATAATTTTTCGAATCTCGCTGTTATTCAAGTCGCGAAATTACTACATAAAACTACCTGCATTATTTATTTATTTTGCTGCATTACATCCACTTGTCAAATTACTCATAATACAATTCATAAAAACACTAAATTTATATAATTCAGCTAGTGCTGTTGTTGATTCTTCGTGATTTTTTTGCTCCATTCTCTTTCGTCGATCCGAAAATTCAGATAGAATACCTAAATTTACTGCTACATTCGTTTAATATTTCCTCCCATGTCTTATATTTTTTAAAGGTTTAAAAAGTAATAAAGTCAACGATAATTTGCAAACAAATTTTAACACAAACGGAGCCGCTTCAAAAAAATACAATCTGTCCCTTTTAATAATAATGTCTATTGTCGTAATACTTCATAGAAAATGTGTGCTCTTAAATCCTACTTTCCGCTCCTTTTATTTTTTGTATGTATAAAAAAGGGCTAAATACATCTCAAACAACTAGTTTAATTCAGATTCGTTATTTGAGGTAGATTTTTACTTTTTTTATGAATTTATTCTTGCTATGAATTTTTAGTCTTGCCCCTCAAGAAAAACGGGCTCCTGGAATTTGTTCCATTTCTCCCCTCCTCTCAGAGTATTTGAAAAAAATTGATCCATTGTCTTTACAAAAAGACTTCGAGTCGCTATGAAGGTTATTGATCGACAATCGACTACCTTTCAAATGTTTGATTGTATAATGGCCATCATCACGCATTTGTAAAACGCGTCAAGTCATAGTGATCAGATTTGTAATAATAAAAATAAATACAAACGTAAGCAGTATAAGATTTTAATATTATTGATATTGAAAAACTTGAATGGATTCCAAAATTAAATCAGTCACCGTATCACATAAATTTAGTTCGTGTATAACTATAAAAATTGATGTCACTCGAATGAAACACGAATTTACAGGATTCTCTATATATAGATTGCTACCGGATACGTGCGTTTCAATCCCATTTCCAATGCGGAAAATTTCGTCGGAAAATTATTTAATTCGGTTAGCTCACTTTCGCGTACCGTAACCGTGCCGAGTGGATGTTTGTCACCCCAAGACGGCCGGGGAGCGTAACCCTGGATAACCAAAAACATAAATCACACAGACTCGCAGACAGACCTTACAACAACGGGGCGAATTCTGTACGGAAATAAATCCACACTAGGTGTTCAGGAGTAATTCAGACCCTCAGATAGCTGAACGCTTCACTATAAACCTGCACGTAGGTGTGTAGTGTAAGGGTGACAGATTTACTATCGACGAGATGGGAGGTCCTTGGTAAAATGTTACATTTAAGCTTATAAACTGCAGAGCGTCTTTATATAAGTTAGGGTTGTATTATAATAATTAAAAATATAAAATAGTATATTATATAAATACTAAAAATAAAACAAGCAATATTATATGTTGGTGCATAAGTATGAATTCGTAGCTAGAAAAATGCCGGAAACTAGTAATAATTGATTGTATAATATTATATATTTTGCAACAAACTATTGAGGGCGAGTATAGTTTTTCTGCGAGTGCTGGAGGAGACGCTGGTGAAGGAATGATGTCCGCTGAGGTTTGGCGATGTTCCTCTCTCACCGTTTGCCGTCCAGTCTCAGGTCAACTAACCGTTTGCCCTTCGTCCCATGGAGACTGGGACATTTTTTTAAAAGAATTCATGGCTTATACGTTTTTTGTTTTGCACAAATAGTTCAAAACCACTTAAACAATCAAAACCACTTATTAGTAGTATTACTAATTAAATAATAATTTTGCATTAAATATAATTATAAATATTGCAGTTGTTATATAATTCTAATATTATAGGCAATTTATTACTTTCTCTTTTAGCACTTAAACCTGCATTTATCGGAGTATATAAGGATCTTGTTATTATCTTCAGACGGTTTTTCAGAATCCATTTTCTAATTTTTGGCAAGTAGCCACGTTTGTACTGTATGGTTGTGGTTCTATTTTCTTAAGTACAAGCTGCTTTTAAGTACTCTCCAAGGCTTAAGACTGATAATTGTTGCCATAATAAGTAAAGTCAAGTTTATCTTTATTGTCTGTTTTTCATTTAACCCTAATTGGCATCTGAGTCTTTAATACGATATTAAATTAATGACTTTCTTAAAAGATGTGTATGCTTTGGTTCTATACCCTTTGTTATACAAGACAGCAAAGAATTTTCCAGACAAACAAATACACTATACAATATGATCGTTATCTAGTGGCACTTATATGTACATACATATATACCATATTTGTAATTAATCCATATAAAACACGTGTCATCAATCACGTGGCGAACGTGACACGTTTTCACATTAGGATTATGTGGCGACCTTGATTCAAACTTTAATGGTCTGAAAAATATTTCACGCATATATGATATAAAATAAATTATAATACAAGAAAATCAGAATAAATCTGTAGGTATACGCTTAGATTCGAGGATCAATTTAATCTTGGGTAGGTTTAAGGAAAATATAAAAAAAACTACCTGGGATGATTTACAGCAGATCCACGTCTTTTTATTGCCTTTGAAATCTCCTTCAGCCGCAGAGGATGAAAAAAAATCCGAAGGGAGAGACGCTAGAGTTAGGAGCGCGCGCTCTTCTGGGGGAGAAGATTACAGCGAGTGCTGTTTCCACGGAACAATGGCCAATCACGGGGAAAGATACAGCCTGCAAGTGGCATATTGATTTGTGTGTATGTGCCGGTTGAAACATATCCTCGGCGGTACTTATTGCATTATGTGTAAGCGTGCGTGTAGCTTTAGGGGCGCTAAAGCCTCCCAGAGGCTCGTACCAATTGCTTTGTTCGCCCTTGTTTATGTAATGCTCTTTGGCCGCTGCCGTATACATGTGTGTACAGGATGCTCCGCAAGAATGTGAAAAATATTTATTTTATAAATACATTGATCTTAATATGGGTATATAAATTATTTAGTGACAATATCGGGTATAATGTAGCAACGTAAATAATTTAATTTAATTTGATTTATAATTAAAATAAATTTAATCAATTAATGAATATTTAATTTATTTAAAGTGACTGTTGTAAATTATCAAAATTTGCAATTTGATAAATTATACCAGCCGGTGAACTTTCCGGATATCGATTTTTTTTTAAATTTATGAAAATAAAACGATTGAGAATCTTAAATATCGATCTTCGTATTTATTCCTACAAGTGCGTTCCTACCTGATACTAGCTTTATTTAGAATAGTGACACTCTAAATTTTTAGATGATTTTTTTGACGAATTCGCAAAGCAATTTATTTACGTATTCACTGCAGTTTACAAGCTATTCAATATATAATATATTGTAATAGACAATGACGTTCTTTTAATAATACTATTCGAAATAAAAATATTGCCTATAATAAAAGTATGTTTTGTATATTTATGTGACACTCCGTAGAACGTACTGCGTTTGTATTCGCACATAAAGATCCACAGAAATCGCTTCGTGTACATAATGAAAAATATATGTTAAACGCTATAATAAATTTGCAATATTGTATTGTGTTCGGTAATTGAATTTATATATTGTATAATTTATTTCGACGTTATGGACCCACTATACGAATATAATACGAACGCGCATCTTCCCAAAAACTAATATAATATCGGTCGCATGAAAATGTTAGTAAATTTCATTGTGTAACGTCTATACAATGTTTCGTTTATACTATTAAGTTTTTATGTTAAAGAAAAGTTTTGCGAGTGACTGTTAATTTGCAGATCTCTCTAATATATATTTGTTCTATATAAATTATTTAAATGACAAATAAAATATAAGTGGGCTTACCAAATATAATTAAATAATATGTGGGTTTATATTTTTGGTTTTTGAGGTCGAAAAGTTGTGACGTTGCGGCCGAAAGCTAGTTACAGTATACTTAATAAACCCTAATAAACTACTACATTTAAAGATAAATGTAAATGCTGCAGATCAGTTGGTGAAGTTGAATTGGTAGGGTTTGGAAGTTGGGGAGTCAAGCCTGCCTAGTTGTATTATTATCTGGTGTGATTTTGTGGAACAGATGGAATTTTTCATAAATGTGTTTTCATGATAATGTTCAACGATTTTCTAACGTGTCTCGTGTCCATGCAGTGTCCTGGCTCGTCTCTCCTGTGATCAAGTGTCACATATTTGTCAATGTTCGTTTGAAACAACTCTGATGAATCGCAGATGAGGATGTTTGCAGGCCAATTGCATCGCTATTTAGATACGCTTTAAAACAGCCACTTTGGCGATCGGTAACTAAAGGGTAAGAAGGATGATAGTATTATGCAAAGGGTAGAAGGTATTGTCCAGTACTCATCCTAAAAGTAGATTTTTCCTATTTAAGGTTTTATTAGGTGGTCCTAAAAATATTTTAATTTTTAAAGCAAATGTTGGGTTACAAGATCTCTTTTCCGTTGTTGTAAAAATATTACGTGGCGTAACTATCAGACCTTTTTATTATAAATTATGCAGGTAGTTAAAACCCTCACAACATTATATAGACCAAAAACATTGCTTAGAGAATAAATTAATATATTTGCATCTAAAAAAATATTAATAAAATTAGAGCATTTTTTAAATAAGTTTTATTTAGATAATTTAATTATTTAAAATAAAATAATATAAAAAAAATATGATATTTGCAAATGATACGGAAATAGAGTATGTTAGTGTCATTGTTATTGCTCGCAATACCTTTGTTATATAAGAAGTTAAAATATAAATAATTCGTAGAACAGTAATTATTTTATCAGGTTATTTTAAAATAAAGGTAATTTTTTATTATTTATTTATTTTATTAATTTATTTAGCTTAATAGCTAATCTTTACATCTAACAAATTTAGTAAACATATATAAAAATATATAAAAAATACATAACAGAAAGAAAAAATAAAAATATACAATAATAAAGTCTTAATATTATAATTTATTTCTATATGTACGAAGGTGTTTTTTTATTCCATTTATGAAACCCGTTATATTTTTGCTGTTTCGGATTTCTCTTGGAAGACTATTATATAAATCAAAACCTCCGTACATAATTCCCCTAGCCGTACTCGTTTTCTTATACTTAATTATCTTTAAATTTTCTCTATTTCTAGTATTATATTTATGTACATCTTTATTTCTTATTAAATACTTATTAAAATATTCTGGTAACATATTATTTTCTAACTTATATATAAATACTAAAACATTCATACTCAATATTTCTTGAACATTCAACCATTCTAATCTATCAATCATACTTTTACAATTAGTTAATCTATTTTTATTTAAGATTACTCTCATTGCCCTATTTTGTAATTTTTGCAACATTTGTTTATCTAATTTATTTAACATATTTAATAGTGTTGCACAATAATTAAAAAATAATTAAAATATTGATCATCAAAAAATCACGTTTTAATGTTTATTTTTATTTTATTCATTTCAAATAAAATTTATTTCTATGAATATAACTTATATCATCTTTTAGACGTTTTTTTAATTCAGTTGGTATAAAATGTTGATGGCTTTAATTTCAAATATTCCGCTAGCTCTCTTTTTACATCATCTGCATTTTGAAAGTTTGGTGAAATGTTGCATCAAACAAAATAAATGATAGTTGGAAGGAGTAAGGTTTGGAGAATGTGGCGGATGAGATAAATGCTTTCAGTCAAGTTCCTTAATTTTATCGAAAAGCAATTTCGCAACATGGGGATACGCATTATCATGTTGTAAAACTATTTAATTTCTGTTGACAAGAGCAGGCTTTTTTACTATTTAATCATACTTTAAGCTAGCCGTTATTGTTTGGCTAGGTTTAATAGTTTCGTAGTACACAATCAATTTTAAATCTTACCATAAATGCAAATACAGTAAGCCCAGGCTTCGTGGTAGATGTTGCTACTTGATTTTTGGAACTACTATCTTTTACTATGATTGTTTGTAAAAATAATCCATTCAATATTTTCTGTAATCAAATGATCAAGAAAATGCGACTTACCTTCAAGATTGAGAAGCTCTTGAAATATGCGGATTTACGCTGATTTGTGTGCTACCCATACAAATTGTGTTTTAATTCTTGTACGTTTAATTCAGACTGGCTTAGTTTTTTAGCTAGCTGATAGCTCGGATTTGTTTTCATTTCTAAAGTCAGGACATCACCGTCTATCTGTGCTGGTATCCCACATGATATCGTAATTTCCCGTTACAAAAATGACAAACCATCTTTGACAATAACGAATACTTAGTGAGTCACCTACCATTTTACAAATGTCTTTAGTGATCGTAGTTGCGAATATTTTTGTAAGAATCACTTGCTAAAAATTTTGTCTTCGTAAATTTTGGCGCCCATTTTTTTTAAATATTGAAACGTTCAGATTTGCATCAACGCAGGTATAACATAATACTTATTCAGGTTTTAATTGCCAAAGCACGACTGACTGTTAAAACTTTTAAATAGACATTTAATGTTTATGCTCTCTAATATTGTCCTTATTTTACAAGTTTTTATGTAAGATGCTAGATTAAATTAAATTTCTAAATATTATTATAGCACACGACAACAGCATATGTACAGACTTCCTGTACCCATTTACGATATCTGCATTATAAATATTGTTCGCGCAAAAGATCTGATATCTGGAGCGAATGTTTTATTCAGTCGACGTACAGTCGAACGCGAATATAAAAGTGCATCCCGCAGACTCCGCGTTGCATCATTATATTTGTATTTCGTACATGCCCCACATACAGGGGGTGGTACGCAATTTTTCGTACACAAAAGCCAGACCTGAACCGTATACTGATGACGTATTCAGGCCAATAACACGGACGTGTGATGCGAATGGCAATTAAGTTTCGCACGTGACCCACAATCCGAGCGGCGGATGGTCACCCCACTCTTCGGCGAGTAATTAGGACTTTTTCGAGCAATTAACGGCATTTTCCGTGTGAAGCCCTCGACCCAAAAATCGAGGGCATTTTAAAACTAGGGGAGGACGTCACGCGTCGTGGGACACCTTACGGGTCAATCGGTGACGAATTCAATTAGCGTTCCGTTTTGCGGTCTTTTGCATTTATAATTAAATCATACGACGTGCTAACTTTAGGTACAATGAATTGTACAATTTTTATTAATTTCACGCTATTTTACGCTAAAAATATTAGAGTTATGATTTCGATTAATTTAGTTACATAATCGCTAAATATAAAAATAAAAAATAGCTTATATTTTTACATTTTTTATTTATTTATGTATACAGAGACCTAGGCGCTAGCAAAACTATTCTTAACTTCAATAATTTCGTATGCTCTGTCCAAATAACGTATTTTCATTGCTTTAAAACAGGAGTGTCCAACTGAAATCAGTTGTTAAGCCACACATATAAATATCTTTTAACTTACTAATAATATAACGTTTTTGAATAATAAAAATTAACAATCGAAATATGTTATTACTTTGTAAAATTAATAAAATACTTGTTTTTCATTATTTGACAATTTTTTAATATTAACTGGTAATTTGGACGTAGCGCATTTTGATAAGTCAAGTTTTTATGTCAACTTGTATCAATACTTCGATTTTATAATTTTTAATTTTGAAAAAAAAACCAATATGCAGTGATATGTGGTGGCAAATGCAATTAAAATGCACATTGTCAGTTACCTTTCAATTTTTTTCCCACGAATTTTATCACGATATATTTCTAATAAAATCGTGTATTTTGCTCCCTTCGAAAAAGGCTTTCATCTTAATGCGTGATTGCAAGTCTATAAGCTCATTTGTAAATTTGGAGGCGCAGATTTGACCTTCAGATCAAATGGAGTTAGGCAAATTGTGAAATTTTCCTCTTGCTTTTGCATGAGTGAAAATCTGTCGTATGCTCTAATTTATTTTGTGACTACATAAGCATATTTTAAAAAATCTATATTTTCACAATTTAAGGCAATTATTAGTTTAAAATAAATAGAACTATTTATTAGTAGTTGTTTTTCATAAAGCTTAAATTTTGATACAAAAGCTTTTATTTTATAATAAAATTCTGTAATCAATTTATTTTTACCTTGTAGATTATGATTTAATTAATTTAATTTCATTGTTTTTTCTGTAAGAAATCAAAATCTAGAAGCCATTGTTCATCACTACGACTCAGCCATCGAATTTTGGTATAAAACAAATAGATCAGTGTATTTGAATTCGATTTCTTGATGATATTCTTGTAATTGACGATGCTTTAATGAGTTATTTTATATTGAAGTAATCACTGTAACAATTGACTTTACATATTTAATACTTCTGCACATAGATTTTCAATGAGTAACTAGCAAATGAACATTAGAATTGAATTTTGCTTCCTTGTACTTTTTTTTGAGGGGTTTATGTGCTCGAGAATAAAATTAACAGCTCCAAAATATTTTCCAATCATTGAAGAGGTAACGAGATTCTTCAAATTTATCTTATGATCCTTTGCGCATTTTATGACGGCTTCTTTAATATCTTTTCTGGTTGTTCACAAGATCTAAAAGTACTATTGTTATATTCCGTTGATTACATCTAATGAAAATTTAAAGCTGGGCAGTATCTTTGATATCCGTTGTTTCAACCAAAGCCAGCGATAAATATATAAAATTTCTTGAAATTGTGTTCATCGATGCACAAATCTCAGTCAGCATATCATTTATTCTTCGTGCCACAGTTTGCCGCAAAAGACTGATTGTATTGCACAGAGGGATTTTTTTTGACCAATTTCTTTGATTGAGGTAATTAAGTACTCTTTGATGTAGTCACTGGCACTAACAACAGCGTTTAGTTGTGCACTTTTGTTGAGTTGTAAGATTGGCCTTTAATACCTGTAAATTAGCTTTCTAATCGCCAACAGTAAGTTCTGCAAATTTGCCATGTCTTTGTACATAAAGTCTTCTCAAATTGAATGATTTTAAAATGTATAATGACAAATAAAACATATAGCATTGTTTAGCAAGAATAAATCTTTCCATTCAGTATGGAACTTTTTATTCACATCTTCAGCGTTTTCTTCCTTGTTTCAATTCCTCTTCCAAACATCTTGTTTTTAAGAAATGTTAAAATAAAATGAAGTATATTATTGATAAGATAAAATAAATAAAAAAAAATTACTGTTCAATTAGTAAAGTCACAATTCGACTGAACTACCGATGTATTAATTAACTCGCGCATATTCAACGTATTTCTCCAGATTTACAAAATTGTGTTCTTCGATGGAAATACAGCCGTCTCACTCTCACTCTGATAGCACTAAAGCAAGATAGCAACCTACATGTACCATAGTCATATAAAACTGCATTAAAATCGTTCTGTATTGCTCAGTGCTAGCACTGTCACGCATAATGCATTATTACAAACCAATGTCTTGTGCCAATTTGCAACACACAGGTAATAAATGTGACACTGAAAATCTACGTAAGGGCGGGTAATCCTTAGAGGTTGTTAGTGAGGTTAATAGAGCTGCCATCAAAGTAGGTACGAGATTACCGATACAAAAGCTAGCACATAAGCTGAACATGTCGCCTACATTAGTTCACAGACATTAAAAAACTTAGGAAAAGTGTTAATTTGCAGAATATTGGTATCTCATAAATTTTCTGAGGAAAACTTCGTGCAGCTCATCTCAATATGCCAATAAAAAATAGTTCTAGAACAGAAAGATTTAATTTTGAGTAAATTTTTTACTGAATATGATAAGTGGATTCTTTACTTTAACACGCGACTTAAAAGGAAGTGGTTAAATACCAATTAACCACTAATTCCACCCCCGAGAACAGGATTAAACCCCGATAAGTCAATATTATGCATTTGGTAGGATATGAAGGGCATAATTCATTATGAGTTATTGGATTAATCGCACATATACAAAATACTAGAAATCAACGCAAGTTGATAGATTTTATTTTGCATTTACATAATGAAAATAAAATACGATTGATTAAAAGATAAAATGACATAAATAGATAAAACAAATGTATATATACATTTTTATGAAAAAGGAATTTTTATACGAAAAATATAAAAGCGTAGAAGCTTTTATTGCGTTCTCACAAAGAGGAACACACAACTTGACTTTGACGATTGGCGAAGGCTTTCTTTTTTTTTCAAAAGCTCGCAATTGTCGCGAACATCACGTATTCGCCTAATCACAGAGCTCGTATAAAAATTGTCACGCAAAACATAGCTTCCTTTTTCGAGGTGTTTGTTGCGCATCACTTTCTTTGAAGCAAATATTAATCAATATTTTATTCGTATTGTTGGGTATTTAATACAGTCCTAAACGAAATGTTATCTGGGCATCTAGTTTGTGTAAAAAAATATTATTGTAGAATTAATAATAGTATAATGAGTCTCCATCACGATATTTCAGTTCGTTAGCCGAGTTAAGGTTGCGTAATCGTCGAATAGAAATACTAGCGAATTTTTGGTATGGATACAATAATTATGAAAATTGGTTGAATGGAATTAAAAAAATAATATAAGAATTATAAACGGAGAAAAACTAGAAAATTATAGCAATTTGCATGAAAAAATCCTAAATCGTTCAGACATTATAGAACTTAATATGCCATAAACATTTATTTGACGTGAAAATTTTGTAATAACAATTAGTTTAATGTTTATTATAACGATTTACCTGCAATTTAGCTTCATATAGAAAAACGTGTTTTGAAGTATTATTACATAATGTAAATATTATGTTTACCTTTAATTGATAAATATAACGCATACTCGTTTGCTAATAAGTAATATGATATATACGATATCGCATTACACAACACTGTATAACCGAGATATTGAGTTTATATCGTTGGTTTGAAAGTCGTCACAACTTAAAAATTGTAATGTTAGATTATTTATATAGATATTATAGTACACCATATGTCTAATAATATTTTGAGTGTAAACAACATAGATTATTTGTACTTCAACTGTTGTCTATGTACTACTTTGTAGTTTTTAGCACAAATATAATGCTGTTGTTACCATTTATGATTTACAAGCTATGTTATTATGGCAAGTTGTAATATTGCTTATATTATGGGACAAAATTTAACTATGATTTATTTGTAAGCAATTAATTATGTTAATATTCAAAGCATAAAGACTAAGAGAAAATAATGTAATAAATTGTTTTTTGTTTATGAGAAAAAAGATATTTTGTCTTCAACAATTCAACTTTATTTCAATCCAGGATGTATTTTTGTTCCATGTGTCCAGAGTGTATATTTTTACGTTATTAGCCCGTTTTCTAAGCGTGTTGAACTTTAGATTTCTGACGTCAAGCAGATTAAGGGTTAACGTGAAGAGGGAAGCGACTGCTTTCTCGATATTCCTATTAATGGTTAGCGCCAATAATTTGCTCCAGCTCGTACGAAGTGAGTAAGAGTTAGAGGGCTTAAGTGAAAGTTTTTAATTATGTTGTCGGGAGTTCTCAAACATATATTGTTGATATGGGCGCTGTGTTTCCGTTGCTAATATACATATCTAGCTACAGAAAGGTTTAGTGCTCACCCACTTTTTTTCTCTACAACCACTTATGACAATCTGGGGTTGTAATTGGATTATTGCTATCTTACAGGACTTTTGTATTGCGTATGATATTCTTAAAATGTTGCAAACTGTCATCTGAAAATATTTGAAACGGCCGTTAAATATATTGTTTGTTCAGTAGGACGATGAAATCGTTCATAATGTTGCTGTGAATTTCGATACATAGTTCGTACAAAGCTGTTATTTCTGTACAACAATTAAACAATTTTTTAGCGGTGGTAATGCAAATCATTTCATAAATATGTTGTTGCAAAATAATATTTAGCACTTTGAACACGCGTGATTATTGCTAGCTGTCTGATTTACAGTGCTTACAATATAGGGAACAACGAATTAGATCAACCTATTTATACGACATTGTGTTTCACTATGATAATATTTAAGCATGTTTCTATAAAGCAAAAAAAAATAGTCGCTTTTTGACTAAAATATGTCTTTAAAGCTTATAGACGATCATTTATTAAGAGCTTTATAGAAGTTTTCTAATGGTGTAAATTTAGCATATTTTTAAAACTTCTGAACAATCCACTGAATCAGTTTTTTGCTTACAAGTTCAAGAACTCTTTAAAAAAAATATTTCTGTAACTGAAAAGCTTAAAAAGATAATTGATAAAAGCGTCATATATGTATGTACATATATAATTGAATAATTTATTTTTTAATTTAAAATATAATTATTACAAAAAAACACAATGTGTATATATACTAACTGTATAAATATTAACACATAACTGGGAATAATAAAGTATTTTTTATATTACAAAATACCCATTAAAAAAACGTTTCGATATTTACAGAGCGTTTGCCGGACGAATTTATTTCACTGTTTTTCTGCAACGCTTTGCCGCGCCATTGTCACATTTTAGTAAAACGTTCAATAGTATGTATATATACGTATAAATGCACCCTCACACACATCCACTTATATATTCACGTGTATGTTGAAATTTCATTTCCCTGAAAAAGCAATAGTCAGAACATGGTGCGCACGTACCGGCGAATAAGTGACGTTGAATGGGGCGTGAAACGAATCTCCGTCTAGTGATTCCTTCCAAGAGCTTGGACGGCCAGGGATCGACAACCTTATTTTAGCTGTAAAATAATAAAATTGCCTCCACCCCTATGTAACGGACATTGCATTTTTATACATCCAATCTCCCTGACGCCAATATTCGCGGGAGTATTAAGATCGCTTTGAATATTTTTGTATTTTTATATCTATATATATACAAATTTATTTATTTTCTCGTGCACTAGTGTGTCTACTAAGGTGAAGAAATAAACACATTACGATCTTTATCGTGTTTACACGAGCCTGTCTCGTGAGTTGACGTTAAGTGTGTGCTGTAAACATTTATTGTATTTTTAGATTTAAATATGCAATAAATTGAAAAAGGGTTTGCGTGTGCGAAATAAAAACGCGTAAACATCAATTCGTATTACTTTTGTGTAACATGCTTTATTTGTGTGTTTGTGTTAAAAGTTAAATGTATATTATTTGCAGAGTTGTTTTATTTGCATAAAAATATATTGCTTGTACCTTTTAAACCTAAGCATAACCAAAACAAAAGTCCAATATATTTTTTAGGCAAAAAAATAATATTAAATTTAAGTTTACTTGCATTTAATTTATTAGAGTATTTTTTCTACAATGCGCATTTAAAGTATGCAAACTACAGTATAGTAATACATAGTACTTTCAGAATTGTGAGGTTTATTCCATTCACTGTTTCTTATTTCTTTATATCCGATAAGAAAAAAACGTAAAAACAAATACGTCTACGGTTTTCAAAAGCAAAATATTTTGATAAAAAAATCTACAAAACAATCTCCGTATTTATATTTAATTTTCGTTATTTTTACAGTTTGTTGTTAAAAAAACTGATAATAAAATACAATGTAAAGTCAAGTAAAAAATACTTATTTAATATTATTCAGTGACAGAATATAATATTTCCCTGGGGGTAATATGGTATAACTTCTTATGTAAGCGTAAATAAAAGCGCCAGAGCATATTTTAATTATCAGATTTATTAGGTTTCTCTCTTAATATATCGTATATGATTATAAATTGTGTTTAAAATTGAATGCACTATATTCATATTATAGATAACGCAAAATAAAATAACGAAATTCGTTTGCCCCTCGTATATAAGAAAATGCACATAAAAAAATGAAGTAAAAATTATGTAGAGAAATATTTGTAGTTTATTTTAGTTAGAAACTTAGTAAGTTGTCTCTTGCTTAGAAAAAAAAAGGCAAAATAGCTATATATTATTTAAAAAAAATTATACTCAGGGTATATAAATATTCATATATAAAACTAAAAACGATTTTTTAGCTTGATTGACATCCTAAATCATATATTTAATTTATTAATATTCCACTTTAGTAAAAAAGCATTTCAATAAATTTCATAGCTTAAATAGCTTTTTTTTAATATCGTAAAGCTATGAAACCAACCAGATTATCTGTAAATTATGATTTTCTTATCACGCGGCTTTTAACGCTGTTATTTTTAACAACACAGGTTAGTCAACAATCAATGTGATTGCATGTAATTTGTTTAATGCTATGTGTTTGTATTCCACTAATGGCTGTTCTCATTAAATAATATATTTTTTAAATTAAAAATATATCATCATGATAAAATTTTTTACATTTTTTATCAATTTAAATCTCCGTCGATATTTTTTATTACGCCCTAACGACATTATAACGTCTCCTCGTCCGGTGTGTGCACACATGTTTGTAGATCGTCCACCCCCACAAGCCCATCCTCGTCGACATCACAAATCAAAATCCCCATGGTTTCCGCCACATTTCACTCCCCCCATAATCGACACAATCGGAAGACCATAGTCGGTGCACACATGTGGCGTGCGCGGTCACACGACAGCTCCACTTTTCCGACCGAACGAATTTTCTCCAACACCCAAGCACCACTATAGTATTGACTTAACCAAATCAGGTCTCGGATTTCACCAATTTCACGGTGCATGTGTTTGCAGTGACAAGGGGGCCGTTCGCCGCATTAACTGCAGCTGTCACGGCACATTTCTCGGCGAAATCGAGAACGTGCAACCCCACGTTTGGGAAGCGTTCACCGTGACGACACGATTGACGACACCCTGGTTGCAGGAAGATGCTTTAGAGATGGTTAGTGGCGGACGTGTGGATCACTAAATAGTCACAAGACACATTTTAGTAAAACGGTTTAAATGATTTTGCAGTATGTATGAATATACAAAAAAAGTTCTGCATTATTTCTAATAATAAAAGTAAAATTAATTAATTATTCTTTTGTATTTTATAGTAAATTTTACTGTTGCGGAAAAACCCATAAATTCATCGTTTCATGAAATAATTTTGAGTATTCATAAAAATGTTAAATACTGTATGCACATATTTCGCCGAGTTTTAAAATTGAATCCGGCGGAAGAACACGTCCCATATAGAGATTTCCGTCTAAATAATGCGACCATATATTTCCACAGTTCGAGTGAAGCCAATGCCGCAGTTTATTACGACCGTAAGTTTCGCAAGAATCTCATATCGAAAGCTCGTGGAGCTTTTCATATTTCATACATATATTCGGATTTTGCTGAGATAATGCGACTCGGATCGGGATAGCCTTCTAAATAATGGCGTTGTATTCATTATCAGTCGTTTCGGCGGCGACAGACACCGTGGCCGTATTGTTCTCGAGATAGTATCCAGTGAATGGAGACTGGAGCGTGCTTGGAATATTCCAAATATATTTACTCGAGCGCGGCGTTTGTGTATCTACATTCCAGATGAAAACATAGTACCTAATTTCTTAGCTAACCATTTGTGTGTTGTGAAAAGCAGCGCACGCATAATTGGCACTAGAGTCAAGGGCGCTTATTATGGTCGATTTATTTCAAAATTTGCTTAAGATTACATTTAAAAATCTAAGGAGAATAATATGACGTGTATTTTTAGTGAAAAAAATAGCATTACTATATTATGTTCATGAACATGTAAAAACCTCATTTCTTACTAGAGCCAAATATTTACGTGCTATGGAGTTTTTATTATTAAAATTTTTTTTTATCAACATAATAGACACAAAAACTCAATATATATTTAATAAAAAATAGTATATTTATAATATAAATAATTAAGCAGTATTAAAGTACCATGTAATTTAATATGTATATTAAGTGACATAATTAATAATTTTAAAGTCACATTATCAGTTTGCTTCTATGGAATATTTAATGTCGACGTCGTACCTAGATGAAATTAATAAGATTATTTCCAAGTATTCCACTATTCCATCCACTGTCAGATTAGCGTAACGATAGTAGCTACCTAACCATTGCTTAATTTAAATTTGAAATCTTCACCTTTGAGATTTCAAATAGCGATATTAAACCTTATTACACTGCGTCTACTGATTTATTATTTCAAGTTAGATTAATAGCATATTTTTTTTAATTTAAAATAAAAATAAAATAATTAATAAACGTCCATTATATTTATTCAAGAAAATGTGTTCATCACAAAATCTTCCTCATTTATCGGGATAAGTTTCTGCACATGTATTCTGGGAACACATTGATCTTTGCGTACTGTTATTTACTTCCGTTTCCGTTTTTGGGGGCTGAAAACGATCCGTAAATCAGTGTTTTCCTCTCAAACGAAATATTGGCTTTTGAAGCTAAGCAAATAAGGCGTGATGTGATTTTTTCTCCCACAAAACTATTGCCAAGAGAATATACATACATATTATAAAAAATATTTGTTCCTTATAAATTTTATATAAAAGAAATATTTTGACAAGTCATCCAAAATAACTTGTCGTAAACGAAGAGAATATAATGTAATGTGATAGTATATTCGTGGAGGTAGCATTTTTGTTTCTCATCGGGAAATCAAGGGAAGCTGACTGGAAAATAACATTATTGATCGATGCGGACGTTTTATTTTAATATTAATAATATTTTCTAAAACATTACAGTATTATATAACGTAGCTAAATATTTTTAATGCAGACTTTTTTTGTAGGGCGGTAATTAACAAAAACATATCGCAAACAAAGTCAGTCAATCCAGACAAATATTAAAATATGTTCTCTTTGTAAGTACATAAACAAAATGTGTTTAATCATGAGCTTATTTAAAAAAATGTTAAGGCAAAATCAGCAGCTTTATATAAATCAAGTTTATATATCTGTATTAATAATATTTTTGCACAGAGTATTTTTTAAGAAATAAAAAATAACTAAGAGTTTTTTCAAGCAAAGCAAATGCTAAGAAAATAAAAACTTATTTTATATTTATACATATATTACAAACATGTCTTATTAATTTTCTCTTTATATAGCCTATAAGCTCTAGTTTGACAATAATGATACACTATATAAAAGTTATTACTAAAAAAAATGTAGTATTATTTAAATTTGTGGTTTATGATTCAGAATACTCGAATCGCTTAATCTTCTTACTTCGAATCGTGTAATGACAAAGTGCTTTTTAAACTCTTGATTTGAGACAGCTCTGGCGAGTCATATATGCAGATGTTGGTCGGCCAAAAGCATCGCTTGATTATATAACCAACGTCTTTGGTCAAAACGAGTTATTTGTTTTTTATAATATTTGAATACCATTAGCGTTAACGGTGCAGCAGGTTGAACTTTTGTGTAAGACCTTGCTTATGGGTTTATATTTAAAAAATATCAAAAATACGATACTTATAATTTGATATGAGGTAATACAATAATATAGAAGTTGTGAAATATTTTAATGTTTTTGATCAGGTGTCGCTTTTATAAGAACTGAAACTTTTTAATTTATATACTTTGAATCTTTTTCAGAAAGTTTTCCGTTCCTTACTTAGCGTTCATGTCGTTATAATATATGTTATTGATTTTTCCGTATTTTACAAAAAAATAATGAATCACTTTGTTTGTGAGTCATGAAACCGTGATTCATTTCATAGGAAAGTCAACTCACCACGTGTGTTTTGGACACATAAATTGCAAACTTACCCTTATTTTATAATGTGATATTATCTTAAGTTTCTGCTAGGTAATCATTTATTAATAACACATTTAATCCAAAGTAAAGCATGCTTTCAAAGAAGGTACACGAAAAAGCCTTTTAATTATTTATCGAAACGAACGATGTATTATCTCGAGGTCGAGACCGGTCAAATGCGGTGCGCAAACCCTCCATATTGTATATGGTCTATTAATTCTTCATTAATTATTCACCTTCATTGTGCACAGCTATGAATTTTATGAAAGATCGTCGAGTTAGCCGTGTCCCGTATTAAATTTTAATAAGCGATATAAACCTTCGTAATAAAACGCTCCAAGTGGAAATTTGAAGCGAGAAATTTTCAAATGATTACATGGTACTTAAACCTTGTATATATTAATGTATTTTTTTGTTTTGTTGCAGAGGCGGATGGTCAGTTTGGGAATGCTGCTTGCTGCTCTAATCGCTCTTTTGGCCGCTCGAGTGCCGCTGAGTGCCACCCCTAAGTTCGCAAAAGCTGACAACCCTGCCGCAAGAGAGCCTTCTATAGTTACACGCTTTTTGACATTCATGTACTTGCCGGTGTTCAATTTCTTCTTATTGGTTTGTCCATCTACGTTGAGTTTCGACTGGTCAATGGATGCCGTGCCTCGTGTGACATCTTTCATGGATCCTAGGAATTTGCTATCGCTAGCTTTTTATTACCTTATTTGTAAAATAATATGGATGAGTGCTATGGTTTTGTATAAGCATGAAGAACCGAAGAGCTATAAGAAACATAATTACTATGCGAATGGTAGTAGATGCGTCAAGGTGAACAGGAACGGTATTGTGTATCAATTGAATGGATTGTGCGGTTACACCAGTGTTGTTAAAAGTGGTAAAATAATGATTAGTGGTAGTGCAATCAACGGTAAAAATATCTGTCCTTGCGTTGTGTGCAGACACGTGTTGACAGACCATCATACTAACTCGTGCAGGGCTGTTAACAACAACAACTCGATGACGCAACATTCGACGTGCACGTGCGCGAGCTACGTGCCGGTGACTAGTGTGAGCAGGCCGCACGTGGAAAAGTCTCAGAGGTCGAATTTTAAGAAGAGTTCGCACTCGGCCGTGTTTTTGGCCGCCTCGTTTCTGACGCTGCCTTTTCTGCCGGCGACCAATCTGTTTTTTTACGTCGGCTTCGTGGTCGCCGAGCGAGTGCTTTATTTGCCTAGTGTTGGGTTTTGTTTGTTGGTTGGGTTGGGTGGTGCGAGGGTCGGTGCTAGGTTCGGAAATCGAGCAAGAGTAGCGGCTTTTGGTGCTTTGCTGCTGGCGCTGAGTGCGCGCACTTTAGCGCGAAACAGAGATTGGCGCGACGAAGAGAGTTTGTATAGGAGCGCCGTGGGAGTCAATCCACCGAAAGGTAAAAAAGTCATGCTATGTAAACACAAAATCAAATGAAACACACAAAGTTGATTGTTTGGATAAAAAATTTTACGTTTATTCAATCAATGTGACAAAAAAAAGAATCGAAAAGCTCTAAGTTAATCATAAAAAATATAATGAACCCCTAAAAAATATTTTTTTTAATTTATTGAGTTAAAGTGGCACACAACTAGTGTCTTAGACCTAATGGGGTTTAAGTGGTGCTTAAATTGATTGAGTAAAAGTGTCACAATATTAGTGTTTAATCTTGACAATTTTAATTTTTAAAGCAAATATTTCTTATATCTGTTAATACTTTATACTTATAAAATTAATACACAAACAAACCTAATACACATTTTTAACACAATAAACTAAGCTTACACTATAAAAAAATATGTTAATATTAATACATATTTTTTACCATAATGTGTACGTTTATACAGGCTTGGCTAATAAATTGGTTATATCTTAAAAATTCGTGAAAATTTAAATTAAAATCCGGTCGAGGTTACCCACGACCCACCCTTAGCTTTAATTACAGCTGCAACTCTTTTTGGCACAATTTTATCAACTAATGACTAACAGGTAGACGGAGACAATTTTCTCTATTCCATCTGCTCTTTTTCTCGCAGCGAAATTTTTGATTTCCAATTGTGTTGGGCAAGCTTTCCTTTTTTTTTGTTGCTTATAAATGCTCTATAGGATTTAAGTCTGATGACTGTGTAGGCCATCCTAAAAGCCATTTGAAGCAAACTAACCCCTGCTAACCCCAAACCATAATGATTTCGTCACAGTATTCGATTTTGGGTACTACGAAATCAGTTAGATATTCCTTTCCTACTCTTCAACACATGTGTACTACACAAGGGTCACAAAAAATTTAATTATTGCTTTAAATTTTTATTAATAAGTTAAGTTTTTAATACTTTTTTATACTAACCAATTTTAGTTCAAAGTTATCATAAAGTTAGATTCATTGGACCAAATCACTTTTGCCTAATCTTCAGATGTCCAATCTCAGTGTTTTAGGGCCTACTCTAAACTTCGAAGTTTATTTATTTCTGAAAGCCACGGTTTGTGTCGGGCTTTACAACTTCTGAGTTCCACCTTGTTAAGCTTTCTTCTCACCGTCTGCGAAAACATAGATGGCCCTTCGCTTTAAAAGACTTCAGCAGCCAGCTTTAAAGACGTTTTTCGACGATTTTTAAGAGATTCACGAACCAAGGTTCGATCTTACTGGGCAGTTGTCTTTCGTTTTCGTCCAGTTTTTGGCTTTGATTTGTAAGAACCACATTCTTTGAACCGTTTTCTAAACAATTATGTGTTTACTAATTTGCGATATATTTAGTCAATAATATACAATAAAATTATATTCGCTCTTTTGCGTTTTTCTAGCATTTTTTCAATATTTAAAATAAATTATTAAATAAAAAAAATTATAACGTGAAATAAATGACAAAATCACGCAACTGAACATAACGTCGCATATGCAATATTGAACAATAAGACTCAATCGCATTTTAAAACTCAAGTGAGCTTTAAAAAAACGACAAATTTCTTTGTTTAGTTTTCAAAATTACGGCTAAGTATTTCGATCAAACTATGCACTTGCAAAGAGTTACACACCAATTTAATAGGTGCCCCATAATTATGGCCAAGATTGAATATACTATGAAAATCTCAAATTGCATATATACCAATATAAGTACTCATATAAATTCTATTATCAATAAAAATAACTGAAAAATGCCTAATATGAAAGTAAACGTAGATTAGCAAATAGATTGAGCTGAAAATCCGCAACTAGTTACATATATACTATTGAATTAATACCTTGTGTTTGTATAAATTTAACAAATCAGTTCAAGCAATTTATATTGTGGGAAAGGCAGTTTTGCAGAAAGTTTCATGTCAACAATAACATAGATAGCAGTCGTGATGAGTTTTAAAGTAATTTCAAAATATCCTCACACAATCACGAAAAGTAGTTAGCTTTAAAGAGGATTCATTTTTTAAAGTAAAAAACACACAAGTGCCGCAATTATTTTTTCAAGCGTCCATAGCTTAAAACAGTCAATTAAATCTTATAATTAAAATCAATAATTCAATAGCAATAGCGGTTCAACTACATTATTAACAACCTTGTATGTAAGCTCATAACGATGTCTAACTTAATATGCAATAATGGAAAAGCTGCCATTATTCACATATGTTACATGTATTTCTATTAAAAAATAGTTGTATTTTCTGAGAACTAGCTAATTAAAAGTATTAATATCTTGATATAAACATTTACCCCAAAGCTTATTAAAAAAATAATCAATTTATGTAGATAAAAACCGTTGTTTATTATTTTTTAAAATAGTGAACATTTTTTAATAATATTAATGTATATACATATATAATAGATAGTTTGTTGCTGTAGTTTTTCTTACTAGTGTTTTAATATTGTCGGTTTTATCAAGCGTAAAACGTTGCTATATGCATTATTTTGCTGAAAAAACTTAATTAGATTTTTACAGAAGAAAACTAATTAGAAATTAAAAATCAGTACTTTTTTTATATATTATATAATAAGATGAAACGTGTAATCAAAATGATAAAAAACCATTAGAGTATACACGATAGAAAACTTAACTATTTACACTAAAATATTAAAATATCAAATCTAATAAATATTGCCAATTAAATATTTAATTAGTAATTTGCATGTGAAACGTATATTGAATGAATCATATTATAATTCATGTGAATTTATATTATATAAAACGTATTAATCTCATTAATGATTTTTCAAGTACCGTAAATTCGCAAATGACAGTAATACAATGATATTTCAAAATAGGATTGTTGATATCGGATCACAAAAATATAATAAAATTTACGAACCACGATTTCAATATAAATACGGAAGATATCAAACGTCCATAAACACATAATATATTTTATTGATATTTGGATTAAATATACATAAGATACGTGATCGGATTATCTTCGTCGTCAATTTTATTTGTGTTTTCATATACGGTAGCTATAAAACAAATTTCTATCGTTATTTTTGGCCTTATATTATGTACGTAATAATTTATTAGAAAAATAACAGCTTTTTTATTTATATAATGCTATTTTAGGATTATTTGAGAAATGATTATTTAAAAACTGATATTACACGCACCTTTTTAGGTTTATGAAAATATTTTTAATCAAATATACCTCTTATTATCAATTTATAATTGATACTTTCTTTTAAAAAATACTTTCCAGACTTTATATTTTATTTATTTATTATTGCTATTTTAATATCTTTTACCACTTTCGTATACAAAAAAAAATAAATGCGGCTATATATTAATGGTTTAAATTTAATTGGTTATTGTGGAATACCTGTGTATTTAAAATTCAATTGAGCATATATATTATTTAATGATTCAAGTCACGCTCTTCGAGTAGATTTATAATTAAGAATAAGTAATCGCTCACTTATTAATTCGTATTTGAATATAATCGTTGTTAATTCTACGAAAAAGGTATAAAGTTTAGGAATAGTGATTTATATCGCGTGCCGCGATTCAAGATTTTCAAAGACCTTAGTAATCCAATTTGGTTAGCAATAAATTTTAATAAAACGCGCGTATGTACGTAAAGACTTTTAGTAGATAATTCATACGTGTCCGTGAAAATTTCCTAAGAATTATGGCAGTCGTTGTGGCATTGGAGGCAAAGCGGGTGAGAGAGAGAGAGAAGCACAAGGCCATAAATTCAAATGAAAAACTTACATTGGCCGTTTGGCAACGTACAAATCTCTGTTTAAACTTGAACAAGATTATGAGTTCAACAAGTAAATTTGACGTTTTCATTTCACCGAGAAAATTCGCCCCAGTCCGCTATTATTGCTTTCTCTTAGAGAGGAAGCATGATGTTTAAAAGTTTTTCTCGTTCAAACCCGTTAAATGTTCAATGGGTAAAATGTTTTGATGTGTAATAATATATCTATTTTATTATTGGCGGAGAAATCGTTTTGTAAATGCACTCAGTACTTATTCGAAACACCGACGTCTAAAGCTCGTGTACTGACGCGCGGCATGAATGATAAACAAGATAGCTTTCCGTCTAATTCTATCATTTCTCATTCTGCTCTTGTATCGTATTCATTTTTTACCCTACCCACACCAAGACGGGTAAACATGTGAACTTGTTGGGGAAACGTATATGAAAAGTTTTGGAAAGCGGAACGGAAAAGTAAGATAAATGCTTATCAACTCTGCGAAGCACATCTAAAAAGTGTTTTTCTCTTTATGGCTTGTGCATGTACATATATGTATACTACATTAATATGTATATATCTCTCAATGAGAGATTAAAAAAATAACGAATTCAAGTTATTTACTAGATGTAAGTAGCGTATCATAATACCTTCCAAAATATATTCAAGATTTATAATAACACATGCTTTTTTCCACAAAAATATGGCAATGTGTGGTATAAACTTTAATATATAAAGATTGCAATATGTATTATATATGTAAATTATCAATGCGTTATATATAAGATCGTCTCAATACTCAATATAATTAACTCTTGGCTGCTATTAGGCGACTGCTAGTCTTTTGTCTGAACTCAGATTCTTTGTGATACTGATATTATAACAGTGACTGTTTTTGAATTGTCTGTAATGATATTTGTACCAGCACAATATACCAGTCAATGACTAATGCCCGAAAGTCTTGGGCTTGAACTCTATATGCGATTTTTTGATTTTTTTAGTGTAGGAGATTAAAATTAGTAATTAGTATTTTATAATAAATCCGATTGTGATATTAAATTTAATAAAATAATTATTATTAAGCTACTTCAGCTCATAAATAATATCATATATGTTTATAAAAAAATAGATGATTAGAATAATATAATATTAACCCCACAGTGAACTCCACTAATGTGACGCAAAGTCCTGAATTTTACCCATTTATATTCCTTTAATAATTTATTGTGGATTTTCGTTCTGTACGATACGCTAGTTTGTAGCGTCCTCTAATCCATTGTTAAAAATTCAAGTAAATCGACGTACTCATTGTTGTTAGAGAGAATTCAACGGAAAGTTCAAATGGGAGTACGGTTCGTATCCGTATTTGTATCAAATTGGCTATTTCCTTATGCATTAAAATACGATTAATTTTATAATATTCTCTGTCTAGAGTATATTTAAGCGAATAACTTTATAAACAACTTTTTTTGTGAATTTTAGAATGCCCTAAAGAGTCGATATAGCATTCCTTATTATTTGCTGTCAGAATATTAGCGCTTGAGAACGCTCCTCTTGCATAAGTCATCCAGCTTCCCGACGAGCTTGTCAAACACAATAATGTAAAAATAGCTATATAATGGACATTATGGCTCATTAGGAAAATCTGTCAAATCATTAATAAATTTATAATAAAAAACAACATCTTTATCTGCCAAATAAAAAAAGCTCACTTACACAATTTTGAATCATGACGTTAGTACTTGTTGTGCTTTAAGAACTGACCTCTCTTTCTGCATCTGTTTTACGGTGCAGGTATTTTTTAAGTATTAACAAAATAATTATAGCTTTGTTTGTGTTTGCAGCTAAATTCTGTGATTTTCTGTTTCAATATCATTATGTGGAATGCCTTACTTATAATGCATTTGGCTATTTATTTTGTCGCAAATATGTTTGTGATTTAAATGCAGTTGGAAAAAAATCATTATTTATCTTTGGTTTACTCTAGTACTTCATATGCGATTGTTTTAATTGTCGCTTTTGTAATACCGGTATTTTACCCACGCCGTAAAATTAAAAACATATATGTAATATTACACACTGAATGTTATTTTTATCGTTATATTAAAATTAGTTAATGACTGTTGTAATATTAATATGATACTAATAATTATTGGTTTTCACTTCTTTAAATTATAAAAAAAAATCATTCTATTATCTTTATACATAAATCATTATCTTCGTAGTGAAAAAAATTAGTCCTGGCTAAACATATTTATATATATTATAATTATGCATAGCATACATCCGTGAAGCATAATAAAATTGCTATTTTAAAAACACCCCAAAAAAAATTGTCAAACAAAAACAAGTTTTTATTAATAATAAATTTTACCATAAAGAATTGTTTCATAATTAAAAATATTGAACATAAATTTACGCGTGAAAATATAACTAAAACATAAATACAAAGGACTATCTAAGAAAAAAAACTTAAATAGATTTTTTAATTTATTAGTATTTAACGAATTAGACAAAAAGCTATTTTTAATTTTACAGTCTCTCTCAGCATATTTAGTTCTTAATCAAATTAAAAAAAATATTTCATGTAAATAAATAATATTTATTTTATTAAATTATTCAGGAAAAAGCATTTCATTTGGTTGATTTTTCTTACTATTACTGAATTTTATGTAAATATCATGATGATGCGCGACGCCCCTCTTCAATCAGCACCCTAAGCATTTGCATAATTTGTACCACATTGCCGCCCTTTCCTATCCTAATATATTCATAAATAATATTTGAGAATATGATGAAATAATGCATAACTTTTGTGCTCTGATCTAATTAGCAGTAGTATTAAATTATTGAATCAGAAAGAATATACGCATTTATTAATGGATTAATATTAATTATAAATAATGTTTATTATAATAACAAGAATTGCTTAAAATTTTAGAAATATTTTTAAAATATACATTTTCTATATGGACTTTTATTTTGCGATTACCTAATACTTTATACTTTTAAAACACCCATTAATATATTTTTAAGCATTATATATAGTAAATATCTTTTTTTACTAATAGCCTTTTATTTTTTGAGGATACCTCGTGATTATTTAGAAATAATATTTGTATTGTTCTATATGAATGTTAATGTACTTAAACTAAATCCATTTATTAATTGTCCTCATTAGTAGTTTTGACTTTTAAATATTGTATGTATTCTAGAGAAACAATACTTTTAAATTGTATTGCTTTGTGAAACACAACACCTACTATGTATAATAGTAGTATCCATTATTTTCAGCTCGCTTTGCAAATTGTAACTATAAAAATTGTATTAGAGACATTGTCGAGGGGATAACGAGGTGTTCTCGCCTTGCCTCCGATCATTAAGTGTTCGTTGATTTCACGGCGAAGTAATCTCGTCTTCTTATTTTTTATACATTCTTGTTTGCAGCATCCTCACCCTCCTCATTATTCCATTTCTGATCTCAAAGGACACACACATAGGCGCGGTGAGGAAAAGTAGAAATAATGAGACGTACAATTTATGCCTTTGACGGCGACTAAGGCAGTTGCGAATTTTTGTCGCAACAGCATATTTTTTTATTTCTCAATTCTTCTCGCGAAAAGGAAATAATGGCGTGTAAACTTATGCAGAGTTGTAACTTTACGTATCAATCATAAATATTTATGATTTTGTTATACAGAGTTTCCCTTTGAATATATGTGTGCGCATGTAAAAACGTTTTCTTGTAGAATTAAAATCTGTATCATAATGCAGCATTTTTATATTTGAATGTACACAATAAATTCAGTGAGAGAGATGATAGCTAAAATATATACCCGGATTAGTCATATGGATTATCGATTTTTATTTCTGTTTATACATTATTCATTTTCGTTTCATTGCTCACACCGAAGACGAGGGTTTGAGAGAAAGGGAGAAAATGATGTATTTCCTCCTAATAAAGAATTATTTTGGTTCTATCTGTATATGAATATAAGCGAAATCCCTCATAAGTCCCGAAAGGCCTTCACTGCGTTCCCTCGCAAGCCAGTCTCAGGATGAAACTTTCTGACGTCTCTTCCGACTCGTGATGAAGTCCCTCGGGATTCCCTCAGCTTAAGATGATGTATGCTCTCTTCCCGCGATCACTGTATCACATTTTTTCTATTTCCCTTTCTCACAAACGGATCGGCGATGCTGTACTGTCTCGCTTGTGCTTACGTAGTCAGCCAGGCAGAAAATTTGCTAGTATTATATTATATTCTAATATGGGGTACTTCAATTATGTATACATTTAGGGGAGAAATAAGGCATTGAGTTTATCTTAAATACCAAAACAGGTTAATCAATATGTACACATAAATTATGAAACAATTATTTTTATGATCTTTTACGGCTATTTCTACGTCACAGGAAACCTAGTAAAATATAGTTTAATAGTATTATTAACTAAGTAAAAATATGTTAATTTTTTACGAGTACGTAGTTTTGCTTTTCGAGTGTGTCTTGTACATTTTGTATTAAAGATTTATATTTGCTTAAGTTAAGGGTTACTTTTTTCAATTAGAATATTAACTGAATGATTTTATATTCTACAACATAAATTCAAGCACGAACGAGTCGCAAACTTTTCTTGATGGATTTTATGCAGTTTTTCCGCATTATATGCACATATAAATGCATTGCAGCAGCTCGGGGGTAACTTGACGAGTTTTCCCCAAAGTTCCTACTCACTTTTCGCTCCCATGGTAGTTCAGTTGATTTGAATTGATTCCAGGCAAACTTAATATCGCGTCTCTCCGGCAAAAAGGTCGTCGTTGTTTATTTTGAAAAATGTCCGCGCTGAATTATGATTTATGTCCGCGGGCAGATCGTGATTTATAACGACAATTTTGCAACTTTTCGGCGAATACGCGAGGCGAATAAGGAGAGGAAGGGACAACCGAATAAGGGCAAGGAGACGAGGAGTCGAGAAAAAAATAAACAAAATAAGGGCGTTAATATTATCGCGACCTCTCGCCAAAGAATGGAATATTTACACGTCCGTAACGGAACTTGTTAAATTTGATATTGCGACTGCTATACAGAGAATAACTCGATATTGGGTAAAAAAGATGGACAATGTTTTAAGAAAGATGGTGAACTAGTTTTTTTTATATTACAGTCACTGTAAAAGTGTATCTTAAGTGAAAAAAATTATTGTACAAAAACGAATATCTATATAATTTTTTAGATCAGGTTAAAAAAATCGTAGAAAAAATAGAGGATATATAATTAATTAAAAAAGTATGATACGTTTAATTTTTTTAATGATTTAACCCGCACATGAAAAACGCAAATACTTATGGAACAACCTGAAATATATAAGTTTTGAAAATTAGTATATGTCTAATTTAAATAACATAAATTAGTCTTTAAAAATGGAAATAAAACCATTTAGGCATTTCCTGCTAAATTGTCAATATAATAATTTAATAAAATTTAAAGCTATTTTACTATTTAACTATTTTAACAAATATCTAAAATTTATCAAATACGACTGTAAATAAAAAAATAATTTTTCAATAGTTTTATACAGCAGAAAGAATAGTTTAGTTTTATAATTTGAGATTCACATGCATAGATTAATATATTCAACAGTTTTAGCAAAATTAACACTGTAAAATACATACATGTATATACCTAGGTATTTAACAATCTTTACTTTGATAATTCAATTTTAATTTAACCATGTATTATAATCGCGGTCGCCTAATAAGCTATTCATAAATAGATGTCATAATTATTATCATGCTAAATTTTATTTTATAAGGGTTAATGTTCGTAATATAAATTTGATAAATCAATAAGAAACTATGTATGAAATCAGTTATTTTAACTGTTAAATATTTTATTTTACTAATTAAATTTTAGTGCAAATATTATATAAAATTCGATTAATTAATATAATAAATAATATTATTTTAAATTATTTGTTATTATCTAAATGTATTTTCTGAACAAATCCTTGAATAAAAATTTTAAATATAAATCTAAAGATTTGGATTCTTTGACATAAAGACTAGTTATGTATGTATATTACCACCTTATATGTATAATGGCACCTTAGATTGCATTCTAAGCTTTATTTCTAGTTTATTATTTTTCTATATCTATATTTTTTTAGATAAACATATAAGTAAAAACTAGGAATCAATTTACAAATAAACGCAAATTAATTTTATATATATATATATATAAATATAATATTTATTAGGTAATCTTGCAATGAATGTCTTTTTTTTTTAATTTAGTTTTTAACAATCTTGCAGTGGTTGATGATACATGAGTAAATATTCTGTTATTATCTGTGTTGGTTCGCATTTCAATATAAAAAATTGAGCCTTAAAATTTATAAAGGCAGAGTTCTTATCAAATTAATAATTTATACGAAATTTAATGTTTTTTGAATTTCTTAAAAAATCGGAAACTACGGTTACTAAACACGTTTGTGAAATGGTCGGTGTCCAAGAATAGTTCTATATGTAGGAGACCAGCAAAAATAGACAATGATGTTTTGGCTGTAGAAATAAAAGTCAATTTTACTTAAGCTATCCATTAGCTGGCTGCTAAATGACACTAGTCTGATTTAGCAATGCATAGTCACAAAATATTGAGAAGGATTGAAGACAGGTTGTATGAATTCTACACGAATTAAGCAAAGAGAGCTTCTGGATCTTGAAACTGGTCGCCTTTCCTAGATTATTTGATAATCGGAGATGAAAAATGGGTATTTTACAACAATAATCGTCGTAGAAGACAGTGGTTATTTAAAAATCAAGTAGCAAAACCTACCTAGAAGCTTGAGCTCACTGTAAAAAAAAATTGTGTGTAAGATGGGATTGCGCATTACGAAACTCTTAAATTTGGCCAAGTAATAACAGGAAGAGAAAGTAAAAAAAATAGTTTGGTGCTTGTTAACAGAAGTCAATATATTTTATGTTATTGGAATTTAAATATTGACCAAGAGTTGGGAAAATGTATCTTTAAAAGAAAATCTATTTTAAAGTAATTAAGTAAAATTTATTATTCATAAGTTATTATTTTTTATTCAAGAGACGACATTCATTTCTGGATGATCTAATATATATTTAAGTATTGTGCATTGTACTATCTTTACAAATTCATAAGAGTATTTTATGTCAAATATCAGATTAACTTTTTTAAGCAATTATTGAAAAGAGCAAATATCGTAAATGGCAAATATATATATTACATTATATTAACTTTAGTATATATAAAGAAAAAAAATATTAATATTTCATTGGTTAGATTCTCTGCCAGTATTGTTTTGTATAAATACACATACGAATAAAAGCACACTTGTATTTGTGTGTGCGTTAAATAAAAAAAATATCTCTCTACGCCGAGCCTTAAAAAACCGGTATGTAAATAACATAAATTCAGAAGCAACCCTTTCCTCCACCGTCCTCGCAAGTTGTCGCGTATATATCACACAGGTTAGCTATTTATACGAAATTATTTATCCGGAAGATGTTTACGGTGGGGCGCAGACTAAAAACAATAAATAAACCAAAAAATGTACAAATTCGACATAAACAGCCGTGAAATGGGAATTTATAGGAATTATATATATTGTGCATGAAAATGACAAAATAGGTGTTCAGTAACGCACTTGGGCGAATGCCAAAATCCCACAACCACTCCATTCAGGCAACAAAATGGAACATATATAATCTAAATAGCTTAACATTTAAAATGAAATGGGCATACACAAACATATACATCAACCTATAGTTTCGCATAATTTCAACCATCCTAGTGATTAATGTACCGCACATCCTAGGAGAGTAATCGCTTTTCGTTATTGTGTACTTATAATGTTTCTCAAGTTACCTGTAAATAAATCAATGTCATATCGATTTTTAATGTTACGTATAATAGCGAGCAATTACTGTAATTGATATGCTTACTAATGTGCGTATACCACACGATGGTGTTTAATTTTAAACGTACCCCCGAGGGCTTATATTTTATGAGCAGTTGAACAACGTGTGCCATTGCATGTGTTTATTTGTGCAGCTGTAGTGAACAAATTCAACTAGCTAGAGAGTTATTTTAACAGTTTATTTCAAAGTTTCTCGCTTCTTTTCTTTGTGTGTTTATCATGCACAAACAAAGCTCGAATGAAGAAAGTTTTAAATAAGTTTTATCAAAATTGTATGCAGTGAAGCAACAGTCATAGATAGGTTCAGTTTAGATTCGGCATTTAAATGGTCTATTAAAAAGACCAAAATTTAACTTTATCAATCATTCAAATAATATAACATATTTTATATTTATATTCACATTACAAAATAAGTATAATTTTAATATTACAGCTACTAATACCATTTTGATAATTTTGACCGATACATATTTGGATAACCGCCAATTTAATATGATATAGTGAATACAGGCTAGATAATGGTTGACCCAAAAATGTAGCTTCTCATATCTGCAGCGATTAATTTTAATATGGTATTAGCAAAAATATTGCGTTTAAATACGACCGACGCAATTATATAATTTTAAGTTACATCTATTTTCTAGCACAAATTTTTTTATAAAAATTAAGTAGGATAGGTTTAGTTTGCTAACTTCGTAGCATAGATCATTGTATCAACCCTATCTACTAATCTATGATTTATCATAATATTTTTTTAATATAAATAATACAGTGAACAATGTGCTATAAATATATTTGTACATATATATGTTATGCTATTTTTTTACGATTTCAACAAAGTGGCTATTAACGACCAAGTATGGTATTAACTTTGTTATATACGATAGCCATCTGCTGCAGAAATGTTGACGAAAATGAAACCGTATGTTTCTCTCCCCAATATTACACCGAAGTAACGACTGGAGAAAATAAGGCTTAATGGCCTGACGGTTTTATTGTATCACATTCGAGAAAATTTAGCTGAATTTCCCGGCTAAACCCGCAGCAATATACGCGCCCCAACATTTCACGCGCTTATTAAACATTTCGCTCATAAATTCTCACCTAATGTATGTATAATTTTTAGACGTATGTTTTTTTCAATTGAATCTTGAAAGTTACTGTGAATCGTCACCTTTGTGTGTCCAGCGTTTTTGTTATTTGACAATACTATTTTTTGCGTTCATGTTTTGTTTCAAAGTAATTTAGCGAAAAGTTGCGGCGTGTATGTGTAGGCGAAATCCTATGGGCATTCTGCTCGAACAGTTCCAGGCAAGTTTCTCTCTCCTCTTTGAAGAAAGTTCGTTGATCAGTTGGCCGATTCACTTGACCTTTTCTTGGTCTTTATAAAACCCTGCGGCTATTTTTTACGACTTTATACGAAAATACGCCCGACCCCGTTCGACCGTATAAATCATTTCGATTCGGAATCGGCACGCAATCGATGTCCGAAGGACAAACACGAACAAAGTCACAGGCTTTGTGTAAAGGAATGTAAGGATATATTAAATGTATTATACAGTGTGATTTTAAACAATATTCTGCATAATTAAAAAAATAATATTGCATATACAGGACGTTTAGAATATTAAAGTACAAGTAAAAAATTACTTTAAATGGCTAGCAAAACGCATGCATCTAGTTACCATCATTGTCAAGGTCAAGTTGAAAAATTATATTTTTTAGATTTACACCTCACATTCTGCAACTGATTTCAAAGTTAATTTTTCACGTTAAAGCATTAGAACTGTATTTTATAAAAAATACGTAATTTTTCATGTAAATGTGTTTTGCCGGAAATGTTTAGTTTTCATTTTATTTATAAAAAATATCAAAGTTCAAACAAACTATATGAGCATATTTGTAGATGACCAGAAAGTTATTTGGTTTCTAAATATTAACAATCAAAATTAAATATATATGCATTTAGATTTTCTTTGCCATCTTTGTTACTTTCTTCGTCGTGAAATTACTAGTTGGTATTTTCAATTACCAAAAAATAAGCTCCACGTATATTCAAATGACTATTTTGTGGTATGCATATATATATATATATATATATATATATATATATATATATATATATATATATATATATATATATATATATATATGTATTTAATTATTTTATATAATTATTTTCTGTACTGTATATTTTATTTTGCACAGTATATAATAAAATAACGAAATCATTGTATTATTGTGTGTGTTAAATTTACTTTTGTTAAATATACTTCTATAATATTATATTTGTATAGTTGTATTTAAATATGTTATTTATACATTTAATTGAGAAACACTTCTCTTCTTTCTTCTATGTTTCTGAATAATGACAACAAAATATATACTAATGTGTTATTTTAAAAGGATCGGTGTGCTTGTTTTTTAATTTTGTGATCAAATCAATTCATATTAAAAAAAAATGGTTTATTGCAGAGCTTTTAATTTAATACAAATAGTTTATATGATCTTTCAACAGA
Organism: Plectrocnemia conspersa; assembly: GCF_051122295.1. Taxonomy (NCBI): domain Eukaryota; kingdom Metazoa; phylum Arthropoda; class Insecta; order Trichoptera; family Polycentropodidae; genus Plectrocnemia; species Plectrocnemia conspersa. Next base: position 15,701,979 of record NW_028277177.1, read on the forward strand.
CATGGAGCTAATGTTATAATGTTTTTTTTATATCTAATCAGTCTTTTAATAAATTATTTCATAATTTAACTAGTTTAAAACATTTATATGAGTTATTAAAGTTTCTCATATTAGTTTAAAATTCGGTATATTTCGTTGTATTTCATAAGAATCTAAGATTCGATAAATTAAGATTTTTTTTAATAATAATGTAATACATTTTGCTTCATGATTGATAAAAATAAAGGGACACTGAGGACAGAAATAAATTTAAGAAATATAATCTTTTCAATACATTTAAAATATAATGAACCCAAAAAATATATTACAATGAAAATTGAATAATAATATTCAATAACAAAAAAGGTAATCAATTGTATTCGTTACGGAAATATTATCTTTCCATTACAGTTGAAATTCAATAAACACAATAATAAATATTATAATGAATTTGTATAATTAGGTTTGAAAAAGTAAAGGTAAATATATATATATGTATATATATATATATATATATATATATATATATATATATATATATATATATATATATATATATATATATATATATATATATATATATATATATATATATTTAAAAAAAATATTTACGTGTTTTATTTCGCGTTCTTCTTTTTTTGAATTAGTCTCTATATTTCGCCAAGATTGTCCCAACATCTTTAGGAGTTTTCACATTTTTTTGATGGACTTTTTTTTATATCGCGCAGGGAAGGATTTTTTATTCGCACTGTTTTATTGGTTTTAATGTTAAAAACACGTTAGTTTGAATATTATTACCCTCACTGCTTCCTGAATAAAAGCATACTGTAATTTTTTTTATTGATTGTACTGTTTGTAGTTTATTTCTCAGTTGACAAGTCTTTAATTTTATGATAATAATATTAAAATTTATATTTAAAATCGGTCTGAAAACTTTGCTATAAAGTTACATAAACGATAGTCGATTCACCCTTTTATATACATATGTATATGTATCTACGTATATATATTTATATATGTAGATATCTTGAAAAGTAATTGCTAGTTTATAATTTAAAATAAAAATAAGAATATCCTGTTCCGTTTTTACACTGAATATAAATTTCGAGATCGTTCCACTTTCTTGGCAAAGAGTGGAAGAATAAAAAGACCGCACCAAGAGATACCAGACTAAAATGCGAAATTTATAGGAAATAAAATGGACATCGCCTTTTTCTATAGTCTACACTCGGCGTTCAGAGTTTTAAACTTTATAAAATTTTTCCGAGCTTCTCTCGCGAACGTTTTATTTGTATCGTGCTTTTTTCCCTCCCTCGATTTTTTTCGCTCGTGTGCAAATACGTTTCGTGCGATTGATATTTTGGCAATGCCAACGCTCAGAGCGAGCGTCATAAAAAAGCAATCGGAAAAATGTAATCTGTTTTCGAAGTCATGAATTTTATACCGCGTTGTCGACTTAACGTCGGAAGCGCGCATAGGCAAAGGGGCGTGATGATACCTGCGCTTGTTTTATGCGATACGATAAATTTTACGATCAAGTTAGTAGTGTATGTATGTACTGTGCTGCTCCAATATTCTCGACTCGTTTTTAATATCGCCACACCATCTGTCTGCATCTTAACCGCAAAGCTTGGTAACAACGCGCTAAGAAAACAAATAATGCCAAGCTATCTACGCTTTATCTGCGTTAAAACTAAAATGTTAAAATGTGACAGAGGTGTTTATAATATAGTTTTAAAAAAATCATAATTACAATTCATATGCTTCAGGGTGCCACAAGTATTAAATTACTTTCGATAGCTTATGGTGCTTATGGTGATATACTAACAGTAACAATTTTCTGAGATTATTTAATAAATTCATATAATCAACTAACTGTTCATTGACAATACAGAAAAAATAAAGTCACAAAGATAAGAACAATCAAACTGACACAATGGTAGATTTAAAATATTATAAAATTCGCTTATTTAACAAAAATCCATATGTGCTGGTAATGTATTTTTATCTTTAATATAAAATACTTTTTTGCCTTTGACAAAAATATTGAGTTGAAGCATTGTGTTTTTTAGAAGGTAAAAGTAATTGCATAATTTAATAAATTATACAGGCAATATTTTATTATTATAGTTAACATATCCCTAAAGTTTTTAATTATATTTTTTTAGTAAAATAAAATTTACTTTTATATATTTTTTAAAATATATTTTTTCTCCTACTAACTATAAAAAATAGTATTGTGAATCAAATGCAATTTTAATGTTAAAACATATGTTAACTAGTTATTCAATAAATATTCTTGCCGTAAGCTATATATTTGGTTTTCATGAAAAAGTGCAATTTACTATTGCTGGTTCTGTAAATACTTTTTTATTGTAGTTTCATATATACATATTATATGTAAAATTACACTATATAAAATATATTTTTTAAACAACAAAAAAAAATCGCATTTTCCCTTTGCCTCACCTGACCGCGGTATGGTTTAAGTATGCGTTAAGAAAGGCAAAGGTTAAGGGTAAACGTTGAAATATTAAAGCGCGCTCGCGGGTCAACGCTTTTGACCCCTGGCACAGTGCCGTAAATTCTCATCTACGCTGTTTTATGTTGTCGCGCTTGGCGCAGACATATGTTGGCTGTGTGCAACGGTATCAATTTAATATAAAATTAAACAGGCCGTAGAGGTTTTCTCACTTGCCCAAGACGTATTTATTACCCAAGACCCTGTGGGAGGCAATGAATTTTCTCGAGGACCCCGGTGCTTTTCACCTGCCGTCTTTGGTCCCTGGTCGACAAAACCTGAAAAGTTCCCTTTATTGAGATTTTTTTTACTACGTCTACCTCTTTATGTGTTAATGGTAGATACCTGGGAAACGGTAAAATGTAACTTAATTTGTATTTGTACATCAATACAAAAAAATATTGATATAATGATAAAAATAAACCACGATTAGTGTTTCTTTTTGAGAATTATTTATGAAAAAATTCTTATAAAAGGTTTTTTGTTATCAATTAAATTTAAATTAATATTTTTAAATGGTTTACGACCGCTGCAGTTTTAATATAGGAAGTGGTTTAAATGTAACTAGCTTTGTACAACATTTCAAAATTTAGGAAGATATTATATAGTATTATTAAAAACACGTAAAAATATCCATGATTAGTGATATGGATATCTTACACATACAGATAACCACAATTATTTTTAATAAATAATTCTCAAAAATTTCTCGGACAAAATTCAAAATAACGTTCTTTTATTTCTCAAAAAAATTTTAGTTTTCACAAAAATGATCAATTTTTGTTATTAAAATACAAGTATTTTTGCGCTCCTATTGCGTGCTCTCTTTTGTTAAGCGCTCATATGACGCATTTGACGTACGCAATTTTGTTACAGCGCTACTTTGGTAAGCGCTCTTATGACGCAGCGCTTATAATGCAGCGCTCATTTGACGCAAGCTCTTTTGACCGGCCACCCGTACTTAGATATAGTATTAATTTAGTAACGCATTTTACAAACACTTATTCTTTGTGTGATTTTGCTAAAAACTTATTTACAATAATTTAAAAAAAGTATTATTAGTGATTTGCTTTAAAATCAAGCAATACTTGCGTCAATAGTTAAAAAGTTAGAATTTTTAAACCCAGAAGAGCGTACTAATTATATAAAGAGTTATTGAAGTGAGTCCTATTGAATTATAATTTGATTTCACTAAAATTGTAATGAAACGCGATTGGTCGTAAAGGCATACATATAATTAGGGCGATTCTATTGATTTTTAATGAATTGTCTTATTGCTTAGAGCACCCAAAATTCATAATTCCATGTGCCTTAAACAGTAATTTAAATAATTAAAAAATACATTTGCTAAATGTGGCAAGATTTTACTTAGTAGGTAATTGCTTTTATCATGCTTAATGTTATGTGGCTATCCAACACATTTAAACATGTACGAAACCTAGCTTATAAATCTGAAAATTTAGTTGTCTTATCTCGTAACATAAGCAACTCTGATCTATGGTATTTCACGAATTTTATTTATGCATCATATTAAATATTTTATTGGCAAACTGTTTCGCAACGCTGTCGAGTATTAAATTAGTAATTTAGCTAAGGACAAACTTGGTCGGGATACTTTGGCAGAGTTCGGCGATGACCGAGCACGTGTGCAGTTGCATTTACAAGCGCAATGTGCTTTTAAAGCGTCACATCCAACTCGACAGCGTCGAACTTAGCCTCAACTTTACGGCTATGCAAATTCTAACAGAAAATCCGTTGACGCATGCGCGCTGAGCAAAACAGACAGTAATATTTGGCAAGGCGCGTGACCGGGGGCGCCTTTGTTCGCAGGGCGTCTTTCTTCGTATTTTATGATCCAACTCCTCGCCGATTCAGTGCAGATTCATATTTTGCATATTGCAACAATCTTGAAGAAATGTGCATTGGGCACATGCAGTTTATGTCGCTCATTTATGACGTGATGCGATTTGAAGATTTTGTACTAAAGATGCTAATACTTTGTCTATTGAAATTCTGCTTCCGTAGTATCAGTACTTTTTATTTTATGTAGAATTGTGTTTATCTGATTTTTATTTTATAAATTAAAGGGAATTGGAAAACGTGGCTCAAGTAGCTGATTACCAGCGCGTCGCGCGTGTTTTTGTAGTCGCCGGTGACTCGCTTGTTGCGTTTACCGCATGCATAGGCAATTAAATTTACATATTTTGTCACTACTTTTATTGCTAAATACCTGAACATGTGCTTGCAGTTTTTAAATTGGTATTTAAAGTTTTAAGTAATACTTGACTGTATCCATCATTCTATATAAAATATTATATTTCCTAAAACAAACAGTTTTTATTTTCCTATTCTTTATGTTTATCCAAATTTTTATATGTTTAACAAAATCAACGCTGAAGCCTAGCAAAAAATCACTTGATAAGTCCGTAATATTAAGAGTACGTCTATAATACAAAGGCTAGGTAATTTTTATTCTTAAATTATCTAGTAAGATTTATGTTATTTATTACTTTATTATTGTTATGTGGAAATGGTAAAATATTTTGTAAAAAAGATATTGTACACAAGGTTTATTTAATTTTTGGTTAATTAATATTATTTCAATTTATAAATAATATTGTAAATTAAATGTTTTTCTTTCTATAAATTTAATTTTAAAATGTTTATTATTTTTATATATTTAATTCAATGTGCATATTCTATTAAAACTTCAACTTTATGTCTCGTACAAAGCGACATCCGGTCAGCCTCCTTTGTTCTTACAGCTTTTCCCCCTCATAGGCGGATGTCATCTCCCGCCGGCGAGAAAAATCTCCCTCGCCGTGTAATTTGACAAGGGTTACGAGACGAATCTGTCAATATTGAACCCCTCCTTAGATTTTTGTATAAAACACGAAGCGGTACTCAGCGTACGACGAGAAATTAAACTTTGACGGGCCATTTTCTTCTTATTTTCTGCGTCAATCACGCAACGTGACCGCACCGGTTGACTCGGACTTTTCTAAGAAAATTTTCCGATTTCGTGCTTTTCGAGAACCAAAAACAAACATAATTTATTTCTCTTTCCGAGTAAGTCATTCATTTTCAACACGAAAACAAATTATTTCGACCGCGAAATAATATTATTTAATTTATCGGTAAGTATACTTCAAGTTTGAGAAAGCTTATTATTTCATAAGAAATTAAACCTATTTTGGTTAGGTTAAAAAAGTTCTTAACTGTTTTATATTAAAATGATTTGTTTTTTTGCACATTAATAACCATAAGTATTGGCTTACCATATCATAATGCCACTAAGCTTATAAATATATGTTAATATAAAACACTAAATTTGAAAATATCGCATAAAATTTTTTTGTAATTTTTCCCTAATCATCTTATGTTTTTATTATTTTTAATATTATTTTATCTTCTTGATTTCCTTTTGTAAACTAGACAATGATAATAAACCAGCAACTTATACCTAATTTTATTGTATTTTTTGTGTATTGTTTTTCTGTGTATTTAATATTAAAAAAATGATTATTTTATATTTAAAAATATAAAATAAATCGAGAAAAGTCAGATAATTCCACAGTGCAAACAGCATTTTATGCTAGTCGATTTTTTTTTAACATTTTATATTATACATGCTTGAACATAGATAATGTGTGTGTCTACAGTATTAATGTTAATCCTCCGTGATAAATTGTGCAATATGTCTCAAGCGTAAGCTTTCTTTATATCTGTCTAGTTAGTTGTTGATAGAACGCTTTGTATGGAGCTGAACAAACAGCGCAAAGCTCGCGATTTCAAATCATAAAATGCACTCGCCGTTGGATAAAGAGATTAAAAAATAAATCAAAATAGACTCTGGCGTGATTTTAGACTCATCTGTTTCCATTCGGAAGTGGGTTCGGATGCTGCATCAATAGATTCTCGCGCGAAACTCTAAATGAGAAATAGATTACTTCGCGATTGCTTTTGCACCGGTACGTGCCGTAAAATACCAATTTTCTTCGCGCTGTATATACGTTTAAACGTTTAATAAAAGTACACATGTTACACATTAAAACCAGGAAGTCGTTTTGGGCAATTAATCCAAATTAAAAGGTGGGCTTTATGCCATCTAAAAAATGAAGGTAATATACCGAAACCATTAGCGATATCAAATATTACCAAAACGGCGGAGGCGTTTTCACTATCTTGTTGACATTGTTGGAAAATGAGGTCGATGTAATGTACTTTTAAAACCAGGGGAAATCGCCTGTTACTAGATGAAATGAAATTATATAATCGTAATTGGGGCGCAGCAGGGTAAACTTTAATTATTACAGATTAAACGGCGATATTTGTTTAATTTAGATAGCATCTGCATTTTGGGGCGGTATTTTATTTTATTTTAGAAATAACAATTAAGTTAATGTGGTGTTTGTTTAATAAAATAAAATTATCGGTTAATGGAAAATATTATATATAAGATCGCGATTTCATGAAAATTCATATAAACACACAAACGATAAAATCTTAGGAATTTAAATTTTTGTAATATAGAAAATGGCTTAAAGCCAAATATTTTTTTATTATCTGAATTATTTGATGCCGTTAAAAATAAATTATTTTATTTTTAAAAACTGTTAAATTGTATTCTTAATTTAATATTAAACTATTACACACGAGATTTTTTGCAGGAGTGATTTATTTTACCATAGGATTTAGGTTACTATGACTCGTGTAAAAAATACTTATATTCTTACAATTTTTTAAGCGATTCGTTAAAGTTAAAAAATTCACACTGTGTCATAATAATAAACTTTAAAATTATACATAGGAATCCCATAATCATTAAACCAATTCATTAAGCGAAAAATTTATATGCCGCTATAAGACAGTGAGGTTGAAATGGCAAGTCTCGGAAGTCAGATTCTTCGATGACCTGCCGAGTTAAATTATTGTCAGTAGTGATTTCGTGAAGCAGTTGTGATGTAATTTTTGGATGATCCGCTGATAAAGTCTCCTGGCTCATTTCTGCTGCTTTAATTCTGTAGCGTTTCTCTGTGTCATCTCCCTTCTAAGTCTCTCGCTGCGTCTCTATTTCTGTGACTACGTGTCACATTTTTTTATAATGCTGGTAACAGACAACTCTGGCGAATCATGAATAAGGATGTTTGCGAGCCAATTGCAACGCTTTTAGGACTCACGCATTAAAAAAAAACAATTGGCGATTGGTAAGAGAATGTTTAAAAATAATAGTATTATGCATAGGGTATAATTAATTGTCTACCCCGCATCCTTTCCAAACATAGAGTAGTTTCTTTAGCGGTACTTATACACGTTAAATGTTTTGGGAGGGATGTACTTTTAGGTGGTCTGTAAATTATATTTCTAATTAATAACGTAATTTTTAGAACATAAGAACTCTTCTAAATTGTTTTGAAAATGCTGTGTATTATGCGGTGGCGTTAAAATAGAAGGTTTTGGAAGTCAGGTGTCTTGGCTGGCATGTCAAGTTGTATTATTGTAGGCTGTGATTTCGTGGAGTTGCTGGGATTATCGTGGTGTGTTTTGGATGATCCGCTGATGTTTCTTGTCTCGATGCTGCATTTTGGCTCGTCTCTGCTGCTGCGACTCCATGACGACTCTGTATGTTATTGAACAGCTCTGTCGATACATATATGGACGTTTGCAAGCTAATTTTATCGCTTCTTGGAAATACCTACTAAATATGTTTACGTATGAAAATTGAAACTATTTGATAGATAGTCTGACAATTGGAAAGTAAAGGGTATATTAACAATAGTATTATGCGCAATGTATAATGTATTGACTAGCGCGCGTCCTTTCCAAACAAAGATTACTTTTTTGTTGGTACTTATGAGTTGTTAATGTCTCGGGGTGGATGCGCTATTAGAAGACCCATGCAATGTTTTTAATTATTAGCGCAATTGTGTTGTCACGAGATCTCTTTCCAATTATTTTGTAAAATACTGTGTAGCCTTACTGTCGTGTCGTAGACTGGTTAATTTATGATTTTGTTTTTTTGGAATGATCGTTAGAATAACTTTTAAAATATAGCAAATTGTGCAGGCGGTTTGAAGCCTGATATAAATAATGGTAACATATAAAAAAATATTATTTTCACATTAAAGTTTTGCCTAAATTTACAATAATGTTATTTATTAGTGTTTTAATAATGTTATTTATTTAATATTGGTTTCATCAAAAAATGTAAGATTTTCATTAAAATTAACAACTAATTAAGTTTGATCTTATTATTTATTATATTTAATACAAAAAATATTATTTCAAAGCCTTTAGTTGGATGTGTAGTAACAGTGAAATTAATCGCATCATTTTTCAATAAATAGATTTTTATATAAGCATAAAATAGCTTTGTCATGAGCGAATGAAATAATGCTATTATTAATATGTGATTTAGTAAATAAATAATATAACGACCCCTAAAATTAAATATTAGAAAACATCAGTAGATAAGAGTTTACATATTATATCACTGATCTATCCTACTGTTAAATTTGACTTATTAAGTAGCACACATGTAAACATTTGATTTATTTGTGTAACGCCATACACGTGTATGTGTCTCATTACAGCGACCGAACAACGAAACATGTGGGGTAATGCGTGCAGGATTAATTGCGCGTTTATTGATTGGTCCCGGACCGGGAAACAACAAGCCGCGCTCTTCACCTTGGGGAGTCGTTTTCGGAATAGCTTCGGCTGAATCATGTTTTGAATAACATTTCACTTCATCTCCTGCCAACAGGGCACAACACCCCCGGGACATCCGAGTGCCGAACCCTGCACATCCACTTTTACGTGCTGATTATGAAATAGTCCGCCAGCCACCACCCCAACCTCCCTGGTCGCTCATAAATATTATAATATTACGAAAAAAAAACATATCGTAAAAAACGTTGTTCCATAATATTATACGCAGTGTATAAAACGCGATACATATTGTTGTACACGTATCAAAATCTTAAGCTACATAGTGGTAGGATCGAATTTCTGGTTACGTTGTAAACTTGAGAATATACCTGCTCCGAACCCCTACACGAGTTGTAAACAGTTGTTGTAATGCTACATGTCTGCCTGTTCAATGCAAAACCGACAGCGTAGTGTTTTCCCGTGAGACGTGACGTCCCAAGTTGATAATTTGCTAAGACTACTCTTATGAATAACATTAATAAAGTTAATTATATTATTTAAAAGTAAAATATCTCGTTAATTATGTCAGATAACAATACACCGAAACTTTCCTAAAATGTATATCATATTTTCAAGCATAATTATAACAATATTATTATTAATTATTAACTAAAGGGTTGTTACATACGATAAGTTATAACTAAACACTTAAGGATGTATTTTGTTATTCCTTAACAAATAAACAGTTATGTATTCAAGTAAATTTATACAGCTTATATATATACATACCTTATTTTCTGTGCAAGATTTAGTGGTGACCATTTAGGAATTTTTCATCAAATGATAAAAATAATGATCCACATTAAAGTCAACAAATAGTCTGCATTACAAAATGGTTTTAAGTAAAAAAAGTTTATGTTCATAATCAATTTTTGGCTGAAAATTAAATAAAAGAGCAAAACCATAAAAAAAAACACTTTTTGCTTCGACTAATGGTGAATGGTGTTAGGATTAAATTACACAGAAAAATACTTAAGGTAGAAATTACACATGAAAATATTACATAAAAATAAAAATTACACATACGATAAATTTTACAATGCAGTTATTTTACATTATATAGTAATATGTTCAACCCTTTTGATGAATTAAATATCAAAAGCAATTTTTTTTAGGTATATGTAATGTTTTATATTATCTTTTTTTTTAATTACAAAATAGCAACTAAAAAAATTTAAAATAATACTAGGGAGTTTGAAATATAACTAAAATTGATTCTTATCAAAGTTAGCAAAAACATATTAATACAAATTCTTGCTTTTATAGGGACTAAATAGAATAAATTTGAAACATCAAATATTTAAATGTTTCATACTAAATGTAAATTATTAATTATAATTTAAAATCACATATATAACCAATGTAATAAACTTATGGAAAAAATGTAAATTTCTGGCTTCGTGTTTGATATTTTATATGCACGCCAAAATAATTACACATATAACTAGACCGTATTAAAAAAATGCTTGTGAAATTTTTTCAATGTGTTATTTATTTTTTGGGTAAATTTTATCATCTGTGTATTACATGTAATTTCATCATGTAACCGACAAATAGATAATAAACAACAGGGGTGGCAATAACGAAACTTGAAATTTAGCATCCCTTTTCACTAAATTTCTATTTATTTTTAAAGTTTATTTTATAATATGTAATATTTTACCATAAACACGGTCGTGTGTTGCGATTACACACGCTGTTAAAACCGTTCCTTGTAGATATTCTGGTTACTTTTCTCGAAAAATTTAATTTTTAATTTTTACTTCTAGGTTTTCTCGAAAATTCTGAAAAAATTGATAAATAAAAAATATACGTTACATGTATATGTATATGTGATTTTTTCAATGTGCTATTTATTTTTTGGGTAAATTTTGTCATCCGTATCTTTACTGTGTATCACATGTAACTTCATCATGTAACCGACAAATAGATAATATACAACAGGGGTGGCAATAACGAAACTTGAAATTTAGCATCCCTTTTCACCAAATTTCTATTTATTTTTAAAGTTTATTTTATAATATGTAATATTTTACCATAAACACGGTCGTGTGTTGCGATTGAACACACTGTTTAAACCGTTCCTTGTAGGTATTCTGGTTACTTTTCTCGAGAAATTTAATTTTTAATTTTTACTTCTAGATTTTCTCGAAAATTCTGAAAAAAATTGATAAATAAAAAATATACGTTACATGTATATGTATATGTGATTTATATTATTGCTTATGTAAAAATTATTGCTTATGTAAAAATTTATTACAGTATATTATTAATTAAAATCTATTACAGTATATTATTGCTTATGTAAAAATAATAAAAACATTTTCGGTTTTTCTTTTTTGAGATATTTATTTTTTTATATTTAAGCATGTAAATTATAATAATAAAATAAAATAACATGATGAGAATGCTACATTACAAATATTACACGTTATTTATTATATTGAACTCAAATAATTTAAAGACAGACAGATCGATGTACTTTGATTAATTACAAAGCGATTTTTGGCTTCCATATGTTAATTTAAATCGTAGAAATTTTTGAGTAATACCTGATGCTTCTTTTATTTTTTACTATTCGAACAAGATAAAAATAAAAAAACGTCTTTGGATTAAAAATAAAAAACAAGATTTAAGTTCGCCAACAATCAAAATTTATGCCATATTTCTGTGGAAATCCCCCATACATTTTTACAATCTGCCGATTTCTACGCAGGGTGGTCTCTTCGTATCTCATTATTATTATTGAAGTTCTTAGATTATTTAGTCAAAGATATAGCCGATTAGATTAGTTGAGGAAATCATGAGAAATTTTTTGCCATTTAGATACTTTCGTCCTTGATTAAAAGCTTCCAAGAAAGCATGCGTATTTTTATGGATCTGACATGGACCCATATTTTTTATGCAGCAGTTTAAAATAATTCAGAGATTGTTTTAAATTTAAAAATATTTATACAAATTTATTTTTAACAGAATTTTATGTAAATTTTTCGAGAAAGGCAAATTCTCGATTTGGCATTTTTCTCAAAAAAATATACTATTATTTGTACTAAAAGTAAAAGCATTCGTTCATAAAAATTAAATATTTTTATACATAGATTTATCTCTAGTATTTCGTACACTGCTTAACAAGTTTTGTAATTGCATATCGATTCATAATTTATATATGAAATATAAAAGTTTATTTGTATGATATTTGTTTGTATATGGCAATTAATTGCGTGCATATAGTTGCAGTGCGTGTTAATATATATTATTTTAAAAAAATATAAAAAATATCTTAGTAAAATAGTGATACTATTGACTAATTTTAATATAATACGTGAGCCAATATAAATATTTACATCTATAATTTTATGTTTAATTCGAGCCGATGTGCATTTATTAGGTGTTTGTATGCCATATTAGCAATTCTGCTACTCTTGATTAGATTTGTATAAAATCAATTAAAAAATAGTATTTGTTTTAAATATATATTATATATATATATATATGTATATACTTATACTATACTTATTCTAAATGTAATTTCTGCGTTAAGCGACGAGCTACATTGTAGCGGGAAAATTCATGAAGCCTCGTCTAGACTCTCGTTTTGCTCGCTAGTGTTTAAAGAATAAAAAGCGTTTTGGTACACTTAGCGTTTTATCCTTTGTATTCGGCCAAAGCAACGGAGATGTCTTCGTTGTTTTTATTTTTCCTCGGTGCTGATAATTAAAATTTAATTTAATTTGGACCTTTTTCTTCTTTCCCCTACGCTTTCTTATTCTCTTCTATGCAAAGTAAAAAGGTAAAAGAAATTGTTGTGAAATTATTAGATTTTCGTTTAAAAATTCGTTTTTGCTTACACAATTTAAAATATATATTAAGCGTTTTGAACAATGCGAAAACATTAAACGGATGGATTCCTTCTTCGAGAGGGTCACTAATTTTTTTTATTTAATAATGAAAATGTGGCGTATTTCAGTAGAATAAAAAAATATATAATAACCAAAGCTTCGACGCGACGTAAACATATTTTTTTTACTTTCACTTGAATATCAAGTTACTTACCATTTATTATTATAAAATGAAAATTGCTATAGTAAACCAAATTATATCTCTTTTATCATATAGATTTTATAAGTAGAAAAATAAAGCAGGTTTGTCTACTTATAAAATCTATATGATAAAAGAGATATAATTTGGTTTACTATAGCAATTTTCATGTTTAAAATATTAGTTTTATAAATTTATATATTAACATATTAATTTTTTTATGATCAAAGGTTATTATTACTTCTTAATAATTTATTGCAATTTATTTATTTAAATAAATTATTTAACTTGATAAATTTTAAAATACAGATATTAAAAATTAAATTCTCTTTCTTTATTAAATTATGATTATGTGCCTTTTATAATCTGATATTTTCAGATATAAAAAAAATCTACAGTACCACATTTCAAAGTATAGCCTTTGTACGCTTGTATCAATCGAAAAATTTGGACTATGCATAGCAGTGCAATGGTCAAGATTATTATTACCACGAGAATTACATGTAATGTTTATTTTTTTTATATATTGCAAATTATTTGTTAAAACATGTTAAGTGCATTACCATGGAGTAAATACAATCAACCCCAAAAATTCAATGGTAATACACCAGACTGAAATCGGTCAGTAAATTAGTGAAATCTATCTTCAAAATTATATACAATTAATAAAGCTTTACAATCATATTATTACGACCTATGTCACTATGTTTATAGCTCCTAAACACGATAGAAGTTGAAAAAATCATGTTTTCTATATATTATTCAATGACTATAACGTTGGTCTATAGTGCTGGTCAAAACATAACATAATTTACTTCTTGCAAGATTTTTCCTTATTCATACTTTATCATTTAAAGTTATTTGGTACCTTATTGATTCTCAAGATAATTACTCTGCTTAATCATTTGGCTTTTATTGTTGGTTGTATCAAATAATAGTCTTTTTTTCTAAAAATAGCTCGTTCTTAAATATATTTATATACAGACTTCACTTATTACAAGCGTTAATTAACTCATTCAATATATATTAAAGGTCTCCGAATATTAAGCAAAAATATTGCTCGATCATTAATAGTTATTTATAACATAATCAAAATAGTGAGCGAGCAAATTTGCTCCTACGACCATGATGTTTTGTATATTTATAAAAATGCTGTTTGTGTGTGTGTGTATTTAAAGAAAGACTTCATGTCAAGTGTCTAAAATAAATAACCCTTCAAATTATTACAAATGGCTTGACTACAATATGTTATCGACTCTGACGAAATCTATATGTAAATTTAATAATTGCTTAAGAAATTATGCATCTAATCATCTTATTTATACAAGGTTATTTTTTATAAAATCCAGAGTTTTTGGGCTGTGTGTAGTCTTTATAAGACCTTATCTTATTGCAAATAATTTGTTCATTGACCATGCGATGTAGGATAAAGTTTTTTAATGAAATTTATGATTTATGTATTAAATATGATATTATTAAATTACAAATATTGTTAGAAATATAACATTTACTTCCTAATATTTATTTTGTATGAAAAAATATTGTAAATTACAAAAATTAATATATCATATTTTGTCAGCCTAAAACGAAATGAAATTGCTTAAGCATCAAGTTGAAATATCAAATTCTCACAAGACGTACCCGAGCGATGCTTCATCCCGGGACGTATCCGTTTTATGATGGATGAAAAATTGTGCGAGGGGGGCATAAAAGTTTACCCCTCTCGGTTCGGTTTCACTATATCATTTGAAGATCAGCGCCTTTCCCTTGTCGCAATTCATCTAGAAGTAAGCTTTCTAGAGTAATGAGTTTCAAGCTTAAAACTGCTAAGACGCATTTCCGACCGGTTACTTCTAACTTAACCGAGCGACAAGAGAGAAATATTTTTTGGTCGAGTTTTAACACCTCGGCGGTTTAAATCCCTAAAACCGTTAGCGAATTTCGCGAAACGCTGTTATTTTAAACGTTTTAATCCTCGCCGCCTTCGCGCCAACAATTAATAATAAATTTAAATAAAACTCGTTTCCGTCTAAAAATTAACAGCTGCGCGCCGTCAATGATTTATTTAGGGTTTTAAGCTGCGAAAATAATAATTTAAAAAACACGTTTAAATTCGGCCCTTTAATTAAGAAAATCTTCATATATAGCCCAAAGGGAAAGACTGCTATAATAAATATTACGAGATTTGTTCGCAAAGCCTCTCTCTCAATCTGTAGACTGTCTGAGAAGTTTTCCGGATAAACTTCGGCTTCGTTTCCCTTCTATGTTGTGCGCTAGGATGTGAAAAGACCTAGTATATGTAAAACTGGATTATTTCAAAGGTTTAACCTCATATTTTATACACAAAGTCATAATTTGATGCAGCAAACGTTTGACTTGCTCTTGACTCTGACTAATTGAATCGCATAATACCTCCGTGAGTTGCAGGGTAAAGGAATATTGCCATGTTTTTTCATTTAAAACAATGCTTTTTACTTAAAACGTACTTATTTATCCAAGATACATTTGAAAATGTTTTATAAGCAAAACTAAATGGCTTAAACAATATATTATATACATATATATATTTATTTAATCATAGCTTGAGAGATATTTAATTAACATAAATTTATATTGTTTATTAAATAAATATTTAAAAAATAATATTACCATCTTTATTTTAGATATAGTATTTTATTGTTAAGTTTTCATACAATTATTTAGTTACAATGCATTATATAAATGCATTATATTAAATATACCAAAATTTAGTTAAGCAACTGTGTCGTTTTTAACAATTTCTAATATAAAGAAAAAGCTACAACTGTTTAACATATGCTTGTTACTAGGTAATCATTAATAGAAATATGCTTTATGTTGTGCAAAATAAAATACAATTAAAATTTATTTCGGTATTAATTAATAATATTTTTTTTAATATACAATATTAATAAATAAAGAAATAAAAATAAATTTTAATGTTATATATACATAGACATATATTATAGATCAAAATTACCTTATATTATCGTTTTATCTCATTTAAGAATCATATGATTTATCGCAATTAGAACTTACTGTTCGATATTTCGGCTGTGATGTTCCAGCCATGTTTGTGAATTCTTAGCAGCTTCGGCTCTCGCCCTTGACCTTGTCATATACTGACGAACTTGCGGTGGGTCCGGATTATTGATTTTCATTAATTGTCCATTTTCAGTAGCCGCGTCTTTTGTGTCCGTGTTGATGTGTTTGTTTAATTATGTGGTGATTAGGTCAGTAACAATTGTACGTGATTTTATCGCTCTTATCAATTCCAACACCAAAAGCCAGGTAATTATGCTATCATTTCGTTTGTTCGATGCGATATTTTTGTGGATATCAATTTCTACTGCTTCGCGTTCTGAGCGAACATACGGATTTTTTTTTATTAGCAACAGTCCTTCCGCTATTAAAGTTGATATTGGGGTCTTTATTAAGCTATAGTCGACCAGAGCAGAATTATCATTCAATTTTTTGACTGCAATTTGGTACTCTTTTTCTTGGTGTGCGATGCGTCTAATTGATAGTCAAATATAAAATATATTGCAATCTGTACACGAGATTTAATACAATCTTTAGTATTATTTTTTTTAGATCTTTTCCACTGGAAAGCATAGAACCAATTTTGATTTTAGGTTGGAATATATCTGTCATACTGTACTTTACTAAGATTCTTCCAATCTTTTCTGTCATGCCTCGGATGTATGGTAGAAGTACCTGTCCTATGTATACACATATATACATATATATATATATATATATATATATATATATATATATATATATATATATATATATATATATATATATATATATATATATATATATATAATATATATATATATATATATATATATATATATATATATATATATATATATATATATATATATATATATATATACATACATATATACAGGTACGCACGGAATTGATGTATTAAGCGTAATAACGAATCCGAAGGAAATCTCATGTCGAAGGGTGTTCGAAATTAGGTAGATACATCTTAGTCTATGCTCGTGTGTGGCAAAGATCAGACGAAAACGAGCAAAGGGATCTTATGATGATGACTCTTATAAATCACGTCGTCTAGAGCAAATAGTTCTTACCCCTTGAGAATATCGAATTCGGGTTAATAGACGACCGTAGTGCGACCGAAGGGTTTGTAAAATGCGATTTTAACATAAGATTTTTTCTCTATGACCACCACTTCTCCTATCCCCTTTACCCCTTTTCCGTTTGCTGTAATATCTATATGAGATATTCTCGCCTCGCGGTCAAGTTTTGTCAGCGCACCGAATTTATTTTCAACCCCTCATATATGAAAGGGTTGTTTGAGGTACGTCTTGGGAATTGATATTTCGCAAAATAGAATACAAATATTTGTATTCATTTTTGATCTAGTGTTTGGACGCCTCGAGAGCGTCCTTTCTAATATATATTCATGAAAGTTTTTGTTATTTTGTCCACGACAACAATTGCTGTTCAATTTCGTTGCTTTTTTATGGTGCGCGTTCTATGCGAAATTATTGTTCCATCTTCAATGGCATTTCTTTATCCTTTTTTAATAAAATAAAATACTTTGTATTCACAAACAGGCGCTCACAGCTAAAGTAGATAGTCAAACTTTCTTTAAAATGTAATAACCTCTCCATCACTAAAAATTGGAGTTTTATTCAAAGTACATTTTTTTGGTTTTGAATACATACATAGTTTATAAAACTTATCAAAGCTTAAACTAAGGACTATTATCATAGTGCTTATATATTTTGCATACGATGCTTGAGTGACAAGCATCCAAAATGGTAAATGTATTTATGTCGTACTTTATAGTTTGACTAAAAAAATTTTCTTAAACTTTACAGATGACGTGTACAAAGTACTCTAAGCAAATTTTAGCTATCTATAGATGACATTGTGGTTACGTTTATGTATTTGTAGGTATTACTCGCACACTAGTGCTTATAATGTTTTGTACTCCGACCTATGTTAAGATGTGTTTTGCTTTTTTATCTAATTAGACGTCGTATACACGATTTTATAAAGGCCTCTAACAAAGATAGTCATTCATTATTATTAACAAAATTGATGGATCTCGGTTGCTCAAATGATTTAACTCAGTTATTCTCGAATTATTTGGGCAATCGTATACAGTTTTTAACCTATGGCAGCTGGTGTCCATTTGCTCTTTGTTATTTAATAATGACATAAATACGACAGTTAAAAAGGGTTTCTTCTCTATACAGATGATTTAAAATTGTTTCTATGCATTTGATCTGTTGCGGATTTATTCTCTCTCAGAGTGGCATACATTTTCTATGGAGATGAGCTTCCGTTAACCGTCTGCTCTTTAGTACAGTGCCATTCTGTCATTTTTTTGATCTCGTTTGCTACCAGATTATTTCTACAACCTCGGTGAGAACATTTTTACTAGATAAACTTCTACTAAAGACCACGAAATCTCTTTTAAGAGCAAGTGAAAGTTCTCTCTACATGTAAACATGTAAACAGCTTTGTTATGAGGAACGCATTTTACTCGTGTCTTCTATGATATTTTGTAGAATTCTTGAATCCAGATCTAAAATTTAGAATCTCTGAGTAACCAAATACTTTCTCTCAATCTAAAAACTTTCTAGAGATACTTTTATAAAAGGATATTTGGTGACCACCTGTTCTTGTATCTTTTTGGTGCGTTAGGATACGAGTTCTTGTAGAAAGTTGTAAGACGCTCTGCATTTTTTAAAACTAATAAAGAATGCTGTTGACAATCAAACTTTTCTCGAGGAATTCCAGTTTTGGGTTCGGGAACGTCTTCCAAAATTACGATCGCGTCTTCTTCTGATGCTTGTACATCTGCACTAGTTGACTCGCCTTTGGCTATCGCCACCTAGATCCTTAATACACTGGCATTGCACATGTGTAATGTCAGAGACGAGAAATAAATGGTTTTGTTTCGTATCATTCAATTTTAATATTATACGTTTTTTTTCTATATATTATTTTTTGTATTTTTATTTTTCATCCTACTTGTATTATATTTTCTATGTATTGTTTTTTGACTATCGTGATGCGTTGGGGTAACTTCTTAGGTCACGATGGTCCTAATTTAATTTAAATAAATTCATAATGAGTATATATGAGTGGTTTATCAAATACATTGCTTTATTTTAATCACACTGACAAAAAAAACTAAAGACAAACATTCATCTCCCACTTACCAATTCAAATTTATCTGAGTGCGAAAGCCGCCAGCTCACCAAGATTGTAAATTGGCTCCAGCCGCAAAAATTAATTAACTAGCGTGATAGATTTTAATCAAGCGCCCGGGGCAATATTTCTTTTCGCCAGATTGTGGGCAATGCGGGGCAAACAAGGGGGCGATAACGCAAGGCCCGGGACGAAAATCCTGTGCGATGCATAATTTAGCGAATTCCGTGGCGAGCAATAACAGTCAGTAGTTCCCCGAGACCACACCGCACGGCCAAAGGGTTGGGTGGCCCGAGGGCCGACGGTTGGGGGTGACTGATCGTTGGAGCCGAAGATCACGGGTCGTAATTCCGTTCGTGCAGCGGATTCTTTATTGCGTTTATTCTCTGACCAATTTCCTTGTTGCTTTATTAATGGACGATTGCCTTGCCGGGCACGACTCCAGCTGACCCATTTTTTGCACGTTGTCTTATTCATCAGACGCAATTTGCTGGATTAATCATCGATTAGATCTTGTAGAATGGTACAATAAGAAGTAATATATTGTATTACGTCATATATATGTTTTATGTAACAATCGAAATTTCTGTGCTATTTTATCTTCTTCTTATACATATTCATTGGCCGGAAATAACGCAATAGATAAATGCACTCGAGTCTTCGGTATAAATGGTCCGATCTCTATCAAAGCGATATACTTAAATTGCAGCAATGACCTGCTTATTATAAACATGATTATACCATTATCGAATTACAGTTTTTTTTATTTTCCAGCTTGCATAAACCAAAGTGACTCTTTTTATGTATTATTTAAATTAAATCTTAATGATGATTATAGTCGCATTTAACAGTCTCATGCAAAATAGTTATTTTTGTCTAGTTTTATGCGAAACATTCATCGCGTTTCTACTCCATTCTTTCGCACACGTAACATACTAGTATATTCAATTTATTCGCAAAAAGTTTCTCACAATCTACGTAATGGACCATTATTATTCCGAACCCGACGTGTGTTTGGTTATTTGGTTAATGCAGTTGTTTTTGTCCCCCGCGCCCGTGCTATTGACCCACATATCGACGTGTACCTTTTTATATTCACGTTCTTAGATTTAGAGGCCACAACTCACTGGTGCACCCTCCCCAAAGAGCTTGCCACCCCAAAACCGACCGAAAATCTTCCCCGAACCGTACAGTACAGCCGACCTCGCTATCAACACGTTATAAGTCCGTTACCCTCGCACCCCATTCATCTCGGGTTTCAAGTTATACCGTCGCGAATGCGAAACGTGATTTAATATAGATGACACACGTTGTTTGCTTACGGGAATAGTCTTTTTTAATACAGGGCTATCCAGATAAACGTGTGCTTAAATAAATGATAAGTACATTGTAAAAATAATTTTAAAAATCAATAAAAAATAGTCCCTAATAAAGTTTATTAATATTTTCTACGCTGGTACTATTTAAAGCAACTAAAACATTTTTAAATACGCTTTAAAACATATCAAAAAAAAAAAAAAATTCATACGTATAATAGTATTATAAACACAACTTTATCTCTACTATTCTGATACGTATAAATAAAAGCGCCATAATAACTTTTATTGTATTAGCAAATGTGTAATTCTACTACTTTTTTTTGGCTAAATTGATTAAAAGAAAATTATATATAAATGCACGATAATAAATAAAATATCTGCTATTTCATCCTAGTGAATTAATAGATTGATGTTTATAGGGGTTTATTAATTTTTATGGGCATATGTAAATATTTGTACAAATATTTAATAAATTTGAGCAAAAAATATAAATTTAAATGTCAACACTTTCCATACCACTAGTATTCAAACAAATGGTACACGTTTTTTTGGAAAACAGCTAATCATGGAGCACAAAATCCGTCTGATTTCTGCATATATATTGTCTTTTAGCTAACAGGTTTGAGATTTATTTCACCTTTTTTTTTGTTTGGGTCTCGACGCAGTCAAAAATTAATATTTATAAAAAAAAACATTATTTTTAAAACCAGCCCTTTTTGATTGCATAATAATTTTTAATTAAGTATATATATGTATATACATGCCGCCGATCCATAGACTTTAGGTTTGGTGATTTAATACACTTGTAGATTATGTTTGTCTTACGAACTTATACAGTATTTACTGATTCATCCCACTGTAACACATCGGGATTATGACGGACATTAAAAAAAATATTTTATGCTATGTTTTGACGTGATTTATAAAAGTATTACAGGCGGCCCTCGACTTTCGCACATAATTGGTTCCTGAAAATGTGTGCGAATGTTGAATGTACAAAAGTCGAGGGAAGTAAAAAAAATGTAAATTGTGTGTATTTAAAAATATTTATTTATCAAGTAAATATAAGATGTTTAAGAGGCGTTTAAGAGACACGTTTAAGTGGGGTTTTCGGGTGTTTTCTTTGAAAAGTTATCAAGAGTTAATTGTTTTTCACTATTCTTTTTCTTTTCTTCATATAGTATTTTATAACATGCTATGTTTTTATTGATCGCCCCACGCACTTGAGATATGAGTTCTCCATTGGAATCAAAATCTTCCATAATATTTAAAAATTTGTCGAGGTGCGTGAATGCTTCATTCATATTTTTCATTGTTAAAGAGTCTTCCAAAATAAACCTGTCTCATCTACATTAAATATTTGGCTAGAGGAATATTATACATCTTCAATAATTTTGGATAATTAGGAAATAAATTCTTTTGCAGCATCTTTATTCGCATCAGCCGATTCTCCCGTAAATTAAATATAATGAAAAAAATACTTCTTTTTAAAATTGTAAAACCAACCGTTACTTGCTTGAAAAACCGTGTTAAAATATTTTTTTGATCTATCCTTCCAATCGTTGTGCAAACTAAGAGATTATGCTTGAATAATTGAAATACTCAGAGGGAGATATTTTTGATGTTGGTCATCGATCTACGATGACAAAGATTTTCCATTTCATCCATGTTTTTTTTTGTTGTGTTTTTTTGGAAACATATCATTAAAGATTGTGAAAATATATCTTTATTTTCCACAATTTTGAACGTATTCTTTAATTTTATTTTTATTTTGCAAAATTGAACATATCGTAGACCTGTTTGTATTATACGAACTTCCGATTGAAACAAAAGATTCACCGCTATCAAAACTTTTTTTTTTTTTTTTAAATTAAATTTTTTTTTTTTAAATGTGCGAAATAGCGAATTGTGCGAAAATCGAACGCTCGAAAGTCGAGGGCCGCCTGTATATTTAACTTTTAACGACACATTTATTTAAATCGAAGGCTATAGGTATGTTAATAAAATACATATGTATATGAAAATAATACCATTACAATTTTCACGTATTTAAAATATCTGTATTGTTCGTAGGTGTCGTGGAATTTAAGGTGCAATTCAAACCATTTATTTTTAGCACTTTTATTGGAATATGAGAATTAATATTCTATTCACATACATATATCACAAATTAAATAGAGAAAAAATACTTAAAATGCACCATTACACACATCATTAAAACATAGTTTTGGAGCACAATTATCTAGAGGCGCATACCCTTAGTGACGCGCCACATAGTGGCTGTTGTCAGTTAGGTAGATTTGGTGTTATCATTATGATGATGGGGACCTTAGTTCATGTAGTCTTTCATATATTTTTCTAGCATTAGAAAACCAATTCTTTTTTTTAAATATGCTGATTAAATGGTATATTTTTAGAATTATCAATAACCAGGCTAAATTGAAAGCCTATTCATTATGAAATTTTATATTTAGTTTAAGTTTGTTTCTGTGGAGCGGCGCCGTTTCGACAGTCGACAACTTAACACAATCGCGATTTCCAACATGAAAGTTCGCGTGCCACCTGTATTTGCCACAATAAATAAAACGATTACCGGTTCTGATTTGGCTTTTAAAATTAATATAACCTATCATTACTTTATCGGGTTGCGTTCTGTCACAATCGTCAAAAAGCATGCCGTTTAAATGATACTATTGATATAGTAAAATGATTTAAGAAAAATATTTTGTTCATAATCGCAAATTAAATCATCAAAATATATATTTTTTATAAAAAAAAATAGTATCAAACTTGAACTGAAACATTTATTCTAACTTGTAAATCGTCGAAATGCTGGCGAAGCTTTCATGTTATTAAATCTAATGTTTGGTCTCAAACGATTACGCGAAAGTTACCCCCGAGAGCAAGCAAAGTTGGCGCGCGGCACTCATAGTTTTCAGTTAGTTTTGTTTCGAAAACAGATTTAAGTCATTAAATAATAACCGCTTTTATAAATAACATTATAATTTAAATAAGCGCTAATGTATGTAGAGAAAGACAGATAAAGTTTCAAACAACTTTGACTGAACCGAACGCAACATTTGCGTGGTTCTAAGGACCACTCCTTAAACGCAGAAGTTTCGCTTTAATTTAAATTATTCAAGAAATAACGCTATAAAGAGATAGTGTATAGCAGTGGCGTCTTGTGGATAAAAAAAATATTTTGCAAAATTATATGTGTATATGATTTTGAGGCGAAACATTTATCTATTTATTATTTGCATACTTAATATTCATACTATTTATTTCTAAATTAATATATAACATATATTTAAAAAAATCAACTACTTGACTAATATTGATTATAGGTCTTCTGTAATACATAACTTAATTTAAAATTAAAAGTATACACTCCTTTTATAAATTAATTTAAATGAATTATAATTAATTGAATAATTAATTAAATAATAAAAAATATTTATTCCGAACAATTTTGTAAATATTTGGAAAAAATATTTTTAACGTGTTAAGGAAATATTATTTTTCAGTCGTTTCGACATGCCACTGGTGTGTGATATAATAGAATATATTATGTACACCGGCTATCCGCTACACTATGAACTTCCTAAAACCTTGGAAAGTTTTTAATCCAAGGATGGAACGAACCTAATGCTGGAGGATTCGAAATAAAATGTCGCTTCTTTAGGCAAACTGGGGGCGCCCCCATTCTACTCATCCCGCGGGAGAGAGCCGAGCGCGCAAAACGCCTTTATACGAAAAAGGATTTCGGATAATCCCATAAACAATCGCGGATTGCAAGTTTTCGCTGAATATTCATGGTGTTCAGAGATACTGCCCCCTTTTCTTAAGTCTTCTACGGGAGTTATCATATTTCCCGGACGCAAATTTTCTATCGGGGCGGAATTAAGTACCCCCAGCATCGCACGCCCCCATCCGTCCGACGAAGCCATTGAAAATGAAAGGCTTTGTTACCGGCAGCGAGATAATGAAGATAATGAGAGATTATATCGAAGCTTTTCAATGGTACCAGGTTCGTCATGGTAAATTATGACTTGTAAATAATGGAGCGGACAAAAGCGCATTCTGCTGCCGATGCTCGGAGCTTTACTAAACGTCACTTTATCAGGTCATAGTTGCATGTACGTTTTAAATTTATTAAACTGTTAACGCATGCATGTAGAAAAAATATATATATATATATATATATATAGACTGATTCACTTAAAAGTTCACATATAATTATTATAATAAAATATTTGCAGTACTTAAAAAAAATATATCAACAAAAATGTATATCTAAAATTAATCAATTCAGTGTAGACACTTTTTTATATACACAACATATACTAAGCAGCTGACATGTCTAGTTTTATTATTTAAGCATGAAATAAGGGGTATGTTAAGTGTCCTTGTATTTAAAAAATTAAGGCAATTTTATTTTTTTAAACTGGTCTTTTTATAAAATAACTATTATACGTATTATTATTTAATAATACAATTTCCTGTCGTCCAACGACGCATACTGGGAGTGAAATAAATACATTTTATTGGAACATATTTCTTGGTTTAATTAATTGACCATCGGTGAATAGCATTTCTGTATTATATTATATATTAAATTTTTTTTAAGCCTTTTTTTTATTTTCGCGAAAAATTAGTTTTGTATTAAAAAAAATTGTTTTGAACTCTTCAACATTTCTGGTCGATGCTTTTCTGCAAGTTGACAATTGTCAATAGTCACAAATGTCTAGTCTGGTAATGACGACGTTCATTATATTCTTTTAACGCAGACATAATGTCATCGCACAATAAACATAATCCTATGATACAATAATTTAAATTCTAAATATTTATTGATCGCATAAAGCGTAAAACGTTTTTTTAAGTGATCTTAAAAATAATTTGTACAATCATTGTTTATTACTTGAAGTCGACTAATAAAAAAAATTAGGTTGACACGTTTAATTAATTTTAAATATATACATATGAAAAAACAAAGGTATATATTTAAAAATATGAACGACAAGGTAGTTGTTAATTTATTGAATTACTAAAGGTTTCATTTTAAATATTTAGTTATTTTAATAATATAATTCTTTTAATGGATCAAACTGTATTTATATTATACTAAATATGGGCATTGTTTGCTTTTAAAGCCCGTTATGCGCCGAATTTGAGCCGACAAATTCCCAAATTAATATTTTTGCACGTATAACACACGACGGGGTTGGTTAAATATTTGCGAAAGCAAAAAGTGCAGGATGAATATTATGAACGTACACATACATTTTTTGCACGTGTCTCGCATTATACGGGCAGTGATTTTTATATTCATTATTCATGAATATAAAATTGCTTTTGGGTACGTAATGTGTGATTATATGGTATAACAAAATTATTTAAGTCACACGCGTTACATTTGTTTAAAAAATAGAATGTATATAACATATACCATAATTAGAATCCATCAAATATTTAGGGATGCTTATGTCGTATGTTTCTAAGGCATACATATTATATGTTTATTACGTGTAAAATTGTTTTCCATATTTTAAGAAAATAATTAAACACGATATAATTTTGGCAAAACGATAATCAGAGTTTTTAATAACCATAAAATATTTTTACGTTTTATTATTTATTTTTAATTTATTATTTAGGGTAAAAAAACAATTTTAAATGAAATTTTTAAAAAAAAACTTATTTTATTTATATCTTTAAGGCAGGTTACAAATAGGTTATTTACTATTTACTTTTTACACAAAAAACAATAATATGATATTCTTGTATACTTAAACGGGGAAAAAATAACGTATTCTCTTAAAGATAAATAAAAAAAAACGATAAGTTTTTTAAAATAATGCTAGTGTCAACTAATAATAGAGTAGTAGATTTTCTTAAATGCAATTGTGGTTCTCTGATATTTGTCATGTGATAAAATATCAATATAATGTAATAAAATAGATTTTCATCTTGTAAAGCTACTTACAAGTTGAAGTGCAGGTTTTCATTTTGCATTCATGCTTTAAACACTACTGCAGTAAAGTACACAGTGTCTTTGTAGCTAGTTTCCAAAGGATCTGGAAACTTGATATTAGTTGGGATTAAATCCTGTTGATTAATATAAAACTTATTTTATTAATGACGATGTTTATAGTATTGGCTATTTTTATTATGGCTTTAATGATGTCGAATGCATGGATATTTTATCAAATAGAAAATATCAATCTTTTTAATTAAGTCATCATATAGTTTCGGTAATCTTTCTACTATGTCAAACATATAATATTAAAGCGAAATCTTGCTAATTTTGTTTTTTTCTGCTTGATAGAGATCTGTAAAAAACGTTTAGTGAAACTAGGGAAGTTTTTCGGTAATATTAAATTGGTTAAAGTTAAACCATATTTGTAAGGTCAGTGCTTTCTTCAAAAACTATGGAGTAAGACTTAGAAGTACCTGCATTTTTTTTAGGAAATATTATTTCATTTGCGCTTTCAAAACATAATAAACGTATCGTCAGTCAACAGATTTGATTTATTTAAATATTAAATTTCCTACCACATAACTTGCCTTTACTAATAATTAGAAAGTAATATTTTCAGAAATAGTTGTTGTTGGACGTAAGATTTTTTTCAGATATCTATTATTTGGCATACAACACATTTCTTGCTTTGTAATATATGTTGAAATAAATTGAATATAGTTCATTTATAAATTAAGAATTATTACACTGCATTTAATTTTTCAATGTAGTTTTTTGAAACGGTTAAAATTATGTATATTGTTTATTTATTTTTTATTATTTTACAGTATACTTTTTCATAATGATCTTAGAAGTAGTGTAATAAAGGGAAGTACTGAAAATTATCTTAATTTATTTATAGTGTCAGACGTTCACTACATATCTTAAAAGTTAACATATATTTCGTACTTCTTTAAGCGGTTATTGTATTAATTTAATTATTATTTTAATATAATACATAGCTTGCAAATATAACAATATACTCGTTTTTTCTGTGTTAATAGGTAGCATGATTTAAATATCTTAATTATAATTGTAAATGTAAGATTTTATATCACATTTAATAAACATCAATTATAAAAAATGCGTGATGATAGATTTTTATCAATTCAATGCATTACAAGAGCATTAATTATATAAGGCAATAACATTTTTTAAATTTGCGGTGAGTAAATGTGCGCAAAATCTTATGGATCCTCCAAGATAATTTCCATTGAAAAATAAATTGTGGATTTTTATTAAATGACTTTCGTGCCCATTAGAGTTATGCTATAATGTTGATAATATATTACATTCTTAGATTATGATCTTTATCCTTATGTTTTTATTTGTTTCTCACAATTTAAAAGCATTTTTGTATCATCCTGATTTTAAATATATAATTTATCTATTTGATTCTATTGAATGACCTAATTTGTATATGCTAGTCATTATGGCATCATAAAATTATATTGTAATAATAAAATCGTTCGTGTGTTAGGTGCAAGAATGATAATAATTCTAACAAAGATGAATCGCAACGGGAATCCAGCCGATTCGACACGAAATGGGCGGGTTGAGTCGAATAGGTTAATCGTTTGGAGACGTTATATTTGGCCCGACCTAAGGTTTTTTTACACAGCTTTAGATAATTTGCGCAGATCGCTTACGTAGACTACCGACGCGCAAAACACTGGAAACGCCAATTAAATTTTATGAAATGAACGCTTTTTTGCTACGAAGGCATAATTTGCCGCAAAGCTTCACTTGACATGAATGTCTTGGTGAAAAAAATAAACGAGAGGCGTTTCCGAGTTCTATATTCCTTTGTGTTCAAAAAAAGTTTCACTATAATTTTAATTTAATACTGGGTTTTTCTAAGAATCTGCGCAATGCTTTACTTAATGCAAACGCTTTTAATTGCTTTTATTGATTGGGTTATATACTTAAGTAATTATCTTAATATGCAATTATTGTCTTATAAAGATAGTACCAAATACATAAATTCAATACAAATTTAACTTTTTAAAAATAAATCATATCTATAAAAGTAAGAAACACAGACTGGCAATGTAGATAGTTAACTAGAGCACATTTTAAATATAAATACTAGCGTATTTTAACCATTTTTTTTATAATTTTAGGTTATTTCTGATCTCTCAGTTTTATACAGTAAACTTGTGAGATAATTGAGCACACTTTTTAAATTTTGTAGATGGGAAATATAATAAGCAATTACGCACTGAGTGACACGTGTTATTACTCAAATATATGAGGTTTATTAAGTAATTTAGCTTTTAATTTTCGACTTTTTGCTCTCAGATATATGGTATGGCTTAACACTAAATATTTAAAAAATAATTTTATTGCGATTTAAGTGAAGCAATAATTAAAACATTTTTTTCTCTATAAATATGTTAGCGAGATTATTGCTATGATCACAAACGTGTTCGATACATTTAAATCAAATGATTATATTGCTTATTTATTAGCAACATAATAGGGCTACTAATCTAATGGTTGGTTTGTGCTGTGACAATATCCTTGGATCCAGTTTTTCAGTTCAGTGTCTTATCAATTATGTGAAATTAGCGCCATATCTGCAACTAATAAAACGAAATGAAAACGATTTTTTTTATATTATATAGTCATTCGAATAGCAAAAATATCAAAGACAATATAATAATATAGGCAAACTGAGGGACGAACTAAGATTTGGTATAATATAAATTACAAATGTACAAACATGTCTAAATAAAAATAGCATTATGATTACAAGTATTAATATTTTTACAGCGTGCTAATATGCTTATTTTATATATTTAGGTGTTAATATTTTGTAATTCTATATGTTTTTGATGTTTTATAATAAAAATCTCTGTGCTTTACTTCTCATTTTTCTTAGAAATAAACTAAATTACTTTACTTCAATAAGGAATATAATGAAATTTTTATCCTACATAATTATGTTTCAACGAATTTGTTATTTTAAAATAAAGCACATTCCATATCACTTTTACTTTTATAGGATTCGTATGCGTATTGAGCATATTAAAATAAAATATTTATGATGATCAAACAATAAATTAATAATTTAAATATATTTTTATTGTTGTTTATTTTATAATACGGTTATGGATAACAACACTACTGTTTTTGCTAGGGTCCATGTGACGAACAACAGGCTTTAGTTTCTGTACCGTTGTGCTGGATATTTTTAAAACATTTGTCTCAATTTCCAATTTTGCCAAATATTAATTTATCCGTTTCTTTTGCTTAAAAAAAATTGCTGCTGATATTTATTTAAATGGCGCTTTAAATAGGCAAAATTAATTTGTATGATTAAGCAATGAGTAAATAATATTTCTTATTACTCAATATTTTATTTCTTGAAAAAAAAAAAAAAATGGAATTTCCTAAAAAAATTTAATACATATGACAAAATATATTTATTATACTTTATGTATTGTTAATATTACAGTATATATTTTTGTACGTACATTTATCTAAGCTGTCCTTATTTACAATAATTTAGGGCAATATTTATTGATGTAAATAATTAAAATATCAGCGTTCGCAACATTTGATACAACATTTATTTATTTATTTAAAAAAAAAATATAATATATAATTTTAATAAACATATATTTTTCACTTTTAATACCGAAATATTTTTCCACATATTTAAAAAAAAAAAAATTGTCGTATGATTTATATAACATTGATGTAAAAACATTGACTCTTGTTTTATTAAACTGGAGAACGAGTCCTTGCAAAAAACTTGGTGATATAATTCTCTTGGAGTCATTTGTTTTTATATTTTCAATTTTTTGTTCACTAGTGAATGCACAATTTTATTTCTAGAAATATTTATAAAGCACTTACTGGCAAGCAATGTTTATGGAGTATTTAATTAGATATCTTTGTCTCTTTTCTAACAACTTGAACTAAATGCAGCAGTAAATTTTAACGTTCAAAATCTTTACTAGTTTTTAAACTTTTAGTGCTTATTAAAATATATATTTAAATAAAAAGCATTTAATAAAATTAAAAAAAAAAATATTGAGAGAAAACACCACGAATGACGAATAATTTTAATAAATCGGCAGCTTTTTTCTCTACAAACGTTATTGCATTATGTGGCAAAATTATGAAGTGCATTTTAAAAATTAAAAAAAATATTTAAATACTATTTCTGAACCAATAAAATAATTTTTACAAATGTTGTTTTTTATGAAACGATTACTTAAGCTGGAATAAAATTACAATTTTTAAGGCTCAACTGTAATAACTTTGGTGAAAAAAACAATGCAGTGCTTTAAGGGTATTGTGTAAAAATGTTATTTTATTTTCACTTTTCGAATATCATTTGTACCCTTAGATTTATTTTACGTAAATGTGGATTTAGGTTGTGTCAAAAAGTCTTGGCTTTCTTTTGGATTCCAGTGATGAAAACCTCAGTCAAGGTGTGTTTTATTACCGTCAATAAAATTCTTTATATTTTTATTAAGCCTATTGAAGCACGTATCACGATCCCAGGACGGCGCCCGTCACGGGCCGCGTGTCCTGACACATCGGTTGCCTTGAACCTAGGACACCTCTTACCCGCTGAATCGTAGGGCGAACGTATTTCCTTTATATGTATTTCGGGGTGGGGTACCATGACGAGGGTACCAACGAAGCCCCTGGGACAAGTGCCCGTGACCACTTCTGACATAAGACGTGTGCTAAAACAAAATGGCCTCTAACGTCGTTTGTTCGACACGGCGACTTATGGAATCGAATTCGAAACAAAGTTTTGGAACTTGTGTGTTCATATAAAAAAAAAAGTTTTCTAGAATAAGAACTGTAATACCTGTTCGGGTCGCGTGATAAACGAGGCTTGTTGGAACTGTAACTCAATATGTATATATTTTTAAAATGTATAAAATAAATGGAAACCTGATACACTTGAATTAAATTTGTTTTGGAAAGTATTTTTATATATTTTTTTCTAATATAATTCTCATCAGATTAAACCAAACAAAATTTTCACTTTACTTCAAAATTTTATTAATATTATGCTGTACAACAATTTGCACTTTTTGTCACAGAAATACCAATTTCTTATTATATAAATGTATATGCTTAAACAAACATATAAACTTGAATGTTTACTTTTTATTAAAATATATTACTTTCTATTATTAGATTATGTATAGATAATAACAGTTTGATTTAGTTTATTATTAAACTTTTGTAGTTAAGTGTTACGATATTCCATTTTTAAATTGAGCAGAAAAGTGGAAATTATTTGTGCGAAAAACAATAAGAATTTTACCATTCATGTAGGTTTTTAATAGGTCTCTAAATATAACTAAGCACAAAATGCACGTATGTTTTTTTATTTATGTACATTTACTATTTACAGTAAAAAAACTCTAATTTCAATAATAAATTTTGCTCTTCCACTACATAAATACATAAAAATAAAAGTTATGAAATGTTACTTAAATTAAAAAGTCACTATAAGTAAACCCTTAAAACATTTCTCCCTGTATTTTTAACGAGCAAACATTGACCTACACTTAAGTTTATTAATAAAAGATAATTAAACTCAAAAATTAATGTTAGGCAATAATAATTTATATCAAAAATTAAAATGGCTTGTAATTATACCAGCCGTTAATTAATTAAAATTGTTATTTGGGTCATGCGATATATAATTAAAATATACATTAAAAATTATTGTTGTTATTTTGCGGTATTATTAATAATTAAAACGAAAAATTATTCATCTAATAAGAGCTTTTATTTCTTAATTAAACATAATTTTATTATAATGCCGCTTCTTTATTACTATTATTAAAGGCAATATTAATTTTATTATTAATTAATATTTTGTGTTCATAATATTTATAAATAGCAATGTTTTAACATTAAAATTATATTTACTTCTTTAAATGAATAGTACTAAGATATATATGTATATTTTATGTTCTAATTTATTTTAAAATAAGTGTATTGTTTATGATTACTTGACATTTTATAATATGTATTAGAACGGTAATCATGTAATTTTTACCCAAAAATTCAGTTGCTTTATTTTTATTTAACACCGCGCATATATTGTTTTTTTTTTAATTATACTCCGTAATTTTATATAACTATTTTTATCATTACACAGCCTATGATCAGAGAATGTCGGCGATTCATTCGGTTAGTGAGCGCCAATAATAATTAGCCAGTTAATCACGGCGAAACTGTATACCTAAATAAATTTGCCTAATTAATTAGTTCGCGATGCATTTAATTGACTTGCCTCTCAGCCGTCTCTATATATAGAACATTTTATCTATTTATATTGTATCTCACAAAGTGTTTTATCCTGTATTCTGTAGAAATACTTTAATTAACTACAAAGACATATCTTAAAACTAATTAAAATTCAAGGAATAAGACATGTTTTTCGCAATTTTGCGTATTTCGAAAACTCACTTAAGTGTTCAGTGCGTATAGTGTTCAAGTCTAGCAAAAACGAGCTACGGAACAATGATGAAGATTTAATTAGGCCCCCTATATACATTTGAACACTTAAAATATTTAACGCCGCTTAATCTCGTAATACTCCGAGCATAATCAAGATTATTTCGTTCGGTGCTAATTAAGAAATTTTATTATTAAATGCGATAAGATCATCGTATAATATAATTAGTTGCGATATTTTAACTATACGTTTATGATGATAATACACTATCTGATGTATCGTGTCAGTAATAGTTATAGTAATAAATAACGAATCATGGTAGTGCAGTTGACGCTATGATAATATTTATGTGAACATCTTGCCATTACGATCATGTACGATAGATACAATATGATGTGTAACATTTGTCGGTACAATAGTGTTTGAGTTCTGCACTATATACGACCATCTTAGATTTAAAGCCTTCATAGTTCTTGTGTGAAATATTTTTTTTGCTATTATAAAATATTTACATAAATATAACAGCTACTGAGGAAATAAAAAAAGCTTCATTAGATACAAATTTGAGCTTGTTTTATTATATAATATTTAACTTTACGTTGCATAGTTATGTGCAGTAAAAATACTTAACTACGAATTTTTAAAGTGGCTATCTCGTAACGTATTGCTTTGAACCCCAAAGTGTAATTTGTGATACTATAACAACGCTTGCAGAAAGGCAATTGTGATGCTTTTCAAATGTAAATCTTTTGAGATTTATGGCAGGCGCAAAAAAATGCACTAGACGTGTGACAAAGGCTCACCATATTCCCAGTATGTCGGTTGATGGATAAATTATATGACATTGAAACTTTATTTTCTCACGATCAGTATAGCAGTTGCGTATATGTCAAGTGATCTAGTTGATGGACATGCCAAAATAATTATTAATTCGGATTTCCTGACACGATGGTATTTAAAAATCACTTGGGTCCACGTGGAATTCGAACCATAGTCTTCTTCACTGATCTATCATGCTCATTGAATGTGGATATATAGAATATATTGCGCCAAAGTCAATGTAATTGCTAGTTTTACAAACTGTTTTCTATTACTTTTAATATTATTACGGCTTATTAGTTAGCATGTTATTTACTTTCATATATAGATTATTGTCAGTTAACTTTGTTATTTCTAATTGTTAACTGACACGATGTTTGTAAATGTATCGGGCACGCACGCGGAATAATTGTAATTTATATGTACATATATGATAATAAAGCAGTACATTACATAAATATTTATATATTAAATTTATATTTTTAAGTAATATCAACTATTTAATTATATTATTTTAATAAACATTGCTAGTAAAGGTTAACATTTAACCTTTTGGTTTTTTTAATTTAAATGATGCAAAAACAATAGCTTGTAAGATTTAATATATGTATGGTCATATAATTTTTTTATCTTGAATATTTTTGTACGTTTTATTAAATATAAATAAAACAAGTACAGACTTTACTGTTAACACAACATCGTAAAAAATACAATTTATAATAAACTAAAAACATTAAATTTATTTATTTAATTTATGTTTGCTGTTAAATGTATATTTTTGATAGTAAAATATAAATATTTACTGAAATTAATGTAGGTCTATAAATGTTTTTATTATATCTACTAAAATAAACATTAGCAAAAAGTCAATTTAAAATGCCATAATATTGTATAATATAATATTTCATATATAAAAAGCAGCCATTGTTGTCTGGTGAAAGCTTTTTTCATTTATAGCATTAAAAAATATATATAAAATCGAACCTAGCTTGAACAATTGAAACACGTTCGCCGCGCAATAAAAACTCTGGCGCTCACCGGGCTTTCCTTCAATTAAGCAAGACTATATAATTTGGCCGTAATTAAAAAAAGCGTCTATGTAATTTGCATCGCGGAATATGCACGGCCTTAATGTCCACAACAAATTAAATGAAGGCCCCGTTTTTCTCTTTTAGCGCTCTCCGCCATTGTCCCATAGTTTTGGGCGAGGAAACGGCGCAGTTAAATAAAATAAAGCCTCGGCCATTCGAGTCTAATAGGCAAGTGCACTAACAAACAAAAGGACACGGCCGCAATAAAGATTTTAGCAATTCACGAAGCGACACCACCGGCGGCGTCATTATTTCTGAAGGAAGAAGCCGCAACTAGCAACTTCCGGTTGGACGGGAGGGGGATAGGCCGACCGGTTGAGAAATTTAATTTGACCAAATGAATTGTTAATAATGTATTACGCTCGGCGCGTTAAAATTTTATAATGGGCCTCATAAAGCGCAGACCCTTATTTCGACGCTGAGCAGCGGATTTAATTTAAAACATTAGGGCACCCCCATGAAAATATGGCCGCACTTAGCGGCAGGCCCGCGCCTTGCGTTTCGCGCGTGAAAAATTACCGACTCCCCCTTAATGCTAGACAAATAAACGAAACATAAAAATGTGGCCGAGGTGACTAATGTCAAGATTAGTCTAATTTCGAAATTTCTTAAATATATTTTTATTTATCTATATATATATTAAAAAACATCGTTTTTAAGCTACGCTTATATATATTTTAATATATACATAGACAAATTTTATTGAAAAAAATATTTCACATAGATATAATGAATTAGCTCTAAATATCAGCAATTTTTCTATATATCACACAGCTTCATGTGAAATGCCAATACCAGCACAATAGCCAAGTGGTATAAGTCTCCGATTGACCTAAATGATCTGGGTTCGAATTCCATACGGACCTTGGTGTTTTTAAATTTCTATCATGTCTGAGTGATCGGAATTTGTGACTATTATATAATTATAATTCTGATCGATCAGCACAGATTAGGTCTACCTTTATTTTTTTAATCTTACTGTTGAATATTGCGATGATTAATTCAAAATTAAGTTAGGTCGTTCATATCAGGTTTTGAAAATTTTCTAATAATGAGCTGTTTTTCATCTCATAGAATATTTTACATGTATTAAAAAATGTTAATACATACAATCTATGTATGTTTTTTATTTTGCTTCTTGCTAATTGGTTATATATAAAAAGTCAGAGACTAGTTATTGGAAAATATTTTTATTTATTAGTTACTCTTTTCGGTTATTATTTTTTTATATAAATATACAATAGTTATTGAAGATACATTAACTTCACACGAATAATAACTTAATACATAACATAATTAGCCCTAACTTAAATTTAATAAAAAAATAATTTAATACATAACATATTTAACTCTAATTTAAATTTAAATAAATAAATTTGTGTCTGAAGTAAAATAATATTTTAAAATGTCAATAAATTTATTTTTGAGTAGTCAAAATAAGTCATAAACATTAGGATTTAAATATAAACATAATTTGATATTTTACTAAAGGCTAATAAATCAGTAATAAATTATAAGCTACCAAAGATTTTTATTCTTTGCTGCCACACGCATCTTTACTATCTTAAAAAATAAAAATTTTATATGTTTGTTTATTTCATGAAAAATAATAAGATCAGTATGTTTTCTAATTTAAGAAAATATTTTGATACGAAATGTGACTATTAGTGAGTTACGATGTAAAATACAGAATTTATGATGTCTTTTTATGTATTGTATAGAAAAAAAATGTTTAGTTTAATGTTGAAAACTATATACGAAACTATTATTTACATTTATGTATAAACATATATTACACATTACACACACACACGTTTACAAACCGAATGAGTAAGAGGCGCGTAAATTCAGCGTTAGATGTGTACCTTTCCACGATTTTGCCATCACCTTGCCGCCCCCGTTTAAGGGAAAGTT
The DNA here is from genome assembly GCF_051122295.1 of Plectrocnemia conspersa. Taxonomy (NCBI): domain Eukaryota; kingdom Metazoa; phylum Arthropoda; class Insecta; order Trichoptera; family Polycentropodidae; genus Plectrocnemia; species Plectrocnemia conspersa. The sequence goes on from NW_028277177.1 coordinate 15,739,063, forward strand.
GTTCGCATACATAATTTATACGCAGTTGAAAGCGAGCGAAGTCGATAGATATTTAGGACGTGTCTTTGCCCTAATTTATCTTTGTGAATGCTTGAGATGGGTCGCTTGGAAAGCATCCTCCTACTCCTCCTAAGGGTTTGCATTTTTGATCTGACCCGTCCGCAGTATTGCTTGTTTGTTCCGACGGCACAACCGCGCCCTTTTCACACAAAGCCATCCTAGAATTATACACGTACACATACAAAAGTATATAACTGTAATAATAAATTCATTTATAAACGCAAATTCAATTATAAAGCCCAACTTATCTGTTGCTAATTAACCCATTTGATTGGTAGTTTTGCATTAGAATAAAACCGAAACCTTAATTAAACACGGGTAGATAGACTTATAAATTTCTAAATATACAATTAATAATTCAAAAGGTTAAAGGCGTATCTAAAATAAATATTTATAATTTCGTTAGTAATATTTTTATAATATTTTTTTTTTGTCTTTATATTAAGGGATTAGTTGAAATATAAATACACCAGCATTACGTTTTTTTAGTTAATTCTTAAGGTGCTATTTATTAGAAAATTATTGTGATTGATCTTTGCATTTAAATACATACTTTATTTTAAAAAACAAATTGTTTGTGTGTTAGGGGTTCAGTATTCTGACTCCAATACTAATCCATAAACAATTTTTTTTGTGAAACAATTCTTTTATATTTTGTTTATTAACATTGTCCTCAAATACTAATAATACGTTTTATTTCATTCTTATTTTACCTGTGTTTAATTTTAATCGTCATATGCATAACATTTGTTTAACGCATCAAATTTATTGATCAACTTATTCTACATTATATGTTGTTACTTTTTATTATTTTTTTTAGTGCAAAAATTTTATTATTATATTTTTAGTTTTTAGTGAAATTATTACATAAAGTTTTTACTTAGATAATTTATGATAATTTTTATTATTTTAGTATTGCGATTTAAATAAATTTTTGTACAGTTTCTTCCATAAGAACTTGCTAAAAATTAAGATAACCTAATACTTGATACCATGCAATATAGTTTTGATAATTTACTTAAAAAAAACTATAATTTTTAATTATATCAAATTCGTCATATTTAAAATTTTGCTTCATTTTCTCTGTCTGGAAAATTGTTCACTTGATAATATTAATAGCAAATGTAAAACTTAAACATGGTATGTTTTAAAATAAGATATACTATGAATATATTTGTATAATCTCACTAATGAATTTTAATCAACGTATAAAAATATAACAAGAAAGTTGCGTTACAAATCAATATAGGTAGTTCGTTCATTATGACGGATGTTGATTGATGTTAATGATTTATTGACTCAAATTTCAGTCTGATGTCTGACTATTTAATTAGTAGTTGTTAATCCATTGCAAAACATTGGACCAACACCTGTTATATTAAATACGTAAATAAACAAATACTACATATTAGCAACTACTAATTAATTCAGCAATAGGCTAATCACCAATTTTGATTTAAAAATCTATCCTACTAAAAAAAAAAAAATAATCATTCAATAAAAATACAAATGATATTTATATTAAGCCGTAATATTCATATAAATTTTGGTATTCAATGTTCACAAATATATCAGGATCCATCACAAATAGTCAAGTAAAAAATATATCACAAATAATCAAGTCACAAATATATCACAAATAGTCAAGTGAAAAATATCAGTATCATATATATGATAAAAATGTTAAACATATGGTTCTTATAATTACTCAGTTATTTTACTATTTCAAAGTGTTATTATTAGTTCTTCTTTTTTTTCGGTTTTTCCGTTAAGAGGCCCACTCAAATATAAACCCATCTTAATTTGGGTGGGATCAAAAATATAGGTACAGGGCAACGGAAACATATTAAAAATTAACTTGTTTTTGTTACGAAGCTCACAGGTTTTAATTTACGGACATGCGAACCTTAAATATGCAAAAAAAAAATACAAGCCCATGGGCCCCTAACAGAAAAACCCGGTAGCTTTCCACGTACGCTAGTTTAATGACTAACAAGAAAACGTACACGTTTACGTTATTAAATTATGTTTTTGGTTTTGAAAACTTATATTAAGATTTTAGTAAATTTTTTTATATTTTAAATCGAATTATTAGCTTTCCTAATATAACCTTTAAATATAAATAATAATTTGTAAAAAAACCTTTTCGTCTTATTTTTACTTTAGCATAATGGCAACAGCTACACAGTATTTTATTTGTGTAATTATACATATTAAGTACTAAAAATATATATGAAAAAATCAGAACGAATCAAAATTTTAATTTAAAACATAAAAATTTGAGCGTTCGATACGGACAGCTCGAAATACAATCAAAATAAATTAAAATATTTATGCAAAGCAAAAGTAAGAAAAATGTCTTGATCTGCATTTACGTGATTCTACATATACAAATACTAGTTTTGATATTGTATATTGGATCATATAGATATAGTTAAATTAAAAAAAATAAATGGTTCTAACGTTATATTATATTCCAAACTCTTTTCAATGAGTTACATATATCATTGCTTCATTGCGCTCCTAAAATACATGTGTAAAATATAAATCATCGTTATGTAAGTAATATTAGATAAGGATCGCTTTCTAAAGCTGTACCATGTCTACGAAAAGGGGGAATAATACATGATTGATGTTGTTTCTGATGAGTTTTCTCGCTGTAAATTAACTCGGTTAAAGTTTTATTTGCATAAAACACGTCTATTCAACGCGAACTGCATCGTAATTTCTAATATTTAGCAGCCAAGTTATGCGACGAGCTTCACTTATTCAGTTATCCCATTCATAAATAAATAACAACGCTAGAGCAAACCGGCGCAAAAGCGGATACAACTTTGGAATTTGAAGTTAAATTAACCAAGGCAAGGGACATTTTCCTTGGTTCTGCAGGGTATTTTGCAAAATGACGCTGATTTAAATTTTCAAATCCTTCCACGATAAAGGAGCAAGTTTGGTTAACCGACCGAGGCATAACGCGCTTGATCCTTTCTCTTTAATAATATATTATTTATTAATTAGCTTGTATATTCAATATTATTGTTTCATGTCTAACAAACAAATTGTTTGAGTTTAAGAAACAATAATAATGAATTTTCCTCTTGTAAAATAATATAAATATATATAAGCAATACAAAAATAAATATATATATATATATATATATATATATATATATATATATATATATATATATATATTTGGTTAATATTTCTAGGAGTCGGATTACTCCGCGAAAACGCATTCAACCACATATATATATATATATATATATATATATATATATATATATATATATATATATATATATATATATATATATATATATATATATATATATATATATATATATATATATATATATATATATATATATATATATATATATATATATATATATATATATATATATATCTTATGTATAATTGTTCTAGTAAATATAATTACTATATTATTTTACGTACATATATCAGAGCGCGTGAACAATTATACTAAGCTTTCATTGTATTATACTAAGTGTATAATCGAGCAATTATACACAATAGAATTAAAAATAAAATAAATTAAAATAATAATTGTTTATTTTATTAATTGATGCAAAATTATAAAGTTAAATTGGAAAATAATAAAGTAATTGTAAATGTAACACTTCTTGTACAATTTAATAAATTAGAAGTTATTAATTAATCATATTAAACCAAATTTTATTTTAGTAGTTTTAGGGTTTTATTTTGTTTAGTATATAAAGTACAAATTTGGACTCCCAAAAAAAGAAAACAATAATATAATGTTATTAGCTAAATGCATTATACGATTTTATATACCCGATAAGCAAATGTAAATGGTTAATTCGGACAATAATAATAACTGTTTACTATTATTTTTTAATACTATTATTGCTCTATACTTTTTACTATTACACGATGTATATGAATCCTACTCATCCCGATGCCAATTTTACACTATTGTTACCCTAAATACATTCATATCTATATATACGTTTATTTTTATGTTTATTAATATTATTATTTTCCTCTATCCAAAAACAAAACGTCTGTATCGACCCTGTCGTTTCGTACGCACGCCGAATGAACGAAGAGTTTTATTATGGTCCTTAAGTGAAGGTATTCGGCCTCTATGTCTAAATGTGCTTGTTTGCTTTAGTTAACCAAAGGGTCCGGATTTATGTAGTAATTTCGTTGATGGAAAGTCAGATTTTCGGTGCCGTGTAAGAATGGTCTCTTTTTGTGACGTTAAGTCGATCGAGAGAGACCGAAGGTGGAGTCATTATCAGGACGAGTTCCCTTCGGATAGATTTTATCGCTTTGGACCTTTGTGCCTTTATGGAGGGCCGCAGGCGCGGCAAGCGATCAACTTTATTGACCTCTTGCAGTTAGGTTAAGATTTCACCTTTCATCGTATAAAATGCACATTGTGCCGACTTTTAGATTTATTTCGAATGGGGCCATTTGTACTGTAACAATATATATTTGCCACTATGAATTATTAATTACAAATTATATGATTAGTGACTCAATTGCTTAGACATGTTACATATGACATTTTTAGGTCAACTTATAATTTTTTGTGGTTCCTAATTCCTTTTTTACAAGCTATTTTATTTTATTACATGTATAAAAATATTAAAGCTCTATGGATTATAATTTTAATAAAAAATCGAACAAATAAAATTAAATTACTTGTTTTTTTGAAGAGCATTATAAAAAGGTTATTAAATTCATATAACTTAGTGTCTTTCACACAATTTATAGTCATAGTCTGAAAACTGTAAATTGGTATTTAAAGGAATATTTTAAAATACGCTTGAAATTTCAATGTATTTGTATATGTACATGTAAAACAATAATTTGTATTGTAATTAAAATATCTCATGTGCGTTTTTCGATTTGAAAATAGGTTTTATTATTTTAATCAATTTGGTTAAAATCATAAATAATCGTGTCTTTAGAATATAAAATTGCTAATACTATTTTTTTAATATTTTTTCAAGTTGAAGTACTTGTACTAAAAGGTAATTAAATTTTTTTTAAGATCTGTTTATTATATCCTAAAACAATTTTAAAAGCTATTTTATTGCATTTCTTAAATAAAACGCTTTAAATACATTATATAAAGTTTGTGTATTTACTCACAGACAATATAAATGAGCAAAATATAAAAATAATATTTCCATAAACCGATTTGTTTGTGCATTACCAAAGGATTGATTAGATGCGAGCAAGGATTGGTCAGAATAGTGTACTTCTTTTGAATAAAATTCGCCGAAGAAAATTGCAAAAATTGATCTTACATAAATACACAAACAATTCCTTTTATTTAATTTTCAGATATTCTTAGCTAACTTAGTGTTTAAGTAATTGGTTATTAAAATAAAATTTATTTTACTGAACTATAATAATAGACTTAAATTATAATTGTTTGCTTGAAAGGATTCTGAATTTTGTGCTAAATTATATTAACATTTACTTTAATTTCCAAAATACCATTCCTATTTATAATATTTTGTATAAAAATGCACATTACTAATCATCATATGATGTATAAGTTTTGCGTAATGACTATACTATAGTATTAAACTGTTTTAAGTCAATATTATCAACATGTAAATATGTTTTAAAATTAAAACGAGCAAGAAAAAAAATTACAACGCTACGAATTAATCTCTTGAGTGTTATAAACAATCCCTCGTTAAATTTGTCGTTTTAAATTAACGCCCCCATGAATACATCCAAATTTGAGCTCACGTACGTCAAAGTTTAGGATTAAACTTGTCGAGAGCTCCACTGTGCCACACGTCATTACAACCCTATACGAAACGGCAATTGTCAAGGGAGCCCTCGAGCCCTTCCGTTAGTTATGGTTCATATCCAACAATCTCACACCATACATACACAAATAAATAATTTCGAATATAACCGAACATCCAAAGAATAAATTAATTACCACCACCACAAAACATATTTGACGGCGCGCTAATTTGTTTGTTTACTTTTGTCCCCAGCTTTCGGAAACTTGGGCAGCGTGCTGAGCAGTCTGGGCAGATTTCAAGAAGCCGAGTCTGCATTTCACGAAGCCCTAAGGCACAGACCCAACATGGCCGACGTCCACTACAACTTGTAAGTTTACCTTTGTAATATACTACGAAACGCGAATATAAATTATTACATGATACTAGTAATGTACGACTGAAACAGGTAGTCTGCGTGGACACAACAGATATAATTTAATTGCATTTTCTTCGTAAACTAATAGAAGCGATAGAGTTAGTAACTTACTAAATTACTAGCTTCAAGTTATTTTTTTTTTAATTATTATTTGTTTGTGTATGTTTAAGTAAAAAACATTTTCTAATTTTTTTCTTTTGGTGTGACACATGTTAGCCGCCATGATATAAAAAATATTTAATATTTTAAATATGATCTTTGTGATTATAGTGACATACAAAATTGGCTCTTATTATATTTTCTATTATTTTAAAGGAAAGTTTTCTCTGCCTTTAATATATTCTAATAGCTTTAAATTTAATAATATGCTTTGCAGCAGTTTATATTATTACATAAATTCCTGTGTTGAGTCAGGATCATTTTTATGCTTGGGAAATAATTTTATTTATTTAATTTACTAATATAAATAATAAATGTATCGTGAGTTTTTTTTAAGCCACGAATGAATTTTTATCATGAAACTTGAGCTTTTTCTAATGATAATAATGCAAATAATTTAATGTACAACTTTTTTCTCATATACTTTAAGAATTTCGAATAATTTTTTTTCTTATTTTTTTTAATATTAATGTTCTAAGACAGAGTTTTTTGAAATTTTTCGTTTCGACAATGGCAGATTATAACAAGTACATATTACAAAATAGCAAATAATTATTTTTTAATAATAGGGCTCGAAAAAAATTAATTAAATTTATATGTTTAATATTTAAAAAAAGAGTAATTGCGTTTAAATTTCCATATTCCTAAATCTTAGAATGAAACTGAACACAGCTATTATTATTTCCTTTTCCACATTAATTTTTGGGCTATTCTTTGTTTTTATCACATCGATAAGAAGTCGTAGTTAGAACTAAAATTCCCTAAACTTTACCAATAAAAAGGGAGTATTTATTTTCACTAATATTCAAAATTCGATTTATTCCATGCTGCTAAATTATGTTTTAAACGAGTTTTCTTCTCTTCAATTAGTTTTAGAGTAATCTCAAAAATGCTAAATTGAGAATTGTGATACAGATTTTCTTGCAGGGTTTCGAATCTGAACTAAAACCGAAAAAAATCGGAAAACCGGAGCTGACCAAAAAAAAAATATCGGTTTATTTCGGTTCGGTCAATTTTCAAGCACTTAGTCACAAAAATTTTAAAGAAATCAATTTTAATCCCAAATAAACAAGCACTATCATCTACTGAAACATCCGATTAAACGGTAGATGATTTATATTTTTTAAGACGTAAAGAATTAGCAATCGAAACACTTAGATTGCCTTATTCAACAGATGTGAATATTCAATTTATATTAAATAACTTTAAGCATGTAGATAGATTAGACAGAAAAAAACATATTTTAGAAATTTGTGAGGAAAATAAAAATACAATTGTGGTTTTAAAAGCTCCAGCAACACGGGATAGTGGTAAAAGGGCTTTATATAGCGTTACATTTATTTTGCGAGATAATTTAAATCATTTAAATGAAAATATATTGAAAATTTATAATTAATTAGAGGAACTTTAATTCTTTAAAATAACTCCTTCTGAGAATCCTATATCCTTTAACCGTAAATATACGAATTTGCTTTGTTTACATATGTTTTGCTGAAATAATTATATTGTTATTGTATATTATAAATTATATACTTATAGTTTTAATTATTATACCCTTAATAAATTATTATTTATTTTATATTGTTGTAGCAATTAACATGATTTGCTTATAAATAAAAGAATAAGTTAAATGTTTTAAAATATAGTAAAAAAATATAAAAACATAAAAAATAATTACTCAGAGCTAAACCGAAAACTAAAAAAATAATTACTCAGAGCTTAACCGAAAACTAAAAACCGTAATATCAGATATTTATTTCGGTACAAAAAGCAGAACCGAAACGATATACATTTTTTTAATTGAACTGTAACGTAAAAATCAACGGTTTGATGCCCAGATTTTTTAGTTTAAAATTAAATGTTTTACAACCGTTGCATTTTTTTGCATTAAAAAAGATGGATTCATACCAGATGTTTCAAAATATTATTGCTTTTTAGTAAGCTTCTAATAGAGGTCAAAAGTTTTTGAATGATTTTTTAAGATTTTAATAACTACTATAATTGCCCTTATATTTGATTTATTCTTCTATATACTAAATAAATATTCAGATAAAAAGTATTCGTGATATAAGACAGATTCAAAAAATATTTGTAGGCTTTTTATAAAGTTTTTTTTTTAAATTCGGGTATAAAAACGGGAGTCTAAAATACATTTGTAGCTCTGACAATCTGTAATTAATCGAAATAGATCGATCTGTTCTGGTCCTTTAATAATCTTCAACGATCACCCAGTTCATTGTTCATGAATATTATAATTATATTCACAATAAAAACCTAAATGGTAAATTAAATAATATTTATTATATATATTTCTATTTTATAAAATTTCTTTTGAAATAAAAAACCCATCAAGAAACCAGAAAGCTTATTTTTAACGTATTGTAAACGTATTGAAGATTAAATATTTACCCTTCAAGGTATTTTTATAGGTATTTAATAAATAAAGTCTCTTTTAGAAATATTTCCATAACCATGAAAATAGATTTAAAAAGAGAAATTAAATCCATTGGCAATCAAAAACTGTTGCAACAACGGGAAACATTCTATGCCACTGTCTTTTTAATAAAGCAGATTTTGGTAATTGACTTAAAATATGACATTTTGCTTTCTTACTAAGAGTCAGCACATTTAAAAAAAATTAAACTAAAGTATGCTAGTTATATTTAAAAATCTGATTATTGTTCTTATTACAGGTAAAATTCTTTGAAATTTTTTTAAAGTTTTTTATTACAATCTGTTAATATAAAAATAACATATACGATATTATAAAGCATATATATGTATATATAAATACATATATATAAATAATAATATTAGGGGAAAAGTTATATTAATAATTATTTTCATTACAAGAATGCATTCGCACTTTACCTCTAAACTTTTACACTACCATTAGTATTATAATATGTTATGGGAAATATGTTAAATTTATTATGTTCATAATAACTCTGCATATTACACGTTAAATTCTATAAATCAGATAAATGTAAATTATCACAGTTTCTGGTTCCTGGTTCAAAGTGGAAAGATAGAGGTTAATATCTCATTTTCGCGCCTGAATCTTCCCTTTGGCGGCGTTCGCTGCAGCGAAAGCGTTCGCGAGCCGTTAGAATAGAAGTTAAAGTGAATAACTTTTCGTATGAATTTAATGTTAAGAACGGAAGTACGGTTGGCTTTTGTAACACAAAGCAGCTTTTGGAGAAAAGCAGAGGAGCCCTAGTCTGCGCCGATACTGCGGTCGCTTTGGCCGCAAATATGCTTCTGTTACGTTAAACATGAAAGACACCAACTTTAATTATGTATTATATAACGTCAACCATTGTTTCGAGTCAAAAAGCGTAAATAATTGCATTAATATATTTTAATAGTAATTATGTATTTTTTAAATACATCAGAAAGAAAATTCCTATATAGATTGATGCACGTATATTGCTAGGAAACGATTTATAAATGTAAATAAGAACATTTTTTTTATGTATGTCACTGGGGTACACATGCTCCATTTTAGAGACTGTTTAATTGCACAGCTTACTTGAATTCAAAATTCTTATCAGTATAGTTTTTATGCTGTGTTATTATTACTCATTATTAAAATAATTAATAACTACATGTTATTAATAATACAATAGTGTTTTATCTGCTAAAGAAAACTAACCTTTCCTTCTAAGATTTATTAGTATATTAATATTTACCACTGTACATACTATTATTAGGTTTTCTAGTGAATAAACTTATTTTAAATGAAAAAACAATATACAATATCAATAACTTATTAACTCTCGTTAGTTTTTTATATAAGGCTATCGTTAATATTTTAAAATTTATTGTATACGTATCGTATATTACCTCCACTGCTCCGTTATTCGGCACCAACACTCTGATCGAAGTCTTTTGAAGTTAAACAAGAATAAGCAAGAACACCGAGCATTTAGAACATCAATTATATATATTTGAATAAGCTCTCAGCATGTAAGGAGCGCAAAATTATCCGCAAAATCCGCTTCCCCCGCGCAACAAACGGAATTTTGTGCGGGACGAGATAAACCCTGAAAGAGGGGAGTGTCATTCGATATAAATGAATACTGAAACGCAACAATGAAACACCAACAAAGGATCCTCTGGATATAATTAATGATGTACCTGATTTGTATTTTTGACTTTGTGGCTTAAATGCAATTATTTTTTTATTAAATAATTTTAATGTTATTTAAATATACATTTAATGTGTTATTATAATATTTATACCGCGTTAGTTATGAAAGCTAGCTACATTTATTAGAAAATATTTTATGGTCACGTAACATTTTTTTTTTTTATGTCTAGTTAATGAGATTAAAAGCTCATTGAAAATATATTGTAGGTTTAAAATTAGTGCTAAAAACTGACTTGATTGTAGATTTTTCTATTCAAGCAAAAGCTTTATTGTGCTGCCAAAATGTCTAAAGACATATTCTTGCAAAAAATTCTCCAAGTTGAATTTTATGATTATTTTTGATTCTTAACTGTACGTTTTATTTTCTAAAACTTGTTGTTATTATATAATTTCTGCACAACAATGCACCCCCTGATGCATCAGCAATTTTTTTATTAATTTAACATATTTTACAAATAGTTAAGCTTAACATTAGCTACGCATTAGTTTAGAATTACCGTATTTTTTTTTTACATAGATGATACTGCATTTTTTTTTAATTATTGTAATGCAATTTTTTAAGTTTGTGTTGTCTATGTAAGCTCGATGTTATTTTGTAGCAATAAAAAACATTTCAAATAATAAAGTCTTTTTATGGACTAAAAGGGAATCTAATAATTCTTTGTTTGTCACTAAATATCTTACGTTGTTTATTTTTTATAAATAAACCAATCCTTTAATATACTATAATATTTAATTTTTTTTTTAAAAAAAACATTTTCATAGTAAATCTTATATATGCTATTGAAACTCTTTATCTTAGACACTTCTAATAATGTAATTTTTAATTTCTAAATGGCTGTATTAACCCTTTGAGCAGTATCGCTGTACATGTACGGTGGACGATCAATCACTGCTTTGAGGTACCCTAGATAGTTTTATAATTACATATATAACTAAAGAAATAATTAATAAAAAACGTTATTTTTATTTTATTTGCTTTAATGCTAATGATATAATATTAATAAATATCAATAAATTAAAGAGTACGAAATAAACGAACGTTTCAAAAAATATTTTATAAAAAAATATTGCGAGCCTCTGAATTGATACAAATTTTTGTTTACGTCGAATAGTGTATGAAAAATATGTAAAATAAATCAACGAAATTAAATAATAAAAAAATGTTAAAATTAATTATTGAAACGTACGAATATAAAAAAAACAGTAAAATAAATTAAAGCTATAAAACGGCGAGAATCACTAATTTTTCTATATATTTTATTTTTTATATAATATATTTTATATTGCATTTTTTTTCTATTTTTTTTTTTTTATTTATTAACGTAATTCCGCATGAGTATAAAATTACTCATTCTACGGTTACATTTTAATACAATATTAATAATATAATTTATATAATGCAATATAAAATAATAATAAATAAATAACAACAGAAATATATATAATAAAATACGTAAAATTAACTCACTCCCAGGCGTATACTAGCAAATTAACAAATGTGTATAAATTAACTCACCACTCAAAAGGTTTATAGCGTCTTTATGTATGTATAGCCTAGTATATAATACAATAGCTTTTATTTATTGTAGTTATGATATAGCATTAATTTTGTTTTTACATTACATTAACTAAATTTTTTTTGCTTATGAAACAATCGATTATACATTTAGGTTTTCTTACAAGTGGCATGAAATATAAACAGTGAAGTAATCCAATGGTAATAGGCTCTATGACTAACTACTGGGTTGGAATGTAGCGTTAGTCGACTAATGAACAAACCAGAACGTGGCCAGGATTGCATAAAGCGCATCGCACAATGTTCGCAGAATGTATGAAATCTGAAAAAAATTTCATTTATATATTTCGATGAAAAGTGCATTTTAAACACAGTGCGGTACGTGATGGTGCTCGCTCGTGTAAGGTCGTTACGCGACCGACTTAATAAAATATTCAGAATTTAATTAAAAACTCGTCGATCCTTCTATATATGTATAGTATAAATAAAAAATATATAGGGTAGCAAAACTTGCTTTAAACATTCACTAAAACTAAATCTGTTACTTTCTATAGATATATGTATGACTAAAAATAAAATTAGTTTAGCATAGCATTTAAAGTCTAAAATGTTTTAAAGAATGCAATTTCGTCGTTCGTTAAGTTTTATCAAAAAAGCATGCGAGCACATAGTCTTATTTTATTCTTTGTGTTAGGTAATATATTATAGAGATTTAAACAATATTTGTACTTTTTTGATACTCGATGGTCCTAATTTAATTTATGATAATAAATAAATGCATTTTTTTTACATACATTATTATTTAGAGCTCTCTTAAATTTTCTCTAAATCTATCCTTAAATAAATAATCGTTTAGAAATAGAAACCTTATAGTATATTAAATAATCAGTCTTACAAAAATAAAAAAAGCTCTGAAACCTATTTATAAATATTCAAAGATAATTTTACTAAGAATCTAACTAATTATGTTGACTTGTATATTATTTATTTTATTTGCGCAATTTGAATCATATTTTTTTAATAATACGTTGCAGTCATATTTTAAGCATAATAAATTTAAAAATATTTACTGTTTTATTAAAAAATATATGTTATTAATAATGTAATATCATTTTCGTTTTGATAAAGTTTAGTGGAATCTTGTATGATATATAAGCGTATTTATCCAACAGAACTTGAATTAAATTTAATTGAAAACTGTGCATCGTCTTCTATAATATTTATTTTTCATTTTAACTTTCCGCAAAAGTCTCGTATATATGAGCTTATTTTTGCTTTATTTTAATTAATATCATATTATAATATATTACAGCAGTTAGCGTATACTATGTAGGACTATATATTCAGTCGCAGAAATTACAACAACGAGAAAACTTTTAATGACTTTACGAAATCTCCAGAGGGCCATTGTTCGCCATTATTCAAGCCACCCGCTAATACAACAGGAGTCATCAGAATGAAAATTATCATTTTCGTTCTTATTACTCTGTCGGCATTATCACGTTTTCGACAAACGTTTCGGTAATACCACAGCTCGACGGTGGTCCGGTATGAATTTTAATGTGTATGTATAATTCCCTCTGTACAATGTGCACTCGAGCTTTTAAGAGAGCTGGAAATGCTTTGTTTTCCAAGTAGTGTTTTTTTTTTATATAATTATTTATATATTTTTCTATATGTAATAATAATAAACTGCAATATAAATATTCTTAAATTAACGTAATTTGTTTTCACTCGTCAGTCGCTAAAATATTTTACTTGAAATGTGTATTTAAAAGCATTGTTTCAAATATTCCGATTTTATTCTGATAAAGAAAAACTGTATATGGTTTTCTTTGTGTGGCTATTATACAGGCAAAATAGTGTCGTAAATTTAAAGCATAAAGTAAATGTAATTTATGAAAAAGAATAGGAGTCTTATTATTTACACTGACAAACTTGTTTTAAAAAAAATATTAACCAATGGTATCAATAAGAAACAGGCATCTTGAACTATTTATTTATAAAAACTTTATTACGAATGACAAACATATAAAAACAGTTATTTAAAGATAAGGTTATCTGGCACTTTGTTGTGTGCTTATGATTATTTTCATGATATATTGTAATATAAATATTTTTTATACTTTAAATCTTTATTTTTCAAATAACCGTGTAAATATATCGAACTGAAAATTACTGTCATGCAGTGGTTTTATTTACATGACACGTTTTAATTATGCAGATATTTTAATGTATGCACGGTGTTTTAATTGAGACGTTTTATAATAGCATCCTTTATTGTCAACACGCATAACATACTAATAAGCTTTCGTGCATAACAAAGACACGGAAGGCGTTTAAAATCCATGTTAAAATAATGGATTTTGCAGATTATTGCATCATTTCATGTAAAGATAGCGTTTGCTATTAATTTATGTATGGTGTTTATATTATGCAAAATATATTTTATATATTTTCTCTTATAGTCGTAACACAAAACTAGATTTTTAGCTATTGTATGAAATAAAATTATTTAACTAATTATTATTTTGAAATATTTTAAATTGCAAAATATTTAGCTTTTTTTACTACAATAACTATATTAAGCGATCTTTTGTCTTAAAAAAGAAATTATTTTACTTAAAATAAAATTGTTATTGCTTATTTAAGTGAACTTTAATAGATTTTTTTTTAAAATGGTGCAATTTTGTTTTTTGCTCAAAGAAATATAAGGCATTATATTTGCAGCTAAATGAAAATCGCAAATTTAAACTTAAACTTGTCATGATCAGATTTTAAAAGCGGCCTGGTTCTTGATTTATTAGTCATTAAAAAACCCTAACTTTGCATTTATTTTATGCACATGTTTCTGTCTTTCACGATTATAGTATTGCGTTTTTAAGCATATCATTAGTAAACGTATAAATTATTTTACTATTTACATACACAAGCTTTTTTATTTCTTAAACCTTAAAAATTCTTTGTTAATTGATAAAATTAGCTCGCTAAGTAGATTAGTTATCGAATGAATATTTAATATAATGTATGATGTTTATAAAATAATTTTAAATCAGGTCTTTTGGACTACGTTTGTATGTGTTGAATGAAGATCGACTAATGATTTATGATAAAGCAGCCTATTTTCTCCCGTTCGGCGCTCATATCGGGAAATCTTTTAATTCCCGAAACGACGGTCGAAGTTTGCTATGCAAATGAGGATATCCGTCCGCACCCCCAGGATCCTATTTCAACCCACACCCCTACCCAGCCATGGAGTCAAGGGATAGGAGTACCTTCAAAGCGTTGCATTCCATGATTTGTAATAATTTGACTTTATAATACCTCGCTTAAGCCATATTTACACACTAATAGAATATGTATTATATATTACGAGAAATATTTTCAAGCTATTGATACAAATTATAAATCAATTTATTTTGTATTCAACTAATTATATAAACGCCCAATTTACTGAGCGAATAACAAATTACTTAATGTAAATGTAAATACAATATTTCAGTATAAATATCGTCGATTTTTTAATGTTGCTATCTGTGACAATGGATGACCTATTATTTCTTATATATAAGCGTTTAACAATAAAGTACAGTAACTTTTTGAGAATTTCTCGATAAAAATGCCGAATTAAGAATTATCATTTCCTGAGAAACTTACTGATTACTCAAGAATTTTTATATAGGCTTTTTAACTTAAAATTAATTTTTTCGAATGTTTTTAAATGATTTAAAACCGCTACATACTGCACCATAAGGAAACATTAGTCTATGCTAAATGTTTTTAAATATGCATGTTTTCTTGGAAGCTTTTAATAGTTGTCAAAAATATTTTAATAAGAAAAAATTTTAGAGGTTTTTTAACTACTCAAATTGGCCTTATATTTGTTTTAATGATCTATAAATAACAATAATAATTAGATAAGAAGCTTTGCGTGGGAATCGGCATATTGCAAAAATGTATAAATGTATGGAGACTTTCCAAGGAGTTACGCCATAAAATTCACCTGTCGGCGAACTTAAATCTCGTTTTTTCAATAATTCAAAGAAGATTTCACATTTATATTGTATAAATATGAAAAATATAAAGTAGCAACAGCTGTTATTGACAATATTTTCTATGATTGGAATAAACAAACGGGAGCCCTAAATTCCTTCATAATTCGACGCTCTGTATTCAATTGAAGTAAATCGATCCATTAAGGTCCTTCATCGTTAACAAACCATCATCATATTAAATGTGGTTCTCATTAAAAATCATCCAATTCTCTGTACATAATTTACCCTAAGTTCTTGTCTATAAGCCGCGGCTTATCTAAGGAAAAAAGGTGTGAAAATGCAAAAATAGAATATCGGCTTATACACAAACTCAATTTTATTAAAAAAAGTTATACATTTTTCAAAAATATTTTTTATTAATTAAAGCCATCAAATTCTTCATCAGATTCAGTATTAAACCGGTCTAACAAACTAACCCACATGCTGTTTGTTCATTATGAATGCAATAAACAGATACAAGTTAGCAGTACATTTTAACAAAAAAATATCTTCTCGAGCAGAATATATAAACCTTGCATTTGACAAGATTAATAACTGACACAATACTTTTAAACGCACGTCAAATGTTCTTAAGCCTAATCAACACATGATGCTTTGTTCAATAGTAACTGCAGTGTGTTTCTAAGACAATATACAAATACAATATTTATATAGTCTTGTTTTTTTTATTACATATGTATTGCTTGCATATATTGCATAATCTTTTTAAGTTTTTAATTTAAAAATATATTTAATTATAAAAAAAAATTATAATACGATAATTGAATTTTTTTTTTAATCTTGGCTGTGTTGTTACTTAAAGTAATTATAGTATTATTTCATAGAATATATTTATTCAAAAGGGGTGTTCCTTTTTTCCGGGGATCAGTGCCGTTCGGTATTGATGCGATTGGACGTCACGTAAAGGCAACGAAGCACGTGCGGCCCAAATCGACCACGAAATCTGCTACCAAGCTGGAATACTATCTGAACAGGGCCGGACTCAACTGCCCGCGGGCGATCGTTCCAAAAAGTTTAGTTTCAGATTTTGCGACATTGAGCAACGGCCTCAGTTTCCGCGCAGGACCAAAAACGTACACGTACTACATTACGTATGTGGCGCCAGTGTGCCGCATGGTAATTGGTTATATGGCGGTTCTGAATTCAATCAAGGCTGTGGTTTTATTTTTTCAGTACACAAGTTTAAAAATTGCACGCGCGTTGACATGCAACATTACAATTTGGCACGCAGTGCTTGAAGAATTCTTGAAAACAATTCAAGTCCTTAAAAATGTCCTTCTTGGAAGGAGTATTTTTCAAATTGTTCTACCCGTACTAATTGCAAACGTCGTCTTATAGCGTCATAGCACGATTTCAACTAAGTAAGCTGTAATATACAGAAATAAAAATAAGTGACATATATTTTATTGATTCTAAACTATTAATACTGCCTAAATAGATTTTTAATGATAATCACAATATTAATATGTCAGATTAGTAAAATCTGTAAAAATCTAATCTGTGATGATCGATTAGAATTATATAATATACACTAGGTCTGATCTTTAAAAACAAGTAGGTTTATATGTGACTTGCACTTATACTACTAGTCTATTGTATTGGTTATAAAATATTATTGTAATAGTAGTTGGATCTTCACTTCTTTTCAGGTTCTTACAAGAAAACTCAGTTCATCTACATACACCTTTTTTCCAAATGGTTCGTTTAGAAAGTGGTAAAGTTATTTTACAACGTTTTGCATCGCTTCTTATAGAAAAAATATAATTTAAATAATATATGTTTCAGAAGTGGTTGCAGATGATTTTTTAAGAATTTAATTTACTTTATTACCTAATTTTTAAATAGTTCTTCAATTTATTTTTAAATTTTTTTCTCAATAGCTAATATGCAAATTTATGATATTTTTCTCCTAAATTAAACAATAATAAAAGGTGATTTTATGATATTATTTGTAGTTTTTTTTAAATATGTTCAATTAAGAAGTTGATTAAAAAAATCTATTTAAATCTAGATTTATAAACGAATTACAATAAATATTTTTACTAATTTCTAAAAATTTATTTAATTTACAATGTTAATAATTTCTGATATATGAGATATTAAAAATGTTTATATCAGTTAAGTTAAAAAAATATTTTGTATAAAAAGCTTGCATTCTAAGAATATAAAACAGTTTTTAATATTTTTTTAATCCTCAATAATTATTTCTTTTACTATTAATTATTGATAAACTACTGTTTTATAAGTAACATATCAGCCAAAATGTGTTAAAATTTGATTACGTATGTATACAATTATAAACCTGAGCCTCTCTCAATATATACATATATATATTTTGAAGGAATCAGTATAGAAGATATATCTTTACAGCAAATTAACCACTCACAAGTCACTAATCTAATGCTCTGACTGCTAGACTTTTTAACCACTTTTTAATTATCAGATTAAGAGTGATAAGAAACACATTGTTTCAATAAGTAAAGAGTAGGCAATTTATATTTATAATTAGATATATGTATCTGGACGAATTATATAATATACTTTTAATACCAATATGCAAACAGTTTTTTTATAACGATTATCTTTATTTATTCAATAAAAATGTTAATATTTTTTAATAAAATTGAAACATTTAGTCCTAATAACAGCAAAGCGTTATTAATGACAACTTGATAACAAGGCATTGTAATTATTATATACAAGTTTCCTAAAATTAAAGACAATTACTATTCATATTTTTATTCCGAAAAGTTAAAATTATATAATTACTTTCATTCTGGTTAATTATTTTATTTGACATTTAAAGTTCAAGTATAAATAATCTTATTATTTTGATTAAATAATGTCTGTATTTAAAACTTTTAAAATGTTTGTTGTTATTTTTGTAAAAAAAAATAAAGTTAAAAATTTTCAATTAGGTTTTATTTCATTTAATAAAACACAATTCCTATACTTATATAAAACGTCATAGTTAATGAAATATTCTATCCGACAGAAGTAATGGCCAATTACGCGATCGATATAAATTTATGACGCAATATAGCGCAAATTGGAAGTATACTGAGAGCAATTTCCCGATGTTATTGACTGATTCTTTCTCGTTTCGCTTTCCTTCCCCTGCCTCTACTCATCCGATCGTTATGGAAATCTGAATGAATTATGGCCGAGTATTAAATGTGTGAAAAAAGTGTCGCGCTTATTTACTCAAAGTATATATTATACAGATGTAGTATATAATAGATGCGTCACTTAAGCCTGGAATACGTATTCAAAGCACGGTGGTAATTTTTTTTGAGCCAGAAGTGGACTGGGGAGTGGAGATTTAAATTTAAGAATGTAATAAAATATATACTCTAATCAAAAATCAATTTAGTTATGAGATATAATTTGTTTAATTATGATTACTCAATATTAAAACTAAAGTCTGCAAAACTCAGGTTTTAGAGATTATAATTATTAAATATAATTATATAAATATCATGATTATTCCTTTTTTATTTTATTTTATCATTGATCTTTAGACGTCAAATTACTTTTATTGTCAAATGTTAAGACTAGGCATTTATAAAAATTGTATATTTTGCACTAAAATTATATATAAAAACTTAATCCCAAAAAATATATATTGTCAATTTAAATCGAAGTAGAAGCCTTGATTTGTGGTACTACAAAAAGTATTGAGAATCAGGCTCTTAAGTGACGACCTTTTAAGAATTGAAGATAAAAAAAATGGAATATGCTATATTGAACGGGTATTCACGTCAGATGTACTATTGATGCGTCACTTATGGGGGTAAATTTCTTGGGGGCCAGATGCGGCCCGCAAAAAATGCGGTCCATGCCGTGGGTGGGTATGCAAATTTAGGGAGCAAGAGTGTAATTTGGTGATTTTGTCAGAGACGGATTGACGTTTCGGACACGAGTGTCCTCGCCGACGTCCTTTGTCACGGACGTTTCATATTCAAATTTATGCTCGGCAATGTTTGGACGAGTCGTTTTCAAGGACCTTCGTCATATCCGACGGGCCCTTGATAAAACGATTGTCTAGCTGGAACACACCCCTAGCCCCGGACGGACAGCTACCTCCCACCCCTGAAAACTCGACCCCTTTCAGGGGTGAAAACTCGGGTGGCATCATGCGAGACGTTATTGCCAGAGAAGTGGCTCAAAATTGACGTTTGAATACATGTGAAGGAGGTGTAATGTTATATTTCAAATATGAAGTATAAAATTTGTGTTAAATATTATATACATATATTGTATGGCAGGATGTATGTATGTAATACACTAATGTGTGTATCAAACTGCGTGTAATTGACATTGGGTTTCGTGCGGTAAATTAGTATATGAAACTTGGTTATTTGAAGATAATTGACAATGTGGAGCTGTAGAGTGTGTATATATGGCGTGATTGGTATTAATTATTTTGAAGTACTGTAGTCCAAGTAGTGATGATGATTGAATTTATACAACGATAAACAAATTTACTTAATTTAATTTACTAATTTTAATATACCCCGTAAATAATAAACAATATACATAATATTACAGTATCTTATTAGACCTATAAAATATATAATATTATAGTACAACAATAGTTTTTTTTATATTTAAATTTAATATTGTATTTCATACTTAAATTTTTCCCATTATTTATTTATTATATGAAAATATTTGTAAAACTAATAGTTATCTACATTTTAGCTATACTAGAAAACTTAAATTCAATTGAAAAGACTAGTTATTTTTAACTATGATACATATTTAATTCGAAGTATATGTAAAATATATTTTTTTAAAATAAATTAAATGCCTTATATTATTTTATTTTTTAAAGTAATATAATAATATTTTTATATACCAAATTATTCAATATTTAATTAGTTTTAGTAAATCTATAAGTCATAACCTTAGAAAATTGTAAAGAATTTATCTAGTTAAGCGATATGCCTCACTTCCCCTATCTTTTTTAAGATGATAATATAAGCATAGGTTATTTTAGTGTAAGTCATGCAATAAAATCGAGCTTTAAGCATTTTTTTAATACATATATGATATTCACTATGAACTGAAGAAGCTTAATATGTACAATCTAGCTTGTTTTAAATTATATATTCCAGTATTTATATGTAAAATAATAAATAATAAAGAAAACCTAATTTATAATAATCGATAAGATTATACTTACAAAATAATCGATAATTTGAAACGCGTATTTCATATTAGTAAAATTTACATTTATAATATAATTTGAAACTCGTTAATAACTTTAAATACTCAGAAAGTATAAATCAAAAGTTTATCAAATATCTGTGTTCAAGGATTGATATTTTAACACTTATTTAGTAAGCATGAAAACGATAATAATGATTTTAACGTCATATTTTATCATTAGTTCTGAACTTTTCAGAATTATATTTTAGATTTTTATAATAAATTTATTTGTAATGATTACGAATGAACTTTTATTATATATGTAACATCTATCTGCTTTAATTTATTGTTCATTGTGGCATTTTGCAATTGAGTTTATTTTTAATTGACAATGAAAAACTCACATGGATACCTGCAAAAACTTTTGCAAATTATGTAAAAAATTACTTTATACTTAAAACATTATTATCTTTAAAATATCCCTCTTTATGCATGTATTTTATATAAGTATTACCGTTATTCTAATGTCATAAAATCTTCCATTACATGGACATAATTAATGTGCGTCGAAAAAAACGCATGCACATAAGTTCGTCTCTTTCGAGCTTCCCCGTCTGTGGCCAAGGGGAAATATGTTCACCGAAGGGTCGGTTCAAAATTAAAAAAGGGTTCTAGCAAACGCGCTCGCATTCCTAGGGTCCACACCGCATATTTTTATTGGCCGATAAAGCCCTTCGCTCCGGGGCCACAAAGGGCCTCTCCATTACGTATAGCCGGCCGGCCGCATCCAGTTTTTCATTAATTTCCAATTTTTCCGCCCCATAAGTAAAGTCACGGGCAACTTTTCCACGAATTGATTTATCACCAGCACCGCCCCATACAAAACTTTCGCAGAATATATTCCACGGCCAGCCTCTTAAATTACATATGAACCGTACGGTATAGTGGCGTATTTAGTACGTACACATGCTATGCGCCGACTGGATAATTGGCTTTATTTATATCGCGACACGAAAGCATGAAAGGGACGAAGAGTACAGTGAAAACAGTAATTTATCGACAAAAAAGTAATAATTCAGCGGCTTGTTTCCATTAAAAATATACAATAAAAAATGTAAAAAACTAGCGCAATGTAAGAAACTAGCGTAAAACAACTTATATTTTAACTTACTAAAACTAATGTTTTTTGGGGATTTTTAAATAACACGTTATCTTTAATTCACAAGCAGGGATTTAAACTTTACCTTTTTTTCTTAAAGTTTAAAGCTTAATTTATTAGTATAAGCACAAAATGCAAAAGCGCATATTGTTTTAGAGGGTAATAACCATATATCAATGGTTTAATATATTTAGCTTGTTCTTTTTCTGGGGTCATGTCCAATTCTAGACCTCGGCAATCACCTTGTTGGTTAGTTCCAAGTAATTCTCTCGGTCTTTGGCTGCAAGAAGCACTTCTTCGGCTGTCAGCTCCATCCATAGGCGTATATTTTGCAACCATGAAAACTTCTTTCTTTCGATATATTTTTTAACTTAAATTTTTTCCATTATTAATGTATGAAGAAGCGAACTATAAGTAAGGGAATTTGGTCATTGGAGACTATATACGTGAAATTTTTAGCATACGCATTAAAACGCTTTCAGTCTATTTATTGTAATATTGTTTTAAGTTCTGATCTCGAACCCGTATAGTAGCACTAACCGGACATATCATTTAACAAATTTATTTCTGGTCTGAAGATGTAAGTGCTTGTTTGTAAAACCGGCTTTAAATTTTAAAAGCTTATTAAAAACAATTTATATGCTGACATTAAACCCTTCGCCAAGATCAATTTCGTCATTTACTGAACTACCCAGATATTTAAAATGCTTTACCGTCTATTTTATCTCCTTTAGATCTCTATCTAAATGTACATAAATTAGTTTTTCCACTAAAATTGTAAAAGGTTGTGTTTTTTCACTAAAATTGTAAAAGGTTGTGTTTTTTCACAAAAATTGTAAAATGTTGTTTACTTATTTCTCTTCAATTATAACCAACAACGTTTTAAAATATTTTTTTTATTTTTTTATATTATAACTAATAACAAAATTGTAAACATTAAAATGCTTATAAATCAGTAACATTAATATATTTATGAATTAGATTATTTTTTTGAAAGATTTGTAAAGAACGATAACTTTTAAATGTGAATGTGAAATACAATAAATATTTTCTGTATGTACCTATGCAAAAAGAGCTACAAAAAATTGTTTAAAATTGAAAAAACGTCTTTTACTGAAGTTTTGCAAATAAATTATTAATCTCGGCAATGTATTATTTTTAAGTTTTAAAAAATAAAAAATCTAGAAAGTGAAAATCAAAATTTATTGACTGTATTGTCAACGAAAGTAAAGCTGTATAATGTATTAAGCTATGCTTTTCGAAAATATGTTCGCCGAATTTGTAATTAATTTATATAAATTTATTAAAGCACAATTCTTTAAAGTAAATAATTTTAAGTTTTAAAAATTCTTACTATACCATTTACACATAATAGTTATATACATTCTTTATTCAAAGCATTAGTTAAATTTAACTTCAAAGAGATCATCGCTCCCATTTATAAGCCCTTCATTGCCTTAACCGATACTTTTATTATTCATCGTAAATTCAAACAAGATTATAAATGCTCTATCATATATAATATAAAATATTTTATCATTACGCTCATTTTTACGATCGAGATAATCTCGCCGCGTTGCTGAGTTATTTCCATACTTTTTTCCCCCGTAGGAAGTTCGCGTAATTAAAAATCGAAACAGGGCCATTATTTTTTACGGTTTGGAAATTTTCCCAGATATCGACGTGCCACTAATGGCCGAAATAATATCATCGACGTGAAATATGAACGAGGGCCGCGTACTAAATCACGACAAAGTTTACCGCCTCAGAGTCTTGGATTTCGCGGTCGATCGCGGCCCCCGGCCGCAAACCCATCTGCCCCCTAAACCAGCGATCCTCAACCTTTTTCTCCTACGTCAACACTTAAGAACCTTTCGAACTTCAAAGCAACATTATCTATTTACTAGATTTTGTTATGTTAAATTAAAATATATTATTAAGTTAAGTAAATATTGCTATGTTTGTAACCAAGTAATAGATAATGTTGTTTTTGATATGGAGATTGCTGTTTTCACAATAAATATTAAATTCTTTATAAATATAAAATTGTTTATTTGTACATTCTTTGTTAGTGAATTTATAAAATAAATAAAAGGCCTGTGTATATTTGATTAAATTTGTAACTTGAATAAGCTAAAAGCACAGTTTTTTTAATAAAATTATTTAAATAAATCTTAAATTGATTATTTTCTCTTCTAGCATGGTGGAATATTATTATATAATGTTTTATAATATCAATTTACTGTTGCTTTTTTCATACTTTTAATAATTATTCCAGGTGGTATTGTAAAGACGTATTAGGTGTATTAGGTCGTCATCTTTATATATAAAATGAAAATAGTTATTGATTCTGATATTGTATAACTGTTTAATTGCTTGCTTTCAAACATATTTTTTTCGAATGGTTAAGCAGTATTTTAGTAATACTAATTGCCACAATTAAAAATGCATAAGCCATTTCTTGTGCTTGCAAGAAAAAACCAATTAGATTTGAAAAATATATATTTATGCACTATATTATATTTTGTTTAGATGGCAAAGAAAATGGCCAGGTGTCAGGACATCAAACTTTTACTTTAATTTATAACGATTAAAAAGATAGAGTTAAAATATTTCTGTGTGAATGTAGTAGGAAATAGTAAAGCAATATTATTATTAAAAATTGTTTAAATATGTTGCTAACCCGTCCTTGACGAGTTTATGCCGCTTGCATGTAGTAATAAATATAATGCATTTTTAGAGAAAATAGTGAATATTGTATATATCTATTAAGCTATGAAGCTTTATTTATTGTACTACTTTTCACTTTGTTTTCATCAAAAAATTACTTATTTATATCGTTTTTATTCTTTAAATAAATGTAAAACTAGTGATATTTCAATCCCTATATATTATTTTCAAACTTAAATGATAATTATCTTTAAGATTTGCTAATTATTTCTCATCTACCATAATATTGGGCAACTTTTATTTAAATAACTGACCGTTTTCATAACTATTGTATATAATTTAAATTTTCATTTCTGCTTTTGTAGATGACGGTACTGACATAATGCTTATAAAAATAATAAATGCTTATGTACTATTATTAAAAGGTAAATTACTGAGTACTGAAAAGTAGACACAAGTCTGGATAAAATAGAATTTATGTTTAAAATTTCCAATTGCGAATTATAAAATTATATTTTAATAATAATATTTAAAGAAATTATATTTAGCAAAATATTAGCAGTTTTGTAAATAAAAATGTGGAGACCACACACAGATGCCCACTTTGAAAGGGTCTAATTGGCAAAACTCACGTTAATTCACTGTGACCAAAATGATCATCCATCAACAAGAAAACAAGACAATAGCTTAAAGGATTGGGACCACACAATAGCTCTTTGTACGACCAGAAAATTACATAAATAAAACGAAGTGTTCTTACTGTAAATATTCTCCGTCATTAAAAGAATATTTATTTGTTGTAAAACGGTCACGTATATAATAAATCACTGAATCCGCGAGATTCCAGTTGCAGTATACGACTTTGGACAATGCCCATCAAGCGAATGTCACTTTCTAAATGCGTATACCTATTTCGCTGTTCTAAGACACGAGTAGATCTATTGGCTGAATGATCTCTGCATGAGTGTGATTAGTCAGCAAGTTTTAAAGCCCTGGATAATTGAGCCTAGACTCTGATGAGGAAAAGGCAGTTTCAAGCATCCACTTGAAGACTCCTGCATACACTCGAAGAGACCAATCGACGCCCGCTGCTTGTCGATAACATACGTTCAGGACGCACTTTGCTGCCACATTACTCCATTTTCCATGACATCATCCCTTCACTGGCTGCTCTACCCCCGTTCGGAGAAAACATCTCGCCATTTATCGTCTAAATATAATCTAATAAAACTCTAAGTAGATTTCAATGCGTCTTACTGGGTACGTAGTTACACTTCTAGATTTCTCAAACCTTAAAAAATAGTAATTATAAAAAATATATAATCATGATAATCAAAACCATGTAATTAAAACCTTTAAACGTAATTGTTGTGTACTGATTTAGTATCACTGTCGTTTGAGTGATGGATTAGTTTGAAAAACTTGCTTTCAATATGTTTAAAATAGCCGCGTAATTTACAAATTCTGCTAACGCTGTTTCTGTATATGAAAATATCACTTAGATTCAAGCAAAATGTAGGAAAGTAGTCTTATGTATTAAAATCAGAAAAAAATTAATGATTAAAACGGAATTTGTTGTTTCTAATGTAGTCATTCCAAAAAATAAAAATAAAATGGATTTGATAAACGTTAAATGATTCACAAATTATTACTGTTGAAACTGGTATCTTAAGATAAGGCTAGTGAAACTAAAAATAATAAAACAGTCAGACTTCAAA
Organism: Plectrocnemia conspersa; assembly: GCF_051122295.1. Lineage (NCBI taxonomy): Eukaryota > Metazoa > Arthropoda > Insecta > Trichoptera > Polycentropodidae > Plectrocnemia > Plectrocnemia conspersa. The sequence continues at coordinate 15,765,890 of NW_028277177.1, forward strand.
CTAAATTTATAGAGGTTAATTTGGTGTCCTTTAAAAAAACAACTAAAAGTATTTTAAGTCAATTTAACTATAAAATGTATTATTACTTTTAGACAATATAATTTTACTCATTTTTAAAGTACCAAAAATACGTTTTGCTACTTTAAAAATATTAAAAAATACATTAGCTTATCAGTGTATAAAGCTGTTCTTTATCTTCTGCGTTAAAATGTTGCGGATTCCTGTCCCAAACAAACGAACGGGTCCGGGAGTCCCGAACCGGAGCAAAACCCTAATAAGCCCCGGGGGAGTCGTGAGACTGCGATCACATTGTAAATCAGCGCCAGATTATGGCGGATGCTATTATTGAGGCTGTATACGCCTTTATCGGCGGCCTTGCGCTCGGCGGTTAAAGCAAACTGCGATTTTGTCCTCATTGTTGGTTAGCTGGATGGTTGAGGCTGAGAGATTTAAAGGCTGCTTAGGGTGCATTCATTGAGCGAGTGCAGGTGTATGTTTCTTAAGCTCGTTTGTGTAATAGATAAATGGATTGTGAATTCTAGATTCTATAATAGAATCCGCTTGAAAATACAACATTATTATAAATACCGAGAGAAATAGAGTTAGCTGACAATGAACCGAATCCTTTATGTATTTTATGTGGAATAATATTGTTAAGTCAGTAGCTTAAGTCGTAATGTTAACGATAAAATGATTTATATAATCTTTATTTTTTTTTAAATTATTATTACTATGGGTCATAACACTAGATACTCAATTCTGCATTTTAACGAGTTCTAGACTTCAATATAATTTAGTGCTTAACGTTTATGAGCTAAATGGATACTGATAGACAATTGTAACAGGTATGCTATAAATCTATTACCAAATAAATTTATAAAAAAATACTTATATGTTTAATTAATAAAATTATTATGATATATAAAACACAATCAATCTAATTTAAAACAATTTGTTTGCGTTGATGTCAGAGGTAGAGATCGCGTGTCTGAAGCGTCAACTTGAGAAATGACGAAGGAACGAAGGCCGATTGTTTTCAACCAATTCAACCTACACCGAATGATACATAGAATATACCCTAAAACGAGGTCTGGCTTTTCAACCCTTGATTTAAATTAATTTGGCGGTGCGCACGCGAAACAGCCCCACACCGCCAATCGTTCCTATCTAAATTACTTTTAGATTTTTAGACGGATTGCTTCCACGAAAATACCGTTTAAATATCAATTCAGAGCCTAATTCGTCGGCTAACGATTTATGAATTTAATTATTATGACTCAAGCGGCTGCATACCGATACAATCCTATACTTCCATGGAATAAACTTTATAGTTTAAATACAATCATTCCTAATAGAGCTATAAGATTTCCTTCAATTTTATTGATTACTTAGCTTTTGGATATTTTAATATATAGTATAGTATGTACTAGTTGATTTTTTATAAAAGAATGTAACTGTACCTAGTGACAAAGATCAACTATATAGTAATAATATAAATAAATACATTTGAGTATTATACAACTAGTGTGTATATTTACAGTAAATTCAATAAAACATATTTATTCATTACGTGTATGTAAATTTAATCAGTTTTAATTCATTTATTTTGGACATAACCGTTTTTAAGTATCATGGGTAAATTTCCCTTCAAATTATATTTAATTTTGCTGGATACATTACCACTGATAGCTCTCGAGTAATTATACTTCAATTGAGAAGAAGTATTTTATATTTAAATTGATCGACAATATGGTTGAGCGAGTAATTTAATATAATAAATGTTTTAGCAAAATCCTTTATATAATAAAAATATTACAAAAACAAATTAGAGCTTTCTTTATTGATTTACCATAAAGAGGTTCTGAGATTTGTACAATATTGTTTTTACAGTCTTTAAAAATAAGTAAGCATTTAATTATTAAAAATGTATTTTTTCCTAACTTTTGACCCACATATTTCGAGTGAAAAAATCAAGTAAATAAATAAGTTTTCAATACTATCACACAATATCTACTATCAATACTATTTTAACTCTTACAGTGGCACTTTAATTACCTCGTTCATGTTTACTATCCAATTTCCACTATTAATTGCATCATAAATACGATATTAGTCGAAGGTGTCACGAAATTTCGTGTTACGTGTATCGATGTGTGTATATTATATCTATATCTCAAATTACACGTCAATATCAAATTAATAGTTCAGCTCTGAAATACCGTCAAATTAGACATGAGATTGTTCATTATTCATTACTTCACAGACGTGTCATAAATATTATATTTATATACGTGTTACTGTACACATACTAAATATTAATAATTATATGGATCTAGCTCGAAATGTTTGACGCCATTGACGCTTGATATCTGATGGGTTCGGGAATATTAATAGAGATGCAAATTAATGATTGCTTATCTATGTGTGAACGTAACATATTAAAGGTAGATGTTGGGATGGGACTTGATTATACGGTTATAACGTAATAGAGAGATAGGATAAGTCTTTCTTATATCCCAGCACCTTTATTTTAAGAGCGTTGGGATACGATTCGCTAAGTTCTCGCAGAAAATTGTATGTCGCTAAACATTAAGCATTTTTCAAATTACTAAAGGGTGCTGTCAATAATTCAACTATTCTCCAGGAATTACAGTTTTGTTTTCCAAAACGTCTTTATCACGATCGCGTCCTCTTTTGATTACGGTTGAGACTAGGACGTCCGCACTGGCAGGCTGTGGCCATCCGGATTCTTAGTACGCTGGCATTACACGTTGATATGTTTAATGTTAGCTACGAAGAGCTGGTCCAGTCACTTGGTTCAGCGATTTCGTACGTTAATACTTGGTATAATCAATCAAAGTAACCAACGGGAGTGACTATAATGTTAATAGAACTATACCTTAAATCATTCAAAATGTATTAATTACAACATTTTAATTCAAGATTAACTACTAATACATATAATTATTTATTTTGTTTTTATATAGTCATGCATTCCAATAAATTTGTAAACCAAAGATTGAGTTATTCAATTGATAAATGTTACTGAATCTTCTTCGTCCAGAACTATGGTAACTTGATCTTTTCGTATTCGTAATAATAAATAGAAAAATAGCATCGTTTATTAAGTTAACTGTGAATACGATGTTCTGCAACTAATGTCTTTTATTTTAACTTTTTGAATATCTCTCGCATATGCCATAGTTATTGTAGGATGTAATCTTACTTAAAAATACGTATTTCTATCGCTTTACAATAACCATTTAGTTCGAGGTGTGCTTCTGACAGAGTTAATAATTAAACCTGACCGCTTAATCATAAAACACCCCCGTTCGACTCTTGTTAATCATCTCGGCTCGGTTGCCATGTATGTGTGTTATTTTTTGTACTTGGTCGCAAATTGAATTTTCCCAACCGTTTCATATTTATGTATAGATATAGAGACGTGTGGCCGTGCGTCCTGAACCGTTTTTGATCAAGTGCCGAGAAGAATGATCGGTCCCTTGCGAACCGCACAAGATCACCCTCGCGTGTGCTTCTGCGGTGCTGGAGTAATTACGCAACACAGAACTTTCTCTACCTGCGGTGGGCATGTATAATAGACACATATACGCTTAAACCGCAATCCGACTTTGTAAATATTCTGCCGTCGTAAATTTAGCGTCAAACCACTTGTTATATAGCAAAAATGATTGTTTTTATATTCATTCATAAATATAAAATAATACCTTTCGCGTAAAGATAGTGTTACTATCTAGAATAGATCATTCTTAACTTTAACATTTTTTGAAAATTGTTTATTATTGTATCTGAATACCAATTTATCGTTTCTTTGATTATTATTGCAATATATTTATATACAATAAAATACAACTGAGCACAAATACAATTTTCTTTTTGTTTACTTTTAACGTTCATCATAGTACGCTACGTAGATTATATGCATATAATCATACATACATGTGTGACCTTTACCAGATTAATAGACTTTTGTCTATTAATAGACTATTTAAGATGCGGCTGTCATTAATCTATCTTGTTAGTTTTTATATTCCAGGTCCTTAAAAATACGAGGTGATTAAAAATTGTAACTTTTTGAATTGAGATTACACGTTAGTGTTTCAATTTTTTGCAAAAATATATATCTTGTTACGTTACGTACTTCCCCTTTAGCAATAAAATTAACAACCAAATACATGTAGAACGCTTATCCGATGGATTTTGCTGCGTGTTAATAATAACAGTAGGTTTTAATAATCAACATGATTTTATATATATATGTATAATTTATTTGTTTGTTAATTTATTATTTTTTTATTACTTCGTTGATTTTTAAAATATTATGATATTTTATTTATTAATATAACGTGTTAAAATGTCAAATTTTTGCATGTGTGGCTCACCTTTATTTGTATGTTGCGTAGAGGTTTTTATGTCGATTATTATTGCAGAAGCTCACGCCATAGTCGGTTAAAAACTAGGAAAAAGGAGTGATGATCGAATTCCGCACATATCGTGTCGCAGACTCGTAAACATTAGGGCATTTTAAAAGTGTGCTTCAAAACACGATTATTTTCATAAGCGGATTCCGAGCGTTTTCACGTAAGCAATTTTCCTGGTCGCTAGGGAAGTTGGCTTACGTCTAGAATTAGTTTATATGTGTATATAGTTAAATTATGCGTATACATATAACCAGTATTTTATGAACCAAGAAATTCCAAACAATTTTCCTCATTAACTGTAAACTTTAATATTCAATCGTTGCTTTACGACGTCTGACAGAAACAAGCCAAAATAGCAAACTATGATTGATATAAAATAATCTTTTTTAACTATTGCATGACATTTCTTGTAATTTGTTACGACACCGATTATGTCGTGACACCTTGCATAAGAAAAAAAATATTTACACACTCGACTGCTTAACGCATATATTCACATATGCACGAACGAGTTAATTTCAAACAGTTTCACGCGATCGAACCGACCGACAACATATCTTATATAGCCATCGTAAGATATTGGAAGATTGCGTTATTACAATTTTCTTACTTAATTACTAGGCACTCACTAAGGGGAATTTGCATAACGCGTGCTCGTTAAAATTAAGATCTATACAGAAAAGGCTCAATGCGTAATATACATTCGAAAACAATCACATAATTATAGAATAATTTAATAATTTGTTATAGTATATCATAAGTAATTTAAATATAGAGACAATTAATTAAATTATGATTTACTTCAGAAAAATCGACAGGCATTTACAATAACAAAAAATAATTATTAACTGAACTTATCAATCAATTTTTAACACCGCTTTCAATTTCTGAAATAATCACAATATCTTTAAGACGTTCTTAATTTGTTGATATACACCTCCCTATTGTAGGTAAAAGAAAATTCTAGAAGAAGTATGGATCTCCAAACTATCAATTGTTATTTATTTATTTCAAGTTACTTAATTCGCTACCGTCAGTATGTGATCTACAACAATCGTTGCTCAGATGAGTGCTTTGTTCATTCAGGAGTACGACAGTGATCCAGTCTAAGTCATTTGATTTTTATTAACGACATATATGCGGCAATTAATAAATCGGAATATTCATTATATGCTAAAGATCTTTGGAGTATTTGCACAAATTTAGATTTAAGCTCCATTGTCTGGAATCTAAATTAAGTGAACTACTTTTTGTTGTTAGATTTTTTTTTTAATATCTACGAATCTTACCCGTATTTGTATCCTACTGTCTTTTTGCTATGAGCGTTGAGATAAAATTTATTGCACTCTACACGTAAATTCTACTCAATAAAGCACTTTTAAGTCCTTACGGACGGTGTCGACAATCCGCCAATACTCGGTGACTTTTGGCTGCGAGCTTTAAGTGCCCTAGAGTCGCGATTGCGTTCCTTATTCATATCCGTTACGGCCAAGCTGTCAGTGGTTGAGAACGCTTTTCTTGTATAAGCAATGATTTATGTGAGATGGTTCTCACCTATAATATTTTTGTGTTCACAATAATTTCTTAAAATATTTTTATGTGTATAAAAATTGTTTGTTTATTGATATCCTGACGCATTGGTAAAACATGTCAAGTCAATGTGTCAGATTTGTAATAAAATTTAAAAAAATATATACGACAGCTTATTAAAATTAAAAAAAATATACAAAAGTTGTCGTGTATTCTTATTAATGATGAAATCAAAAACCATAGTTTTTAACATGCACTAAACTGCAAAAATACATACAATAGATTCTAATAACTTTTTTGAAGCAATTGATTGCTTAACTTCACTCATTGCATAATAAAAAACAAAAGCTCATTTTTCCTTTTAAGTCGAAGTGTTATGTATAATATTAAAGAACGAAAAGCCTCAAACAATTAGCGAAACACATTGCGTCCTTGAAATTCTTTAAGGCACAAAGCGAGGAAGCAATTTTCTGACTTAAATTTTAAAATTGTTTAAGATCAACTCATAGATGAACTCAAAAAATCAACTTAACCCTATGAACTTAAATTGGATAAAAGTTCTAGAACAGCTTAAAAACTTAATTAGATTTCGTATGCACTAGCCTTTGTCTTCTACTAAATTTTAATCGAATATTTCAAGATTTTGGGCATGAGTTTTGTATTTAAAATAAAAGAACGTTTAGCGCTAACTTTGAGACAAAGCCTTTAAATAATTTGTTTTGACGCAAGTGACTTGTTTCCACCCACAAATAGATTCCGGCTAAGAGATATAACCGAGAAAAGGGCTTAGTTGTGGATGTATTGTGTGGTTTTAGGGATTAAATTAACCGGATGCCATACATAAGAACTTTTGTTATTGTTTGCCTCAAACTAAGCGCTTCGTTTCGTTTCAAAGGCTCAACTCTGTCGCGAATAATACACGGCGCTACTCTCAAAAAACGATCGATCTGACCAAAAAAGCATGCTTGTTTGTCATCATTCCATTTGAAGAATTCCACAAAAATGATGTACAACAGACAGGATGTACGGCACAACGAAAACGGCATAAAATATGTGAGTGTGGCGTCATACCACATACATTTTCTATGCGTCACCTTCATGCGCCACTAGGTACTTCCAAAACTTTCCAGACTCGGTAGCCTCGGCAAGAACATAAATAATAAACTATTCGCATCTCAAAAGACGACACCGAAATAATAAGGTCGCACTTGACACTTTGCTAAACCGCAGTCGGCTCGAAAGCTCGGTTTAATTCGGTCGGATTTAGGAAGATTTGGAAACTGGAAAGTTACGTATTTGGGACAAATCACATGTTTGGCAATGAATAGCTCACGAATAATTTTATTTTTAATTATATATAATATAATAACTAAGATATGAAATATTCATAATAATAATCGATACCGTATCTAGATGTAAATATACCGCTTGCAAAAGTTTATATTTAATAAATAGGTTTTAATCATATTATAATAATTTTTGTGTTGAAAAAATATACAAAGCTTTTAATATGTGTTAATAAAAATAATTAATGAAACTATAAATATTGTACCAATTTTTTTTTTTCTGATAAATCGATTCTATTTAAATTTAAATTAATTGTTACTTGATAAAACTTCTCTCAGATAAGGCAGTAAAAACGTAAAAATAGTTAGAAAGAGCCATTCATATTAATTAATAGGTTTTGTAATATCAAACAAGGTAGCAGTTTTAAAGTTTTGTATTAGTGTCGAAGCTTTAAACTTGAAGCTCTTAATTTCACATTGAAGCTCGTATGTATTTTCTATACTTATTAGCAAAGTTTGCAACTAAATTTTGCATGTATTATTTATGAGCACTAATCATAAATTCTATAGGCAAGCATAAGAAAGTTAAAAATCGTCAGTTACTTTTTATTTATTCATAACGCTGTATCTTTTATCAAATATATTTATTTTGCTAGGAAGCTACAATATTTGTCTAAATCTATTTATATTTTTTTATCTTTTTTATTTATTTATTAAAAAATATAATAGATGATTTCAAGCATTACTTTTTGTTTAATGGCTGTTTCTTGTGATTTTTAGTCAAGTGCCACAAAGTCTAAAAATTATTATTTTTTACTCCTCTATTGACACATATTTTTATTGGTATGGCAAATTGATCAAGACATTTAAATAGCTTAGTTTTGTGAATCATTATAACATATACATTATATAGTATCTGTTCTAAAGCGGCTCCGGAAAATTATTATATATCATGCGTTCAATTTTAATCGAATTGCGTATTAATTTTAATCTTATTAAATTTCTATTAACTACTGAGCCGTTCAAAACCGATTTGATCTCTACAAAGTTTGCTCTTGAGATGAACACGATAAATGAATTAAGCTCGATGTAATAAATTCATTTAAATAAATACTCAAATACCACAATGGATAGTTAGTAAATTTATTGCTACGTGTATAGATATTCAGATGTAAGGATTATAGGGCGTTGATTAGCAGTTCACAAGTTTTTAAACAATCTGTGAAGGGGACAACTTTTTAGACAAAATTTATACTCGCGCGTTGAAAAAACACAATAAAGTTTCAGACATGTGTACAGCTTCGGAGTATTCGAGTGTAAACTGCACAAAATCATGGACATAAATAAGCAACTCGCAAGTGAAAACTCCACCGGGGCGAAACTTGGTCGGGAAACTGGGAAACCTCCACCCGCATGCATCGTGCTGGCACTTTTTTCAAGTTTTCGAGGTTTTTGTGACATATACATAGATACAAATGTAAAGAATTGTGTGAGATGCATATTTATCACTCTCATTGTGTAAATCTGTCCTGTTGTGCGCTAAGATAATGAGCAAAAACTGGTCGATGTTTTTAAGTTTTCAGATTAACTTAAATTGAAATAATTATTAAATATTTTTAAGTTAAAAAATAATTATATATTAAACAGATTTTTACAACTTTTAGTAAAAAAAAACGTTTTTAAAAAATAATAAAAAATACAATTTTATTTTAAAATGTAAAAAATATTGAATAAATATTTTGTTCTGATAGTCGATTCTATATAAATTCTAACTAATTGTTACTTGATTAAACTTCTCTTAGATTATGCAGTAAAAATGAAAAAATATTTTTTTTATTGTATAAAAATATTTTTACGTTTTTACTAAAAACTCACTAAAAAAAAAAAATCACTCGAGCGATATATTTTACAAATAATATTTATTATATAGGTACTCAAGTTCTTAAGTGTAAAATACAGCAATATAGTAACGAGCCTTTCAAATATTAGGTTATTTTATAAGTCTCTGCTGTATTTTTTTCACATTTTTAGAGATGTATATTTTTTGTAAATCCACTATCATTTTCAGTATTTTTTCAGTGTTTATTAATAGAAGTCGGTGATACTTTTATTATGATTTATGAGTTTACTCGGTCAAAATGCGACAATAACAATTAAAAACATAGGTAATGTAATGGGCGAGGATGCTTTTAAATTTACAAAGTATTAAATGTACTTTCTTAAGTTTTTTGGAATTTTGACATTAAAGATTGGTTGTTAGTGAGGATATTAGGCTGCAGTTAAAGCAGATCCGAGGTCAATGGTACGGGGGAGCTAGCAAAAAAGTTATATGTATCGCATACTTCAGTTCAATAACATTTAAAAAATCATTAGAGGTGTTAGTTTGCGATATATGGATACTTCATTAATTGACTGAAAAAAACCTCGTGCAGTCTATTTTATTATGGCAATCACTATTGATTTAGAACAGAAAAAAATATTTTTGTGTCTTTTTTTTATTGGAAATAAGAAAGGGATCCTATACATTCTATAGGTACATAAAATGTATAAGGCAATAGTTGGACGGCAATCAACTCCGCAATTCCAACCCCAATAACACGATTACATCACAAAAAGATAATGTTATATATTTGGCGAAATATAAAGGTCATATAATTTATTATGAATTAATTGACTATTGTTTGTTTTGTCATTCTTGAAACATTATATACTTGGTTTCAATTATTGAAACTGTATGTTATATTTATTTAGATTTTAATATAATAACTTCATGATATTTAATATTGTTTTTTCAACACAATTGTGTCATGTCAATCAAAACTTTCGACACGAGCTATGTAAGTTATTTAAGATCGATTGCCTTCATTGAAACGTCAAAAATCCGTTAAAAGCAATAAAACTCCTAACTGCAAACTTTATTTTTAGCCACTGCCGAAACAATAAAAAGTTGGAGCGTGCCATAAAATCCCCACCAATAAAAGAAATATCATGTGTTAGAAAAAGTCTTCTAATAGTTTTTTTTTATGTTTCCGCCATAATGGGGATACAAACTGACTTCCGATGCTCGAAAATGAAAGAGATTAAGCACGAAAGCCGTCATAGTATAAGGACACGGTGGTCGCAAAGCAGCGATCGTATTTATTTATCGGCCGTTTTAATCGTAAAACGAATATCTCGGTCGTAGTAAAGCAATCTGTAATACAACACTTTACAATAGACGTATTAGCAGTAAATACGTTTACGGCGTCGTAAATTTACGAACGGAAGAAATATTATTACTTGCACGGCTTAATTGTCCATTATGCGCAATATAACAATTTTTTCACTGCTTCGACAGGATGTCAAGAAAGAAAACAATACAATAAAACGACGACACGAACGTAGTGCTAGTATTCGGAAGAGAAAGAGAAGAATTTTCGCCAAACGTGGCACGATACGTAAACGCGAGCGAAACGACTTATTTTATAGTCGAAGGAGATATATATGGAAGTTTGTCGTAGCTCCAAAACCGAGAATAAAAATGCTAACTTCATATAACGTACGTATGCTTTACGACGTATGACAGAATAAAAAGAGTTTATCGTCGCATTAGGGCATAAATCAATTAAAAATAAAAGGCAGTATAATTCCTAGATTTATATAAAGCATTTAATTCTCTTGAAGATGTACCAAAATGTAGTATACAAAGATGGACATGAAATATTCAAAATAACACTAGAACCGGCCCTGTACTGATTTCTTAAAATTAAATTGTGGCTAAGGGAAACTAAAATTAGTAAAACATAAATATTAGTATTATATTTAACATTTTATATTATATTTAGATTTTGATACTATGCTAATACTGATACTGATTTCCCACTTATTTTTTATTATTATAAGGTGATTATTAAAGGATTAAAGTTCACCTGTTACATAAAATATATTTCTGTCTTAAATTAGTTTTCCAGTAAAAATTTCAATGACATATTTCTTCCTAGATTTTCGAAATGCCTTACAGTTATTTAAGGTAAAAACAATGACTTTAAGGATTTAGTTCTTTCATTGTCAACTATTTGAATGAAAAATAATAAAACTATTTCTTGTCTTACTCAATCTAATTTTATTTATTTATATTATATTTATATTATATGTAAGCAAAACATCAAAAAGCATATTTCCACAGACATTTTAATAAAGAGATGTAGCACTGACACAATAAGAAATTGCTCACGCGTTTCCAAAGTCAAACGAGTTAGACATGCTTGAGTTAGTGCTATGAAAAAAGTGTTTGCGATTATTAGAAAAAAATATGAAACATTGCTCTACTATGATAAAATAACAATTTTTAGCTTACATAATATACTTAATATAAAGTAATAAATTAAATTATTTAGATCTTGTTGTATCGTCAAGCTAAGTCACTGACTAAACATTGATGTAAAATGCTTTAATGATATTAAACAAATTAGATATATATTTGAAACCATAACGACTGACAAGCGATATATGTCATTAACTATTTACCTGAAGTTCTAATTTCTATTGTGTCTGGGAAATCGGAATTAGTGGTTAATATATATACATAATCAGATCGATCTTCACATATAAAGTTTACCTAAGCTTACATAGAATAAATATAATCGAGCTAGTTGGTACAAATATGGTATTTAATTTTATCTAATATTGAGCTACTTAATTTTATTAAAAATACTTGTGTTCTTAAAAAAACTTAGCTTTCAAAACATTTCGACGATATTTATAAGGATGTGGTTATTTGCACTTTCTGTAGATATGAACTATTATCTATTTACAAATTTCTAGCTATTTTCACTTATATTTATTTGGTTTAATAATTGTCCATTACGTTGATATTGTTGTGTGTTATACTCAAATGTACTAACATATATAAAATTGCTTATTTATTTCTTGATTGACAGATTATTTATTTTGTCAAGTTTAATATTATATATGGATATATAAATATTTAATCATATTAGACGTGTATATAATCATATTTTACGGTAATTCCCAACGGTCGTCGTAGAACGTAGACCGTAGAAATGCCTATATCGAAGACCTGTATTACATTACATTATATACATATACATATACATATATATAGCAATCGTCATTCGAATCCGCGAAAGCGAGGGAATTGAAAGAATAATAAAATCCAGAGAAATCTATGGCTCGGCTGATGAGCTGCAGTCAACTAGGGAAATCAAGATTTCCTGCTACGATCGCTACACAAGTGAATATTTTACTGCGCGCTATAAAAAGGCAAATAAAGAAAAGCTACGGATTTTTTCATATATAATTTGCCACTAAAAAATACGTAACAAATCGTCACAACGGTAACTAGATTATTAACAATCAAAATAATCATTTTTATTAGTTAATCAAAAATATTTGTTTAAAAAATGCAAAAATAATACATTGCTGCGACTAATGACTTTGCTATGTCCCACAGATTCTAGCAGAAATGGTAGTGTTGCCATTTATATAAAAAATATTAAAAATGCTTCCATCTAAACTAGTTGGTATCTTTACTTTTTACATATACTACATTTTATAGGATGGATTATGGCGCGCAGTATAGTACTTTTTTTATTATTCTAAGTAGATAATTATGTAGTGTTGTGAAAATATAATAGAAATAATAGTAACAGATAACCAATATATAAATATAATAATCTTTTTTCACAGAACAATCAATATAAAACATCTTGTAATAAGTTGTGTAATGGAAGAAGAGGCGGATCGTAGGCAGACCGCTGCGGAGAGTCAAACTGTCAACGAGTTCCGTTATTTATCGGTGGATAACGTGTCTGAAATATTGAAGTGGAGCGGTCGTAGCAACGGCACCCCATTAAACAAAGGGTCCTGAGGGATGAGACCTACCCTCAAGAGGTCTCGGCCCTCACCGGCGACGGGGAAAAATCTTAGGCGCGCTCATAATCGCTTATAAACGCTTAATGCGATCTTATTATATCTACAACCCACCCCGGTCGGGTGAATAACCTACCCCAAGGGTCTGATAATAAATGGAATGGTAATTTTTTTTAAATAGACGTACTTTAATTAAAGAAATTAAATTTAAAATAAATACTTTTTCAATGGTGTATACATATTTGTTTTAAATAGATAAAAGTTTATTTAAACATTTCACAGGACATACGAATCTAGATAAGTTACATACAATTTTGTAATTATTTTAGATAATAATCATATACTATATTGAAATGGTTTTAAGCTACATTTTATTATGGTTGATATAAATATGCTAAATAATTAAGAAACATGTAAATATTTTGTCTTAATACCATTTTACGATAAACATCGCTAAATTAGTTGTTTCGCTATTGCTTACAAAATTACCTCTCTTTATCAACTAAAACCAATTGAATCACTAAACCATTATATAACACTAAAGCTGAACTCTTCTCATGGCGCTCAAAGCTCATACAAACACCCACACCTACACCACCTAAACCTTACCATAGCTCAAGCGGGTGTAATAATTTCTCCCGATTTTCCCACCACCAGATTCAATATACTATTATGTAGTTTATATGCATTTATATATAGCGGAGGCAATCGCGGTAATAGAAACAGTTTTAAATGGGTTGGCATGTCAGAGGGACATTAGAGATAGAGCGATTAAGAATTCACACCGACGCCGCCACTCCAATCTGATGAAAGCTGGAAACTTGTTTTATTGGCTGTTGAGTCGGTACGCTTCCCTAGTTATATTTCAAATGTCTACTTATTTCACGCCTATATTTTTAACCGGAACCTTTTCCGACCCCAGTCTGGCTTATCTGAGTACAAGCGGCGGCGTTCGTGCGCTCGCATAGGCAAACCCATAGAGAAATACCCTCGAGAATCAATCAGACAAAAAACTTTCATTGCAACTACTGTGTAATGAATTTATTGCTGATCAGAAAAAAATTTTTGATTAACTTCAAAATAATGAATGTGTGAATGTGTAATAACAATCAATATTATGTGTAAGGTTAATAAATAAAATAAACAAATAATTATAAACGTTTATGTGTAATAAATAACAAATCATTACAGTTATTAAAATATTACAATGTTTAATATGCATAAAAAACAGTTGATGTTTAAATTGTAATTATATAATAAAACTTATGTGTCAGATGTAGGGACCATCAGTTCCTAAAATTGATGAAAAAGTTCAGATGAAAAATCCTCCCCAAAGATATTGATATTAATAATGGAGATCTTAGCTCTATTAAGACCACGTGGTTTTATAGTTATAGTATATTATATATTAGCATCATTTTTTTTTTGAATGAGGACAAAAAATATATCAACTATAATATGAAACACATCTGGGTCAACATTAAATTGAATAATAAATTGAATCTCAAAGAAAGAATCTATTATCCAATAGACGGATCAAATAAATAAGTCTGTCTTAGATTGATCGAAAGATTGACATTTTAATTTATTTAGGCTTTTCTTGAAATATTCAAGTTCTGTTTTTTATGTTTAAAATTTTTTTGATGACACTAAATAGTATTAGTATTTTTATTTATGACATATGTTAATCGATCTATAGGTTAATAGAGAAGTCATCTGTGCTTGTCATCTTGCTTTAAATGAACAATCGGTAGCGCTTAAATTAAAATAAATATACAGTTACTCATCTTGTCAAATTATTAATTTTACCAGAACAAACAAATAAGTTTGTCTTAAATGTACTGTGATAAGGTTACAATTCAATGATTAGATTAATAAACTGATTGGATCAGTTTATATATACAATTATCGTTTACACACCCGGCCATCATGATAATCGCCAATTACACCATTACATTACCTAATCCAATCGCACCGTAACGACTTGGTTCAAACTAAACCGATTTAAATACAAAAATAAACACGTACCCAATCTCCAATCTGCAGTTACGAGCGCGTCGGCAAATTGCGCCAAGAACAAACTACAAGTTCAGACTGGGAACTTTTTACGTTAACAGTCAGTCAATTCGTTAAACCTTAATCGACACATACATACTTACATAGACAATGTGTGCGACTCGAATCTTGGATAATCATCAATCCGCTTTAATGTCGCTTTGTGCGTGCTCAGTTCGCGAAGCAGTAACGGCTGTACGGAACGGATTAATGGACGGATTCGTGCCACGCAATTAGACGGTATTAAATTAATAAGATAGACGGCTGGCTTCTATATCTATCTATCTCTCTCTCTTTAACCGCTTTCTATTTTAATTAAAGTACACAGGCTCTGGATGCTGGCTCCATTCCCGATCCACGTTCGCGCTTAAGCTTCTATTCGTGCCCGACATGCTTATCGGACACTGTTACCATGCGTTTATCCTGACTGCAAATTTAAGTTAATTTGAGAATCAGTGTGATAATAAATATATTTTTATTCAAAGTATAACCCATAATAGTAGCTCTGATGATATCTGGACACAAAATTGAGTTCACTAAATTCCTGGTTTCTTAAATGATCCAATATGGATCATTCAATTTAGAAAATTAGAGCATAGCTACTTTAAAAATAGATAGATAGATAGCAAAAAATAAAGTAGAGGAGCAATACTAATTTATTCTACGGGAACTAGTTTTTTAGATTTTTATTTTATTCTATGGAAACTAGTTTTAAATAAAGCTTATCCTATTTTTACGCTTTTACATCGACTAAATATTTTTAAAATTTTACAAATAACATAACCAAAATCGAATAAGTAAATTCGTTTAAATTTGTATATTATTCACTAGTTAAGACTCTTAATCGTAGATAGTGTTTATTGTAAAAAAATACATATTATAGATTTATTTTGTAGCAACTTTCGTGAAGGAGTCTTTGAATAGATAAAGTAAAATGTAAAAATGCTTGCCATTGGAAATAATAAGATTTTCCTTGATATAAATATACTTAAATGAGCGAATGAACAAAACTAATGATTGTTCGAATATCTATCAGTGCTAAAATCAGTAGCGTCTATTTAATTAAATAACATCTTTATAAAAGTCAAGTGGTGATTATCTGTTACGATTCTTTTTAGTTTATGTTAAAAATATATCTTGTCTGATTAATATGTTATTGTAATAACTGGCGTATAGACTCAACCCTACAAAGCTTACACACGCTTTCATTGTTATCCTTCGAATGCAAATGTTTCAGTTTTTTATTTTAGCTAGACGAAACAAAATGAGAGGAGAGAGACGAGGAAAAAACTCACCACGATGAGGTCCGATTCAGCTTGCATAAATTTGTTTGGGGAACTTTCTATTGTGTAAGGGGATACAATAGGCTTTGTGTTGACTATAAAATGGCAGGCTAATCATCACGACCACATCATCAAATTCACACCCATCGAACATACATATGAATGTAACAACAGAAGTGGCAGTATAACTTTGTTGTAGTAGGATAGAATCGTAATAAAGCTTATTCAATATTACATATTCAAATTACGTGGGTGCATAATGGACCACTGCACTAGACCAATTCAGCGATTTGCACCAATTGAATTTTGGTACTTGTATGTTGATTGAAAAACTCTTGATATATTATACTAGTTTTATTTATATATATTATAAATTCATGTGAAAGGTATAAAAGGCTTTGTGTCTTTGACGAAAACAAACAATTAATAGAGCATAATAATTCCACAAAAATACACAGCTGCTTAATGTGTTCCCCAAGCACTTTTTAAAATCTTAAGATTTTAAAGCTTTTCTACTAGCTGCTTTATTAAATACATTTAATAAAAATATTGAGATCCAAAAATAGAATACGTAAATGAATTATAAAAAATACTTATAGCTAATTACTTAACTATGGACTTCCAGTTACTAAATAAAATGTCTTTAAATCAAGATGTGTTAAGACATTTTACGTTAATACTTTAAATTAATGTATTGTCGTAGTCACAGATTCTGAAAATAGATAGATATCGTCTCGTTTGATATCTATACAGTATTTTTCGGTATAATTATGGCAATAAACCGTTGGTATTAGATTTTTTTAGGTTTGAAACTTGCTTTCACAAGTGTACACACTGATGCAAGATGCTTATATGTGTTTTGTATCAGGAGTTCTTGTCCCAATTTGTCTTGGGAATTCCCAAACTTTTTGATGTCCGATACCTGAGTATTTTATTTTTCAACTCACAAAAAAATTAATAAATATGGTGCAGTTTATTGCTAATCAAAATATTGTTGATAAAAGCAGACATTAAAAAACGTTTTGCTAGTCAAAGATAATGCTTGTATTTTACTTGATAATCAATAATAATTATACTGTATCTCAGAAACATGATTTAAAAGTTTATAAACAATGAACCGATTTTAATTTGTTGATATTCATTATTAAACTTTAATTTTGTTAGTTAACTAAAGAAATATTATTGTATTCTTTGTTATTTTTTTATATTCTGGACACCGTTTAATAAAAAGATATTTAAATAATATTTTTATTCATGTATTTTATAAATATGCCATAAAGTAGTGTTTTTGTTATTTTGAAGCCTATTATGGAATGTAACTCTTAAATGTTATTATTGTATAGTAAACATTTCCTGTCAACGACAAGTGGAGGCAAAATAAATTTGGAGAGATTCCAAGTAAATTTGTAATTGAATTCATTCCAAGAAATTGTAGTTAAATAAAGTGTCATCAGGATTATCACAAAAGTTCATTTATAGGAAAATTATTATTAAATGGTTTTCTCATGCTGAGGATCGTGACCGTTATAGAGAAGTTCATCTTTGATATAGTCTATAAATTGCTATAAAAAACATATATAATGAAATTATGTATATAGACGAGATATAATATTTAAAATTTCAATCAAAGTACAACACATAACCTAATATTTTTTTATGATGTCGGTGCCAAATAAACCAATAATTTGCTATACCTTTTGAGCGTTAATTTGATTTCATTTTATATAGAAAAGTCACATTTGTAACTCTTCAAATAGATTTGTGTTAGAATAAATCAAAATCTAAAGATATTTAATATTTTAATCGTTAATATAAATAATATATTAATTAAACTATATTCATTGTATAATTAGGTAAAGTTTAACTAGAACAATGCTTCAAAGCACTCCACGGCTTCTCATGCGAGTTGTTTACGAGTGTCAGGTGCCAGTGTCAGGCAAAAGTCATAGACAAACTTCTACTCCCATTAAAACCGTAGTACAGTATAAGATTTCGCTCTTCACAAAGGTGCAACGTCAATAAATTTAATTTATAAAAAAAATCGTCGCTCTTGAACCGATAAAGTAGTTCAAGTTTTATCTCTGATCTCTAGAGTTGAGGGTTTTCGTCGGTCTCCTTTGTGTAATCTTGACTCTCGATACTGAATAGATATTTTAATCCCTCCGATAAGTCCGCACTAAGACGGTGTACGAGGTCAGAGTTTAGGGATCAAGGAGACTCGTTAAATCGGACACGGACTCAACACAAATAAACATTGCAAAGTTCTGAGACAATGGCGGCGGGATTTGTGCGACGTGAAAACGATAATTAATAAAGAGGCTTAGAAGTCACGCTGTCAAATGTACTTTTCGAGTTTTGCTTTTATATTAAATGAAAGAGCGATAGTTTCTGCGAGATTGGTCTTAATAAGTATTGTATATAAATCAAATGGTTGATATTTTTGTGACTGAACGCTTTTAGAATTAATAATTGTGTTGATAATAAATATAGTAGTTTTTTTTTAAGATTGCTTTTCAAACGCAGAAATATTTTTTTTAAAAGCTATAAAAATAAAACAAAGCTATATATAAATATATTTCATACAAAAGTAATTTGTTTGTTATTATATAAAATGTTCTAAATTCTACAATGTAATACATGTGTCTTAATATATTTTATCTTTACAAAATATCATTAATATAAATTTATTTTATATACTCCTTTGTATTGTCTATCTTTAAGTCACTTAAGAATCCACATATTTGCATCTTATTTAAATATAAATATTTACAAATACACTTCATACAAATATCTGTATGAAATGGCAGTATCGAATTCATGTGTCTTTTCCAATAGTTAGCGTTAAGCAAATATGTGTTCTACTGGCAATTCGTGACTCGTTGTAGAGATGACAGTTGTACATCTAAAACTTTTGCTATGTTATATTGGTACATGTATAATAAACATATATTATATATTAAGTGGATGAATCAATTAGTTTTTTATTAAAATTTGTTTAAAGTGTAATTAAAAAATATTTAAAATCAAACCCATTGTGATGAAAAGGACAATAATATATATTAAGAATATGTTATTTACTCATTTATGACTTTGTTACCGAATCTCAAAAAAAAAAATCTTGACAATCCATTTTCTTTTAGCAATGAACTAGAATCGTTCTAGTTTGTCAGTCTAGTTTGACGAATAACGTTTTAAGATAAAAAAGCGCTAAAATATCGCTAGATAAAGTTTATTAAATCACAGAAAAAAAATAAACTTTTCATATGAACCACGTATTTTTGTTATGATGTGTTATATTTTTGGTCACAAAAACAGGCAATAAGTCATATCAAGCCTATAGTGTGCCGAAACGATCGATGGTCCAGCAACACAATCAGCCCGAAATGATTATGTCGTATCGACGAGATATGTGCGGGTCGTGAGTCGGGGTAAATAATAAATCCATTTTTCCAGGCTCCCTGGGAACAAAGCGGGTCCCGAGTCTTGCTCGTGACACGTCATTACGGGGTGACCCGGGAGAGAATGGTCCCGGTCCTGACACTCGTTGCCGACGAATTGGATTCTCTCGGATTAGGCCGAATCTCTCTCTCCTTTCTTTCGTGTTTTTTTTATTTGTCTTCTTTTTTTCCTTCTCTTGAACGTCATTATTATTATTCTTCGCCTTATTCGCGCTTGGCCGGTTCTGTTGTTGGCCGGCATCTGCGAGCTTTCGGACTGATTCGGACTTTCGGCTTGTTAACCGTTTAAGTCGAGCCGAGCTTTAACGTTTTCATTCTACACGTATATATGTATATATAGAAATATAATGAAATATGTATGCTTAACAATTGTAAATTCTCCTATTATATTTGAGTCGCTCGTAATAGAGATGGCTTTGTTTAAGAGAGCTTTTTATTTCATGGTATTAGGATTGACCCAGTTTAACTTGGAAATATAGAACCCCATTATATAATTGAAATTCGCAAATTTATAAAATATATATACTATGTGTGTCTGTAGTATGTTGGCGCGTCGAAAACAGGTCGTTCGCAATAATTTAATTGGAATACGACGCACAAAAACGCTTTGTGGGCACTCGGCGTTAACTAAGCTTTTGTGTTTGCAAAACGTAAATATGTGTATTATTATATTTATATAATTTTATGTGAATGTTAGGTATTGTTTACTTTATTTTATTCGGACGTAATTATAAGCTTTAATGTGTTTTCTTTTAATTATAATTATATATGCTCTTCAAGATTATAAACCTTGTTTAGATACATTTCTAAAGCAAATATGTTTTAAAAATAAAATTCGATGGTATCATTTTACAACAAAAAATTATGGCATATAACTGTGTATATATAGTGCGGAATTTCATATCAACGAGATGCAAAGCAAAGTCTTGTGCAGAATTGTCACTGTCAGAATTGTAGTAAAACAACTAGAAAAGCATAAATTTTGTCTTCTCAGACACCTCAATGAACGTCTTTGAAAGTTTTTATTAAGCAATGTTAAATTTATGGATTTTTCTGTAAAGTGTTTCAGTTACTAATACTTCAGTATCATGCATAACATGATACTGGAGTATTAGTACATTACAAACATGGTCAGGCCCATGAGCTATATCTGACTCGCTACCTATTTTAATTTGTCCCATGAGTAGGAAATAATTTACGCATTTTAAAACTCTTTAAAAGTTTAGTTGCAAGATATGAGCGTATGTGGTGTTCCTATTGCTTTGCAGTTATAATTTGACAGCGTCCCTAGAAACGCGTTTTGCGATATTAAATTGTCGTTTTATTACTTTTGAATATTTTCAAAGCCATAACATAAAATACTAGCAGACATCGAATCTTGTACATTTAAAGCAAAAAAGTGAAGAGCAACGAGCATATTTTTAATCTAAACGTATTTCTTTCGCGATAATTAAATAAGAAAAATTATGCTGTAACTAGAGTAAGTTCGAGATTATCTCATTTTTAATGAATAAAATCGTGTACTGTTGCAGTCATACTTTCAGTGAAAACAGTTGCTAGAAGTGTTGAGTACATTGCGAGTAACATCAATAGTCAATTTAATAGCATTTTTTTTAGTGAGTGGTTTCCAAGCTTTTTAGACTATCAACACTCTTGTTAAATCTAAGTTTTCCTAAGGCATGTTATGTAAAATTATAACAAGTGTACTTTACGAAATAGGTGCAAGGTATGCAAGGTATAAAAATATATTAGGCGGTATTGAACCAGTTGTGTCAGCGATGTATTTTACCATCGTCAGTTCGTGACTTTTTTTATTAGAAATAGAAGATGAATATCATGACTTGCTCTACCATAAATAAGTTTGGTAGCTCAGTAGCTCGCATATATTGAACCCAAAGAAGAGTTAAAAAGTTTTTTCATTGAAAGACCCAAATTTAGCAACTATTTTAAAATACTAAATAGTTTTAGAAACTAGACATTGCTGCAAATATCATAGGATTTTTAACGAATTTTACTTAAGACTACAAGGAAAAACAGTTCTTATATATTAAACTTGCGCCGCTGTAAGTCATTGCAATGACAACCGGCATTGATTCTATGAAAGCAAAAATATAAAAATACATGAAATCCCAATATCCTTAAAAAATTGCGGCAAATATATTTTTCGACTTCGAACTGCAGTTCTTGCAGTGTTTTTAAAATATTAATGGAAGTATAACATTTTTAAAAATTCATTCGAATGTTCAATTGAAAATTGTCTACCTTACCTTTAGCTTAATTATTTACCTGCAATATAATAGGATACGCTTTAAGGAAAATTTCAAGAAAAGAAATGAATACACGGAATGTGTCTTTCAGGTAAAGAAAATTGTTAATTAAAATCAGATCCTCAGGGACTTATATTTGTAATCGAAAGCACCTGTATGGGAAATAGGTTATAAAGTTGAAATACCTCAAATCATAAGTTTAAGTTAGAATTAACATATGACTATTTGCAATAAATTTTGATAAAATTTCAAGTGACGAACTTCAAACCACAGTTTGATGAAATGTAATCGCAAAAATTTTATCATTTTAATAGGTAACGCTAATTATCAGTGACACGTATTTTAATACATTTTTGATAAATGGCAATATTAATAATATATTCGAATAGATAACATGCAAATATATGCAAAAAACGTTTATTGTCTTTATTTTGCAACTCGATGAGTCTAAAATATATTTCCGATCCGGCCCTTAACAAAAAAATTTTGGCGACACCTGATTATATTGCTGTTATGTAGTATATTATAAACATACATAAAGAAAATCTATCATTGACATTGACTAAAATGTACGTTTTTTAGGTCAGTCTGTATATTATGTGTAGATCCAAATTGTCGGCAATAAAACTCAACGTGTAATATAACCCAGCTTGCGTGTTAGGCATTTGTTACGTCGAATATTTACTTAAATAGCTAGGCGTTTCGAAATTGGAATTTGCCAGACGGAAAACGTTCAAATTCGCACATGGAGCGAAATAAGAAACAATTTGTGCAGAAACTAATATTATTCAATATTGAATTTCGCTCTCCTCCTGGCCCAGGGCAGAGGGGTTCTTGCAGGCTCAAGTTTCCGTGAATATATCGCCTGCGACGAATTCGGAGATACTATTACGATAAAGTAAATTAAGTTCGACGCTGGTTCTACAACCTGCCATAGTCTGGAGCACATGTGAGAAGGTGGCAAGGTGGTTGTGAGGTGGGAAAACGGGAGACAGATACGAGATACGGCGACGGTGACGAGGGGGTTGCTGATAAAGATTTGTTAAGACCTAATATCAACGTAATGAGTTCTAGTTCTATTGAATTAGGTTGTCTCGCAATTTCGCAATCGCTTCGATTGAAATTCGCGTTTGTCCCTGAGGCTCGCGAAAAGATAAGGCGACGCTTAATTAACTTTGGACTGAGCGGGTTAATGAGCTGATGTGTAAATTTGATTAATAGGTAAACGTGTGACTGAATGTACCATAATATGCTGAAGAATACTTTATTTGAACATTAAATTTATTAAATATGATATTTTTAAATATATAGTCAAACAAATACAATATTACAATTATGAAAAAAATGAAATTAACATGCTAATCCAAATTTTAATAATAAAAAAATTAGACATTTTTATAGTAGATATTTTAAAACATAGAAAAAGCTCTAGAACTTTGATGTATATTTTACAGTGAATGTGTACTACCAGTGAAGCTATATTTTTAATGAAATCATATCTAAATACAATTTCTACTAGCGAAAATATAATTGAAAGGAAAATAGAAAATCTGCATTTGCATCTGTGCTTACTCATTATACTTGGTGAGGTTAATGGTGAGACACACTAAGAAAAATATTAAATTATATGCACGTATTCTTCTTGATGATTGACAAAACAATCATAGAAACACAAGCTTCATTTCAGCAACTCAAACGTGCGATCAAACGTTCGCCGCGTTGTTCATTTGGCCAAACTCGGTTACCGCTCTCAACCACATGCCGAATTAAGTTAGTGCACATTAGTGAGAGCTTTCTCAGCGCAAAGTTAACTAATAAATTCAACTATCGATATCGTCTTACGCTATGTACATTGCGAACATATAGTTCAAACTTTATCCGGCGACATTACACGCGATACGCCCATAAGTTGCCAACAGACGAAAATTTCACCTTATTCATAAGGGTCGAGTGCTAAACTCGTGTAACGATTCAAATTCGGCGTGTAATTTGTACGTAGTCAAAGTGTCGGCACAAGTTTCGCACAATGGGGTAAAAGCATTCGCCAAGTTCATCCCGTTTAGTCGGTGTAAATCCGCCAGGATCGAACCCCACCGCCCCCGCGCCGGTAACAATGATATTTCCATCGGTTATCTAGCATCTTAATACGAAAACTTAGTCGATTAACTGAGAAACAACATTACCTGCTACGCCAATATGTGAACTACTAGGCGATTTTGTGTCGCCTAAGTAATTGCACTTGTTCCGAGGCGGAGGAGTTTAGAAATGAGTGCCGCTATCGAACGATCGTCACGCTCTGAGCGGGAGCTTTTGCTAGATTACGTAACAGCTTCTCGACTTACATACACGTATATTGCATATCGAGGGTGGCCAACGTTAGTGAACCGTAAAAGTATGTATATTACCCGGTAATGCTTGTTCTACTTTTGAGACTAACGTGATTGCTCGTGTGGGGTGTATTTAACACTCCATAAGAATTCTGTGAGGTTCAGATATACGTAAATTATATTTCAAGATATATTATTTAGCTAATTTTTGAACACACATCGAACAAATCATCTTTTTATTAAAAAGCATATTTTTTTAATATATTATTTACTGCTTTGTTGTAGTGCGTAAATAACTAATTGTCACACGTAGTAACTACATAATTGAATATGCGACGCGAATAACGTTGTAAGTCTTGAATACGTAAATAGTCAACTTTACAGGAGATGAAAAATTAATTTAGAGATTTACATACGTTTATTTTTGGATTTTTATAACATTATATTTCACAATTTATTCATTAAAAAGCTTTTTCATACTAGTATATATATAACAGGATATTGAATTTTGTCAAAAATAAACATTTTCAATTGTGGAATAACGTAAATTATGATGTTGTAACTTTGTTTCACTGTATGACAGCAAGTACCTATGAATCATATTATATTTACAGCAATTAGATATGGATTATATAGACGTTTGTCGAAAACTTAATCTACAAATACATAATTTTAAAATTAAATATTAAATTTTAAAAACGATAATTGTTTTTAGAAAACAACGAATAAAAAATTAAAAACGTTATTTTTTTATTAAATAATTTTCCATTTGCTAGATATTTTGCCAGCTCTAGATTTTTAATATTTTGAAGAAGTTTTTAAAAATACGTTAGTTTGCCGGACTTCGGTTGCTCAGATAACTTAGCTCTATCATTCTCGAGATATTTAAGCGATCATAGATGGTTCGTAACATATAGCGGTCAATTGTCGAAGGAATATTTTACCCCTTCAGGGGTTCCTAAAGGGTCCAAACTGAGCTCTCTGTTCTTCACAATATCTATTAATGAAATAAATACGGCAGATATGGAAAATAATATTTATTTTATATGGTCTTTTTACTATTTTCATGACACAACTAATTGCAGTTTTATTCATTTAAATTTATTTTTACATAAAAGAAATATTTATATATATATATCATATATATATTTTGTAAAACGTGTATATTTTGACATTAAACTTAGGTAAATAAAATTATTTACCCTTTTAAAATATGTATTGACAATTAAGTTTATTGATTGACTTAATATGTTATTAATTAGAATTTTACTTATTTGAATACCTAATTTGTTGTTTATTTATAAAATTTATTTTCTAGCTTCCAAGCTTATTTTTAAAGCCAAGATTTTATCTTTCTGACGATGTTTTTTTTTTATGAATTTCTCATGTTAAATGTTGACTGATTTAATTTATTATAAATTTTGTTGATATAGTCAATTGTATACAATTAACTTTAAACACATCCAAAAATGTTTTGCTTACTTTATTCATTTACATTAAAAAAAATATTTATTTATTTAATTTTCAAGGAAAAAATAATTTTCATTGGTTCATCTTGATACATTTTATTTCTGACAAGCTCAAAAGCTAAAATATAAAGTAAATAATTAATCATTTTGCATTACTTATTAGACCTGAAGATATTACTAAATAATTTAAACAATAAAGTCTATATAGTTTTTAAACTTAAAACCTTGACATATGCTGACTAGATAAAAAGATAATATACAAAAAGTAGACTATAGTTTAATCTTGTAAGGGTTCTAAAAGACATATAATCTAGCTGAGTAGCAAAATACGTAAAATAACGGATAAATTGGATGTTGTAAGTTCAATTAGCATATTACAATGCGCAAATACATACTTACAAAAAATACTTTAGAGTTTCAAGTGTATACCTGACTCTGGAGACTAATGAAGAATAATTCCTTGTGTTAACCAACAGCACCTCCGAATCTCTCGCTTCTCACAAAGTATGTCGTCTTGGAAAACTTTACAGCTCGAATTCGCTTGCCAAAGGAAAAACGTTCTCGCAAATAACAAACAAAGCTCGGTCTGCCTTTAAACTTGATAATTTTCCTAAATCCTCCGGGGCCATTCTTTCCAAGTCAACACACCACAATTAAAACTCTCTCTTCGGTCGTTATTGACACGACTATTAACAATCGTACGAACTGTTTTACGACTCGTAAACTGCTCAACGCCAAAGAGATTATTATGCAATTCTCAAAAGCGAGCCAAGAAAATTTATTTTACATCTCAAAATAATGTATTCTTAAAAAAACATTTTATCCCCCTCTGTAATTTTGTACAGCCGGTTAGCAGTTATTCCGTACATTGTCATATATCACAACCATTATTTGTTATTTCTAAATTGCTTGCACAGGAGTGTTAAGGATATAAAAACAAGAAGGCTATAAAGCGATTTAACCCTAGTATAACTCACGGTAATATTCTACAGCTATGCTAGAAAGTTTTGCACAGATCATCGCCAAAAAGGGCGTTTATTGCACTATATGTTTGCGAAAGTTTTGCATGTATGGCTTATGTACGTGTACCAGATACAAAATAAAATTTCAACATGCTGCATTACATACCATTTAATAATAAGAAAAGATAAAATATTAAAAACAATATCGGTAATGCTATTTTGATTGATTTAATATACTTGTATGTACACTTAAGCATACAGTTCCAACATATGTACGATAAGTCTTTATTTTATAATTCATTATGAAAGCACATTTTATCTGTTTTAAGTCTAAAATATGATTTATATATATATTATGTAATATAGGCTTCTAAAATCTGAGAAAAGACGCCCTTGGGCGTCTGATACCGACACGTTCGCCATCAAATCTGACCCAGAAAAATATCATTGCTTTATTACGGACAACGGAAATACTATTTTTTCTTCGGAAAAGGGGATCGCAATTTTTCCGCGACGCACGCAACTCCCATGAAAATTGGGAAACGCCGCCACAGTAAAGGTTACAATCGAAGCGTGGGGTGAAGATTTGGGGGTGGTAATATGTGGGGGTGTATATGAAGGGGTTTAAAATTGAGTTTTGGGGATGTTGCAGCCCGGACCCGCACGGGTCATAGATGAAATCGTAAAGCGAGCGCGTCTAAAAAGATAGGTAAATTACATAGTTTGTCATCGAAAAGGGACGAGATAACACCGACGCGGATAAGGGACGACCCAAATGAGTGTGGCGACGGAGACTCGTGGGAAGATCGAGTCCTTCCGGGACCTTTTTTAATTTCGTGACGAAAGCCGAGATAAGCTTGGCAGTGATTTTATCTTCCAGGTTACTTTTGAACTGAATAATAAGTTTATAGGTTCTATAAATTTAACCTTAAAATAAATTACTTAATTTCGAAACAAGTTCTGCGAGTGACGATGTTTAATTAATTTTAATAACAGCTTACCATAATGCATAACGGTCGATATAAAAGAAATCCACAAAAACCGAATAATATACAAAACATATGTAAAATAAGTTATCAAAATTTATTATTGAAAAAATAATAAAAACATAATACAACATACAAAAAAACAATAAATTGTTAATAAGAACTGATTTTTTTCTATAATTCACTATAAATGCAATACAAAATTATAATAAATTAGTAAGAACAGGAATAATTAAAAAACTTAAAATTAACTCACTTTTAGATGTATACTAACAAATTAATAAATGTGTATAAATTAACTTACTACTCAAAGGGTTCAGGAAAATAAAGAAACGTAACATTTTGTAACTTAACAGGAAATATACTTTCCTGGTATACTATGTATTTGAACTCAGTGGTAAAATGTAGTATATTGATTATCTTTTAACATTACATAAAAATCACCTCTCAAACCTTTAAATAAATGTACATGTTTATGTATACTAATTCGTTCTTAAAAGATAGATTCCCAAATTTTACATTTATTTATTCTGAAAGGTTATGTATGTTTGTAATAATAAACTTTACTATATAAAATTTATTTAAATGTTACCAATATCACAGATTTACTTCAGGTATTTCGTATCAAGTGGTTATTTTTTTTAAATTAACTGTACGATATTGCTTAAACATAAAGAAACCAATGGTTCAAATATATTTGTGATTATAAAAAACATTTTTTTTATTGGTTTATAAAAAACAATAAAAATGAATTTGTAACAATTTTTCACGTCAACGATTGATTATTATTTTAATCTAATGTTTTAATTTCTTATAAATATAATTTTATATTATTACCTTATAAAGTAAAGGAGTCTGATGCTGATAATGATTTATTTTAATATTTTTATTACTTAAGCAAACATAGTTTGAAACCAAATTGTCTTATATGTTTCAACCTATTTCGGCGATGAAACAAGATAAATCATATAAGTACATAGGTACACATAAATACGATTTATAAGATAAATATTATTTTTTTAAGTAGAACATGTAATTTAAAAATTAATGTGTTCATACAAAAATCGAACCACCTATATTTAAAACAAAGACAGTGAGTTTTATCATTGTACCATATTTTTGTTTGTAATATATTCTTTTAATAAACTATTAAGTTTTTTATTTGGGATTTATTGTGCTGTATACATTAATGTATCGCGTATTTGGCACTTATGTAAGTGCTATTTAACAATGCTCGAGCGCTTTCATCATTACTTAACGCCAATATATTACGATATCGTATAATATAATAGAATTGCGATACAAATTGAAGACGCGATAGCGTATTTTCTACGCTTCGACCCGTTGTGTGATATATGGCGGTTCGATTTGTATTCAGTTTTCCTATTTTATTTCTGTGCAGCAATAATTCACGTATTTTTATTTTGTATGAACTCTCCATTATTAGATTTGCTCTGATTTATTACACGCCGAGTTTGCATTTCAGATTTTTTTTAATTATTGCCTCCCACGCGATACTGCAAACAAAGAGTGTAATTTATATAAATCAGGATAAAAAAATATTTATTTCCTCTCATTCGATCAGTTAAAATAATCATACCACGCATTTACCATATTTAAAAATAAATATTATTATGTAATATATTTTCTATGTATATATGTATTTTTGCGAGTTTTCTGAAAATGTATTTATTGTCAGTTTAATCACGATTTGTCTCTTTTGTTCGACAGAGGGGTGCTGCTCCAGGGGAGAAGACAATATGAAGAAGCCATCCAGAGCTTTGAGAGGGCCATACACTTCAGACCTTCGCTGGCATGTAAGTCTCGACTTCCATCATTTATTACTTCTCGGAGACAAGCGGAACATCAATTGTTTTTCTTGAGAAAATATTTATCTTTAGTATTCCTAGAATCAAGGAGTTTGGCTCTCGTTTAAGTCTCTATTGTTATCCAGAAAATATATTTTATTGTGAATATCGAAATATTAATTATTTAATAAATATTATTGTGCTCCAAATAACTGCGGCGCTTTTGTATTGTTTTGTGTTCAGATTTCCTTTGAACAAATCACCAATGAAGCTTTGCTCTGTACAAATACGCATATACATATGTATATCGCCTTCATTAATATAAACATATACGAAAACCTTTTTGCATGGGCGTATATAATCGCTTATGCTACTTTTCAGAGCATTAAACTTTGTTAATAACATCTAGGATCAAAACAATATTAATATAACTTACATCATTATTTATAAGCCTTTATTTATATAGTATCTATTATATTAGAATTATTTTATATTAAGAATGATATTTATAATTTATTATTTTTTTCGTCGCAACAATCCTAGTATATCCTTGCAAAAATCATATTAAAATGTTTATAGGCTCTTTTTAAAACTTTAGTCTTAATTCTTTGCTAAATAGTATTATTTAAAAAAATTTAACCTCCAGAATTTAAACGTTTGCAATAAATAAAACATACATATATCGGATGTAATAGGTAGTAGCGCAATCAATGCCTTCAAACTAATTAGGCGAATAAAGGATTTAAAAGTCATCTCTATAAAATCTTGCATTGTTTGCATTTCAATTTAGATATCGCCGTATTCAAAATTGACCAATCCATCAACATCAATGACCCTGCAAAAAGATACAAATTATAATGAGGAAAAATATCTCAGACGACCATCGCACTAACGAGCCATTACCAGCATCCGATGGCAACTAGCGACGGCGAGATAAATAGAAACAAAAAGGGGAAATGGTGGATGGAGGCATTAATGCTAAACGAAAAGTTATGTTATCCCCCGGATAGCCGACGCGCATTACTCCCCGGCCCTTGCCACCCTTCAATTTTTATCAGGGGTCGGCAATCGAGCGCCAAAGCCCCCAACGTCTAGACAAATATTATTTTATTTCAGTTTTTCTGCCCCCCCACTGGGGAGATTTAATTTCGGGTCCATTTCAAACGCGTATACACTCGTTGATGAAGTAAAGCAATCTGATGCCAGCTACTCAAATTTTATTTTAATATGAAAAAGAACACTAAAATATAAATAAGTATCTGAAAAGTATGTCGAAAGAGCTTTATCTCGGTTTCGTAATGGATGTGATGCAAACTAATATTGACATTAAAAAACACTGTTAATTTTGTCTGCAATTCATCTAATAAACATTTTATTGTAACTTTAAAAAAACAGCAATTTAAATAAATTATATAAGCAATTAATAATGTTTATTTTGCTTTAAAGCTTTTTTTAATAGTGTGAAGAAATGTTCACAGACATTTTTGCATTAACTTGGCGAATCGTATTATAAAAAATAATGTAACGATTCAAGAACAGATAAAAACTGAATATCCTTATATTAAGGTATCTTAATAACAATTTTTGCACATTTTTGATTAAAATTAAGAATTTGAGTACTCAAGGTTTTAAGATTAGAAGTACCGATTCAAAAATTCTGCAAGGTAAAGTGTCATATTGGACAAGAATAACTAAGGGATCATCTTAATAAACCGCGTTACTTATAAACTGAGGATGATTCATCTTGGAAGATTTTTTGCAAACGTTGGTATGTGTAGAGAGAATCTCCACATGTTTTTAAAAAAAAATTCAGGATATTAAGTGGCAGTTTCTCTACATGATCGTAAGAATATTATGATAATGAATGAGATCGAGAACATGACATAATATGACATTTTTACGGAATCTTATCCCTAGAGAGTAAGTCTGCAATATTTAGTATGGTTTTAAATAATGTTCAATCATCGGAATACAAAATAAACTAGAATTTCTAACTGTATCATTATTGAAAAACGAAAATATCAGACGGCCCCAAATATAATATGTACTATTTGCGATCACTTTAATAACTCAGAAATAACCAAGTTAAATAATCTAAGCTACTAAAGTTTAAAGTATTTTTTTTAATAATAAATAATTAGAAACTGTATCGAAGGCTTTTTGAAAATCAGCTCATATGACTTTTACTTTTCGTCACTGTTTTGGTAAAAGTCAGTAAGCTGGTGCCAGTGAAGCTTGCAAAACGCATTTAATAAAAATACGAGTAAATGTTTAGCTTTTAAACCTTTATAGTGATACAAAATATAATCAATGATTAAAAATATGTTTATGTAAAATAGCATGCGCAAAATTCGTTAGCAACGTAGGCATAGTTTGGGGATTTCTTAATGACGGTCTGCTGAATCTGAAGGCTCTGCGAACGCTTTTAGGATTCCTAATCCATGCTTTAAACTTTGCTAAATAAACACAATTAGCCACAGGCGTGCGTTTGTAAGCTTTGGGGTTTTCAATTAAGTCTGCATACAGAGAGGCAAAACGGAATGAAAAAAATCCACCTTTACATGACATGACTTTTTCACTTGACTTTTTCTTTTAATTTATATGCATGTATTTTTTCAAGATATTAGTAAAAGTTTGAAATGTGTTTGTAATAAAATATTTTATTATTACTTAAGATTTTCTTATCATTTGGATAAGCGCTTAAACTTACTTGATAAAATAGCTTGATAAGAATCCTACAACTTACTTACTTTCTTAGATTTTATGGAAATGTTTGTGTAATCAAATCATATCAGTGTTCTTGAAATAAAAACGGAAAATATCTATATTGCTTAAGGTATACATATTGTATTCTTTTTAATACTATAGAATATTTTCTGGTATTACGATTTTATATTATGGATCCTTGTTTTAATTTTCTAAGCAATAACATATCATTAAAAGCTGTTGAGGATGCCTCCATTTTAAGCAAAACATAGTTTAGATGTGTTAATAAAAATATTGATATTGTGAGAAAAAAATTTATTAAGCTATATTTGCAAAGTATTTAGAAAGTTTGAGTGAATTAACATTATTAAAAAAAATGCTTTTTAACAAAAAACTGATGGAAGAAGAATGTTGACATGTAATTTAGTAAGAAAAAATCTAAAATGACATAAAAATATTACGAGGAATATTTATTATTATTGTTATTAATAATAATACATTATTAAAAACTTGGGTTTTAATTTGAAATATTCTAAATTTTACCAAAAAATTCTAGTAAGCTTTAATCCTAACAATGAATTTAAATATATAAATTTGCATTAGAAACAATTCAAACCATCACTCCTTTTAGATGTCTAAACTTTTCGCGTTTCGCCGACGAATAATTTGGCAAAGTTGCTCCCGCTCTTTCATTTCGCTTCGACTTTTTTTCACCAAAAAGCAAGGTTTTCATCTTAACCTATATGCAAATTAAATGTTTTATTTAAGAGTTAGAGCGCATGTCGAATCACAGTCGTCCGTGTTTATTTTTGTCGAAGCGATTATTTGCGCATCTGGCCGGTAAGAGGAGAAACTTTTCCGTCAAGAAAGGCACGCGTGATTCTCGGAAAAAAGTAAATAACAAAAAAGTTTCAGTGATTCTTTGCAAAGCAAAGGGAGAAAAAGTTGCGCCAATGTTCAATTTGTGAAATTTTACACGGAAAATTTGAGAGCAAATATCCTCGCGGAGTGAAAAGTTTTTTTTCGAACGCGAAAGGAGAAAAATCGGGCGAAACGTAATAATTCGCCGAGCAAAGTTTGTGAATTATACCACGCTTGGCGAAGAGTTAAAAAATTATTTCACATACGTTTATAAATATAAGTACACAGTGTGATTCAAATTCTGAGAAGCGAACACAGAGAAGACGTGGGCACGTTTACGCCGAGTTTTCTTCAATTTGTCGAGTTAATCGAAAGATGAGTTTAATCAAGATGTGGTATTACAGCCGGCGTCTGCGTACTTAGAAGGATTGTCGACTTTTCGTCGTCAGACACACGACCCTTGTTTTCTTTTAATCTCGGTAAGATCAACCCCCGGAGAGTTGGCGTTGGCGTACGATCAAAAAGTTTTAGGACTACTTATTAAAGAACCCTTAGTTTTTCCTGCAGAGATATACCAATGTCGTTTATTTTGGCACTTCATAACTTCCGACCCCTCTGATTTTATAACAATAAAATAAAAAAATTAGCACATTTACTATTTAAAATAAAACTGCTTACTTTAATGCTTTTCGCGTTATAGGTTTATTGTTTTAGTTAATCATAACTATTTAAAAAAAGATTTTATTAAAAAATTGCAATTATTTATTTCCTCTCATTTTAGATACAACGTGACTTAATTAGTTGATATGATCATAAGTCAGATGAAACCATATAACAAAAATTTCAGATAAGATTATAGTATTATTAGATAAATAATAATTTATTATTAGTAAACGTGTGCTTTACCGATTTGAGTAGGTTGATGCTAAAAAATAATATATTATGATGTTAAAGTATGTATTTTATTTATTAATAATAATAAAATACATCCTTTATTATTAAATCATATAAATATATGTATTGAATTTTATAAATAGAGGTAATATTAGAGTAGGAAAGTTAATGAATAAAATTAGACTAATAAAGTATATTTTTTATAGATGAAGGTTTATATAATATACTATCGTAGCAAGATTATCCTTATAGGTCAAAATTTAGTTGAAGAAAATTGGAAACTTTTGATTGTATTAGTGATTCTCATATCTCAAGAAGCGAGACAAGAATAAATCATTTCCTGAGAATTCCTAGTAACTGAGACTTTTGTTTGCTTATTCGTAAAATTATACCAAAAAAATATTACAGAAAAATATCTTAATTAAATATATACAAAACAACAGTTACAAAAATATAAATAAATATTTCATTTTTGCTAAGCAAAATAAGATTTTAGAAAGACTAAAGCACTTATGGACGAATGAGATTTCACTTAATTTTAATAGTGAATATTACAGCATTCAATAATATTCGCTAGCTTTTTTCTTTTTGGCTTAATTATGAGAAAAGTTATATATTAAATATAAATTTTAAGTCTTTTTTCTAATTATTTGCAATATTTTTTATTAATTTGTGTACTACTCTTATTATTTTTTACCGAAAAAAATAATCTACTGGTTTATTAGTTATACGTTCAAATATGTTTAAACTGTAAACATCATGTTAATGAAAATGTCAATGGTATTCCCTTAATTTATTTATTTATTAACTATTTAATTCCGAACTATTTAAATTAAAAAAAGTCGTTTTAATTTATTAAATTTATTATTAAAAATATATATATTTTTGCGGTCAACTTTGAAAATAGTTTTCATTGGCAGTATAATCGATTTTTTGGCAAAAATGTATTCAACTAATAAGCTACTTTTATTAAAATTTATATTTAACACATTTAAAGTTGTTATCTTATTTGTTTCTCATTACAAATTTCCATATAACGAACTTTTAATAATAAATTTATAAATTTGTGCTATTTTATAAAAATGTAAGTTTTAGTAAATTAAATTTAAAATGCCAATAAAATTTTTTTATAGCAAATCATTTCTAAGCTCACAATATGTTTATACAGAGTAAGTGCTGTTTTTTATAATAAACAATATTATTATTACATATTTTACATTTTTACAAATGTTTGTACATTTTAAATAAAATGTGCTGGTATGTACCTAGCCTATTAAAAAATTAACGAAAAATAAAAAATATTGCTGAAAATTTCTCATAATATTGAACACAATATATATTTAATTTAATTTATGCATATAGCACTAATACACAACACAATACAATATCAAACAATCCACAACGACCACAAGTTAATTTAATTTAAAATTTATCACGAACAATATGTGCCTGATGATTCACTATAAATTTTATATTTATTTAGCTATCCTGTTTTCGTATTTGAGTTAATCCTTTAATAAACATATTTTGGAATTTAATGTGAAGAGTGAACAAACAAATAAAAAAGGGTAAATCAAATTTTATTTTAATTTAGGTAATATTTATATTGGTTTTATTATCTTTTTTAATACAACATTAAAAATATATATAAATTAAAGCGACGACAATTTAGTTAATAATACTTGCTTTAATGTTTAAGCGTATTAGTGACTATTGTAACACCCCTAAATTATGCTTCTCATCTGTAACCACCTTTCATTTCAAATACTCAACTTAGATTATCTCCAATACAGTATATTTTACGTATTACTAGTTAAAGGATACTTTTACAAATATAGCAATGTGTAACACCAAGTCGTGCCTTTAAAATAAAGACTATTAAGTTAGCCCTCAAAATAAATATTTTAAATCTAATAGCAGATTTTTGAGAGCTTTTATTATTTTTTCAAATTTCGATCACCTTTTTGTAAAAATAGTATACATATCATGATATTTTTAGATTATACAGCATATACATTACATCCAAGTATTTTATACCTATGTATTCCGTTGTATGTCAACGCTCAGCCATGTAAATAATAAATTTAATTTAATCTGTTAATCTGTTTCAGTGGCGTACGTGAACATGGGAATGTCATTAGCGGGCATGGGACGATGTTCAGCAGCCGCCAGCGTTCTGGCCAGGGGCGCTCGTTTGGAAGGCGCCGGATTAAGGGATGCAAGGGCCCACGCTTCAGCCAGGGCCACGGCTTTACAACAGCTGGGGGCCCTACACGCAGCCCAGGGAAGAAACAGGAAAGCCCTTCAGGTGTACCAATCGGCTCTGAAGGCGGCGCCGCCAGACTTTCATCCGCAGGTAAGCAAAAAAAATGGTATTCCACCATCTGGATAATATTTAAAAAATCAAAATAAAAATAAAAACATTTTACATAAAGGTTTTTTAAGCTATATTTGATTCTTAAGAACCAGAAAAAATTAAATATCAAGTTTAAATATTATTTTACGCAATAATCGTTATAGGTTTGCCATTATAAATTTTCTAATACTTACATTTTTTAGTATGTGCAAGGCATAACAGATTTACGCCAATGCACTCTGCACAGAGAAAAATACATATTTAAGAAATACATGAAAAATATATTAAAACATGGGGGTGATCCTAAGCTTTTACATTAATGTGATTCGCAGTAAATTTTTATTTGACAAATCAATTTAAATCTAAATAAAGCAGTGATATCCATAATTGTGTTTTAGTTAAAATATCTTGTAAAGTAAATTTTCAGATAAAGGTTTGCGATTTGCCATATAAAAAAACAAGTTTAATAATTTTACTTAAATTACTTAAAAATAAATTAAATTAACTTATATATATATGGCTTTGCATGCTTCAGTATAATTGACCACAAAGTTATTTAAGTGTCAACTAAACTCATGGGTCTAATCATCAACCGTCATGTTTAATAGGTGGTTGGAGTATAGAAAATCACGCATTTCGTGTTGAGTTTACGTTTTATTTCTCTTTTAAATTTTGATAAATTTTAAACATGTACCATTGTTTTAAAATCAACATTTTTAATATGACAATGTTTTAATTAAAATAATAAAAATAAAACAAATCATGTTGGGTTTATATTTCGGACGTCTCATAGATGCGAGCAAAATATTAATCGATTTTCAAGAAAACTGCTTCAATGAAAATTCTCCTGTAAAAGTCCTAAATGATTTGTTTTACAGCTCTATGTAATTAGTCATTTGCATAATAATCGAAATTGTTATTTGAGCAAGATTGTGTTATTATAAAAGTGTTCAAATAGTTCATTATTTTTTATTTATAAAATTGATTTAAATATAAAACTTTTTGGACGACAACTAAAAGGATGTATTTGGTTCGTACCATACTTACAAAAAGCTATTTCGTCAGCTTGCTTACAAGAGGTTAATACTCTATAAATAGAGGAAAGATTACAGTTTATAACGTCTAAAAAGTAATAAATGCAAATCTGTGGAAGGATTTTTTTAAGCTCTGTTATAATATTTGCATTGTCGAAAGCTTTGCGTCTGTTAGTAGTCGAATATTATCGTCATATATTCTAACAATTTTGCTATACAATATAACTGCTTAAAGTATGTTTTAGCTTAATTCATTCATGTTCAAATATAAGTCGTATTTTTAATAATAAAAACAAGAATTGGAGATGGGTTCATGCTATAATACCGAGTGAAATTCTTTGGAATATTGATAATATTGATTTTTAAATGTTAACTTCTTAGTGGATAAACCTCAATATTTTATAGTTGAAAATGTGTATAGAATGAAAATTGTTATTAATTTCAGAAACTATACGCGCTTATGAGCGAAGCATTTGCAAGGCTGCATAAATGGTCTGAAGCGGAACGTTACAGAAGAGCGGCACTTGAGGCATCTCAAGGGACAGTCGTGTCTTCTGTTGGACTAAGGCCAGCGGTAAGTTTTGTTCTATTACTTTAATTAAATATTTTTAAAATACATACATCTATGGCTTTTATTATATGTTTTAGCTTAAATAAAATAATATAGCCAAAAAGGCTATCTTTTGAATAGGTTATGTTTTATTTTTAGTCCTCGGAGGTACAATATTTTGTGAAATTCCAGTGAACCTTTTTCCTGCTGAACATGTCATAGATAAAATCTGGAAAGGGAAGCGAAACTATCTCGTCTACGAATATTTTTGTAATAATACGGATTGTGAAAAGTCGTTAATTTTAGAACCACAAGAAATCTGTAAATTCGTAAACTCAGATTCCACGATGTCGTTAATAAGCTAGAACAACACATTTGAAGGTTCTGAAAAAATTGCTGACTGATTTGCTATAACCGTATACAATAACACTGGTTCACATTCGGATTTTACTTCTTACGGCGTTCATGACAATCTTTGTTGTCAATTAAAAAAATTCTTCGGTATTTATACTTAAAGAAATTCGTGTACTATCCGTTCCTGTTTCTTAGTGCTATAATTTTAGAAGCGCTGGAATACTTTCAAAGTTTTATTGTCAACTGGTCTAACCTATTATGTAAATAAACATTTGCGGAAATTGCTCAACGGCATAGTTGCTAACCCTTCGGTGCTTGAACAGCTTTAATTTTGGGCTTCGGAGGTCGCGTCCACTGTTCTTGCATTTAATGGCTAAGTCTGAGGCACTTACCAACTGTTCTCTGAAAATATATTTTAGGTTTTAATTGGGTTTTAGCTAAGTTTTATATCAAGTAAAAGACAATTCTGACATATGATATTTATCTAGAACAATTGTATTATTGTAAATGACAATTTTAAGTTATTATTTTGCTTTTAAATATAAGGGTACTAGGTAAATTTCTATACATAAAATGTATATGATACAGTCAAAGAAAAATATATTGTATATATTGTAATTTTACTACTGTAATTTGACAAACGTTAGCCAATCGTAGTTGCGTCATAGTTTAAAAATAAACAAACTATAACACTACTATCTAAGACTCCATAACGCATATTTTAATATTATAGTTTATTTAAGTTTAAAATTTGCCACCCAATTAATTGTATGACAATTTATATTATATTATTATTTCTTATATTTATTTAAGAAGCTTTGGCTGATTTTTTATTTTAAGAATCTAATCAGAATTTTTTCTATGTAATGTTTATTTGTAATAAATATTTTTTTATATTTAAAATAAATAGAAATGTTTTTGAGCACAACTCGATAAGTTTATTTTCAAGTTATTGGTAAATTTATTATATACTTTACTCAGAGACGCTATTACCTATTTATTCTTTTAATTACTAAAATGTTCACAATTCAGCATCGCCTTCGAATTTATTTATTTGAAATTTTCGTTTAGTTACAAAGAAAATGCTCGTAAATAAACGATAATTTCTCATGAAAACGCCGTTTGATGTACATTTAAATAAAATCTGACAAAACGAGATTTTGATTACCTCTCAAAATATGTTGAGAGCTTTCAAGATAATAGCAAAATGTAATGAAAAATACGAATATATAAAGGCATAATTTAATTTTATTTTACATACCTGTATGCGGACCCGCATTTTTACCAGATATTTCCAGAAATGTATGTATGTATTTTTAATATATTGCAGAAACTTTTAATTTACAGCGACGTTCTTAATGATAAAAAAATCTGCTTTTCCAATCATACGCTTCGCTAAAAGATTAATTAATTCAATTGCGCTGGAAGCCAAAGTGGTGATCTAAATAGGATAGGACTTGACGTGAAAACTTGAGTTTTATTGGAGTGCTAAATTACTTGTGCATATGGTCCACACTTTAAATTCAATTAATGTAAAGTCCAGTATACAACTGGTTATGAAAATTAATATTGAAAATTTTCAGCTCGCGGTTTTATCGCTGTTCGAAGCTCGGAAAATTATTCGTTAATTAGATTCTTCT
This sequence comes from Plectrocnemia conspersa, assembly GCF_051122295.1. Classification (NCBI taxonomy): domain Eukaryota; kingdom Metazoa; phylum Arthropoda; class Insecta; order Trichoptera; family Polycentropodidae; genus Plectrocnemia; species Plectrocnemia conspersa. The sequence continues at coordinate 15,806,029 of NW_028277177.1, forward strand.
CAGAAGTCTGGGTTTAAAATATTGATTTTTCAAAGAAAGGCACTTGAGCAATATCTCAGTAATGTGATTTTATTCATAAGTTTGAGTATTATCAGGGAAAAATATTTTGTGTGACAAACGTCGCTAACGAGCGCTGCGATATTTACTTTTTTCACAAAATGACAATATGCTGGTTTATCGTTCGATATGAAATTTAATGTATCAATATGGTAAAATATTCATGAAAAATATTGATGGCAAATTTTTAACAACGTAATTTGAAACATATATAAGCATATGTAAAGTTAAAATATTATACAAATTACGATTTACATATTAGTTACTTAAATTAAATTCGATTAACATTTTTATCAGTGTAACATTAAATAAAATTACGTTTTAAAAATATATTGTTATAATGTCAATTAATTTAACCGACTTTTGTAATTCTAAAAATACGCTCTGGTTTCATGTAAAAATAATCAATTACTTGTTGCTGTGACCTAATTTCAGATACAAATAGCCTTCATTTTTTACCGTGATTGTCGTGCATGATGAATAAAAAATTTAAAGGCAAATCTAATAAGAAATTTTCGTTTGAATGAGCGAGCTCATATCGCCTTTCATACAAATTTCCCTGCTTTCGCATTTATCATCAGTCGGCATCAACGTGTAACAGCTTTAAAAACTGTAGTAATTTTGGCTAATGTCACATTATTACTGTTGTCGTCGGGTTTCGTGAGCCCATTAGGCTTAACCCAGCTATGTTTATAGCCTAATGTTTGGCGTAACAGAAAAAAATAACACAATAAAACCGCGAACAAAATTATGACCAGAAACCGTATTTATTCCATATGATAATAGCGTTGTGAAATTAACTAGATTTTTAATAAAAATTTAATTTAAAATATATTAAATACGTATTTACCTGTCACAAAAATTAATAAATGCAACTTTTCGAGCATGACAATTCGGATATAACGTGACCACGTAGTACGTGTGGCATTACAACACCAGAACTCTTTAATTTCCTGAACACGAAATATCTTTCCGTCGAAAATATCTGAAAGCGTTCGTTTTACGTTCAAGACCTCATATTGTACACGGTCGTTGTTAAGGCTTCAGTTTTATAAACGGGTCGTTTATTATGCGCCTTTGTGTTTGTATTGTGTTGTATATTTACATATTATATAATGTGTATTAATGTATGTACCATTCGTAAACACGTGAGAGAATTTCGCTTATTGCGACTAACAAACCCAATTTCCGAATGCCCGTTTCGTATCCGATACATGCGCGGTTTCCTGTAACTGAAATACGCTACGTAAATCCTTTGGAATAATGTTATTTGTATGAACTTTATTTAAGTGTGCTAAATTTATATATAATTATAAGTTTATTAAGATAAGCTACATCAAATAATAAAAAAAGAATACAATTATTTCATGACAGTCTTATCACAATGTTTTTTAAGTACGTTAGTTAACAGGAATTGACAATACACAAATATCCTCTAATAAAGATATCTAAAGAACCTTTTATGTATTTTTTCAATTAGGAAAAAATATTCGGAGATTCCAAATTAAAGATTTAAGAATGCTGCGAACAAGATTGTCATAGAGGATGCGAATAAGTTACGAATTGTCACCTTAAAATCCGCTCTTCATAACAAAGCCGAGCATCTTGGAAGATTTATCGCAGAAGTTGTTTACGTGTAGAAAAAACCTTCACTTTCTGTCAAAAGTAATTCCAAAATCTTTAGTCAAAGTTTCTCTAGCCAAAATGTTCCCATCGAGTTCGTAAAAATAATCTGATGGCAATGGGTTTGAGAAAATTTATATATTATGACAAAAAATACTAAAGAGCAGATGGATGATAGAAGCCCATCTTTATAGAGCATATAAATAGCTCTATAGAAGGAAGGAGTCCGTAACAATGCATTTAAAGAAGCTTGAGGAATACCTGAAGGAATGAACTACAGTTTCGAAAATAGGTCAAAACTTTCTACGATCGCTCAAATAACTCGAGAATAGCAGAGTTAAATCACACGAGAAACTGAGGTCTGACATTTTATTTAAAATAACCCATTTAAATTTATATGGGTGCTTCTTAAAAAAAATTTTTCATGAAGATACTTTCACAAACTTGCATGTTGTTTTTATACAGTGAATTAAATATTTTTCGTTCATATTTCACTCTACTTAAATTAGTTAAGGGCTGCCTTAATTTGTTATAATATTATATAATGTCTTATTTTTTATTTTTAGAGTTATTAATAAACAACAATTAGATCAGAAACCAACACAATTTTAATATGGTTATTTTATTATTCACTTTGAAAAGATTCTTCCGCAATAATGAACTGAGAACTCCGCAAGTAAATATTTAAATTGAACGTAAATAATTCGTAAAACACTGACTCATTAAATTTTAAATATGATTTTTACGCTTCAAAGTTCAATGGGTGGATTCTTTAAATGTTGTTCTAAGCTAGGTGTCAGCATAATATATATTAATAATTATTATTGTGCAACATATTTTTGAGTCACGCACAGTTTGTGTAATTACTATAAATACGTAATTATCATAGCCTTGTTTAATCGGTTATCGCTTCTCTCTTCACGTCAACTAATGTTAACGTGAAGAGAGAAGCGGCTTTATTCTTGTTAAATGCTTGACGTAGCACCACTGGTGCGATCTAAGCAACTCATATGTTGTCAGGATTAACAGTGAAAGCTTACGATGAATAAGTGAATGATAGGCGCTTTTATATGCATGGTAAAAATGTAGGATGTTTCTTTGCTATGGTTTTTCTTAATGTACACACGATTTGGGGACATGGATTTGTGTAGTTTCGTCGTCTATTATAAAAATCGCTGTGTGACCGTAAGAGACAGGTGGATATTTTGCAACACTGTAAGCACATTACAATGTCATATATTAAATTATGTTTGTTTTTCGGGTATATTAATTCCTTGGGATTTCTTATCATCACGTCTTGCACTTGTCTGCGAGTTGTATAGGCTCATAGTTTTTTTGTTTATTGCATTTCACTGTCAACTTTTTCAATTAAGATATTGGCATACAAAAGACATCAAGTAATGCTATAAATGTTTATATATAATTATTCTAACTTATTAGGATTTACAAATAAATAAATTTAAAAATAGGATGGATACTTTATATTATTTGTAATAGTCCTTTCACATTTAACAAAGGCAAATAAAAAATATGTTTAAGTTACAGTACTAAATGTTTTTATTATTGAATAATAAAATACATGTTTTAACTTAAAGTTTGTAATAGTTTATTCAATATATAATTACGTAGCTCCTGAACATATTTCAAAATTTTAATACAAATGTATAATTAATTATAAGGCAGTTCTGAAAATTTAGTTTGACAAACTTTTTCAAAAGGTAATATTTTATGTATGATTCCAGTAGTATGAAATTTTCTTCGATACAACGTAGACAAGAAGGATAAAAAACTGGGATGTAAAAAATAAAAAGAAAAGCCCCATGGGGCGTGTTCGGGGCCACCAACTATGTACTTTAAAGTGGAAATAATTTGGGGAGGCGAAACGTGACTTCATTAAAAGTACATTAGACGAAGTGGGTATAATGTGTATCTTTCGCCGCGAGCTCGGTCGGATGAAAGAAAAACTCATACATTTTGCAGACGACCTCATACATAACTCCTTTATAATTAAAGAAAATGAGAAAACTTTGCGGGTTTTTTGACGTTGCCCGTATCCACTTACGGATTCTTCAACGGGCAGATTATTTGAAATTTAAATCCCGCGACGACAAAACTTTTGATAATATTAAAATCAAGAGACGAAATATTAATATCCAAAACTCGATGCGTTCCGTTAAAATATCTTTATTACAGGGAATATATTAATTTGCGAGGGCCGAAACCCTTCCGCTAGTACATAAATACGGAATTTTCACTGGACTTGTGCTTAAAGTATGCTGTTTTGTTAATTATAATGTTTTAGCGATGTAACATTTTAAAGGAGTTATACAAACAAATTACACTTATTAATGCAAAATAAATAGCAATATACAATCATATATAAAAAGTAACTGAAAATATATAGCAAAAAATATTAAAATTTACTTATTTCATTGCTTATTTAAATTATCATCGAAATATTATTTCCATATTAATATACCATTTAACTTATTCAAGAAAACTTGTATAACTAATAAATCTATATTTATTCAATGTTTTAAAGACATTCTCGTTAATATTAGTAAATATATTGTATTACAAATATTTACTTATTATATATAATTGTTTAAATGGATTCTATTTGATATGGACTTCTCTCCACAGAGTGATTCAGATTTTCTATAGAAATGGGTTTCTCTCGATTTAGTGTCGGAAAGTAACATAATGTTTAATTTTATAGAGTCCTTTCACCATTAGAATATTTTTATAATCTCGATAAGAACGTTTATGCTAAAGAAACATTCACTAAATATATTGAAATCACTTTTGAGAGCATATGAAGATTATTTGTTAACTATGACACTTTAGTTCGTAGCATTCTTGAATCGGTATCTATAATTGTAAATAATATATAACCAAATTTATTCTTTTATTTGAAAAGTTCAGAAAAGGTTCTTGAGATACCTTTATAAGAAAACATTCGTTCTTGTATCTTAGCGCTTTTTTTATGAGCATTTGGATATGATTCAGTGAATTCTCACAGGAACTTGTTTGTCGCTACGCATTTTTTAAATCTACTGAAGGTTGCTGTCGACAAACTATTTTTGAGGAATCCCAGTATTCGAGAATCACGATCGCGTCCGCATTAGCAAACTCGTCTATAGCCGTCGTCATCCGGCTCCTTAACGCTGGAGTTCTTGTGGTCTGTCAGCTACTAAAAGCTGCTGGTCTAGTTCATATAATTTATTTTATTATTTTAGGATTTTTTCTTCGTAATTATGTACTATTTTTTATCTTACTTGAATTACATGTTTTTTGTATTGTACTAATACAATGTATTGTTTTTTGATCATCGTAATGCGTTGGAATTACCTGTTAGGTCACTATAGCTTAGTATATATAAATAAAAAAATGTATGGAATTTAAAATAAAATTTATTTTATAATTAATAATCACCCATTTGGTTTTGTTTGCATATATAAGGCATTCGCCCACTTTTCAATTATTTTCATCGAATTTTTTAGCACAATATTTACATTACATGCTTATATTTTTCTTTATAAAATTAAGGAAATATTGTCGATTTGCTAACAAGCTAACTAGAAAGATATGAACCCTGCTTTATTTTCGCAAATAATGTAAATTACACTGCGGTAAAATATCTCAACCCAAAATATAAAATAAATTTAATGCAATAAAGCTTAAACTGGGAATTAAATAAAACCTAGTCCATGGTTTCCCAAACTATGTTCCGCGGAACACTGGTGTTCCGCGGAGCCGAAATAGGTGTTTCGCGGAGCCGAAATAGATAATTAACAAAAATTTGGAGTAGATTAAAAATATTGTTAGTCTTGCTAATACATAAAAATTGTTTATAAATCTGATAAAAAAACTTTAAAATATGTGTTAAATATTCAACATTGATGTGTACAAATTCTGAAGGAAAATGTTTCATATGTCAGTGTTTGTTATGAAAACTTTATTTATGTGATGTCACTTTTATGCAATTTCTTTGGTGCCACGAATGCCACTTTTTACACGATTAATTTACGCAAATTCACTTGTACGTGATTTTTATACAAGATTTTTCAATCTTAGGATCCAATCTGTCAAATTTACAAAAGGTTATGGCGGATAATTTTTCACGCCTTTTTATTCTACGTGTTAATTCTTAAAACTAATTTATTGCGTTAAAACAGGATTGGGTGTATTCTTTTGGAAATGTAAATGTATTAAATGAAGTTTGCATAAAAATGAATCGATTTTTATGCAAACTGTAGCAATCAGACGATCTGATTGCTACAGATTTTTTACATTTTGCCAAAAAAAAATTACAGAATTTACATATTATTCAAAAGCTACCCATGAATCTTTGGTTGAAAACAGGAAATTTGACGAAATAAAGGCCAAATACTTTTACTGATATGTCTACATCGAAGAAGAAAATAATCCAAAAACTGTGATTTCTTCAAAATCGAATAAAGAACAAGTGTCATCTATGAACAGGCCAAAATGAAAGTACGATGAAAGTTATTTAAATTTTGGATTTAAGTATATTGGCAATTCAGATGTTCCTGATGCAATGTGTGTTTTGTGTCAAAAAATACTCGCAAACAGTTCTTTGGCTCCAGCTAAACTTCGAAGGCACTTCGAAACGACATACTCTGATTACAAAGGAAAAGACATGCAATTTTTTAAGAGACAGCGTGACTCACTAGAAAAGTCCAAATTTCAAATGATTACAATGGCTGAAACTGAAAATGAAATGTTTCACGACGCATTAAAGATATTTCTACTAGAGTTAATTCGTCGACTTGGACTTTGCAGTGAATATACCTTGCAAATGGATGAATCTACAGATGTCACATGACTAGCTGTGCTATTGGTATTTGTTCGTTATACATATGATAAATGTATTGAATAAGATTTACTCACGTGTGCATATCTACATGGAAAAACTACAGTATTAATGATTACATTACAAAACAAGAGATAGGCTGGGAAAAGTGTATTGATATTTGTACAGATGGTGCTCGTGCAATGGTAGGAAAAATGTAAGGTGTTGTATCACGTATCCTGAAAGTAGCTACAAGAGATACTAGCAGTCACTGTATTTTGCATAGGCTTGCACTGTTGACTACAAAAATTTCCACAAATTTAAAAAATGTTATGAAGAAGACGTGTAAATGATAAACTATGTAAAATCTAGACCACTTCAATCCAGATTGATTAAAATTTTGTGCGATGAAACGAGTAGTGAACATAAAGCACTTTTATTACATATTGAAGTGAGATGGCTATCCAGAGGAAAAGCACTATTAAGACTTTATGAACTTCGAAATGAATTATTAGTCTTCTTGAAGGCATAAAATAATTTGCAACAATATTTTATCAAATTTTTACCAAATCCTTCCTGGTTGATACATCTTGCATATCTGGCGGATATTTTTACAAAGTGCAATGATGTTAACTTATTATAAGGAAAAAGTATTATAATTTTAAATATGAGAGATAAAATTTAATCCTTTGAAAAAAAATTACAATTTTAGATTTTATCGGTTGAATCTAATAATTTTGATTGTTTTCCTGTCTTGGATGAATGTTTAAATGAATTGAATTTTCAAGTTGATAAAATTTAGAATACCTATAAAACTTGAAAATAACTTTCGGAATATTTTCCGAAAACTAGTAAGGACGATCGGTATCCATTTTCCGTGACAGTTAAACCAGTGGGCTTAAGTGCAAGGGATTATGAGAATTTAGTTAATTTAATTAATGACTCTGATTTGAAAGAAAAATATAAAGATCAGCCATTAACTGATTCTGGGCGAGTGTGACTGGAGATTTCCCCAATGTGTCAAAACAAGCTCTGGTTTGTTTACTTCCATTTTCCACGACGTATTTATGCGAAGTGGGATTTTTTAAATATATTGCAACTAAAACAAAATACAGAAATAGACTCGACGCCACGACAGATATGAGAATACAACTGACCAATATTGTGCCTGATATAACAAAATTGTAATTTAAGAACTCAAAATCATCAGAGTCATTAAGAGTTTTATTTTTTTGGGTATTTTTATGTTTTTTAAATAAATTTAATAACATTTTTTACCCAACCTAAAAAATAAGCTAAGTGTTCCGCCAAAATTTTCGGATTTACAAAGTGTTCCGCCGCTGAAAAAGTTTGGGAAACCCTGACCTAGTCAATTAATGTATGTAGATATATAAATATATAATTAATTATTTAATAACTCAAAATTAATTAATTATGTAGAACTCTAAGAAGTAGACATTATTTATGAATTGTAATTTTACATAATATTTTTATACTAAGTTGAGTTTGTATATATTATCAATAATACCCAAATTTTTTTATTTAAGTTCTGTTGGTAATGCCATAAACTACTTCCGCGTTTAATTACCCCAACAGCATAATATCATCATTTTTTCCACAAAATTAACATCATACAACAAATGTTCCGACACGCAAAAACCACTGCTCAAAAAATGAAAAGATTGCCTCAATAACCATTTCTTATGTCGGTGGTTCTAATACGGCTTTTTAATAACTACCATAAAAATCGTACATTCGCATACACATACATAAACCGATCGGTTTTACGATGGCCGTATTTGGTGATAACTGATGGGGTGATAAAATTATATTTCACGTTTCCGCTCCCTATGTATTTACAGTTATGGCAATTTTTATATGCGGATCGCGATTTCGCAGCATCCGTATTAAGAAATCTCCATATTAATAAAGCCTAGATTTATGTCGTATATTTATAACCTTATTTAAAATATATTTATTTGTACACTGTATTTATTCTTTGTAATATTGTTGCAGAGAGGAAAAGTGAAATTAGCCGAAGAGCGATATCGAAGATCTCTAATTTCATTAGCTGGGCTTTCAAAGGATACGAATAGATCAAAAAGATCTAATTCCAGAATCTTGAATAGGCGTCTTTTAGGTAAGTTAATTTGTTGATTTAATAATAATTTTAATTTTCAATAACATCCGCCCTTCATTGTTTTGAACGAAATTTATATTTACATATTTAAATAATGTTTACGTTATTTTAATGTTAACAAAAATTAGGAATTCCGTAAAATATGGCTTATAATATTATAAAATGATTAAATTTAAATATTATTATATAATTTTATACATATACAAGATACATTATTATTTTATTAAATATTTAATTTATTACAATTTATATTATATTTTAATATTTTTTTTCATAATATAATATAATATTTTGATATAAGAAATCCTATATATAAAAGACTGGACTTTCGTGTCTAAAAGAAATATATTCAGTTAATATTGCAGAGTAGGAGCTTTAATTTTTTTATATACGCTACAGTTTAATACCTTTAAATATCATTAACTAAACTCAATCAATAGTTTTGACTTTGTATATTTAACGTTTATGTTGCCAAAAATATTTTTTTTTAATAAGTTTAATACTTTCGTTCTTTAAATATACATCTATATAGTTTTTTATTGATTTTTTAGCAAGTACGATGCTAGTATTATATAAAAACCTAATATCAGGTTACCGTACATTTTGTAAATATTTTTTATAAATTTGGTTAGCGTAATGTGATTATAATCTGTTTTAAAATGTTTATACAAAAAATAGACAGAAAAAATATTAATGTTTTATATCCATCACAATAGACTAGTGGTATAGGCCGGTAACAACATATTGAAAGACCTTGTTTCGAATCACATATAAACCCAAGAGTTTTTTATTTTTTATTGCGACTGATAGATCAGAATTTATGGTTATAGTATACTTTTAATCATGACCGATCATTACAATTCAGGTTTTCATAACCTACAAATCGAGAAACGTTGTGCATAGTGTAGTTATATGTAGGTGTGAGCTGTAATAATAATTTATATTTAATAAATTAGATGTCACTGATTTTATTCTGGTGTCTCACTGCTTTCTCAGTAGTTGTTGATTGTGTTTACTCAATTGTTACGCATTGGGCTAATGCCTGGCATATAGCACCGAATTTATTACAATATTTTTTTAAATAAAAAGATAAAAAATATTTTAAATTAGTTTTATTATACGATTATTTTTCTCGTAAAATATGAACTACTTTTAACGCTGCTATATCCGTAACAATAGTTTTATGAAGAATATTTAAATGAGCTATGTTTTTTTTTTCTTTATAAGATTTTAGGTCATACATTATGAGAGGAATATTTTTTTTTGTATTTAGAGTTCTAATGTAGATTTATGTATACAGAAACGCCTATAAAATAAAATTTTGCAGTATTACTTGTAGTAATATTTTCAGTAAAATTGGATCAGCTAAAAAATATAGCTTTGGCGTTCGTTTACTGTCCGTTAAATACATCTATTAGCTATTAAATTACCAGATTATCCAAGGCTAATAATATTTTATGTTACATATTTTAAGGCAACTAACTGCCTTGATCACAAACTTAACTGAAAAATCTCTGGGCTAAAGATGTTAATCAGGTGGCCGAAAATACATTTTGAACTTACTGTATAAGTTGCATTTAAAAGTTTAAGCCTTAACTATACTTTTGTCGGTGATTTTAATCAGAGGCAGTAGCTTGCTGTAACCAAAAACATTTATAGGGCATTGGAATCAAAAACGTAATACGATTATCTCTACCTGCTCTTTAAATTAAAAACGATTTAAATAATCTGTAGCGTTCTGAAATCAACAGCTTATTGTCTAACGTTTGTTTAGCTTTGATTAATGAATTACATACAGCTGTAATTTTATTCGGAATAAAAAAAATATATAAATATTTTTTTTTGGGATACATATATACCAATATAACCCCATAAATGAATTGTCCAAATAATTAATGGTAAAAGTTGTAAAATTATTAATTTCACAATTAATTTGATTTTATTTTAAAGCGTCCATTAAAATAAGTAAATAAAGGTTATGTCTTATTTATTAGTATTTTTTATTTAAACCCCATTTATACCGTTCATTAATGACTATAGTATTAACTTTTTTTATATAAAAGGTATTAATTACTTTAGTAGCATTAACGTGAAGCATATTTGCAATTGTTGTATTCATAAACAATTTCCATTAAAGTAAGAACTTAATTAAAAAAATCCTTGAATATTAATATTGGCAATTTATATTTGTAACTCATAGTTTTTTTTATTAAATATTAAAATATATAGTCTGTAGTAGTTCAATGCGAATGTAATGAAATAAATCTCTCGTGATCTGATACTAATTGTTACCCTACTAATACCCTGAAACTATACAGTTTAGTTTTGTACTGTGTAATTCAATTAATTTAAAATCAAGATATTTTAACCTTTATACTTTTAAAACACAGCGTCGTATCTTTCGAATTTCAAAATGTTGACCTTCGTTATTTATCCTAGGCGCATATACATACAACCCTCTCGATCAGGTAAGGTACGTTTCCTGCGTAGGCAATAAGTCACGATTTAAAATACAGCCATAGCAAAAGTCGACGTCGCAAGGATCGCCGGGTGTATTCTTAGTCTCGAGTGGCCCGTAACGCCGCCAATAAGGAACTTATCTCAATTAAGAAGGGCTTAAGGGAGTATTAGGCGGGGTATAAAAGTTTACACCGTGATTGGTGGGCTGCCTATCCGCCGGTAACTTTCTCCACTCGGCGAGGCAAACTTTTCTCATTGTCCGCGGATATCTATGTATCCTGTGTGGTACAAGATACATACGTAGGCATTACCCATAGGGAGAACGAAGCAAGTGGACCAACCGGACCAACTTTCTCGAAAACCATATGGGCGATGTGCACGCTGGAATTTTAAACTTTTTCGCTACGGCTGAAAGTGTTCTTTTCAGATCGCGGCCATTGTCTAAATTGATGACGCGAAATGGACGCAGAAAGTTTTCGCATTTACCAGTTGCAAATGTGCTGTTGAGAAAAGTCCGTAATAGATATGCACCATTCTGTGAGTGCTTTGTTTCTAAATGTGTTTTTTCACATTTCAATGAGTATTTTACAATGAAAAGCACGACACACCAAACATGTATATTGTAAAAAAATACTTTTACTTTTCCTTTGAATCTAATCAAGTTAAGTTTTTAACATTGATATGATTTAATCAGGTGTTCTCGATGACCTTACAGTCGCCTCTGTTGACATAGTCATCACGAGCAATTAACCTTGCAGATGTTTGCAGCATTACACATCCTGCAATACTGTAATTTGTCTTAAACCTGGCAATAACGTAAGGCAGCAATACAAAGTATTGCTTTTTAGTGTAATATTTAGAAGTGACAATCGTTATACAACATTAATCTATTATATTACATTTAGAGTTTTGCCCCAATTTGTACATAATCTCTGGATAAATTCAGATATTTCTTAATTACAACATTCGTCATCAGTTAATATAAGATTTGACACCACGCAAGGTAAGGATTTTAATATAAACATACTACACAGAGTAGTACAAAACAACTATTTCAATATTTGTAGCAGTATTTTTAAATATCGAACATAAGAGACTTTTGCTGAAAATACAACACAAAATTTTGCCCTTGAACATTACTTGTGAATCGTTAAAACTGCAGTTAAAAAAATCTATAAGAACATAATTATTTCCATGTAGCGTCAATGTATTTTATCCATTCCACCTACGTATTTCATACTACATATGTATGTTGCAGCTAAATGTAAAACACACTTTTATTTCTATTAACAGTTAAAATATATTTTAAATATTCTTAAAAATCTTACATTTAACTGCTCTCTAACTATTGCTTTCAATTATTTTTTTAAGGGTTTTAAAGTTTTTTTTTCTGTACTGATGCGTACTTATTATATTAATTATTCTCGAATTTCCATTCTTTAAAAAAATAATTATAACCTTATATACTTTATTACGTGATGGAAAAGTAATTTGAACTTTTATTTTCTCTAAATAAATTTCCTAACAATAATTATTTGCGATATACCAATTACGTCGAAAGTTAAACGCCTCCGATTCGGCAACAGGACGAACATCGAAATTTATTTAAGTGAGTAAATCTTCTTTGAAGGCTTCTACTCAAATTGGTTAAGTGGCCTCTTGTTATTTCAAAGAATTACCACCGACTTCTCTTGCCAGTAGCGGTAGCCCTTTGCTTGTAGCCCTTATACATCTGTTGCGTACTTATTACCGTCTTTTGTCCGATGTCGCAATTACCGCCGGCTTGTTGCCGTACTACTTGACTGTCTTTCCGCAAAACCGTGAAACTATATTCCTTGAAGACTTACTTACACACATACGTATGTGCAACTTTTATGTGAAGCAATTATGGCAGTTTTGTCTGGAGCTTTCGCACGCTGTACATCTTATTTTCTGTACGACTTTATACGGAAAGCTCTGTGCCAAGGAACATGAGTGGAGCCGAGCTCGAACGTAGAGTTTTCTTATCGAGCTCATCTTGTATAAGCGAAAAACCAGCTTACTGTGTGTAGGTACTTGTGAAATACTCAATAGTGTGTATGGTACGAGTAGTTTGGTATGCCATGAAGCTACGATGCTTGGATTTTCGTTAATGCTACAAGAAGTTATAGTTAAAGTTTTAAGTACATGTGTATATACATACTATTACATTTTAAATAGTTAATTGCAAAATAAAATAACGAATTTTAATCAAAATTTATATTAAAAAGGCAAAATACATTTTTTCATATTTCTTTAAGAAAACCAGCTAAATGTTATTTTTAATGATTATCTTAGAAATTCTGATATATTAACCGAAAATTTTCTTGGTCTTAAATTTTTTAATCTAGCTATTTTTATTTTTTCTGTATCTAGTAATAAATTTAAAAATAGTCAACTATTTTGTTCGTATAAACAGGCTTTATTTTTAACTAGATTGGACTTTTTAGTAATAATATGTTGTAAATCATATAAACTTAAAAAATTGTATAAATTATTGAATGTTTTACATTTTTGGTAATACATCTTTAATATATATTTTTATACATTTACCAAATTTAAGACATAACGTGGAATAGTATTTAAGTATACTAGTTTTACTTAGATTAATAAATTTATTATTGCTTTATAGATATTAAAATAATAAAAACTTCCAAATCAGACATTGATTTATATATTGTTATTTAGTAAATTATTATCCTAGACGCATAGCAAGTACATATCAAGATAATATTTTCAAATAAGGGTACATTAGTGCTAAGCTTGTAAGCAGTATATAAAATTATTTACAAAATAAATTATCATTTTAAAACAAAAAACTCTCTCATTTTTTATTTTCGCAATGAAATCAGAACAGTATATTTGTTAAAACTGATCATGTGGATCATTCCTTTGTTTCAGAAAAATAAACCATTAGACTAAACAGCTTATGGTTCAGGCAAAAATTTAATTATATCAGATTTCTAATATAACAATCAATCAAAAAGAAAACACTTCAATGTTATTAAAATAATAAAATAATTAAAAAGAGGTAGTGAAGAGAAGCGAGCTACCAGTCAAATTACTCGACTACTTTTAAATGGAACGCATAAACTTATACATACATATATACCTCATTTTATTGTAAATCAGAATAACTAATTGAATAGTTTTGAAGTAAAATTTCACATTAGTCTCTGCCAAGTCAGACTGTGCTAAATTTAATTATAATATAGCTTAAATTTTGACCGATCATTATATATTTGTTAAGATTAAATTAAAATTAGTAAAACGTTTTGTATTCAGACATTTATTTAATTAATTAATAATATAATTGTATCTGTAAGTTATTGTTTTTTGAATTAAGGGTGCATTAGCATAAGGCTGTTAAGGAGTATATACGTATATTCACAAAATAAATACAATTATTGAAACAAGTTATTTGATTACACTTAAACTTCGTGATAAATAAATTTGTAATTAATTTTTAATTGAAATTATTATATAAAACAATGCATCCTTATATATTTTATTTATGAAATAAAATAAGAATTATATTTGTTAAAACTAATCACGTAGATCAATCCTTTGTTACAAATTGTTTTACTAAAAAGCTTATTATCAAACATAGAATTAGATTAAAACGGCTTTCATAAATTGTAACAAATTACAAAGGAAATATTTTCGATTTATTGAATTGAGAAAAGGGTTTAACATATTAAAACCAGGTAGTGAAGCAAGTGAAGCAAGCTACCAATAGATTGCTCAACTATTTTTAAATGCGCCACATAAATTTATACATATATTACTCATTTTATTGTGAATAATAATTACTTATCTCGAAAATTTTTAGCGATTATTAGATTCTCGTTATGATTAATTTTAATATATATTTTTTATTTAGTGCAATAGGGCATTCAGTTGCTACACCTTGAAGAGAACCATTGTATCACATAATATATGTGTATATGTAAGAACCATATAATATTCCAAAGCAAATCACAAGATCATAAAAAGAAAACGGTGCTGTTATTTTAATACAGAGATGTGCCTTCAATATCATTAACTAAAAATAAACAGTTGATGTACAAGAAAAAGTATTCTAATGAAAATATAATCCATAATTGCAACAGAAAATATCGCAAGTATTAAATAACCGAATCAGAAATGAGGAATAAACCTAATGAAACATATTTTAACAACATAAAAAAAAATAGCGAACATGTACTTGATACAGTAAAATATTTTTTTTTAAAGAGATACCCCAAATTTGTTGCAAACTTCTAGAAATTTTTCTTGCTCTCACAGTTCTTCAGTACAATACGTGTTCGTTAATTAGTTGGTAAAATAAATACAATTTATATTTACAGCTTGTTTTTTAATACCACTAATAGGGCTTCAAAAATGTAATTAATGGTCATGTTATAATAAATATAATATAAAGCATTTACAATCCTAAATTTAAAAAAAGTTTGTACATAGTAAGATTTATCATTTTTCGCCCTCTTTTTATTCCTATGAAGAGTCGAATTACAGCTTTGGGTCATTTTTGGGATCCAGAGACTAGTGAAAATATTTTTTAGTAAAAGACATTGTATATTTTAATTTAAATAAATTTATTTTAAATGTTTGAAACATGTATTATTAAAAAAAATCTAAATTGCAAACCCCAGATAATAAATCTTAATTTAAAAAAAATACACTAAAACCTAATAATCATGTTCATTTTCTACGTCGAAATCAGCTCAGTCATATTTTTTATAAATGTAATTTATGACGGAGAAATGTATTCTATAATTCAGACATAAAAGGTTTTCTACCGAGTTTTTGCGTCCAAATTTCACCCTAATGTTGGCACCGTTATTCGTTATTATTATATAAAATTTTATTAAAAAAATTATATTTTTATAAGATTATTATTATAAAAATCTATATAATTTCCATGGCATCGCATTTTCCTGATACAAATACCAAACCAAGATTAAAAATATAATTTAACCATTCATACAATGTTTAGCTAAATTGAACTCTTTACACCTTGATTTTTTTCAACTTATATCATGTCAGTATTATTTTCTTTATAAAACTGTTCAATTAGTTGCATTATGCCTGATTTTTAGGTAAAATGTAACCTTTGTCAAATATAGATTTTTAAATAAATATTCTATTTGAAATACCATTAATAGTATTTCATCTTCGACGGTCATACCAGCCAAATTTTCAGCAAATGATCTTAACATAAATTTGGCCAATGAAGATGACTCTTTAATAACTTCACTACACATTGTGTTAAGACTGTACCACAAACATACAAAACTTTTCGCTGGACAAGGTTGCAATTGTGTGGTTTTCTTATTGTTGCATTTTATAAAGTGCTTCCAAACTTGCGACTGATTTTGCTTGAAATTAAAAAAATATTTTATAATAAAATTACTCTATAATATTAGAATGAAATGTATTCTGGGTCCGATCCGGGTCAGAAACCCTAGTATGTGCATAAAATAAACATTTACTTAAAAATAACATAAATAAAACAGTTTGAAAAAAGTGGTTTATTTTACTCCCAACTCTCTAAATTATTACACTCACAAAATTCATTATTGCTAAAATAATAAACCACAAAATAATTTGCAAAACATAAAACCTTATCATCTCCCACCGCGTTTAAACGCTAAATTTCAATTCGATCATCTTTTCGCAGTAAATACGTGAATTATTCAGCAAATCTGTCGTAACTTATACATCCCAGAGCTAAAGTTTGAGCACCGCAATAAAATAACGCAAATTGGCGTCTCTCGATTTTATTCGCATCTTTTGCAGCGTATAAAACTCGGATAATTCACGCCGCCGGATTTAGGTGCGGGAGATGGAAGGAGAGTGAGCAAGGATACCCTGACTGACTTTGGAAAATTTCTATTTGAAGTTCGCGTCCCCAAATTCGCCGAGTGTAACTGAAATCCTCTCGCTTTACATCTATTACGGCAAATCTCTACCCATCTGCCCGTCCCACGGAATCTGCCACCCACCCGTCCGTTGTTAGCAGAAAAGCCTTTGCGACACAAAGGAGGCTGTCGTTGCTGGACCATCACACAGGGATTGACGCTAGAATGTATTGTTGTTCCCTCTTTCTATACGTGTGTGTGCGCGCGCTCTGTCTTTTATTCTCGTATTTTTGCGTTCAATTCAAAAGCATGCAAATGCGACCCAAAGTGCAATAAAGTGCCAGGTCACCTGTGCTCTGCTCTCTCACTCTACCCTGCCTGCAAAACCCCGAAGTCAAAGGGTTGATTTATTACTTGCAAGGTGTGCGGTTAATTCTTCACGCCTTTCGCGCATCGCTGGTATAATTCATTTGGAATCGAGCAATGCTCAAACAAACAAGTGAAGTTGGTTTTTGAACGAATTTATGGAGGGTGGTTTTTGAGGGGTGGAAATTAATTTAAAGTTTATTTTAGAATGGGACATGCTTTTCATATGAACGGAATGCTACAACCACTATGTTATAATTCTGTGACTAAAACAGAGAAGTCTAACATAGTTAATCAATTGATCTAGATTAATTAGTTTATAAACGATCTTTGCAAAAAATCTTAAGCGTTAATAATTTAGTATCCTTATGGTTACATATATAAGATTTTTAATTAGTGTTTTTTCAAATTTGCAGCATCGCAACCAAATTTTATCGTAACACAATTTTGAGCTTCGGTTTATGATATGCCATTGCAACATTCCTGCATCGCACATTGTTTATTTTATAAATGAATCGATTCAATTAGCAAAATACACTAATTATGTATGCATCATACGTATATATATACATTCACATACACGCAAATCAAGTTCACACAACATTAATCCCCGCATATAACTCTTACCGATAATTAACTCGTTTGTATGGTAGAAAATTACATTTTAACATCAACAAACGAGGCACGTTTCTTATGAGGGTATTTTCGCGGACTTTGATACGCCTTTACACACACATACATATATACATAAGGATATCTAAGTATTATATCATGTAGTGTTTCAGAACAGCCGAGCAATATAAATATTCCGAAAAAAGAATTTATTTATAAGGCCGCCAAAAAGCCTTCGTTTTGAGCTCGTTAACACCACTATACCGTTCTGTCTTTAATTACTTTTACGAATCGGATACCGGCAGTACTGGAGTGGTAGTTTTTTTATTTTACATAATCTGGTTATATTTTAAAACCAAAAGGGAAGTCATTTACTGCTGTTTTATTTTCGGCGCTGTATAACGTGCCGGAAATTGAGCTGAATTAATTACGATCGCTTCCCTAGTCAGATTTTGAAGTAAGTGCTAATAAGTTTCCATCAGTGATATTTTTTATTATACATAATTTGATGAAAGAAAAATAAAAATAGCAGAAGAGAAAAATTAATACTTTTAATAATACAATACAAAAATAATAATTCCAAATTTTGCGTTTTTATAAAGTCTTAAGAAAATTTATCGAAACTAAGTGAATTTATTTTTTATGTTTTTTATTTTTTTTCACGATTCATTTTCTGAAAGAAAATAGAATCGAATAAGTTTTTTATATATTTTCTCAATTGTTCTACTACACTCTTTTCTCTAAAACATTTAATATGTTATTCATATTCCTGTTCCTTAAAATAATAATCTCGCCATAGATTTGTTTACTTATGTACTTATATAATTTTAATTATATTTCCATTTTTTTAGCTCTAAGCTCTACAAATTATATGTTACATCACATATAGATCTTGTTTGTTGTGTGAAGCATGTTCTCGTATCAAATTTGAAATGCTAGGTTCAAACGATTCGATGTTTTTTTTATGATATAATTGAATTAAATATAAGATAGTTTGACTTTTAAATTTTTTATTATTAAATGTTATCACTTGAAAATAGTATAATGACTAATAATGAGTCAAAAATATTTGATGTGATTTTTTACGATATTATGTATATCATATAAAATATATAAAAATCTTCTAAGCTATCACAAGCGTTTTTTAATGACCGTTATAAAATTGATGTTAGATAAGAATTGGGGTTTATTTGGTTAAGTATATAAACGCATTAAACTTGTAAAGTCATTTTCTAATTACTTTTCTAACTTAACTGAAAGATCGAAACAAAACGTTATATTTCTTTAGTAAATCTGTATATAGTAATCAGAAAAATGAGCTGTACATATTATTTTTTAGATCGCGATATAATTTAGTTTAGCTTTTCACACCAAATAAAAAAGCAATCGCTATATAAATAAATTGTTTTTAAAAAGTCCTAATTAGGAATTATATAAAACGATATGTACGCAAATATCCTAATTTATTTAAGCCATTCATTCGAGATTCGTTTATAGTTAATTCAAGATTCTTTTATTCATACAATAAATTATTAAAAGATTGCTTACCACCATTAAGTATATATTATTTGCAATATTGATTTATTCTCTTATGGACCACGATGTTGCAAAAGTTTCACTTTATTATCTACAGATTTATTGCAGGCGTTACTTGGAATTGTTTACGCTTAAGTTATATTTTATTTTAGAGAAAATATTTCACACAGATAAGTGGATTCAAATGCAAAAAAACAACGCACGAAAAAAATTATGCAACCGATTAAAATGTGTCAGTGAAAGAAAACTGTTACAAAATTCACCAGTAAAGATTTTTAGTATTTATCCGTAAAACTATTGCTTTAATCCTAAGCAATTGATTTAATTTAAATTTCTGTAGTAAGTATTTTTATATATTTTTTTTTTAATTAATTAGTAATTACAAAATTAAAAAAAAATTTAATTTACAAATTAAGAAAAAACAATAAATCTATTTTATAAGTCAATTACCTTTTAATAGTCCGAAGAGCATAATTCAATTGTCCAATTATTAATGAAAAATCTATAAAATAAGCCTTTAATCTCCACTGCTTTGTATGGACAAAAAGCATTAATTGAAAAATTGGCTAGAGGTAGAGACTTTGTTTAATGACAACATGGTAAAAAATGCTTTACATGTAATTAAGAATAAAAAAAAAATTTGGCGCCATGCCTCTATGAATCTAGTAGAAGCTGGTTTTACACTTGCAATATATCTCTAAATTTAATTTATTTGTCAAGTTAGATTAACACAAAATGCTAACTTTTATAAATACTCATTAAATTGTAATTCCGCAAGAGGGCAATTTAGTTAACCTATTAAAAAAAAATTATAGCAGCTCAAAAATCGCATTAAAATTTTTACGCAATTGATCAACATATAAAGAAAATTTTGTTTACTTAAAATTGTAATATATATACATATATATTTATATATATAACTATTAAATAATCATTCTACTTGTAATAATTGGACCGAAGTCGACTAGCATTTCTTAAAGTGGTTATCAATATTTTGAATATGAAAGTTTTTTGGTTACGGGTCTTTCATTTCTATTTCCATATATTATTTCTAGTAAAGATTATCTTAAATCTTCCAGGTACTTAATTTAGAATCCCTCAATAAAATATTCTAATAAGTATTTGAGGACAAAAACCGCCAGAGCCATAACAAAAACAAAAAATGACATATTATTGCAAATCTTGTAAAAAAATATCTAGCTTTCTTCAAGGAGATTGTCTTAAAAATTATCACACTTAACTAAATTTTAAAATAAGGTAAAATAAAGGACTAATATACAAATTCAAGAGTCACTATAATTTAAAATCTTTTTATTTACATAAAAACCTGTTTATTGTACCTTGTATAACCTTAAACATAATTTAAAAATTTACTGAAAATAGCTTGGAGTTACTGGAATAGTTTTGAAAAAACCCTTAGAGTGAAAATCACCTCCATTTTTTACACACATGTTTGTGATGTTTACTTAGATATCTTCAATTGGAGATTGTTTTTCTGAATAGTATTTTCGACCTCTCAATCCCATGAAAGTCAAAAAGCTTTTAGCTTCATAGTTTGTATTTACTCCTCGAACAAATAAATAGTATCAGAAACGTACTATAATTTACTTTTTACACGATTTTTAGTATTCTTGCACTGGAATCTTCTGTCATCGTGCTTTTACAAATCCGCTTAATTCTGAAAATTTTATTAGTAAAAATGTGTATATATTAAATTGGCAAACGATATCTTTAGAGCTAGTTTAAAAACGCATGTTTTAGTATTATAAATATACTTATTGTATTGCATAACTTTTCTTAAATGTGACTAGATTTATCACAGTTAAAATGTTTTATTTTGACCCACGAATAATGTTCAAAGAAAGACACAATTAATACATGCACTGAGAAAGACGTTTGAAAATTCCCTTCAAGGGCTCAAGAACGACCCAAACAATTTATTGGTAACTTTTATTAGTTTTCCCAGGAGCGCCGCCTCTCTGTTTCGTTGCCGGACGCTCGGTGCACAGAGCGTAATTATTTCTAATTTATGATACAGTCAGAACATTTCCGAGGCTTTGCTTCATGAAAAACAACCGATCGTCATAAATTTGCCCGCCCGTCCAAATTAACACCCGGGGCCCGCCGTGTTCCCAACGCCCGTAATTGAGTTCGTACTCTATGCAAATATACGTCTGGCCGCTGCCAGAGTTTTCTCCGTGTGCACCAATTTATACAATATAAACATTATACATTTAACGCGGTGCGATAAAAAAGTGTGTAGACTCGATATTTTTAAAGTATTTTCAATAAATCGAATAATGTTCTACAATACATTAACAACATTTTTAGTCTTTTTTTGTAAAATTAACATAAATTTACAAGCAATAAATATCTGGAAAATAAATACACTTTTTATTCAGTAGATGCATTTCACACAAAACAGCATTAAAAATGAGGGCTTACTTTAAAATATAAAGGATGCGATCCATAATTTTAAAAAACCGCACAACTCTAAAGTATACAAAGAATCGCCTAAAAAAGTTTATTAAAAATTTAGAAAAATAATACTGAAAGTTATTTGGCCGGAAGTAATTGGTCGATATTATTTAGGATATAGTTACAAAATCTTAATCATCAATTTTATTCGGCAAATTAATGATTTCTGCTGACTAACAATGCCATACTGAATATCAGAATAAACACAATTTATACAGTCCAAAATAAAAAGTATTTTCTAAAGTTCAATTAAGTGTTATTTGTTCATTTTTTTAGTTTTTTCACTTTGATAAAAAGTTTAAAATCCAGAATTTATAGCTTTATATCTCTTTCCACTTCTTGTAAATATAATTTGTAAGCCATTAAGAAAGTAGAGCAGCAGTCACACAAGCCTTATTATAGTAAAAAGACAATCAGTTAAAAATTAAATTTTAAAATAAAACATTTTAATCCTTCGATAATGAAAATAACGTATAAAAAATCAATATTTTTCTTATTTGCATTAAATATAAACTGCATAAAAATAATTTTTTTAATTTGCATTAAATATAAACTGCATAAAAATCATATTTTTTTTATTATTTATGAAAAATTGTTCTTAAATTTTACGTTACTAGTTTTAATTTATATAACTGGTAAAACGATTGTAGTCTGAAAATGAATGCGATATTATGGTATATAGTATTGTATTTATTATAAATCTAGAATTTTCTATTTCTTATTTATCTGGCAAAAAATATCACTTCAATTCACAAATAAACGAGATCTACCTGATTATTTCAATTAGTGGCATGGATTATATTTTTTTATATGCCTGTCTTATGGTGAATATAAATATTGTCATTTAATAAATTTGTTGGTAACAGTAAAACAAAACATAACTTTACATAAATATTAGTTGATTTAATCTTCGGGGGGAATAAACATTATTGAAGCAAATATAAGCTTGTAAAAGTGGTGTTCTAGTAGTTATAAAAATTATAACATTACAAAAATTAAATCATTGAATATATATATTAAAACAAATAATTGAAGATAATAGATATATATCATTTAATTGCTGAGAAAAAAAATATTTTATTCATAAGCACTAAAATTATTTTATATATATAAATATATACAAATACATTTAAAATATAAATGTATTTCATTTTAATTTGCTCTGTTCCTACTAGTTACCAATTACTGAGCAGTTGCATGTCAAATCGCTGTAAAGCGACTTGAACGTGCAATAGAAACAGTAATTAATAGTTAACCTAAACCCAGAAGTAGGGGCTAACTCATAATTGAAGTATATTTATAGCGCAATAATACAAAGGTGTTATTAAAAAATAATTTATGAAAATATTCTTTAATTGAGACGTAATACTATAAAATATTTATTTAATGTTAGATTATTATTTTATTTTATTTCTAATAAAATTATAAAGTAGTATATTTAATAAAATTAATATAATATAAAGAAAGTCATAGAGTATTTTGCTGATCAATCATTAATCGGACAATAAAATATATATACCTATGATATAATGTAGCACAACCATAAGAAACAAGCAAAAATAAAAATACTTTTATTAGGAATTGAATTTTTTATTACTCACTTTCACAGATTATGTTTTTATGTTGTTTTCTCTTAACATCAACAAGATGTGTATGTGTACTGTGTTTTAAGACATGCTAATAAAACCCAGGAGTATATCTTTGCTGTTGTTAATAGGATTGATTAAGAGTTATATAGATTAATTATTTTACTTCAACGATAATGTGAAAAATCTTTGTAAACATATACTAACATTATATTTATGTAGACGTAAATATTATGTATTCACTTAGATGTTTCGAATCATTATCCTCATGTAAGATTTTAAGTCTTGTTTTGTATGTTATGGAATTTCCCTTTGAGATTTACCTTAAGTATGATTCGACTTCACAACAAGACTGAGTTTTCAAAATATCCATATTAGGATGTCTATTAATTTTATTTTTTTATATATTAGGTTCCGACATGATTAATTGCAACAGTAAAAAGTAATACATATTATTGTATAAATAATTTAATATACCACTTAACGTTTGTTTCTTAGCAAAGAAAAATGTTATATACCTATAATAAAATATACAAAGTATGTTTTTAAGCTTTCGCATTTTAATTAGAAATTAATAACCATCATCATATCCGGCGGCGTAATTAAATACTCAGAGTTTCGTTATATCACCTTTATAAATAATATTTTTTTACCGTTTTATTTTTCTTGTTTTCTTTCAGGTGATTTAATTAAAGAGCAGAGCCGGAGAGTGAGAGCCGTCAAGAGGAAAAAATTCTACGAAGACGAGAGGCGCCTCAGTTCAATTTTCGGCGAACTTGACTTGCTCATATCAAATTGCAGGCAAAAAGCTCTATCCAATATCAATAATTAAAATAATGACCTAAAAATATTTAATTAAGTAAATATGTTTACAGGACCGTAGAAGCGTCTAACTCGTGCTGTACGTAATGACAACTTGTGGACGCCAAATTGCATCCTTCCTGATCCTGAAGTTAAAATGTGGCGTCTCACACATATTCCTAGATTAAAAATACAATACTGTATTAAAACATAACTTATATATTTATCTGACGGTAATTAGCACTCTTATTATTGGCTTCCAAACATTTGTACAATAAACGATAGAGTGCGTATTGTTGATGATAATGAGACATTATAAAAGTGCCTCAAAATGTCGTAATATAACATGACTGTATATAATATCATGGACTTAAAAGTATTTATAATAATAATAAATATATACACAATATTAATCGTTGAATTTGTTACTTGTATTATATACAATTATTTTGCATTATTTTTTTTCTGATTTGTATAAAATTTCTCTCAGCATCCAAGTTGGCTTTTTCGTTCATTATAAAAGTGCCTCTTTCATTATAAAAAGTATTTTGAATTATTTTATATTTTACATATTATATGAGCTTTGCATCATTAATTTATATATTTATATCTAATACAACGATATTTAGTGCACGTTGTTATTATTTTCACAATTAAATGTATTAAATTAATTTGTGGCGTAGAATAGATGTTTAATTTCAAAGGTTTCCCCAACGAAGTATTAATTTTATAATTAATTAACAAAAATATCATATCGCTTTTAAAGAGCATAAAGATATTAAAATACATATAATTTGAATAGTATATAAAAAAATATAAATTTCTAACATAACTTAAAAGCCGTATTTGCTAGCGCGCTTTGTATTATTGAATTAATTTTAAGTATTAGTTTTAGAGTGTTATGCATTATTTTACGCTCTAGTCAGCAAAAAAATGTTTATATAAAAAGATGCTGGGACCACCAAATTAGTATTATTAGTATATTTATTTTTTGCGATCTATCACGTTATCTAAAACATCTCAACAACGTTGTCAATTGAAAAATTAATATTTTTTCATTCCTATAAATATATGTATAAAAAATGCGATTAATAACCTTAATTATTTTTTAAATCGTAAAATATGTAAGGCATGTTTGAGTTTCACTCAAAAGTATAATTCTAAATTCTGCTTGTAATTTTGCTTTACTTGAATGAGAAAAAATATTATAATCATCTGAAAGCTTGTAAAAAAGCATGGTTTGATATATAAACGTAAACTTAAAACGATTGAAAGTTTCACGTAATTATATATGGTCAAATTGATGCTGATGGCTTTATCACTATTATATAAAAGATATATCAAAATATCAATAAGTGTAAATATATACCAAAAGATGTCATATTTTATTATATCATCAAAGTATTTACTATGAAAAAAATAATAATTTTTATAATTAAAAAAATGATTAAACTATATTTCAATCGTGACAGATAATAAACGATAATTTTAAGTAAAAGTTCCATGTAGATAGATTATGAAATATATTTGTTTAATAAATGAAGTACCTTATATTACATTACGTTTATATAGTATGAGAATGCTTGGTTCAATTATATGAATATGAAAGAACTTTTTATTTTTATTTGTTAGCGTAATAATTACTCGTATTTTAATTTGATACCATCTTGAAATGATACTGCATTTAATTTTGAATTGAATGAATCGGAATTATGGTTATTTGTTATGTAATATATTATATTATATAAGGTTTTATAATATACAACAAACCTTACATTGTGTAAATGTAATAAATTGTTTGACGATGAAATCATGTATTATATAATATATATTTGTGGAATTTGTAATAAGAATTGAAATACAGCTTGATTTATTTTATGTAATCCATCGTTTTATTTTATATTATAAAATAATAATTATACATCTATGGCCACGCGTATAATTTAATTTACAATAATTAAGCCCAAATTATTCACTATTTTGATACGAATCTATTAGTTTGGCAATTAATTAAAATGATCACATTTAATTGAAACTACTCCGGAGCATGGATTTAATTTTCCCTACTGTATTTACGAGTACTTGAATTACATATTTCTACGCTCTTTATCTGATAATTCATTCCCTCGTAGAAACTAGTTCTATTATACTAGTGTCACATTAACTGTCGTTTTTAATCTTCTCTTTGTAATTTTCAATTCCAGATCTCCTTTCAAAGCAGCTGCTTGCCTCACATAAGTTCACACAAAGTATTATTAATATAAAATGAACCCTTATTACATTAAATTTATTAATTAAATTAACACGTTGTCCAGATAATATTTATATGTAAATACACAAGAGACATTATTTGAAATACATCATCACAACATAAACCAAATTAATCCTTGAGAACCTTTCCTATTACTTTTTTATACCATACTAATTTATAATATTTTTCTATCATAGTTCAATTGATATAATAAAATTCCAAATTTTATTTATTATAAAAAAAACTCAATAGTAAAGCCATTACTAATAAATTTGAACTTCAAGGATTTTAATCTCTGATGAATCACCGGATTTTTTCAATATTTATCGTGTCTAAAAGATTAAAATGTACGATAATATTAATTAAATGTATAAGACTCTGAATAGGTTTTTATTGCTTTTTCTTATCTCACGAATGAATGTCAATGTAATCAGGATAAATCGATGTGATTGAGGTAAGTAAAGGTAGGTCACTTTGTTAGCAATAAGATGTTCTTTTAATAATATTTGTATTAAATTATTAAATATACAATATTTTTTTATATAAATTTAAACACAAATGTTACAATTATGTTGTTTGAATATTTTTGTGGATAAGTTTAAGACAATTGACTAACTAATTTGTTAAACACTTAATGATAAAAAAATAATTTTCGTAAAATTAAAATTAAATAATCTTATCTCTCTTCAGTTTTTCTTAAACCAAAATTAATTAAGAAAAATTAGGGGATCGATCGACAATCGAATACGTTTTAGCATCGCCAAGTGGCATATTGTCACATTGCCTGGTGAAATGTTCTTACAGTTAAGGTATTTAAAGCAGAAAATCTTCCGTCGATATCTTAAGAGTGACTGTCAAGCAGAGATGGAGATTTTTTATACATATCGCCAATGTTTGCGATAAGTCTTCGAGAATTCTCGATTTTGATATACGGAGGACGATTCAATAAAATAATTTTGAAGGGGCGGGGTCGACAATCCGTCAATTTTTAGCAACTTTCGACTGTGCGAGTGCCCTAGAAAAATTTTCAATAAAAATATAATATTATAACTTTTTATATATTGGGTCGACAACAAAATTACAAAAAACCATTGATCAAAAAGTATAATTAAGAAAGCGCTTTTTAACGATATTTTTAACACATATCGATTATGTCCAAAAATTTAGAGAAATAGATTGAAATGTGAAAAAGCAAAATTTACATTGCTTTATTAAATTTGAATTATTAGGGTCGTCGCCGTATTAGTGAAAAAGTTTTACAAAGATGCATGTTAAAGATTTAAACATAAAATGTTTTCAATAGTTAAGACTAATAAAATATTTTTACATCAACCAATGATAATATATAATATTCTTTTATTAATAAACAGTTATGTCTGCCATTTACCTTTAAAGCTTATTAATTGTTTAATCACTTTATCGCCACTTTTAACTAATAGTATAAAACTTTGTATCCTTACGAACACATTTGTTGCTTAAACTACACTTTTATGGAGGGCTTTTATTATTTATACACGTCTGTCATTTGTGTCGCTTTCAAAAGCTCTTGGATAAGTTTATTTCGTCATTGAATAATTAATGACTTATTTAGTTAAATTTTAAGCTTAGCCGTCTCCATCTAAGCAAAGTTTTTGGCGTTTTCTCTGAAATAATCTAAACGAGTGTACGAAAAGCACGAAAACATCCTATTCCACGGACAATTACGCGAGGGAAATTGGATTTCTACCTAATGCCGCACTGTTGAAC
Organism: Plectrocnemia conspersa; assembly: GCF_051122295.1. Lineage (NCBI taxonomy): Eukaryota > Metazoa > Arthropoda > Insecta > Trichoptera > Polycentropodidae > Plectrocnemia > Plectrocnemia conspersa. The sequence continues at coordinate 15,834,380 of NW_028277177.1, forward strand.
GCTGAGAAGGAGGAGAGCAGTAGTTCTTCGGCTTACGTCGAATTAAAACTTTTTCCATACGCTCATGTGAATTGTTACATGAAAGTTTCAACAAATTATCTTAAGCCCGAGTCGGCAAACTTTCGCAAATAGCAAAACAAAACTTTACGTCCCAGAATTATATGTCGAATTATATATATATAAAGCACACATACATGTGAAACCATACGTCTTTGCGTGAACGTGTACAGGACTATATAAAGTTAAGTTGTCCTGATTAGGATGAAAAATAGAAACTTTTATTTCCCTAGTTTCTGATCCCTTTGCCTTTTTTCAGATTTTAATTTTTTTAGGTTATTTACAATGAAAAACTTACAATATGTAAGTTATATAAATATAAACTTTTGGGCTGTAAGCAGTTCTAAATACCATTCAAATTTATTTTTAATTTTTTTTCAAATCAATAGTCTAATCGAAATAAAAAGTAAAAAATAATATAATTTATTGTCCACAAATTTTCAGTCATTTAAATGCGTTTTTGAGCTCAAATCACATTTAAATGACCTTAAATATTTCTCTTTTTCTATATTTTTATTTCTATATCAAATTAAAATTTTAATGTCTACAAATTGGTGACATTTATTAACCATTTTTGGGCTAAAACACATTTAAAAGATCATAAAATATATTTTTTAATGTTAACAAATTCATAAACAATTAAAGACAAAAAATTGAAAAAAAAAAATTTAATACACAAATTTTCAGCCTTTCATGTGTTATTTTTAGCTTAAAACACATAAAAATGACCACAAAAATCCATTTATTTTGATTTAAAAAAAATGGCTTAATATGGATTAAAAATATTAAAAACGAAATCCTTTATATATACAAAAATTGAGCCTTTTATATGCCATTTAAGTCCAAAACATCTTTAAATGACAATAAAAATCTATTGTTTCTGATCTTCGAACTGTGTAAGATAAAAATTTCAAGTTTAATAATTCGGCTCAAAACATCTTTCAAATACACTAAAAATCATTTTATTATTATTATTATTTTAAATTTATATAGCCTGCTTAACACGCACAACGTAACATCAACATTTGTTCAACATTTACATAAGAAGTTTAAAATCACACTCGGGAAACGAATTTTGCATGCGTCGAGTATTATGGTAATCATATTTAGAAAAAAAGTATATGAACTAAGTGCTCTTGCGTATCGATATCGTTAATTCAATTTTAGTATCTTACTCAAAATATCGATATAAAGCAATTTATGTAATTAATAAAATTAGAAATTTGATTCTTAGACATAAAGACGCGATGGGGATTATTGAAATGTTTCAGGAAAAGCTTCAAGCCATAACAAGCAAATTTCTCATATGATGCGAACTTAATATTGCCTTCGCGTATCTAATATCGTTTAATCGAAGGTTGTCCGAAAAGCTCACTGTTAATATCATATATAATTATCATTAGTAAAACAATATTCTCGCTAGAGACTCATCACTAGTGACTGAAGAACTGTTCTATTCTAATAAGTTAGAGTATACCAAAACATATTTTTTAAGATAAAGTAAAAATCAAAAAAGTTTCTTAAAAAAAATATATACAGCGTCAAAAGAGCTAAAAAGGCTATAGTGGTATAAAATATTTGTATAAAATTAGAATAAGATATATCGATTAATAAAACATGTATGTATTACCTTGTTATTTTTGTCGCTATCAAATGTCTATGAACAATTGTTGTAGAGCCATATTATATTTATACACTTTTTCTACCGTCTGAATCACGAAGTGGATGTGTTCGGTCAAAATCAAATAAATATAAAAATATGTATTTAAATATAAATGAAAAGACTTTATATGTAATATAAGGAACTGTTATTCCTCTATAGTTCCTGCATATGGTTTTGTCTCACTTTTTTATTATCGGTATGATTATGCCCATTTTCAACACCTCCAGGAGTATGCAGTTTTTTTAATGCTTCTGACATCTGACATTTCATACAAGGTAGGTACTTTAATGTTTTCACCTCCGGTCTGGTAGGTCATCTTGTTTATCTTGTCTGTTTACATGTCCATTCAGAAATGTGTTAAAGTGCATATTGCATATTATTTTGTCCTTTTTTTAGAAAGCTTGTCTTTTTAAAAATGAATCTGGTTTAATAAATCTTGGTAAAAACTCTAAGAGCTTTATAAAACTTTTAAGAAATATTTTGCATTTTATGCATTTCCATACCCATTTGTGAGTTCATCATATTTTGCTTTTTTCGTCTGTATGCTTACCTGCTGTTTTTATATATTATACTATAATAAAAATAAAACACAAAGCAACAAATAATAATATGCTTCCATAAATTTAATTTAATTATTTTTTAATTTAATTATTTATCGTAATAGATTTTTACTTGCAATGAAACGCAATCAAAAATGTTTCGGGCTCGACTGAAAGTAAAAAAGCATTTGCTCAAAAAGAGATAAAATAAAGATTTAATAAAGGATAAATAATATTTAAAATATTTAAGTTTGAATTACCAATACAAGAGTTACAACTTTAAAGTTTTTATTAATCAATAAATTCAAAGTGTAATTAACCGTTGGATTTTATAGGGTGCTTCGGTTCGTTTCCACTCGCATTTATCCCATAACGCTACATTGACGCATGCAGTTAACTCTAGGCAGTCTATCTTCCAGACAATGTAACCGATCGCGTCCAGACACTAGTTTCTTGTTGCAGAATAACTGGTTCCATATATCTTTGAGATCCATTAACCAATTACCGCATGACGCATAATGCTCGAAGGCTTTATGTTATAGCGCAATGTTAAATCGCTGTAAGCGACCCATTCGTCATTTTGCAATATAATAATGTACTTCTTCAAATAAAAACGTTATGTATGAAATGATGATAATTTATCTGCTATAATTTTTCACTTTTTACTATAAAAATAGACTGATTTATATGCAAAAATATAGTTTTTAATTAAAATTCCGTAATATTTTAAACATATTTTAATAGATGGTGACAAAAACTTATTGTGAATAATATAAATAGAATAATCAATATGTGTATTCAATTAATTCCATACTCGTGTTTGGAATCGTTTCTGTAACGCCAGCGTAAAAGAACAACGTATTGCGCAATTTATCCGCAAAGTAGTTCGATTCATTTTTCAAACAGACACTTTATCCAAGACAGCTTAGATTTTCTTAATAGGAAACGTATACGTATAAAAGAGGAAAAACATGGCGCTCCAGAACGAATAAAAAGTAGCAATTAAGGCGGATTTATAATGTCGTTTCATGAGATTAATTTAAATTGACGATCGTGTTGCTTAAAAATCTACAGATGTAATTCAATTAATGATAAATATGCCTTTGCAAAACGTAAATGCAAAAATCTTTTCCACTTATTTGATCAAGAGGATTGAAAAATTATATATATTTAAAATGTTACCTACGGCTTTGTATATAATTGGCTTAAAAAGGAAATATTCTTTGTCTATAAATATACATAAGTACCATTGCAATAAAATTATTACAAATCTAGATGTTATACTAATTGTATATTTAATGTAATAATATTAAACTAAGAACTTGTAATATAAATATTATAGTTATTATGAATTTATTCAGTGATAATAAAAAAATGTAAAATAAAGTTAGGAATTTAGAGGTTGTGGCCCTAGGGGTGATTGACCTCGCGGGTAATGAGACGCAATGTGAATCTAGTAAGACTTTTTATTGCGTTATTTACATGATTGCGACGGACGATTATAAACGAACGTTTTTTCCAAGCGGTAGTGAAGCTGATGCATTAGATGATGCCCGTTTATGTTCTTCAGTGTTCTTGTGGCTGCCTGCAGCGGTGTCAAAAGGTAGTTCTTCTTGCGGTAGTTCCAGGTCATCTTTTCGCATCTGTCGGGGGGGGGGGAATGTCTGCTGGTGACTCTAACTGCCTGTCTCCCGACCGTCTCACTCCCCGACTGCCTGTCCCCCATCATCGGAATACAGGCTTATATATATTCAAGGCTTGCTGGGAAATCGCATATGTGCAGTGATCTTCCAGCCAATCGCTGCAGTCGCTTCGTAGAACGGTGGAATATGTCTACGCCTTTAGAAAGCGACGTTCGTTCGTCCAAGGTCATACTACATTTTTTGGAAATGGCACAGATGTGGTGATTTATAATATCCGTGACCATTTTCCCACAAAGGGATTCTCTTAACGACGGAGAATATTTACTGTGAACTCGTGCTCTGTGTGGTCCCCAAATCCTTTACGCTATTATGTTATTTATCTTCATTGTTAATAAGTGATCGTTTTTGGTCACAGTCATCAACGCAAGCTTAGGGTTTGAATAAATTACCCTTTTTGAACATAGTCATCTATATGTGGTCACTACAGGGAAGATGGAATATAATTTTTAGTGCTAATAAATATTACTATTTATAAATAAATACCATGTTTTAGCAGTGACAGTAAAAAATAATAAAACGTATTAAAATGTTCTTTTATACACATATTATGAAGCTTAAATGACGAATCAATATTTCTGTCATTATGATTGGGAGAAAGATAAGGACATTTTCTACACTATTATGTGACCATGATTCAGGCTTAAAAATGTAAACAAAACAGTTAAATAATATGAAGATATGCAAAACTTTCATATGTATCGATAGACGATAACGAGTTATAAATATCAACATATCATATAGACGATAACGAATTATAAATATGAATACAGTTGTGTCTATCGATCGATAATCTTTAGTATGGTTTTGAGATTAATATGCTTTAAAGTATGCTTTAAAAATGGACATTATCGAGGATATCTAACTATGGCGAAATACAGCGTTATAGTTAATGACATAAGAGTGATATCTCAAAAAACGACACTATCAGATACAATGTATTGTGATCACTTAAGTGTTAAATAAAAAGGGACTGTTGATCAAATTGTTCTGTTTTTCATTTTACTTTGAAACAATTTTGCTACGATTTTTCGTGTATAAGCGTGTTATGTAGAGATGATAATACAAAAAACACTTTAAATTTTAATAGTAGATATAATAAACTAATATTCCATTTAGAATCAAAAACCTGTTTATTAACATATATGTAAAAATAATCTTGTGCTTTTTCATATTCAAATTGTGATGTGATTAAGTGGTCCAGAACGTTTTATGAAAATTGTTGATAATTGAACTACAGAAAAAAATGTTTAAGTGCGATAATTTTTCTTGTAAACAATAAACCAATTATTTATTTATTTATTTGATTGCATTTCTTATTCTTAGTTCGTTAATGTCGATTTTTAGTTAGCATGTTCAGTGGTATATGTAAAAATCTAAAATAAAACCTATTGTATGAATTAATCCGATAACCTAAACAGCCTAATTCACCAAAATACAAACACTTTACAAACGTATCTGGATATGTTTCCAATTTTCACATGTTTGAGCTAGTAAAGTAAGCCGATTAGGGCACGAATGGCTCTACACGCGTTACTTTAGCCATGCGACCAAATTGCGGAACACCGGTGTTGTTTCGTTGATGAGCGTGTGAAACTTAACCGCTAGATTAGATTTTTATTGTCGAAACTCCACAGACTAGTAATCCAGTTCATGGGAAACTAGGTACTTTTGCAATTAGGTAACGCCTTTGCCAGTGTACGTAATAGGTCGGAGGTTGTAATTTTTCAACTCCCTTTGCGGTTTATCTACCCCCGTGTCCGCTCCCGCGGACGAGTTATCTATTAGCGGTTGATAAAAATAAAAATATATTCTCGTAAGCGTTGAAGAAATAAAAATAAAGTGGAAAGATAAGCTTAACAGGGCGATAAAAGGGCACGTTCTATTTAATAAAGTTTTTTACCATTTATATATTCGTGTACCATATTGTAAATAAAAATAACGTATTTTTGGAGTAATAATTTATTTATACCAATTGTAAACTTTCTCGTTTTGTTTAATTAGTTATATACATAATTGAAACATGAGTTTCTATTCTATCTAATCTCATGTAAGAGGTAAAATATGAAATCATCTGACATTGCTTTTATTTTTTTTCGGTATCATGTACAAAAAAATATTATTAAATTCAATTTTAAATTAACAATCATTGATAATGCGTATCTCTGAAATAACAAAGCATCGTGTAAATGGACCATTCTGGTAAAATAACAGGATAAGAAAAATGTAGAACATTATACTAAAACTTAAAGTATACCACACATTGTTTATTCCAGTACAGTCGGTATTTATGCAGCGAATTTATTTTATCGATATTTATTTTATTGGACCAATTTATTTTGTTCTATTAATTGAAAGGAATAATTTTAACACTCGTTTTAAGAAATTTTACACAATTCTTTGAGTAGATGGGGCACCTTTTAGCATCGCCACCGCTGCCGCGTTCACAAAAGATATTTGTTAATAATCCAATGCAAAAGTTGCAAATCAAATTGAAAACTTTTATCAGCGTTAATAGATTTTCAAGCAGCACGTCATTGTGCTCGGGAAACGCGCCGCTTTCGAGAAATTTGCGAAATTAAATTCCCACTGAAATTTTCTCGCTCGGCTCGGTCCGAAATTCGTTTTCAAGCGAAATAAAAATTAAACACCGCAACCATATCAGAGTTTGTTTAGTTTGCAAACGATATTTGAAACTTTCGTCGCAACTATTTTGTCGCGCGTGCACCACGTAAAACTACATTTACGTGTATAAAAATCGGGAATATGAATCCGTTGAAACATGATTATATACACTCATATACACATATACACTCATTTTTACATATAATACGCTATAACATTTATTCTTAAATACCGTGTTTTTGGCTCACTAAAGAATCGAAATGCGAACATTTATTTGCCACAATTTGTAATTAAATTTATTTTTATAAGTGAATTTAAATTTTACATTTATTTATTTTACAACTTTAGCTTGAAAATAGTAAATAAGAACTTCCAGTATCTGTCTTTTCTAAGCAATTGTTTATAACTATGTACCATGGGAGATGTTTTAACTGTTAAATAAATGAGTAGCTTCTACTTATTTATGGTTTTATCTTTATGTGAATGAAACGTAATTTAAAGCGTAATTCATCGACTCTAAGCACGCTGCTCAGTCCAAGTTGGCATTGATGCAATATGGTGACACAACATTGTTGATGAATTTGCCAAATATTTTCGATCTAATTTTGATAAATCAAATCTGATTTTATTTTTGTATTCTCATTCCTGGTCCTCCGTTTTAACTATGAATAAAGTCGAACTTTGGATTTTAAATCTGCTTTTGGTAAGTTAAAGTGAGGATGGTCTTCTGGAACAGACATCGTTCCAGTTTTAATTTAAAAAATGTATAATCAGCATGGATATGGCTTTTAAAGCAATTTTTTGTCGTTCGAAACGTCATCATTCCCTTATCTATAAATGCACAAAGACACCCTGTTTCATAAACAAGGTGATATGTTATACCATGAAAATTATTGACTGTTGCTTTTTGCACGGGCTAAATTATTCGAAATAATACTTCAAATATATATCAACAATCGCTCCCAGTGGACAGCAAAGATTTGGTTAAAAAAATCCACAGACACCAACCTTATATCCTTTTTAACAAATAATTCACATTGTCTTTTATCCTAAAGACATATGATTTATATATTCTATAAGCAATATATATGTATATATACATAACTATATCTTAAATTTACACCATTCTGTATATAGCAATATTATATTATTTATTAGATAATATATGTAAGTATGAGTAAAAAATTATGCCTTTTTAAGATGAGAGCTCTTGAGGTACGATAAATTTAAAAATAATATTTTGAACCATTCTCAATGCATATAGGTATAATATAATTTTGTTTGCGATGTATTCAAACACAACAAGGTCACAAACACATCGCATAATGGGCAGGCGAGCTTATTGGAGCTTTGATCCAGGTGTGATGAAATTATCAGTTCCCCTCTAAGGCGAAACACAAAGCCAACCGTGTTTGTGCATCTTGGCGTATGTCAACTAATTAATGGTAACACTGACAAGGGAAAATAGACATGTAGTACTTATGCTTCTCAATTATCAAATGTCAATAAGATACATAGATAATTTTAGTAGTATTTCTAAATTGTTATATTAAATAGATAATAAACAAAGGGTTACTTTCAAAATAACTTACTACAGTTATTTCTTAAAATTTTTACTAAATTGTATGCAAAGAAAGAACTGTAAACAGTTGTTAGAATTAAATGGGAATTAAGTAAAATATACTAAATAGTTCTTACATTTATTTCAGATATATTGAAATTACTAAACAATTTGTTTTATTTTATTTTTTAAGTCGGTATTCTTTCAAAATATATTTTAATTTTAAATAATAATAGCACAGACCAATTTCACTAATGAATCTATCACGCTCATTTTTATTTACCAATGTTAAGGACCTCTCATTTAGCATGAATTTAGCTTCTTATGACTTCCAACGCTTCGCTCGGCCCACTCACTATTAATTTTACTATTTACGTACACCGCAAACACTTGAATTTTACGATCGAGCCGCGAAACGGGTACACACAAGAGGAGACTAGATGGGGCAACGTTAAAAATATATACTACGCCAAGAACGTTTTCCCTCTAATCAAAGTGCGATACGCTGCGAAAACATCGTCAGATATTGCGGGCGCAAACTTTTTGCGTCAAATAAATCACCGCGAATACACAACACGATTTATTAGTTGGCCCGGTGAATTTATCATCCAAAGTTGCGCTAAGATAACGAAGGTAGTCGCCCTGTCTAGCTGTGTGACGTGGCAGCGACTAAAGCCGCGTTCAGACTAAACGTACGATTGGGATTGATTCATCTTGGAACAATAAATTTTAAAATATAATGGATCGGTGAATTAGTTTAACTTTTTAATGAATCAAAGCTGTAGAGATGCTACGATAAAAAAGTTAAATATAAATATATTTAACTAGCACGATAGACGAGTTGTATAAGTCGCTGACTATTGAACTGAAAAATCTGGGTTCGAATATCATATAAACATTAATGTTTTTTAATATCTATCGTGTCTGGGAGATTATTATGATATAACCAAAGAAATATAATTCCGATCGATTATCATAGATTAAGTTTACCTAGATTCTACTGACCTCACGTAGGAATATCGTGATGATAAATGAAAGTTAAGTTGGGTCATGCATATTAGGTAATAAAAATTCAATAATAATGACCTACTTCAGCTAATTAAGTACATATTAAATGTGTTTAAAAACATAACATAAATTCTCATTACCATTAAAAATGTTTATTTTTTCATCGTCATCGAAAATTATTTTAAATACAATTTTAACTTATAACTAATTAACAAGTTCAATTTGATCAAAATGCTTTACATGGCATTTTTGGTTGAATGTAAAGTGCCGGAGGGATGAATCTTGGACGGATTTTAAGCCGAATATTTGGTACCCCCACTTTCTCCGGCGACTTGCAGGTGTCGCAGCAGTAAGCACCTCAATGCAGATCAGCAAACTTTTCAAACGGTTTGCTTTTTAATATATGTTGAGATAGCTTATGCTTAAACCTAAAATAAAAGTTATTAAGGATGTATTTGCAAAATGAGTGAAATATGTGTTATATATCCTTCTACTTTTTAAACTTTTATATAAGTTAAGTGTATCTTATAAATAAGAACTGGTAAACAAATCTATTATGTACAATAATTATTATATTTTTTTAAATCTAAGATTTAAACATACAAAATCTAATATTTATTAAAGTTTAGATTTATAATCCTATGATTAAAAAAAGTATAACTTATTTTATATAATAAATGAGTTGTTTAAATAAAACTTGGTTCTTTAGGCGAATTTTTAGGAATCACAAAAAATACAAATTTAGGACCAAATAATTGTTTTAGATTATTTTTTATTTCATATTTTATTAAAACAACGAGTTCTACTGTATAAGTTTTTTATAATAAATAAATGCAAATAATCACAATTTGCTTACTCAAATTTATTAGAATGCAAAACAAATATTTTATAAAAAAAAATATAAATAATATGAAATCAAAGCAGCAACATAATAATTCAAATTCAGGGTTTCATAACATAAATAAATCAATATATATTGTATTTTTAACGCTGTCAAATTATTTCAGCTAATTTATCTCTAGCATATTTATTATATAAAATATCTTTATTGTAACGGAAATAATCTTTAAAAAAATAAATCTCAATGCTTGTCATTTTTGTACTTTACTGCTTTTTTATTATTTATTATAAAACTTCATTTATCATCCCTATGCAATTTTTAATGGTGGAATATACAATAGTTGTTACAAAATAGTATTGTAAATAGAGCTTTTACAATTTATGAAACAATAGATTGTTCTGTCAATAATCAGAAGTATATTAAATTTACTTTATAGACAATTTAAAAAAAAAATATAGAGTACATAAGTCGTAAGAAAGATTTTATATTTGAACGCCAAAATATTTTATATTTCTAATTAAGGATAAATAATGCTAGAGATTAGTAATGCGTGACACCTAAAATAGATCAAAGATAAAATGGAATTCCAGGCGGGAAAAAATAATATTATTAACGAATGGATAGAAATAAAAATGCTAATATATTTGCTTTTGAAAAATTTTAATATCAAAATTTCTAATTTATGTATATTTTTGAAATCAATAATACTTAAGTTATAGTAAGAATGTAGTACATAAATGTATTCTACAATAGTTGTATATTATACTGAGGGGAATTACGCATTTTCCTTTTATACCTGCAGATTTTTTTTGCTTCGGAACACGTTTGGGTAGAAATGTGTCCAATATATTTTTGATAATTCTTTATTTTGTTATTAAAAATTAACAGGCCTAAAATTATAATTGTAAATTAGACTTTTTGCCTTTTACGAAAGATTATCAATGGTTTTTGTTTCGAAATTTAACTTTATGTATTAAACTGCTTAAAAACTAAATAAAATAACTAAAATATATAAAAGCTCCAGTCGCGTACTGCTAATAATTTATGGCAAAGCTCGCGGACGTCACACGAATTGATTCATCGTCTCGCGTTCGATCATTTTGAATGATTTATGGATGATGAGAATTTTTCCCGGTATTTACGCGATCGAGTCGAAGACTTCCGTAAAAAATGGCAACAAATTAGCAACAGAAAAAACACTATATAGATGAGTAATAAATAACAACATGCCTTTTCAATTTTTGTTACATATAATTTATTTTCAGGTCGGGAAGAAAACTTTTACGAGGAAAAGGTTACGATGGTAGCAATCGATCAGAAAACTATTAAAGCGTCATCAATCATTACATCGATGTATTATTATATAATATTTTTTATTAGTTATTACTTTTATTAGGTTAGTCCATAGTTCTGAAATATTTTTAAGACATGTTTTCGAATGCAAATAAAACAAAATGTTTTTCAATGATATATGATAGTAAAATATTGACTTTTACATATTGTTTCAAAAACGAGAAAAATGTAAAAATCGTTAAAACAAATTTCTCGGTACAAAAGTTGTCAGATTTAATGCATCAATCACATACACACAAGCTTTCGGATCTATTTTTTTATTTGTATAGACCATTATATATATTATACATTTATTATTTTAAGCGATTTTTTCTTTTTAAGGTAGTCACTCAATCGTTATTTTTTCTAGCAGATTAAATTATTTTAACTAAAATCATCCGCTAGAGTAGAACTTTTAAGTTTGCGTGCGACAATCTGTACTATTTATTTATGTAATAATAAATTCGTATATCTAAATAATATTATACTATTAAAATTCTTGCAATATCTACCATTTCATCATTTGATATTCTCCGACCGTTTACAATGTATGTTTAATTCTTCCCGGATCGGCCCATCCTGAAGTTACTTTGATAAGGGATAGTTGTTGTTTGCCGAGCACGTACAACCAGCCGGCAAGGATGAAGAAGCGTGATGGGGCGGCGATTCAGTGGCGAAAGTGAGCAAATTAAAAAGGCATCAGGGCTTTGGTAAGTTTGAAAGGTAAACATCAAAAGCAAGCGGTCGGGTCTGATCGTCAATTACTGCCGGAACTTCAGCGAGGGGAAGTGTTTCCCGTCCGCCCTTGCCTTCCCAACCGTTTGCTTCCTCTGGCGAAACTTTTTGCCCTACATAGGCGCTTGCTAATTGGTTCTCTTGAGGACCGACAGAGGTGGAGTGCTTCTCTTTACTTCTATCTCCGCTCGCTCTCATATGATGGCGTTTAACGTGTGCATCTCAGTGTACTCAATGTTGCACATACGTTGCATCTTGTTAGTGGTATAAGTCGTGCCTACTTAATGACACACGTATTCGGAATCATTTGGTTTCAAGTTTTAGGATGTGTGCTAAGACGCTTCATGTGATGTCAAGCAATTTTCTAATTATTTTGAGGTAAGTACTGCACATGCAGCAACCCAAGATGCAAATGCTTATTAGTGTGGCAAGTGAACGGAATTAATTAGCGTTTCCAATTCAAGAGCCTATGAGTTTACTGATATTATGTACTAGACTAAAAATAAAAAAAAATATGTAAGCTTACCCTAATACCACGCTAAAGGTAAACAATAAATTTCACCAGTATGTAGATATATTATTACTGTGATCTGGTAAATATACCGCCCACAATAGTCCCCCGTCAATTTACTGACGACAATTGATCGACAGCAGTATACCACCGCGTCAATTGATCTCATAAACAATTTATAACCTAAAATGATCGCTAGCATATTTTACCGTCTAAAAGCAATGAGATGAGTTTGGTCAAATCGCAAAAAGTTTTTTTTAAGCTTTTGCATCAACGCTTAGATTAGTGAGCAATTTTTTCAGCATGTACATCATGAAAGTACGTTTATTTTTTATTTTTTATTCAATTCGTTTTAATATTTTTTTAAATATCTTAATTTTAATTTTCTATGTTATATTTATTAATAAAGAAAATTAAATAGCTTTAAATAATTTGTTATAATCTTTTTTGAAAGACCCATAAATACTATCTATATTTATTTCCTACGAGGTATGCATTTATGATTTCCTCAAGTCATGTCGACAAGTATACTTGCGAAAGTACTTCTTTAATCTGCTTGTAGGGAATATCACAATCCGGAGATTCTCAAGTATTGATTGTTTTAAATGTATTGTTGTTTTTTTCTGTGCAGGGTGCATTGGCCGTTATGCTTGCACATGTATTAAATAAATAAATAACAAGAATGGCGCTCCCAACCTAATCACAGTTTTATTTGAGTTAAAACTTAATGTCGGGCGACGCTGGTACTAAGCGCTAGAATAATATATTATAAGTTTGCTTTTAAAAATCAAAAAGTAAAATGTAAGTGTACAAGAAACGACTTTAGCTTAAGCTGTGATAATAATTATTAAATATATATTTTAATCAAATTTTTTTTATGTTCTTTTGAGAAATAGGTAATGTTTATAATAACAGTAATACGAAACCCGTTTGATACTGATTTATTATCAAAATATAATTATTCAAATAATATTTTCTAAAAATAACTTGTCATGTAGCGCAACATAGGCGACTAATTTTTTGACATAAAATAAAAACGAACATTATGATCCTACAAAAAAGGCACCTCATCAAAAAAAGTAAAGACACCAACATAATATGTCTCTCAACAACACGGACAAAACTTTTCATAAATAATTCATGCTTTGTTCATATTACGTAACTTTATGACTACGGTGACGTTTATTATATTTTTATAAAATTTGACGAGAAGAAAGCTCGCAAGAAAATGCGCAACGTTATGATCATAAAAATGACAAAAGGCAAGAAAACACAATAAAATCTTACATGTACATATGAGCCATATTGTATTATTTTATAGATAATTTGTTAAATTCCACATCCACTTGTATGTGATAGTATTAGGTCGACAGATTATAGCTTTACAAGTGCATAATTAAAGACATTACCGGCAGGTGCTCGTAGCGCCCTGAAAGGGTCCTCAAAAGCCCTTGCAATTATACAGAGCACCGGTGTTACTCATTATCCACTACAGAATCCGTATTCACCGTAAACAGGGAAAAACTGGAGTTCGCCGGTGTGAAGTAGTTAGTGAGGAGTACTCGCTGTACTATTATGCATGCAGGGCTAGCGATTTAGTATTTAACTACAGCCTAATATTTTAAGCTGAAAATATTTTAATATACTTACTATAATAAAATTTATAATTACGATTTTCTTAATAACAGGTACTATTAGAATATATTTGCACTTTCAAAAATATATTTGGCATTATTGTATATACCTCAAATTAAAACAAATATTCTTCGCCTCTACTTCCTAAGAACCTTTAGTTGGATGTGTATTTTCTGAACAAAGCTAACTTGAATCAGTTAATTTTTATATAATAAATTTATTTCAGTTCTAATCAAATACATGATAGCGAAAATATTTCATTTTCTTTCTCTTGATGCCTAAATAATCGCATTAGTTTTTTTTTATTAGGCGTTAGAAATACCAAAGGCCAACTGTTAGAAATACAATTTTTCTATAATACTTATTGCTTATTTTTGATCAATATAATCAAACGTTTTCATTTATCCCGTTCTTTGTTTATTTTTTAACAAAAACCGCTTATAAAAAAATGAATACATGTAAGTTTATTAACTTTCTTGACGCAGACGATACATACATTCTAAATAACAAATAAACAAGAATGATATAGCGTGTCTGAACGTGTTTTAGTCGTTAAACCCCGTCGGCAATTTCATGCTTTTACCGTGATTACACATTTAGTATGGAATCGGGACGGTCGTTATCTTCTTTTGGCCCCGTAAACTTTTCGGCCATAATTAATTAGCGAATTCGTCTGTCGTCGATCATTTTTATTGTAAAAACTTTTGGACGACAGCGAAGAGATGGCCCGTATTTATCATGTAACCTGTTGGTGGCGAAGGCGCTCAACAAAACCTTTCATTATAATCACCGTAGGGATTTTTCCCTTTTTTTATTCTCCCCCGTCGGTGATTTATCGCCCGCAGTTAAATAACGAACGCTGGCAACATCGAATTACGACATTTTTTGCTAAATTTTAATTTGCAGATGATCTACAGCGTTGATAAAAAATACTATAAATTATTAAATAATTACATGTGTATACGATTAATATTTATGTTGTGTTATGGTCTAATTTTAATAGGTAAAATAAAAAGTGAACAATCTTAAAAATATATATTTTTTATTTTAATAAAAAAATAATCAATATATTTAAATATTTATATTTTTTAGACTTATATAATTATTTATTTAAGAACTATATCCAAACACTAAAAAGTTGGTCTGTAAACTTACACATAAAAATATATAAACAAGTTAGGATATAATTCATGAAGTTCTCTGCGTAGATACAATTCATTGGGGTACAATGTATTCAAATGGGATACAATTCATTGCATTCTCAGTGTAGTGTTTACTTAAAGAAGCATTTTTTAAGTTGTTACGAATAGTGTCGGCAATAATAATATAATTTAAGAATTAGTGTGAATCTTAATAACACTATGTCTGTTAAAAAGTGTATGATCGTATGTTTCAGTTAATGTATTGTATATTTATGTATGTATATGAAATGTCAGATTTTTGGTGTAATGGCCATTATATCGTCTTGGTGAAACCTGTCAAGTCATAATGGTCAGATTTGTAACAAAAAATTAATAAATAAATATTATATCTAGAAGAAAAATGTTATGCCGATAAACATTTATTCAAACTACTGAAGAAATTTGTTGATAATACAACTATACTAGAATAATTCTAGTTTTGAGTTTAGGAACGCCATTGAGAGTCAGAATCGCGACCTCTGTTGTTATTCGTTTGAGTCGGGATTTTCGCACTAGTTGACTCGCCTATCACTGTCACCATCCAGCTCCATAATATGATAGCATTGCACATTGATTTATTTAATGCCAGCTATGTAAATATATTACGGTTAATTTATTTTTTATTTTTTATTTTTATATACTGTGAATTATTTTTAAGCAACCTTATAGATCACAGTGATTTTAATCTATATAAATAATATGTAAATAAATTTTATTTATGAAATATATAAAATAACGACCTAATCATTGATATACTATAGCTTTAAATAATTCTAGTAAAAATTAAGTTGAAGCAAGTATGTAGATATATGCATATATGTCATCCCTGAAATATTTTCACTATTGCATTTCAAAAGCATCTTTGTCATGCCCAATTTAATGTTTAATATTTAAAGCTTTTCTCAAATATCAAATCATAAAATTTCTAGTATTTCGTTTCGCAAGTTACCCACGGATAATTTTATTAGTACATGTTAATTACTTTACCTCTTATTGGGTAATTAATAAAATTCGGCGTAAAATATGTTAATCCATCGATGAAATTTGCAAACAATTTTCTTAAAAGTTTTGTGTCAACCGCTTGTCAAGAACCCGCCTATTGTTTCGTGAACGTCAAACAAAACGATTCGTGTTTCTCAATCTAAAAAGATTTGTTATAAATTTTCGTACATTTGTTATGAAATAACTGGAAAATGTGTTGTTTTTTGCTATAAAGTTTTAGCATACTGAATACAAGAAAAATAAAATTTAAAACTAGATAATATTTTTAATACGAGTTTTACGATATGGTAAATATTAATTATTAAATATTTTTTATAAAATTCTAGAATGAACATTTGCTTTTTCTTAAATTGCTATTTCTGATATATATAATATATTAGGACCGGTAGTAATATCGAAAGCTTTATTATTAACATATTACACCATGCTGTTCGCCAGAAACATTTACGCAATTGATTATTATACTGCAATTAACAGCAGTTTAATATTTACCATTCTCCATTAATAAAATCATAATATATGCTTGTTTATTTTTTTCTAATCTTTGTGACTATATCTGCAGCGTTAATCTAGAAATTTAATTAAAACATTATATGTGTATGTTTTTTTCTATTATTGCATGAGAAATTTATTTTTGAATACATTAATTAACTAAGATACTGAAATTCTCAATTGTATTATTTTTCACTGTTATAATTAAAACTTTTTAACATACACAATATCTAGAATTTTAATAAAATGTATAATAAATGATAAATTACTAATATTTCTTTCTCAACCCATATTTTTAGTAAATTAAAGCTTTTCTTTGAAATCATATCCACACATTTAGTCAACACTATTATAGTGTTGATAACATATACATTCTAATAAATGAAAAAGGTTCCATGAAAAAAATTCCAACGTTCCATTATTGATAATGATGATGTCTTGAAAGGGGAAATCGAGGTCCGTTGACAAAACGGCTTGGCATTGTCTGCGATTGTTAACCCTGAAAAGCCGAAAACTCATTACCGGAGTGCTTTCCGGATAATGGACGAACCGGTACCTCATATACATTTTTACCTTCGTTATTTTACGGTAATTATTGTTATTTAATTCTCGATACTTTGATCCGGATTCGCGTAAATTAATCCGTGCCTTTTAAGCTTTCGTGAAATTAGCAGCAAGTGGATTGTAATCTAATATAAATTAATACCCAGAGTTAACAAAATCGCTGATGCTGAAATTATTACTTTTATACACTACAGAGTCGAGTAAGGGTACCGAAAGGTATGTGTGTGTGCGTGGTTACGAAACATATTGGGTTTTGCACATTTTTGCACGATTGTTCTGAAGTGGCGCAATTTCAAAACTGGAGCTTTGCGCAAAAACATTGGGTGTACGTGAACAATATTATTACGATTCTTTTGTGGCGTATACAGTTTGGCACATAAAGATTGGTGAACATTAAACTATGATGCTAATTAAAAAAAATGCTTATCAACAGCCTATGTGTACATCAGCACTACCAGTTATAAAATAATTAATACAATTATTAGTTTTATAGATAGATAACTATTTTAAAATATCTAATTGAGTTTTATATAACTGGTTTCAACGATGGAGTAGACTTTGTTGTAAATTTTATTTAAACAAATTTTATATTTTATTACCATTTTCGAATTTTAAAGCAGAAGGGGTTATATTTTGCAGTCAAATAGACGCTGGAAAAGCTAGTAACAATTGATTTTAATAACGTACATAAATTATCGTATATACTTAAATTAAAAGTCGTGGGAGTCGGAGAGTCTTCGCTGGCGTGTCGAGTTATATTATTGTCGGCTGTGATTTTGGTAGAGCGGCTTGGATTGTCGGGATGCGTTATCGAGATGCTTTCTAGATGATCGGGCTAATGTCTCTCGTGACAATACGGTATTTTGGCTCAACTCTGCTTGTCTCTATTGGTCTCTTCTCGTCTTTACTTGTTTCTACTTGTCTTTACTCGTCTCTGCTGTGACTCTGTTTTTTCAACATCACAAATTGATAGAATTTAATCTTTTCTTTCAATTCACACTAAGTGGGCGAAAGAATTGTTGACAAAATGTTATTATAGTCTCAAGAAGTGAGTAAATGTGTTTTTTACTATTTTCTGATAATAAATACACTTCTTGTAAATTCTATCCACAATTTAAATTTAAAATAGATGAAATAAATAAATAATATTATCAAAAATATGTTAAAAAAATTTAACATGCAATTTATAAAAAAATATATTAGAAATAAAAAATATACATTTAAATACTCATTAACTTCTTCGTACAAATGTTTATTTTATTATAAATATATACAAAATACTGACACATCACGTATTGTATTGTATTTTTTTATTTACTGAACTTTGTGAAATCACATACTCATTTAAAATCATATTTACCAAGAGCAATTCAATTACTAATAAAGTATATGTAGAGATATATTCATATAATTATGTAAGAATATAATAATTAATTAGGTAACAATAAGTTTACAAGCCACATTGTATAGCATTTTAATTATCATAGTAGTTTAATTTTCATCTCGCTTTTCTCGAGCACTTTCTTAGATTTCATGTTTTTACAATGGTGTATATTATATAATCATTTACTGCATTTTAATTTAAAATATTTCAAAACGGGAACATTATTTCGAAAACAAGCGCGCATTGAAGTTTTCGCACAAAGTGCAAAATTCAGAGAAACACTTAAGGGGTCTCGCTATTGAAAAATGTAAACCGCTCGAAGAAGAGCGATGCAAATTGAAATAGCAAAGTTCATCTCTGAGACCGCACTCGTTTCTTTAGAACAAGGTCTACACTAATTAAATTTATTATACTATGCTCCGTCGCTGTGGTTTTCTTTGATTTCGTACCGGGTGAATTTTCGGGTTCTTAATAATAAACTTTTGCCACATTCGAAACAAATGGATCGAAAGTACCGCAAATAAACTATTTAAATTTAATTAAACGAACTGCTGCTGGTGCTACTAGTTTGTGAAGAAGCGTGTAAAGAAACATTCATATCCATCTGTGGATCCAATTTAAACTTATTTATTAAAATATTCATAACGTACATTTGACTACCATTTAATAAAATAGCGCTTTGTGTAACTCGGGCTACTTAAATTAATTATTATTTTTTTAAAGTACAATATTACAATTAATAAGTAAATTTGTTTAACAGGTTATTTATGATTCTTATATTACTAACCCTGGTGTAATAATAATCATAATTTATATTTCAGGTAATTTTGGGCTGCGCGACCTAATTAACTTAAGGTTTTTATATTATTATATATGTATTTTAAATAAACTAAAGCTAACGAAGTTAAAAATAAAGGCGACGCTACAAATCGCCAATAAATTATTAAAGTAACGCGCTCCGCATAACAAAGCCGAGCATCTCCTAAGCCTAATCGCAAATTTTGGCGATATGCATACAAAATTTCCATCGCTGCTACGTTACTCCTAAGTCATCGACGGTAGTATTTCTACTTAAAGCATCTCCGCCTTAATTTTAAGAAAATTCTGCTGGGGAAGGAGATCTGTAAAATGTGACAACGTGACACTTAGCGATGCTTAAAGAAAGTCGATTATTAATCGAGTACTGGATTTCAGTAAAGAGAGTGAATCCAAATTTGTGCGAATACTCTGAAACACTTTCAGCTCATCAGCATATAATAAATATTATTTAAGTTATTATTTGCCGCACGCGTGTCGTTATTTAAGAGCAAAAAGAGTAGAGGAACCAGATTGGATCACTGTGGTACTCCAGAATAAGCCAAATACTGATCGAAGCGACAATTTCCACAGCTCACATATTTACGACTTTGCCCCCTACGACTTTTTTATGTCCCTGTATATAAAAAAGACCATCGAGCTTATGCTAAAGATTAAGTTATATCATGTATAAGGAATATACAAATATATTAACAAATATATCTTAACTTTTCAGTAGTTAGATTCAAAGCTTTGTGAGGCGTATTATTATCATATTTATATTAACGTACCTTATAATTTTGCTTTTTCGCAACATGTTTAATATTATTTATGTTATTGAATCGGACTTTATAATAAATGAAAATTTTATAAATAATAATTTCATTAATAAAATGATAAAATTAAACTTTAAGTTTAAGATTTTAAATAAATTAAAAAAAAATTAAAACAAGGATATAAGAATTTTCAATAGTTTTATTTATCGGGAAACATTAATTTAATTTTTAAGGCTTTTAAAGCCTTATATTATATATTAATAAACTTGATTTTTGTATGTGAAAGCCCAATGCATTACAACGAGGTAAATCAATATCCATTGGGTTAGTTAATCAGATATGATAAATCACTCTAGCATTAGCCACCAAATTAAAAGTCTGGAAATTGGTGACATCTAATTAAATAATAATAAATTATCACTTTACAGTTGGGGCTGATTTTTATTATAATAATAATAAAAATTCGAGTCTGCTACCGTGGCCCGAACCTGCAGACTCTGAGTTACCAGTCTAGACCTTACGGACTACGCTATGCCAACCCTAGATTTAATCTGTTATAAAAAAATTACATTTATATACATATATATTTTTTTAAATTTATATTTAATAACGTTTTTGCTGCTGTTTTACGTGAAAGCAATAACAGATTAAAGCTGAAATAACTTATAAAAATATGTTTAAATTTTCATCCTAAGCGCACACACATATTATATGTATTATATTATACAAGTATACTCTCTGGTATGTTTTTATACTTGAGTGCTTCGCAACTTGTTTTACATCAATTTGCATAATCGCCTTCTGTAGTGAGGGCGTTCGGTTCACACATTTAGCGCTCAGGTAATGTGTGCGAAAACAGTCAAAATAAATGAATAAATTTTCACACGGTCCACGGCTACGTCCATTGGTTTAAATTGCAAATTGCCTAATTGAATAACTGTAAATTTAACTACACCAGGCCACTATTACATCAAAGTTTACAGCAAAAGGCATTCCACTGTTTTGACTCGCCTCTATTTCGCATAGAATAGTTCATCTTTGAATATTTAACTGAAACATCTTAAAGCACCCTTTACATATTTATTTTCTTAACTATGTAGCTGAAAAAATGTATTTAATGTTTAATATTATTTTATAGAAAATACATTCATAATACGAGAGATATTTTGAAAGTAGGGACACAAAATTATAACTTATATAACCTTTAAAACAGTAACAATAATCTGAATTAAAATAGTTAGTTTAGGAACGAGTTTTTTATTGTAACACTTTAACAGCTTTGCAGCTTCTCTTTTCCAGCACAGTTAGATTTTATAAGTAGGCATTTTGAGAAAAAAATTATTATATAATGTATTTAAATTTTTATTGCGGTTGATCTTTCACTAATTTATTGCCATAATCATAGCTTTTTTCTGCTTTACGACACCATTTAATATTTTTTTTTCAAAAATACTTAAGAAAAATGGCAAATGATGATTTAATATTTCTCTATATATTTAAGGGTTTTTGATAATTCTTATAAAATGTTTTTAAGAATATAATATTTAAAATGGCTTACAACCGCTGCGATTTTTAAAACAATTAGTACAAGTTTTTGACCGACTTTAGGAGGTATAAATACAATTAGCGAACAATCCTCGCCTTTCTTGAGCATTTGCCGATCAACAAAAAAATTAGGAATGCAAGAATCAATTACTTAAAAATGATTATATTATTAGGTCCCTAGAAAGGATTTGTTCGCCAGAATTTTTTTTATATTAAACGTTTATTTCAATACGATAAAAAAATCATAAACATTATATTATATACAATACATGTTTACAATTTTGCTGTGTTTTTTGTATAAAATACCAGAAAAAATATAAATTTCTAAAAAATGACCGTTGAACATGCATTAAATATTACAATAAAATTACTTATCAGAATTTTATAAATTATAAATATATTAATTATTTACCTTTTATTTTTCGCATTATTCATATTTTAAAAATTACCTATAATATAATTAACAAGCAAAAATAAGGAGGCAAATTATTTTAAATTTAATCAGTAAAAATGTTCATGTTTAAAATTATATACTGTTATAATATAAATACATACTAAATATTATATAATATATATTTGTTCATATGCCAATAATTCTCGATTAAGTAGGATCAATTTATTATATCTATAAAAGTGTGATATCCAATGTAAAGATTACAGCGAAAAAAACATTTTTATTGTCAGGGTGCTATAAACAAATTTTGTGATGTATATTGGTAATTGAAATTATTGTATTATAATATAGTTAATAGTATTAAAAAAAACATACACGTACAAACATCGGTTGAAGATCAATTAAACTGTTAAGTATGAGAGACAAATAAAAACCTTAAAAGTTTGATAAAAATTCAAAACATTACATTATTGCTATTTAAATTTACAGTGGCGTAACATAAGGTTTTAGTTTTAACCTGCAATTAAATGAATACATGTTGCAATATATGACAGTGCTTGTTCAATGTTGGCAACGATCAGAATTCTAAATTTCGAGTGTTTTAAATCCAATAAAAATTTACATCTCTGGTACGCTTCAACAAACGATGGGAGCAAAGAGGTCTAGTTCCAACTAAGATGTGCAACAGTCATTAGATATTTTTCGTCATTCAATCAATAAGTTACGAAATAAAATATATTTAAGGTTTTTAATTTACTAGTTTTTAGTATAGATGTTGTCTATATCTAGTTACTAGAATATGCCTTAATTTAAATTTATCATCTATTAAGCAACAAAAAACTACATTACTGTTTACTTTTAATTTTACATGTTACACAAATCGATAATAATTTTGCATATTTAAAGAAAAACTTTTTCCAGTTACCATCGCCGCAAAACGAAAAGTATTCAAATTAAAAATAACAACAATGGCCGTTCTTAATCCGCGCGTTATCTTTGTATATTAAATTAAAAATTACATCATTGTACTTGCATAGTTATAGCTATATACTACATAAGTACATATTTACAAGTCCAAAATTGTTTTCTTTGTTTTTTTTTGTCCACGGCATTCTTCGCTGGAGCGGAATTTCATATTACGCTCTGTTTATAAAAAGATAATTAGGTTACATAAAAACAAATTTATCGTTATTAAGTTTCTTTATTTTTTGGCTGTGTGTATGTATGTCCATTTTCCTTTATAACCAAGAACAATAATAATAATCCAGGTTTGTTATTGTTATTTAGTTAAATTAGATTTTTTATTAGGTTAAAGTATCATGGACTTTTTTTATTACTAAATGGATATAATATTATATATGTATATTTACCTACCTGAAGCGGCGCGTGACTAGATGGAAGCTGTATAAAAATAATCATAGTAATGAATTTTACTTTTTATTATTATTTATCGCATCAATGATACATCTTCAAGCAAATTATTTAAATACCATAAATATTTTGTTTGCACCATTTATAGAGCAAAGTAAAACTCTTCAAGCTTTTTACAACGATTTTATTGCTAACTTTAAAGGTTTTATTACCAGTGCTCTGAGTTTACTCGTAACTACATGATTAAGCCATTCGTTACTTTACTCATTTTATTTTTCTGAAGATTTGTTAAAGATAAAATACCCCGACTTTTAAAGATATTTACGTGCCATAGACAAATATATAGATGTTATGGTCATGTTATTATTAATATTAAAGATTTAAAAAAAAACTATTGTGCAATTTGTTCGGGGTAGCAAACTTTTATTATTTTTCTTTTTCCATCACAGAGCTACTGACTAAAACTATAAATTTCATGATTCTTTAGACTGTTTTAGAAAATCCTCACTGCTACGTAATAATTTATATTATTTCACATTAACAGAAATCGAATCCAATTTTATTCTTTGCTGATTTTCAAGCCGCGCTAGTCAAAATAACGGACACGATCCTGACTCTTTATGTACCCAATGTCATCATAGTAATTAATAATATCTTAGTTATTCGTTAATGAAACGCAATTAATTTCAATTTAGTCATAATACTTAGATCCAGTCGAATCAAAAATCGTAAAATTTATTTGATCAAAATATAAATTTTCACATTAACACAACAGTAGCGGCCTAACACTCCAGCTCCATCAGATCAACCTAGAAAACATTTTAACGTAATTGTAACGCTAAACTTTCGACAACTGTCAAAGTTGTACAGGGTGAGCGTAATTTTAATTATCGCCTTTCACACGCCACGAAATTATAAAGGCCCTGTGTGTGTGCATGGTGCTCAAAGCTCTCGTTCCAAAACTCAACCCCCCGCGTCCAACTGAGATGATTTATGACTGAAAACTTTTCACCATCATAATTGATATTTAAACGTTTCCGATGAGTACAGTGTGTGCCAGCGCG
This sequence comes from Plectrocnemia conspersa, assembly GCF_051122295.1. Lineage (NCBI taxonomy): Eukaryota > Metazoa > Arthropoda > Insecta > Trichoptera > Polycentropodidae > Plectrocnemia > Plectrocnemia conspersa. Next base: position 15,859,155 of record NW_028277177.1, read on the forward strand.
TGTGTACACTTTTAATTATCGTTCGCCGTACTCAATTAACCTCATTAACATAATTAATGAAACAAAACCAAATGAACATTAACTACGTACATAATAATAACGGAGTGATTATGCCACCCTGTTATGGCTTTTGTATATTTTTTAAGCTCAATAATAATCTAGTTCAATAGAACTGAGCCATAATAATTTTAAATTTCCTAAAATATAATTATATGTTGTTATTAAAACTTAATAGCAATCACAATTGTTTTACACAAAATGATAGTTTAGAACAGCATGTAATTTCACTAGCACCTTTCAGATAAATTAAATTTTTACTAGTATAAATGTAAATCTACTGGTAAAAGTATATTTAGATATGATATTACAAATACACCAATAAAAATATATTTTCACTATTAATACACATTCATTATAACATTGATTATATTTTTGTATTTTGAGATCAAAGAGTTGTGACTTTGCAGCCAAAATAAATGCTAGAAAAGCTAATAACAGTTTAAATTATTAAGCATATATAAAATACCACATATGTATATATGGAAATGAAGCTGCCGTTTTCATGTGGTGGAGTCGAAATAGCTGGCGAAATATTGTCATCTGTGATTTTTTGTGATCTTGTGATGATGCTGGACTATCTGTAAAGTGCCTCGTGCTGGGACTTTTAAGTTTAAATCTCGATAACGTCTTTCTCCTTCTGCTCGTCTGCATCTTTATGTTCAAGTGTCGCATTTTTTATAAGACAGCTCTAGTGAATCGCAGATGATGATGTTGATGGGCCCATTGCATCGCTTCTTGGACACACTCACGAAATATGTTTTTACGCCTAAAAAATAATTACATTTTTTGAAACCGTTGATATTACACATTTTTAAATGAAAATTTCAGTACAATATTCACTTTTATAAAGTTTTGATTTTATCACTACATTAAGATGATTGTATTTAAACATTTGTAGACAACAAAGCATTTGATCAATTCATATGACATTTAACAGTTTGTTGTTTATAAGACAAGCGTGGCAATCTTAAAGAAGCATAAGTTTTAAATATACTACCGACATCTATACACCAAGTTGCGAACTTTAAAATGTCTTAGGTATACAATGGTAATCTATTTACTTGCTTAAAAGCTAACATTTAAATTAATAAATATACAATATATTTTATGATTTCTGTAAATATTATTATAATTATTACCTAATAGCTGGCTAGATATGGTTTGTCTATTATTGTACACCTTTTTGTACAATAATATAATAATATAATAATAATTTTTTTTAAGTATCACAATCGTTTCTCAAAAATTAGATGTATCAACATAAACAGAAGGGCAATATCAATGTATATTGGAAAGTATGTTTTGAGATAAGCTATACTTATATTTAATTTTATCTAAATTTTATAAAATATAAACATTGATAATAAAATCGCAATAGTTTGTGATTAGTCATAACAATATTTTTTTATTTAAGTTTAATACTTTCTAGTTACCTTCTACGTCAGATATTTGTATCGTATTATTATGTTACTTGTTAAATATTTATTAACCCTTTATGTAGGAGCGGACAAATACGCTTTTTTAAGAGTTTTTTTTTTGCTTTTGAAAGAGTTTTTTTATTTAAAAATGTTTTATAGGCTTATACCTATTATAAGCAAACATAATTTCTGCATACAAATCTGAGCAAGTTTATTATTTCGTCATCTGTGGTGTATATTTTTAAAATAACTTTTGATTCGACGTCAACTCTGGAAAAAAGTTTTGCGGATTGAAGGTTTCCTCGCCGTTGGAAAAACTTTGCCGTCCAACTTCGCAAAGACAAACTCGAAGAGTGCCACCCTCTCTAATTTGAGCCCTCCGGTGTTTGTCTTGGATGAAACTCCGTTTTGGACCACCGCATCTTAGTTGAGAGAGAGAGTGAGAGAAAACGAATGAGAGAGAAAGACCATTGACTACTGACGCGATGCTTAATTTTTAATAATCATACACAATATATATATATATATATATATTTATTTGATAAGATTTAAATATGATTACACATACGTATGTGCGTATCTCTCGTTAAAGATTTTAGTGGTTGACTATAAATTTTGTAGTTTATCGTCGTTGGATCTTATGCATGGTTTATATGCAAATTGGTGGTAGAGACTCATGCTACTTGGTGAATACGCCTAACGTAATATTAATTGTACGGAAATGTAACCAGCATGCGTAATATTTTATACATATTAAATGTTGTGATATTTAAATTTTCTCATAATAAATTATTAAATATATAAGGGTTTGCATTAGGTGAATCTTAACAAATATTTACATTAGCTCAAAATTAGGTTGTTTTAATACAGTTATAATATGTAGAGCTAGATATATGAGTGATATTTAAAAAAATAAAAATATTATTGTAAAAGTAAAAATAAAGTTTGGAGGAGTGATAAAGACTTCAATGTGAAATTTGGATATATTCTTCAATTACAGAATCAAGTTACTGTAAGGATTTCAAGAGAGTGTACGGTTTTCTTAATAAAACTCTAGGTAACTCTATTTAGCTTTCAGGTTTACCAATAACTCGAGAACCGCGATATACAACAAGGTTGCCGTGACTCAGGTAAAGATTGTTTTTATAAAATCGTGAGATATAAGTTTTAACGGACTATGTAATCCGCTTGAACTTATATACTTTTACATATTTTTTATTGCTTTAAATGACCTAGAATTTTCTGCACTCTCTGTATTATCCATTTTATATTTTTTTAATTTTTTTTAATTATTTATTTAAATAAAATTAAGATCTCGTAACCAAACCGGTTACTCAAAGCATAACGATGGTCAAAACAATAAAATATTATTATTAAAATACACAAAATATATAAAACAAGTAAGATAAAAAATAATGATAATCATCCGCCATAGTCTACAATCGCCCAAGTAACTCGAGAATAATCGACTTAAATAAACCGAAGTCCGACAATTTTTTTTATAAATCCCTCTCAAAATCCGTATATACAACGTCTACTTGAATTACTGCATCAAGAAATTTTGTCACCATTTTATTGAAAGACAGAAGGTTAATAACAGTTGAACAGGTGGTACGAATCCATGCTGTTGGTACAGAAAGTGATTGAATATGTATTTATTGATACATACATCGAATAATTAGCGGGATCTTATAACACATTGGCTGTTCTTTAGTTATTTACGCATAGCTTTGTACAATTTTTGCTAAATAGGTGTGAATTTTGTAAATTTCTAAAGATAATGAAATGATGACGTCTTGAGAATCAGATCAAAAATACCTTTAAGAGGAGCAGCGAAACTAACTTTGCAACCCTTCAAAATGGAATTGGTAAGCAGTTCAGGCTCAGACTAACGCCCCCCCCCTCTCCATCTTCAACTTCCTAAATCCGTATTTAAGATCTTAGCGCTCAGTTTTCATGATGGTCAGTACAAAAATAGGAAACCGATTGAGCGAATAGCGAAAAGAATCATAGAAACTATCGGCAATATTTTGTGATCCGTCCAAAGTTTTTCCATTGAAGTTTATTTATTTGGTTCCGACTGAGCAGTGCGTTTAGTATTAATTTATCTATAGAAAGCTTTGAGGTGGTTAATAATTTGGTTTTGGCAGCTCTTGTAATAGTTTCGATGACTAGAAATCATCAAATACTTAATGACCAAAGTAAAGACGGATTTTCTAATTTTTTCCATGCGTGCTTTCTTTGTAACAATAAAATTATCTCTGCAAAAAGTTATCTAGGATATGACACGTCAAGTACATGGAGGCGCTTAGGAATAAAATACTGGTTGAGTGCACAATATAGTACCTCATAAATGGTCGAGAAAGCAGATTTTATATAAATGCATTTACTCACTTGTTTTCAGTCTATACCTAGAAATAAATTATTTAAAATTATAGTCTACAATTGCAATTTAATAGTGTAATTGCCAATTATCCGACCATATGCGCCTCACAACTCATAATAGTAAAGGCACCAATGCATATAACGTTACCTATGTAAGCAGCATTATTTATAACTGTGATGTAAATTTTGTTCCTTATGTCGAGTTTGTGCGTTAGTTCAGCGAATATCTAATAAACTTTATGATTGGTCTTCATAAATACTTAGCAGCGTGTCTTTGAAATGACAATTGTAAATGGTCAGATATGTTTACCTATAATGTTCTGAATGTCTCAAATAGTCCGGTATTAAAAACTGTAATTGTGACTTTTGAAAAATAAATAAACTGGTGTTTTAATGGTATTATAAAGCAATATTAAAATAAAATATCTTAAGGCCGTATCTTTACACTCATATTTGTATATGAAAAAGTTTTGTTAAACTATAATTACAAATGTTCGTTTACTCTGAATATTATTTATTTAAGTTGAGTGTATTTAAATATAAAAGTAAACGTAAAGATATAATAAAACGTTTGTATAAAGACTAGACACGTATCAGCCCAGTGTAGGTATATTATTTTCCAGCCCCGGGGAAGTCGTGCGAAAATTAACACATCCCAAAAGCGTCCGAGCAAAACCGTGAGATTTCGACGCGATCCATTTGAAATGGGGTTAGACAGATTAAATTATGATTGAACAGGATTAGAACGATGGCAATGTCAATGTTTGCTCGGGGGCCTCTGTCAAATCGTACAAAATGAAAATTGGCACAAGACTGCGGCGTGGTGGCGGGTCGACGTTATACACAGTATAATGTAAACATTTTTGTTCGCGGTTCGAGTTATATCCGCTTTGGAAGTCTGAACAAACAATTATCGAAGCGATGGCCCACCCACGTCCGGGTAGGGTTATTAGGCTGCCTATTTAAAAAACAAAGTGGATTAAAAAGTTAAACTTTTAGACAGGGCCGACTTGGAAGCGTCAATGTTATCGCAAGTGTCGTCGTTGCTAGTAAATCCGAGTTGTCCCAACTGCCTTCGGAAACCATACTATGTCTCTCAATATAATACAAAATAAGTATTCGTTAGTTAGCATGAAAATCTTTTTTAATTGAATGAATATTAAGGGTCCTCAATAAGTTTATAAACAAACTTAAAATATTTATTATATCATATAATAAAAATAAACATATTAAAAATAAATAAATATAATTACCATAACAAAATATGACCAAAGAGTAATTAATTGGATTTCAAGTTTAATATCTAATGTATATTTAATACTTTTTTCTTATTAATATTCACCCATATCAGGTTTTAACTATTCGAGATTGACTTTGTAATACTCTGTTCTATGCAATAAAACAAATATAAATTTTCTTTTTAAAAAAATTCAAAGATAAGAATAATTAGGATCGCAGCTCCGATTTGAATTCTCGGAATGCAGTCGATTTGAGTGCGATTCTAGTCACATTCACACAGGATGTTGATAAAATATCCCGAGGGAGAGATAAAAACTGTTTAGATAAAAAAAGTTCTCTTGCCAAAGCTATGTTTGCGATAAGAAAAAATATATTTTTATAAAAGTGAATAATTTACATTTTTTATTACTAAAAATTTAGTTTATATTTTTAATTAAAAACAGTAATATTTTTACTTAAAAGCACTTTTTCAAATAATCTTTAATATTAAACAAGAGCAAATCTTTTACTTTTTAATAAAATTCTATTCATTATCATATTATCTACAATTTTCCATCTCATTTAGTAATACAAGTTTCACAAACACACCTTTCCTGCTTCCAAATAAAATATTCCCGTTTACTCCTAGAATCTTGCGCTTTGCGCTTGAATAGAGAATTCTTGAACAAATTTTCCTCCTTACAAATAAGTATCCAAAGCGAAAACTTTTCATTTCGGAACCATAATTTTTAATTAACGTAACTATTAGCCGTCTGCCGTAAAACTCCACTCTGGGAAATTTAAAAGGGTTTCATAAACATATGTACATGTTACATTTTCAAAATAATAAATTAATATACGTATAAAATATGTAAAATATACAGAATTACGTACTTAAAAATTTAATTCAATTTTAAAATCTCAATATGGTCATAAGACTATATATGGTCATAAGACTATATAGGTCCTAAAAATTTATTTCATAATGTATTATAAAAAAAATAATTGTGCGTGTTATTTACCTGCCGATTTTATTATTATGCATTGGTGATTTGGACTTTTCGCTGCAGTATAAAATTTAGCAAATAAATATATGATAATAATATAAATCATAGTCTGTAACGCAAGAGTAATTTAAATTACATTAAAAATAATATACCCTTAATAAAAACAGATATTTACATATTTTAATACTCTATATAAATATTTTTTTTGAATTTATCCTAATTTGTAAAATACTTCATATGAATCTTATAGTAAAGCTATTCTTGATAATATTTAGAAAAACTTTATATGGCAAAATATTTTGCGTTATACTTCTATTCTCTTTTCAAATATATTTTTTTAGTCTCCGCTTAGTCGCTTTCTTATTCTTGTAAATGCTTATTTATATTTCTTATTTAGAAAAGTGAGGCTCAGATCTTCAATATGGCTTAAAGAAGTTGATAACAGTTTATGTATTCTAGAGTAAATTTGGTTCCCGATTGCATTTTTTAAGATTGCGAAATCAGTTTTAAAGATAATTTTTAAGGCATCAAGATTTTTTGATCTTTAAAAATGCAACAATGTAACTACTATTCATAAAAAAGGGAACATTGAGTGCATTATTATTTCAAAAATAGTTGCAGTTTCGACATAAATTATTCAAAGTTACGTCTTCAATCAATTTTGACAAATTTTGTCAAAAGTAGTATCAGCATTTTTTTCATCCCATCCATTTAAGTTTAAAGACCTCACAAATCATTAAAAATTTCACAAAATTATAACAAAAAAAGCTTTATTTACTATATTTATCCCTTTTATATGAGTTTATAGTCTAAAATTCACTAAAAGTTCTTACAACTTTTACAAAATCAACACAAATATAGCTTTATATACTAGATTTATGGACTTTTATATCAGTTTAAAACCAAATAACGAGTGAAATCTTTGGAAGAAATCACAATTTTTTCAAAATCAACAAATAAAAAGCTTTTTGTACTAGTTTTATAGCCTTTTAAATAGCTTTTAGGTATAAAAAAGACGTAAAGCCCAAAAAATTGTCATATTTTCTTAAATTTAGTTTTTTTTAAATCTTTTTGTCATGTAAAATATCCTGAAAATTATCTAAACGTTTATTAATTATACATTTTTATAGCTTTATATATGAGTTTTTAGGTCCAAAATTTTAAGGGCATAATAACGCGTGAAACACCAATTATTTCATAATATCTGTAGCCTTTTATATGAGTTTTAAGGTCTGAAATGCATGTACAAGACTTATCATCAAAATTTGATTAAGTAAAACTAGCTAATTAAAGTATAATACTTTAAAAGTTTGCTATATATACATATTTAAAACAAAAAAAAATTTTTGACTAAATATGTACGTGTAAAAGATCACAAAAGTCTACAATAGCTTAAAGTAATTGTTTCATAAGATTTTATAATAATTTTTGTGTCTAAAACCCCAGTAAAATACATTATTATTCGTGGCAATCTTTTCAAAGTTAACTAAGAATGGAAAAGACCTTAAAATTCGGTAAAAGTATACTGATAATACATATTTTCAACCTTTTCTTTTATATTTTTATTCCAAAAAACGTGTAGAAAACAACAGAAGTTGTAACAAATTTTAAAAAATCGACAAAAAAATAGCTGTATATACTAATATTATACCCTTTTATATTTATTTATTTATTAAAATTAAGAGCATCATGACCTGACAGGTTAACACACTTAAAATATACATTCAAATATCTACATATATACATATACGCACACTTACATACGTGTAAAAGACCTTAAAAATTATATCAACTTGTTTCAAGTCTTATTTTTTTTCTCTACCCAGCTTCTCATTTAAACTTTTGGGTTTATAATACGTGTAAAAGGCAATGACGGCCACCAAAGTGAACAAAAATATAGCTTAATTACGTTTTCTACACGTATTTGAATCCTAAAAACTTACATAAATATTGATATATTAGTACATTTTTTTAAGTATTGCTTTTTAGTAAGAAAAACATGGAGTCAGAGTCGATTGATTTTCTAACTCTCTGACTAAGCATAAAAATCACAATTTCGACTCCCGACTTCACAAACCTTGATTCTCTTCTATGACACAATTTTTTCACGCAGAATTCTCTGATTTAATATTTAAAATCCCACAGCTTAGAAAAGGTTCTTGAGATATACATGTAATATACAAATATTTTGTTACTATTCGTTCTAGTACCCTAGTGATTTTTTAAAAGCGTTAGAATAGGATTCGATATGCGTTTTCCCAGAAAGTTGTATGTAGCTAAGCACTTCTTTAATCTATTAAAAAGTGCAGTTTACAACTTAAATATTGTTATGGAATTAGAGTTTTGGGTTCTATAAAGTATTGCAATCACAATTGCGTCTTTTTCTGATGCCCATTTGTGCCAGGACTCCTGCATTACCCGACTCGCCCATAGTAGTCGCCATTTAGCTTTTAAAAACGCTTACATTGCCCATTGTTTAATTTATTGTCATGTACAAAGTACTCGTACAGATATTATTAATTTAAATATATAAATAAAATACTAAAATAACTACTCTGGTAATGTATTTAGTAATGACTATATTTGTATACTTATTAATAAAGATATAATATAAGTTAAGATACATTATTAAATTCATATTGCTCTGTATGTATTCTCAACTATCTATTTACTTATAATTTACATATAATCAATATATATATATACTATATATGTATATTCGCAAGTTGAATTCAATTCTCTGTTTTCGATTGTGCATTAGTGCCACGTATACAAACGAACACAATCCCAAGGGCTGTGTCCCGACATGTCCCAGATCTACAGCCAGGACCTTACAGCCAAGTCATACCAGGATAACGACGTTACGGAAACGCTTTTGCAGTCTGTCGAGGAGAGCACACGCGATTATCTCTGCATTAAGACTAAGGCCAGCTTATTCGCGGAATATGACAAAGAGCGAAATTTATAATCGATTTAGACTGAAACTTTGTCATGTCAATATGTGGCCCGCCAGGAGAACCTATTACCCGCCGGGCAGCCCCCTTGAAGTTCAACTTACGCCACACTCTAAGGAAACTTCCTTTAGTTTGAGCACATACCCTTGGCGTTGATTACCGTGTGAATCTCATTAAGGTGATTAAACATGCCGACCGTAAAAGGTGCTTTTATAGCATGCCAATAATTTGAATCTTTCTATATTTTTTTAATATAAGAGCAAAAACTGGTATTTAATAAAAATCTTTAAAGACCACATTAGAAAAAAAATAGCAATACATTAGTGTAATCATTTACATATTTAACAGCAAGAATGTTCTTCTTCAAAGAATCCAATTGCTTCTTAGCAATTTGCTTTTTCACTTTAAGCCCCTTCAAATAACTGACTATTAAAATTATATAAAAGGCGATTTTCTAAAGGTATAAGTCAATCCCAAAATAAATAAGATTGGAAATATTTTCTGGACTTGCGATTATTACTTTCGTAATGTCTTATGTATATATAGGTAATATGTATAAATGTATATAGTTCAACGTTTCTATTTTATGACTAAGATATGGTGTATGCAAAATATAAAACAAAGGCGTAAAGCTCGGTTAAACCCGTTTTTATAACTAAAAGACAACATGATTGATCTACTGTCATAAAATTAGATTAGCAGCGATATTATAAAATCAATACACACCCGTTCCTTTTGCACACATCATGACACGAGTGCTGGCATTATTGGTCTTTTAATGTTAGCATGGCGTGCGAGTTTTGTTTGAAAAATCGCAGGATAAAATCTTGCACCTTCCGTAAGTAAGAAAGCCACCGTCATTAATCATCCTTTGTGAATCGCTCTGTACAAGTGTTTCGGCCCGCGGGACGTCACGCTGGAGAAAGAAGTGAAATTTTGAATATTCGACTTTTATTTACGAACAGTGGTGTAGTGTCTTGATTTGTGGCCATTGAGCCGAAACGTACGGCAACATATATTTCAATTTTGCCACGGTGCCTGCTCTGACACAGAATTTTATACGGGTTGTATATCCTCAACTGAATGCGATTCGGAGTCCTCTCAAATACCGGGTACTATATTGGACACACACATACTAGAAATATCTTTCGCTATAAACTGTTTTCTCTGGATGCGCACATTGACAATAAGTAATGCCCTCCGCCCGGGGGCAAATTGAAAATGCTGTCAAGAAATTCGTTTAACACTATATCATTATAATATTTAATAAATATATTAGAATTTTATAATACACGTATGCAATCACGCATATTTAAAATCATTGTAAAATGTCGCTTATTAGATAACATCCAAAAAACAACACATTTATAAGCTGTCCGTTAGCTGATATATATAGCGTTCCCACTGCGACAGCGCCGATTTGATCGACATTAACTTTTAATCCTCATACATACTAAGGATATATTACACGTTGACGTTTAAAACATACCTGGTTTATTTGAAATTCATCAAATCTAACGAATATGTGCAATAAATCAGAGTCAATGATAACTTTTATGTATTGTAAAAGGAAAAAATCACTTTTCTGCCTCGGAGCACGTCAACGGGAATTCAAAATTTAAAGATTTCATTACGAATATTGTTTTATGATTGTTTATCTTGTTTATAATACTTACACACATTATGTATATATTTCTTTTTCATAGTTATAACATACCTAGTTAATATGCAATCCGAATATATTCAATCAAATCGAGCAACGCACATGCCAAAATAATGAAAACTATTGCCGCGTAGCAAAATTATTCACAACTGTTGTCACGTTACTGTCGGCCGTCTTGTTTCATATTTGAATGCTTATTTTTCATTGGTCGAAACAATCAGAGCAGATTCAATTTTTATTTAAATTATTATAATTAAATATATTTCTTTTGTTTACGTGTATACACCGTTCATACATTCATCTCCAATTGGTTAGTGATGCCGATTGGAGACGACAACAGCATTTCGCGACGGTAGACCCGTCCACGGTCGTCAATCGCGACGACCAAGGAACGAGGTCTGGACTAGCGCCTGGTCTGGACTAGGTCTCAGTTGCCCATGGGCTGAAACTCCTGTGCTTAATGCAACTGGGCGTGGTGCCTGAGAAGTACCCATACACCCTTCATAAAAATGATACGACTTATAAAGAAGAAGATTCAGCATAAAATGTTTCATTTTAAAGCGTGCTAAGATGGAGGCAAACAACACAATAGCGTAAAGGAATTGGGAGACCGCACAGAACACGAGTTCACAGTAAATATTCTCCGTCATTAAGAGAATTTCTTTGTGGCGAAACAGTCACAGATATCATAAATCATCGCATCCGTGACATTTACAAAAGTGCAATACGACTTTGGACGAGCGGACGTCGCTTTCTAAAGGCGTTGACTTATTTCGCGGTTTTGCAGCGATTGCATGGAAAATTGCTGCACTATGCGATTGACCAGCAAACTTTATTGCCCTGGATATATAAGCCCGGACTCCGATGAGCTGCAGACAGCAACAAGAACCCTGAGGATCATCCACGAACATCATCAGCTGCGTCACCTTCACCACTGTTTGGAGGAAACGTCTCAACCGATAATCGTCCGTCACAAACATGTAAGTAATGCAATTTAAAGTAGATAGTTCACCGAGTTCTCTTGAAGTATTTTTTCTCTCATTTATTTTACAAGCTATCCAGGGACAATAATCTATTATTTTATATTTTTTCCATTTCTTAGTGGCTAGGCACTAGGAAAAAAGATAATATACAGGAAACTTACCACTGGAAGTTTCTATTGAATATACATATGTACATATATCTTATAAATATATGTTTATAATAAGTTGATAGTCTTATTGTTAGACAAAGTATATATTATAATTATGTTAGTTGAATTTGTTATTTAGTTTCGACATATTTACACGCTTAAATCTGTTTTCACTCGCTAGTACATTAGGATGATCCTTTAGTCTGTTTAAGTATATTTCACAAATTAATTACTGCTGAGCAATATTTTTTATTTTTAAAATCTTCATAATTGTAATTTTCCAATCCATGTATTTGCTCGATTTCAGAGCATTACTTATAAATCTAAATTGGTGGTTAAGTAAAAGATTATGATATTCTATTTTTTATGTCTTGATAGAGGCATAGAATTTAGTAATTACTTTAAGGCGTTTCCAGAAATTAAGCAATTACTGCCTGTAGAAATACTTGGTTGCGGTAAAATAACCTTTCATTTTTAATTATTTTATTCCATCAAATAGTTTTTATGTTTTTATTGAAAACCACATTTTAATTATTTTTCTTAAAATCAATCAAGTTAATAGATATTTCTCTAACTTTTTATAATATGCAATATTAAATAAGGTAACACATACCGAAATGTTTAGAATGATCGTTTTGAGAATTTGTACATTATTTTATATTATTTTTTACTCGACTAATTAACGAGATTTATTTTTAAAAGAAGCGTGATATACTTAATACAAATGTAATTAAAATAAAAATTAGGGGTTACAGATGGCTTAATAAAATACACAAAAAAATATTTTTTAATATGCGTGGTTATATATATTATTATATGTATATTTATATTATATTTTTTCAGACATATATAATCGCTTAAAAAATAGATAGACAATTTTGCAACTTTATTTATACAATAATATACGCATAAGTATGTTGATGCATTATTTTACCAAAAAAATATTAAAAATATATGTTATATTGCATTCTAATCATTACAAATAAATTATATAGGCCTCATAAAGTTTTGCTTCTCATACTTTTGAGGGTGAAATTCTTCACGGGGAAGAAGACTAACATAACAAGTTCCGCCACTAATCTAAGGGATAATATAATAATAGTTGTACACAAACACTACCACCATCCAACGAGAAGTTCAATGGAAGTTCCACACAAATTTTAGTCTCATAAGCCAAATTTAATCCAGATTCACAACGATAAAATTCAACTTCAATTGAAATCCAACTTTCCACTCGAATTAAGCTATTAGTTCTCCGCGTACGACGCATTGCTGGCGAAGAGTCCGTGGTAAGCTACGGTCCCTCTTGGCAAGGGCCATCACTTATAACCGCGGCCAGCTGCGGCCTCTCTCTCGCGGACTTGGCTCGAAACCCCGCCGACGAGTATCGCACTCTCTAGATGTGACTTTAATTTCCTGTTGTCTGATTTATTGTCCGCAATTTCCGGCCGGCCGGCGGTGTAGCTCTCGACGATACATGTCCGAGAACTTTTACAAAAACCTTATCGACGCTCGTTTATTTCTGTATTACCTTGCCGCACGTGACTGGCGAATATAAAATCAAATGTAAAATTCATATTCATTCGGTTTTAAAATAAAGTGAAATTGAATCGCTTTGTGTGAAAAAACATACAAAGGGACAGTGAAAAAAATGATTTTTTTTATTTAAATAAATCACTCATATAAAATAAACAAGTATGGCAGCTTATGAGATTATTGTATTTATTTTTCGCTATTCTAATACATTTGATTAGCAAGGATTTTATTTGTTTAAAAAAATAATGCAATTGGCTTTCTTATAATACCAAAGTTACAAAGAAAATGTAATATTGCCTATTCCTATTTTCCATGAATTTACTTTAAAATATACTAGAATATAAATCTCTACACTATAAAATGCGCAATGGAGCAGGCGGTTCATCTATTATACAATAATATTGAAGAGTGTCTACTTCGAACGCGGAAGTGATTTGAGACAGCTCTGGCGAATAACAGATGTCTATGTTGGTAAGTCAACTGCATCGCTATATTATTCAACTAATAAAATATGTTCATGCATTGAACAAATGAATCTGTAAAGTAAACTTTCGTCGATCGTTAATGCAAGTAGATACATGACAACAATTTTTACGCCAGATAGACGCATTGTTTATCCGGCGTAATTGTCTTTTACGAACAAAGGGGTAGTTTTCAAGTGCTTACGAGCGGTTAAAGGACGTATGTGCTAACAGGGAGGTGTACTGTAAAATTATGCAATTGTGTTTTGAAGTATTCTCTTATTGTTAGGCATTTTTTTCAAAACGAGTTGTTATTTGTTAATCATAATATTTTAAATGTTCGTTCGAATAACTTTAGCTTTACCGGTGCAGATGGTTGAATCTCTTATATTAGATTTAATAAATATCCTGAATTTGGATGTTTAAAGGAAAAAATATTATGAGTGAGGGGAGGTATGGAGTAAGTAATATATAAGTGTTTATTAATTATTAAAATCTTGAGTTAATATGTAATTAAAATTACTGTTGAAAAATAAATTCTGTACAGAAGTGTTAATATAGTTGAGTTGACATGTGTATCTTAAAAAGCATAGTTTTAAGGATTTTAGAACATCTAATAATTATTGGAAAGCTCTGGAAACAATCTTCTAATAGTTTTTGTTTATAGAAAATATTGTTTAAAGTTTAGTGAGCAATAACATTGATATAAGATAGCTATCTGATTATGATTTTAACAAAATATGGGGAGTTATTAATTTGTTTTTGTATCGTTTATTTATTTAATATTAGCTATATTAGTATAATAATTGTATTACTATAATTTATAAATGTATAGTATTTATTATTTGTATCTCTGCTTATATGTATTTCAGTATTTATACTAATATTTTTTGTGGATTTATTATGTTGTTAAGTAGCTCAAATAAATTTATTGTGATAATTATCAACGACGTAGAATAAGAAAGAAAAATCTAAAATATTTCTTTATTGGTAAATTTTGCATATTTGTAATTATATAAACTGCTCTGAAGTGAGATACTATTGTTAGTGAAGAATAATCGATTACAATTATTTTCTTATTAAATCTTACATACTATAAAAGTCAAGCAAATTAAAAAAATTTTACTACAAAATAAATAAGATCCTGCTTAATACAATACATATTTAGTTATATATGACTTTTAAATAAGAATATATAATATGTATACGTTAAGCACAACGTTATAAATAAAAAAATATGCTTTGAATATTAAATAAAATAAGAAAGAAATATTTTTAACGAAGTAATTATAAAACAAACATAGTATTTTCATAATATATTCAAAATAAATAAATAAAAAAGACCACAATGCATACTTAAAAAATTTTTAAGTATGCATTGTGGTTGTTGAAATTCACATTAAGTCAGATAGATTCCAAGTATAACCTCAGTTTTGTGGTCACCTTTATCTGAAGTGAGTTCCGACTATCGTTGCAGGATTGTGGTTAAAATGTCATCTCAAAGCTTGAAGATTACGCCATGGTAATTATTGTTAGCAAAACCTTACACAGCAGTGATAAAATATTTTATCACTTTAATTCTGATCTAGATTACAAAATATCAAAATTAAATATTGTTAAAAAAAATGTATATAAAAATAAAATCTAAATAATTACTAGCTACGCGTCATAATTCGACGGCAAAATTAATAAATCGATAATAACGAAAACTTTTTAAGTTAGAAAAAAATAACTATATTTTATATTTTTTTATTAACTATATTGTATATTTTAAAATGAATAATGTATATTTTCGTAATACATAACATTTTTTTTAAGAATGATCAATGTTCCTATGTACAGTGTGTAATATTATTTTAATAAAAACCTAATGAATTCAGTTAGTGAACTGTTCATTATTATTTACGTAGATATTATAGAAGTAGTGCCATTTTATCAATAATTATAGTCATAGAATAGTAGTATTTGCTCTCTAATATATTATTATTCAACAACTTTCTAGTATCCAGCTTGTTCTTTTGGTTTTTGCCAATCTACTTTATTATTTTATTAAATTCAATAGTATTATACTCGTGAGGATATAAGCGCAATTTTAATTATGTATACACTAACAATAATTAGTGCAATTTTTAGTGAATCTTTTTTTGTACAGGAGATTAAATATGGATTTTATTTAGTCTTGGGGCCAAAATCCGCTATTCAATATTTTGTTGCATGTATCACACAAAATCGTAATACCCTTTTTTTCAAATTCATTAAATATTTCAGATGGAAGTTCATCACTACCTGTTGATTTTTTCTTTTAGTTTTTTAATAGCTTTATAAATCTTAGTAAGATATCTAGTTCCAAGCTGTATGTTCAATCGTCTAAATTTCGGCGCATATCATTTATATATTTGTTTTTGTCATGTCTATTGTTTCTCTGAATTTTTCTGTAAAGATTGCAGAACATTTTCGTCTTTCTCAGTTATTATATCTGATTGTTTGAGTTATGTCTTTTTATTGATTAGGATCCATGTTTTATTAGTGATCTCTCTGTTAGTAATGGCTGTTTTTAACTTTCTGAATTACAATTTTTTTATCAGGTCAGCTTTCAGGCTCACAAAATGTTTTAAGATCCATTAAACTGTAGAAATCTGTTCGATTATCGTAACTTTTGGAGTATACCTTGTAGGTTCAAATTTAATATGTTTATTGCAGAATACGCTAATGTATTAAACATGCTAAAATTTGAGTTTTAACGAGACTTAGTTGCAATGTTCACGTATTCCATATGAACACGTTGGACAAGGTACTCCCTTGCGCCGTTGTCGAACGACAAAACATTTTAATTAATTCAGAACTCATTTCGACCACAGGTAGGACTAGTGCTCAACACAAGCCATAATATTAAACTAATAATTTCTCTCGGGAGCTATTATTTCTGGACCCGCTTTTATGCGATGATTGTACTACGGGCGGCAAAAGGTAAGCTCGTCGTGAAATTTCGCATCTTGCGGGCGATACAAACTATTCGGAATCCCTAACAATTACGCTAATTAATATTTATATACGAAACACTAGAGAGAGAGCTCACTCTTGATTTGCCAAAGTCAAATAAACACTATACACTATACGTATATAATTAAATTACGGTACTGCGATAAAATTTTCGCCTGTGTTCACAAATTAGTTTCTATCGTAAATAGACCGGCGATTGGCCACTTGTAACGGAAACAATAATTGGGAAAATGGCGGCTGAATTTTATCTGTTCATTAATTGTTGATTCAAGTGTTATTTGCGTAATAAAATTTTATTATTGAACTTAAATTTATTTTTAATAGAGATATTTCACTCCGGGCGGTCCATTGAAAATTAAATTACAAAAAAAATATGTTATTCCTTATAAAAATATATTTTATTTTATCATAAGCCATTTCTTTCTCTCTCGATTCTGTTACAGAATTTCACTTGTTCAGTCTTACAAAAGCTGCGTTTGCTGCAACTATGTGTATAGTCGCGATACTAGTCGGTTTTTACTTTGGTAGTGTTATAATAAACGAAACAGTTTTGTTTCGATTTTAGTACCATGGGTATTTCAATTCTAGCTCTCCAGCAATATCCACGCTTTTCATTAAAAGAGAGAAAAAGTTGTACATAGTAAATTATACGCGATAATAATGTTTATCGTTAAAGAGATTGTTTGCCCTAGTTAGGAAATACATTTTAAAAAGAAGGACTATACAACAGCTTTTATATTTTTTTACAAACTACGAACGTGCATGATGCAAAATAATATATTTTTTTCCAGAACGGCCCGAATCGCTGATGGAAATTTATTTACGATCGATATTATATGGTTCGCATTGTTGAAGCTCGCTTATTTTTAGGCTCGATTTAAGCCTTCGAAGATAACCATTGTAGCTTCTACCCTCTTGTTATTCGTGATATAATCAATTTCCATCACATCGACGCGAATAGGGGGGTGCTAGTAACAACACCCACCCTCGAAAGTAGCTGTCTAATTCAATTTAAGTAACGATCCGCTGTTATCACAAACTCACCTTCGTGTAATTTGTATAGTTTTCAATTGATTTCAAGCTGTTAAATAATATAATGAAAGATAAGGATTAAAGGATTTTGTTCGAAGTTTAAAATACAAAGCGCATCATTAAAATAAGCTGTACAATTTTGCACTTTTTTCGATTAAAATAACATATTATAAAATAAAGCTAATTTTCCATAATCTATGGAATTGATAAAACAATAATTATCTTTCTAATTGTCAACTATACACTACGTGGTTCATTAAAATAAGCATTTCAAGATTTATTTAGTGATTTTCAAAGGCAAAAATCACTTTACCCACGTTTACTGTATTTTTATATTTTTGAAGATTTAAAAATTAAAAATATTACTTAGAACATCTAAATATTATTATTAAATAAATATATTTAATTTAAATTTTATATTTTAAGTCAAGTAAGTGTATAATTTGACTTGCTTTTTTAATAAAAAAAAATTTGAATGGTGAGTGTGAGCTTTTTATGTTAAAAGCTTACTCATTACAACATTATTTAAATTTTTATTGTTATAAAAGTAAGAATTATAAAATCAGTTTCAACCATAGCTTGTATCACAAGTATCAACTGATGCATTGAATGCAAATTTAACTAATTCGAAACTGTCTGTAGAAACAACATTTTAGTAACCTTTAAATATTTTTAAAGTCATCTAATACTATTAGTAACTAAAAATACTATTCACCTAATTCAAAAAAGCATTAAAAAAAATACGATATCTAAATAATTTATTATAACATTACATTACGCTTTTCGTGTCGACACCGCAGCGTAATGCGATAAATAACGAGCATTATCTTCCACGTACTCACGCTCGCTGTATGTATAGTATAGTATGTGCGTGGTAAGTAACTATGAAAATTCAGCAGCGATCAGCAAAACGCCTCAAAACGTCTTCCGCAAAAACCGTTTAAAATAATCAATTTTCATGGCGGCGCGGTTAGATAAAAGCAAATTATGATTTATGGCCAACTGATATGGAATCGGGGCGTCCGCACGCAACACACGACACACTATCTATCGACTTTTGAAGCGCCAAAATGAAGCCCCTAATATCCCCGGGTGTAATGCGGATTTAATATTTAGAGCATGAAGAGCAAAAAGTATGCTGACTAGTTAAATCTAAGACATTTTTAAACTTTGCATCACTTAACTCTTCTCAACTAAGTTGTAGAATCTAAAAGATAAAAAGGATATTTATAATAAATCTAGTGGTAAGATATAACTTCAAATATAAGCTGATTTTATTATTCGTGAATAATATTATAATAAAGTATTTTGCGCAAAACATCACACGTAAAACAATAGTGTGTTAAGTGTTATATTAGACCTAAATTTTGTCTTAATGTTATCTGGGCTATACTGGGAAGGAAGGAAAGATATAAAAAAAAACACTAATGATCCAAATTTTCATTTACAATTTTCTTTTTTTTTATGGACATTTTCAAAACATTAAAAATTTTTCAATATTCTGCATATTTCAAATATATTATTTGGCCCAATTTATTAGGAGTCCAGTACGTCTATTTTCATTTTAGAAGGAATCTTTCTCTACAATAAAATAAGTATTACTACCTTTACTTTTGATTGCACTATTCCATGTATAGCATTTAATATCGGAATTTTTAATTGATTTAATTGAAAACAAGCAATCATCTTCCCCAGTTAGAGTTTTGCAAATTCCAGCACGGTAAAGCAGCTTAGTTGACGATATATCATCTTGGTCCATGTGTTACCTTATGCTAATTATGTATACTTATATAAAAAAAACTCTTAATCGATTTTTAGATTGCTTATTTATGTAATGTATTTAATGGTTATTTGACAATATAAAATGGCTTTAACATCAATTTTAAAAATTATTTGATTTGTAGGATTTGCAGTGACTAGATTTTTATCATTTTGTGAAAATATTTTTTGTTTATTATTATCATATTTTTACTTACATTTTAAGATGGTCAATGGATCTTCTTGGTATATAACACTCTTGAATTAAATAGATTTTTCAGAAAAACAGTGTTATTTTAATGTTTGTGATACACAAATGATTTTAAAGCAAATTACATACGAATTACAAAAGCATACACAGCAAACATTTTTGCTATACTTAAAGTACAATATTAAAATATTTTATTTGTTATCTTTTTTTAAGGATTTCAAATAAAAAAATTCAGATCTCGTAGAATTGATTTTAATTATCAAAAAAACGAATTTCTGTAAAATATATTATTTTAATATAAATATTTAATATTATTTTGTATTATACATTTTTCTACATGTGTGATTTTCACATCATCACTGAACCTTTTTCTGCGCGCTTCTTTCGGCTGATCTTTTGTTACCTAACCATATATAATACTACTTTATTAGACGTACAAATATTTTTATGAAGCACAAGCTAATATCGCGGATATATTTTTTTATTTTTTTGTGAAAATCATTGCTAAGATAATAAATTAAAAGTATATATTCTGACTATACCAGTTTAAGGTTTTTGTGACTTTGAAGCCAGAAATAGACGTTGGAAGCAAGTAATGATTTTTAATGTATAATATACATATATTGCAACAAACAATTGTGGGCGAGTATTGTTTTTTCGGAGCGCTGGTGGAGAAGCCGGAAGGATGATGTCTAGTTGGTGGGTGTTCTTCTGAGGTCTTGTAGTCTGGCAATGTTCTACTCTGAGTGGCACGTTTTTCTTGCTGTCTGCCAATGTATTGGCTGTTTTTTCTATCGTTTTTACCGGTATTTTAAATCCTGGTATTATTTGCAATTCCTAATTGCTACTTATAATAAAGTACAATAATTATAGGCATTTAATAGCTAACGATAAAAAATATATAAAAATATTTGCTGCGCATCTCTTGAATTGTTTCATTATAACTATCCTAATAGAATATGACTATAATAGTTTATCAACTACAACATCTCACTACGCAAAAGAACAATTTTAAACAGCTATTGGAATTCTCTTTTCCGAATCCCATATAACTGCTCTCCGGGGCAAAATTTAAATAAACTACTACTTATTTTCGCAAAGTTCAACTATCCGGCGTTAACAGCAAGAGTGGAAAAAATAAAATAAAATAAAGAAAACTCAAAGGATCTTCGCGAGACGAGATGAAAGCGTCCGCGGGACTAGTGAAAGAGAAAGAAAAAAGTTAATTCTGCTACGCGCATGTATTTTACGACATCAGGTAAACCTTGGACCTTTTATTTATTTTATAGGACACCGCAATAAAATGTCCGCATTTTGGTGCGACGGCATGTTTCTGTATATTTTTTCCCTCTCCTCCGCTTTTTTATCTCTCTTGGATATCCTCCGGAATTTCTTTTGATGCAGAAGCATTCTCAGCTCACGGGGACACTGTGAATTTTACGAGACACTAAGGTCCCGCGTTAACGAAAGAAACTGAAACGACCGAGATCAGCCGGAACCCTTGGCAATTTTATTTCCATTTTACGTGATTCTTGATGATGTCCGAAATAAGGATTTGCCTCGTGTGTGCCAAAGATTTTTATCGATCATTTCGACGTGGGACAATGGCCTTAAAGAGAATCGAAATCGTATAATAAAACTGTACACGCGTACGCACGCTTCGTTGATGCACTTAAAATAAAACGTATGCTGTAACTTTTTTAATGCTTGGAGAAGAAGGAGTGCACTGTTTATTTTATTATAGTTCATCGATAGGACCTCGATAAGGTTTGGTTGTAGAAAAAGTCTTAATATAAATGAATATGTTTGAATACACATATAAACTATGTATTTATCATAACATTTTATACCAGTCGATAGATTCGAGATTATTATTAAAAAAATGTGAAAAGGAAAATATTACTTTTATTTTTCATCAATAATATTTGACACGATAAGAAAACTTTTACTGTGATTATTGTGGCAAAGAATTAAATACAGCTGATTTCTTAGAAAATATACGTATAGCAAAAAAACTTAAGACGCGTATTAAAAAATGCAATAGAATATCGTCGACAATATTCACAAACCACCTTCAGTCAAAATGTTTACTTATATATATTTATTCTTTGAATTGTTTTATCTGTGTTTAATTGTCATTAAAGTATCTTTTTTTTTCCTAATCTATGGTTTAAGTTGTCAGTATTTATTTTAATAATAATATATAAATTAAAGATATTTAGTTATAAATTATTATTGCGCAAAAAAATCAATATACGTAGAGTTTAGGTAGTGATTGTTTGACATATACTCGAGGTTTTCGTATTATGGTCTGAGACTTAAAAATCTAGTCGGCTCCGAAGATCGGGTTAAACTCTCAAGAAGTTTTTCGTGACGAGAAAAGCGGCTGCTTTGACAGTCTGATTAGTATATCTCGATGTTTGGCTTAGCTCTACTAGGTGTGAGCTTTGACAAACTATCTTGTATAATTTAATTAAGGTTATCGGGTAAAAGTTCTTGCGAAGTGCTGACGGAAGCAAATTCTGAATATTAGTGATTTATTTACTTATATACAATTGATTTGACCGTGGGGAGGTTTTCATGTTCGCTCACTATCATCATGTTGGCCAATTACAAAGATTTTTGTATGTAATAGGCGTTATTTATTTTTGGCTGTATTATTATTGAAACATTTGCGTTGCATAGCCTTTGAAGCCTCAACCAATAAATATTTTTACCATCGCACTTATCGTTTATATTTAGCTGATTGTCAATGAAACACATTTTTGTGTGTGTCAAGGCACCAAAGGACTGTTTTAACTAATTCCTTAGAATCACGTATGGTACGCCTTTTTAGCATAACAAATGTACTCGGCGGTTGCAAATAACAAAGCATTGTGTTTATTGCGTTTTTAACGCGTTTTTTAATTTTTTTATTTATTATCTATTTTGATAATGGCCTTATATTTGGTTATCTAGTCGATGGCCTCCGCGAATTAATAATTTTATTTTGAACTAATTCATCGACAATTTATAAAATCATTTTAAAATAATTTTATTATACCCGTTACAAATCAAGAATCCTTAGATTAAACCTTGTAGAGCAATAGCAAATATGAGACTTAATATGAATTTAAAATAAATTATAATTTTTTATTCATTACTATTTTTTATAATTAAAACATTTTTCACTGTAAAAATATTATCTATGAACATTCAGCGACTAAGCCGCAAGTTATTGCGCCAGCTATGCATATTGCAAAAGCCAGATCGCTCTTTCTGTTTTGCGTCAACATAATTTTATACCAGAATATATAACAACATGTTTGTAAAATAAAAATTTTAAAAACATTTTTTGTGATAGAATATTACCCTTAGATCAGTTATGAGATTATATTATGTAGATAATGTAAAACATAATTTATTATTATTACGCTTAATAAAGTAAGCAATATTTTTATCGTCTAATTTTAAAAATTAATATGGAATATGATAATCATGACTGTTTTTGTACTGTTTAGAGAACAGAAATACCTTTAATGAAACCTTACATATCCTTCTAGTTTATCAAAATACCTTAGCTAATTTTCTGGTTAGTTTTATATTATGATACTAAAATAGAAATAAAAATGTGTAATGTATGTGTGAATATATATGTGACGTTAGTGCCAAGATATATAAGATATATAAATCATGTTATCATATCTTTGTAGCACACTCATTGAAATATTATGTAATATTAAAACAAAATGAATTTATTTGTTGTTAAAATTTAAAACCTATTTAAAATTATTCTTAATAAATAAAATTTGTTTTTCATTAAATCTAAAATTATTAATTAATTCAATAAGGTTGTTAAATTAACCAATTCTGTTATTTTATAATATTCTGTTATGATATTTTTAAATAAATAATTCGTATAGAAACACAGATTCGACGCCCCAACATAAATAATAAAACCATAAAGCGGTGATTAAATTTTGTCATAATACAATTCGAATGAAAAATTACATTATCTCGCAGGCAGCGCTCGCGTATAAATTGATATCAATTTGGCACTGGGGCGAATATACCTAGCTAGGTATATATTCACACCACCACATCCACATCTGTACAGCCAAAAAAAGAACAGTCAGGACAGATAAAGAGCGTTTGTCACGGCGAATTGGCGGAGCCGGGGTGAAAATCGCCGAATTAATATTTATCGCCGGCTACTGTTTCGTCGGGGGCGCCCAAATCATGATTTAGGGCCCACGTGTAAAAATCGGGCCTATCTCGATGTCGACGGACCTGTACAACCACCACCGCTGATAACATATTCGGTGAGGTGATTTATTCCGCCAGGATGTTGCTGCGGAATGTTTTTATACGCATTGCGACGGGAAATCCGCGGTTTACTCACCTGTTAATATGCTAAGGTCCGTGGATAGTTTCCTGTGGTTAGGTTTTTAAATTACATATTTCTAGGCAAAATGCGCCCGGAATGTGATTCTGCAGGTATATTGTACAACGGTGTATGTGTAGATAAACAGCTAGACCGTGTTTAAGTATAATTTTAAGCTTACAACTCATTGCGGTTGTGGCTCGGTAGCAACCTAATGATTTTTTTAATAATTTTATTTAATATAATTTTTAAATGTAATTAAAAAAAAATGTATTGGGTGTAGTTATTCGGAAAAAATAGCAAGTATCGTATGACGAGTATGTATAATCCATTAGTTACATTAAATGTTTGATGTATTTTGGTTTATTTGTGTTATGAGTTTCTTATACAAGTAAACAGTAATAGGAAGAGCCAGTGTGCACGTTAATTGCATCAGAACAAAAGCGCGACGTCGCAGTGCATTGTAACGAAATTCGTGTAGTTTCACACTTGGCTACAAGGAGCTCAAAGCGCCGAAGCGCTTTGAGCAAGTAGAGCTTGTTGCGTTCTACTATCAGTACTAATACTTGCGGTCGCATCGTCCATGTTGTAGTTTCGAGTTGCATCTCAGTCGCAGCTGCCTGACATTGCGACACATTCGATTGAATTTAATTCGCAGAACTTGAGACTAAACATCGATAAGAAAGGTACGAGACCGGGGAGTTAAAGGCGGAATGTCCCATAAGCGGCGGAAAATTTCTATATGTATCGGAGATAAAACTGTGAGCTCCGGTGGCATGAACAGAATATATAAGCAATTTTAAAATAGTTTAAG
The DNA here is from genome assembly GCF_051122295.1 of Plectrocnemia conspersa. Taxonomy (NCBI): domain Eukaryota; kingdom Metazoa; phylum Arthropoda; class Insecta; order Trichoptera; family Polycentropodidae; genus Plectrocnemia; species Plectrocnemia conspersa. The sequence continues at coordinate 15,884,167 of NW_028277177.1, forward strand.
ATGGTTCATATATTTATTATAATATATTGTTTAATATACGTGTAGCCCTTACAATGTATTAATGCGTCATAAATTTAAATAAATAAAATTGGCAGCTATCCCTCGATAAGTAATAGAGTAAGGGTCTGGAGTTTTAACCCATTAGCAACTAGTCGGGCTTTCACTTTAGTTTACGTGTTGTTACTATCTGGGTTGTTGCGAGAATTAACTGCAGTCGAATAAACCAATGCCCACTAATGAATTTAATGAAACGGATATGGGATATTAGGATTGAGTAAGTCATTTGCGCAGAACGTACTTAATAATTACTCTTATTAACTCTCTGTTACTAGTTTTTTTTAATTTAATTTATTGCGTCTTTTAATCTCACAGACACCACGTGAGTAAAGAAGGGTAAAGAGAACAAAAAGATGTGCCTGTAAACATATTCCTCTAACATCACATTAACCATGTTTACCAGAAGTCTAGACTTATGGTAGTTTTGTGATCAGTTTCATAGTCAAATAAGAAATGCCTTAAAAATACAACGGTAACAATAAAACTACCTTAAAAAATCGTGTTAATAAATTTTAAAAAATAGTCTATGCTAACATTTTTTTTAAATTTTTCATCAATGTAGTACTTGTAGAACTGGTACAACTTTCAACTTAAGTAAGCTAAACTTTGTAGGTCAATATGATTTGAGGAAAAGTGTTAAATTTTTCCTTTTGTTTATTAATATTAATAAATATTAATATTAATAAATTATTGATATTGAAAATACAGAGAATTTTTACGTAAGCTATTAATACACTAAATTTTAGCATTTTCTGTGTATTCTATTGTCTCTAGGAAACCTCGCAGGGTGTAGCTTTCTTTATAACTTTATTTAACAAAAATAAATTATTTCTTATACTGATTATTTCAGTCAATATATACTATAAATCAAAAGCATTATCCAGATATAAAATAAGTAATTAAATAATATTAAATAGTGTATACATAAGAATTTGCTTATTAGAAATTCAATAGAGGAATATTTCTTACAAACCTAATATTTCCATATTGCTTTTATTGGATAAATAACAACTTATTTTGTTATTTATTATTAATTTTTTATCCAAAATAATTAAAAAAATTGTAAAAAGACAAAATAGGCAATTAGTTAAGTAGCTGTTTTTAATGTTAGTGATTTTTATACATAAAATTAGTGAGTTTAACCCAATCAGAGCTATATTTAAATTATTAGAGCGCATTAAAAAAGTAATTATGATTTATAGGGTCTTTTGCATATATTTTAGGCTAAGAAACTCATAAAAAACTACAGCTTAGTTTAATTTTAATAGTGATGATTATAAAAAGCGATTATTAATTACCTATATTTAAACCCTTTTTAATATTAAATGTAATTTACGCGTGTTTTTTTGTATTAAAACGTGAAAGGGTACTGGACTTTGATGAAATTGTCATGTTTTACGGGTGTTTTTGACAGAAAAAATCATATTAAAAGCCATATATTAGTGTTTTTTTACATAAAACTTTTAACTTGTAACTGCTTTTTTTACATAAAAAGAAATTTATTAAAAGCTATTATATATTATTTTACTTTGATGGCATTTTCGTGATTTATAAGGTCGATTTTAGACATAAAAAACTAATATAAAAAGCTAAATATAAGTTTAGTTAGCAAAGTTGAAATTTTTTTTTAATTTTTCAGTTGTTTTAGGATAATAAAATTAAATAAAAAGTTATATATTAATATATTTTATAAAAATTTCAATGCTTCCTTATGTTCCTTTTACGTGGTTCAAGCCCAAAAACTTACATAAAAATCAATACATGAATGTACTTACTTTGTATAATATTGTGATGATTTTTCAGGTCATTAACGTGTGTTTTAGATAGAGTCTCCAATTCGAGTAATCGAGTACTCGATACTCGAGTATACTTGTCTATTTTTCAAGTACTTGATAATTGAGTATTTTATAAATTACTCGATTAATACTCGAAATTAAAAAAATTTGAAATATTTCAGAAACAAAAATAACTTTAACTCGGTCCGGTAAAGGTTAACGTCTTGCTTTTATTTGGCGTTTATGCCCGAAGTCCCGAGTTAGAGCGGTTACTATCAGGTATAATTTTTTCATAGTTCCATAGTTGCATAGTTCCGGTCGTCGGCTATGTTAGTGGGTACGACGGAGAAATTTCTCTTGTGTTTTCTGTTCGACAGTCCCGACTTATCTAATTTATGGCAATGAACAATATAATATATCAAAAAAAAAAAAATTAAGTTTTATGACTATGCAGTTGTAGCGTAAAGTGTTGTAAATTGTTTATACTGATCCCTCAGCTTAAAATATAAATCAAAACAATTGTGTGTTTTAAAGACATTTAAAGTAAATTCAGTTCTTTGCGAACCGTTTAGCTCTAGAGTGAAAGGGATTCACCCAAATACATCTTCGAAGGATATAGATTTAAATTCTTTGCATTAATCAGAAGGAGTAGAATATTGTATATTGTTAAGAAAAAAATCTATTCAAGAAGAATTACAAAATGCTATTTTGTCAATAGTCGAAGGAAATTAGAGAAAAGCAGAGAAGGGAATAAAAGAAGAGAACATAAAAAGAGAGTTCAAAAAATTTTATATCTATAAAAAGCGAACAGATATAAATTAGAAGCCTTATCAAACGCGTTGATGACAATAAGACCAACATCAACAGCAACGGAAAGGTTTTTTTTCATAACGGGAATAATAAAACCAAAGGTTAGCAGTAATATTAAATTCGAGACACTTTTTGCATTATTGTTTTTAAAAAGTATGTTCGTGAAGTTAAAATAATTGTAAAAATTAACATACTAAGTATCTTATTTATTTATTTATATGTGCACGAATTTGAATAATAGCTATTTTGGTACATTTGGTAAACACTCGAAAGTACTCGAGTACTCGAGTATTTTAAATTTTTAATATTCGATACTCCAGTAGTTCATGGTTCGAGTAATTGGAGACTCCAGTTTTAGACCAAATAACCCGTGAAGTATTCATGACTTTTTAAGCCCTAAAAAATCATATACAATATATTATTGGATTTAAATACATTTGTGCTTTCTACACGTGTTTTTTTACCTAAAAACATATTAAAAGCTATATTTAAGTTGACTTATGTAAGTTTTGAGTACAAAAATGTCTATAAAAACCTATATATAACTTAGAATATACTTAGAACTATTTATAATAACTTATAATGTCTGTATTCGTTTTAAGACCCAAAACCAAATATTAGTAGAGAGTTTATAAAAATTAAGCCTATTTCTTGGTCTAAAAATATATAAAAAAAAACTATATATTAGTAGAAAAATTTGTGAAGATTTTTAGGTGATTAATGAGTCTCTTAGGAACAAAAAATCTGGGATGTGAAGTCGGAGGTGAAATCGAAGATTTTAGGCGTACAGAACCGTAAAAAATCAGCCGATTCTGAATTTTTAATCTTCAAAAATTTTGCACAATAATAAGTAAGATTTAAAATCTTATAATAAACTTTTTTTTAATAACCACATTTATAAAAATTGGAAAATATTGTTATAACATCGAAGTCAGAGTCTGAGTCAGTAAATTTTAAATCGACTTTAGAGGCTTGTTAAAAATGAATACGAATGTAAGGACTGGAATCATAAAATATAAATGGGGTTATAATTTAAAATAACAAACATTACAAATTTAGCAACAGTGTTTTCGAAAGAATTTAAATTAAATTAAAGGTATTTCAATTTAGTTAAAGTTCAATATAGATACTGCAAGTCATTTTATTATTCCCGATACGGAAATTTACCATTAAAACGTGGGAGTCGTTAGCGTATCGCTCAGCGCATTCGGTTGAACATATTTGTTACGTGCTGAGCATTCTTTTGACATTATTTATTATTCCTTGTAGCGAAGTCGGCTACAAAGTTTTCAATTTATTGACAGCACCTCTATTGAAAACTGTGAAACGAGATAGCGAGAAGAGGCGAATACACACAGCACCAGCCACTCGTACTTAGTTGTTATGTGTTTGAACTGTGCGAGCGATGTAATATTCAGTATTGCACTATTGTTACAATATGCAAATTGATACATTCGTAATATGTCGCTGCCTTTCGCGCATGAAGCTTGTACGTATTTTGAAGTGTAATTAAAATGACAGAATTGCTAGCATCGAATATACCATGTATCAAGTGTCGACTGGTAGACCGTTATTTAAAAAGTTTGCAACAATTTATTATACAAATTGTATTATATGTAGATTATTTATAATTAAATAAATAAAATTATATAAAAAGATAAAACAAACGTGAGAGGTCTACCCAGCTTTACAGTTAACTTTATTGTCATTTAAATGGCAATTTATACCAATGAAAGTGAAATAACAATGCGTTTTACTGACATATTATTAGCGTGCTGGTTAATCGCCCAAAAAGACAAAAAAAATACATTTTGTGCGTGAAAAATGCATCAGATGATGCGTCTCTCCAGCTTAAGAACCGCTATAGTAGTCTACCCCTTGCATTAACGATCTCGAAATGTGTTTATTTTAAGTTTCACTAATTTAAAGCGTAAACATATTTCGTTAGTAAAATACGTAAGTGATACAATTGATCAAACAACAGTATAAAAGAGTATAAAATATATTATACTTTGTCACATGAACAAGAGGATCACACGCATCAAGAGCAAGAACCAGACCGAGACCGAGAACAAACAACAACAACTAACACAAGAGACTTAACCGGATCACTTCTTAACCAGCACTTTATCTACAAAATATTTACAACTCGACACTACTTACCTTTGTAAAATGTACAATTTAACAATAAACTAGTTTTTACGACGTCTATTTTGGCTGCAAATTTACAGCCATTTGGTCGCAAAACGCAGAAATTTTTTTTGAAAAAAAACATAACAGCAATCTTTTTTCAAAATTTGAATTTACAAAATGGTATTTATTACTTTTTGTTTTTATGTGTTAATTATAATTATATTGTTGCCATTATCTCGTCATTATCATATTTATTGGTAGTGATATTATATAACTATTTCCAGAAGCAATTTGCGTAAATATATTAAATATAGATCTGAATAAATTTTACGCGTACATAATTAGTTTTTCATAACCTCCGGCCAATTTATGAGTTTTTTATACTGATACTACACATTTACTGTAACAATATATTTTTTATTAAGCTAGCATTGCAGATATTTTTCAAAAATATAGAACAACTCTCGATAAGGTTTTATTTTATATCTTGTTATTCAAAGTTTTAATCAAAGAACGCATATTTTGAATCGTCAGATAATAAACATTTAACAAGCTTCGCAACAAAGTATTTGAGTAAAAATCAGATTTATGTATAAAATATGCACACACACATTCCAGACTAGTCATTAAAAGTTTTCTTTCGTATAAGTAAGAATTTTATCTGCAGTAAAATTGATGAAGCGTCCATCGGGCTCGCAGAACGGAGAAAACGGCTAATTTAAAAGTTTCCATTAAATGAAAATAGTTTTAATAACGCGCAAGAACATACGCTATGTACACGTGTGCATGTGGGTAGGAGAAAAATCATAAAACACAGACGAATTATGATATTAAGGCCGTAAAAGCTCCCGCTTGTAACGGAGCTTTGGTGCAGATGCGACGCCCATCTGAGGGGCGTCTCGACGTCGGTCGTTTCGTTTTAAATTAAAAAAGCTCACAGATTTGTTTCACCTTTGTGGTCCGACATTGTTGTGTATGGCGTTAAAACTTTCGCAGCATTGAATTACGAGAGCAATTTTTTTCACCCTCGACCAATTTTAAATTTGATTTATTGATATAGCTCAATTTTACAATGTATATTCAGTAGTAATATGCCTAACTCAAACATAAAGTAGAAGTCGGTTATTGGATATTCTAGTGTGTACAGTATAGTGGGAGAAACTTTAAAATAGTCTATTTTTTTTTTCTAAAATAAACATATTGTAAAAAAAAATTATATATACTAAACTCTAAAATAAATTACACGAACATAAGTTCACAATCGTAATTTATTTTAGAGTTGAGCTAAGAAATAAGAGTTAAATTAAAAAAAATTTTTACGGTTGTGGGCATCGTAAAAGTTGAGAATCTCCGGTTCAGATACATACAACCGCATCATCCTAGCGTGGAAATTGTACACATAAAACCCGGTCAGATTCGCCACTTTTATGGTCTGTCGCACTATGAATTTTCGATGTTTATAGTAGTCACGACACGATATGAAACATTCGTACCAGGATTTCGAAATGTTTGCTCAAACCGCGACCGAGGCGAATCAATTTCCTGCTTTTCCAACCGACGTAGACCATGTCAGCCCTGAAGGTCCATGTAGGGTTTTGACTGAAATAATTAACTTTGGGAATTCGCTTCGCCCCATTTTGCACTTGTTCCCGTTGATGTAACAGCCGAAGGCCAAGGAAGTGGACAGAGTGACCGGAGAGCGTCCAGATGTTTATGTTTGCCAGCTGCTAGTTTCTGGCATGACACAGTTTATGTTATATATAATATAAACTTTTTAATTTGTATTTAGTAAATCCATACATTCAGATAGATTTATTTAGTTTTATTAGCTTTGATTCGCCATTTAGAGAACCAAGCTTGGACTTTTGAAAGATGATCTAGTAGTTTCTTCAATGTTCAAATTATGAATAAAAATAATATATTCACATTTATATAATAAATAATAACAATACTTATCTTAATAATATATTTTTATTTATCTAATAAATATTAACAACAAATAAAATGGCTTTATACATACATATATTATCAGCTATTTGTGATATTTTGGATTTTTGTAGATATGTTTTTTATATATTAATTTAATATGTATTTTATTTTAAATTATTTTTTTATATTTATTATTATAATAACATTTAATTTCCACTCTTATTTTTTAATAACTTAAATTTAATGCAGTATGTTATATTGCAAATTACTGCAATGTATTTTATTATTATAAAGGAAATATTTATTTTAATTCCACGTATTCCGACAAAGCACAGAATATACATATATAACTCTTTTTTTCAAAAGCACTTCATTAGTTTTATAAAAATTGACAGACATGCATACCTACATAGTGCTGTAAATCATCCATCTTTAAGCAAATTCCATTCAACGAATTGGTAAAGCCTAAACATGAAAATTCTCTCATGATAATGTAATAAGGATTACAATATTACATTTTAAATTTGTATTCATATAACTATTAAGAGTAAGAATCGTAAAGATTATAAAAATTATTATTAAATTTCTAGTATCTTTATAAAGTTCATAATGACTTGGAATACATAGATTTATTTTACCCTAATAACAATTAAGTTAACATCCTTTTAAAAGAGGGTGTTAAAAAAAATTCATTATAAGATATGAACCATTTTACCAAAAAGAGAATGTGCATACAAAATTTATTGTGGAAATTGTGACAAAATTTATGTTGGTTAAACAAACCGTAGGATGTCACAATAAAAAAAAATCAACTTTGCCAAAGAACATTTATGAAATTATCAGCATGTTAATTTTGATTCAGCCAAAACTTAAGGTGAAATTAAGAATTAAATTGTAAAAAAAAATATAGAAAAACAATTGAAATTAATCAAATCAAATAAAAGAGACGACGCGAAAATACCTGGTTACCAGACTAAATTAAATTTTAACAAAATTGACACAAATATAAATATATTTAAACATACCAATTTGAAAATTAATTCACTTGTTTGCTTAGTAACAAAAAAATAAAAAAAATAATAAATCGAAAGATCGAAGGAAAGTCTGCGGCGGCTGAGATAAGGTCCAGATTACACCCAAGATGATGACCCCAACATCGGTTGTCGAAACGTCAGCAAACGAGATAAATGCACGATACGCAAGCACTCGCATCTCATAAAGCTAAGTAATGTGTTGATAAAATATTTATTTTTGCTTCATCTAGCGGTCTGTTATTAAAATTAAATACCGCTGAAGTGCAGTTGTTTATTTTATGGACCATATTTGTTGACATATTATTGAAGGATCGTTACCGAGGCGATTCATTTTTCGTTCGTGACGTTCGCTCGTGAGGCGTCGACGAATTAATTACTTCCCAAAATTTCAGATCTTTGTCTGTTTCTAGTGTAGTTTTTATTTTTTCGCCTCCGTCTCATTCGAATATAATATATGACGCTTGTTTAGGATCTCTATTTTTGGTAGAGCTTGGCAACCTTATGAAATTGCATAACATATTTTTACTACAATGACAGAAAAAAATGCATTAATACAATAAAAATGCATACTAGCAATTGTTAAAACTGTACGCAAATGAAAGCCACTGTTATAATATGACATGGCACAAAATGAATAATTATGGCATGCGTGTATCCAAATTCATACCCTTCATATGTGTGATGCGCCACGGGCAAAAAACGATTTTCCGGCACGTGAATAAATTTTCCAGTAGCGAAAAAAAAATTGGTACACTCGTAAGCCATGTGCATCCGCGCCGCACTTGCCGATGTGATTTATACAACAAAATGGCCACTAAGCCAACAAAATTTGCAATTCTGAATTAAAATTGTATGATGATGAACTGCCATGGGCCGGTCGCAGACAGGGCGAATTTTTCGGGCTTGTTTTTAATTGAATATTTTTTTCGGGTGCGCCACAGGCAATTATGCAAATTAAAAAAATATACATTACTGCTAGATACTACGCTTGCATATCTATGCACACAGTATTTATGCGCAAATATGTATGTATACCCTGTCTGGCTTTATTGCTTTTAGACAACTAATTTTACCCTCAAATAAACTCGCTCTCGAAAATGATACATTACTTTTGGCCGGGCTCGTATACATTATGTAAATGCGAAAGGGATTAAAAAATAATATTGTTTTTTTTAATAATTCAGCAGTAAGATTTGCATAGTATTAATATTAATATAATAAATCAATATTATCCATACATAATAGTTTATATAATAGTGATGATTGCGAATGACAATTAAGTTTGTTTTTTGGGCAGTTATGTATTACTTAAAAACTTATTATAGTATAAAAAATATTTTTTAATGTTTGAATAAATAAAAAACATCATAATTAGCTTGGGCTTTGTTTTTAAAAAAATATTTCAACTTCTACGCGATATCACTACCATTAAAATACAACCAATTATTACCGTCAAGTCTTTAAAAATACTACCATAAAGTTTATTCAACAATAAGTCAACAATTCATTTACACTTGCAAACCATACTTTAAATGCATTGCTGTCTTCACTGCAATGGACTTCGTATAAAATACTCTTAAACTGGAAAACGGTATGCTAGACATCGAATTTATATTTTCTTCCTATTTTTTTCTCCATTGGTTGCATGCGGCTAGCTATAAAATTAGATTGAATTGTATATATTGTATTTAATATTGTTATACCTCTGTAGTTTGAACATATTAATGGATCACACTTGTAATGCCAAATAGACCTTACCTCTTTCTAGCATCTCTGTAGAATGGTGGTCTGTACCTGGTGACATTACTTTTGAGACGCATTAACGCTTTATTTACTTTATCCAGAGAGGGCTCATCACCACTTGTGATACTTGTTTTTATTTCTTCGAAGTAGTAATTTTCTTGTTCCTCTTTCCATCGATTAACAAGTCATCAAAATGCTCCGCTCACTTATCTAAAATCTTTTGGTTTTCAGTTATGATGGTTCCTTCTCTACTCTTATACATCGAGTTCCTTAGTTTAAACCATTAAACTCTCTCCGAAGTTGGTTAATTTCACGGTAAAAGAATCTACTTTGTAATAAGTAATTATTATAATTATAATTTTGATTGACCATCACAGATTAGATTATCCTAAATTTTCTCAATCTCTCGTTATGTAACGACTTTTCCTTTCAATAAAACTTTTGAATCTATTTTTACTGTTATTAGACACCTAAAAAGATTTCCATAAATATATTGCACATTCCTGTGGGTAATATAAATTTATGCAATACATTTTAATATACTTGATAGCTCACAGTGTAATAAAATACATACATAACTAGTGGAACGATCCATTTTACATTAAATGCATAAGCTCTTCTCTACTTCCATACTATGGATACAAACAAAATAAATCAAAAATAATTTATTTAATAATAAATTTTCTACCGGCTTAGTGTTAATTGAGGATTTCATACCCAATTCTCATGCATGAGGAGTTCAGGCATACAAATCTCGCAGGTCAAGAGCTTTTCTTGTCGATTATGTTCGGAGCCTTCGAATATAATTAGGAGCGCGTATAATAGGATCGCATAATGGATTAGTTCCGTTTGTTTGACAGGCAACGATTCCCTGTACAAGCACACGTGCAATTGACGCGTATTTATCCATAAGGATATATATGTACATACATACGTATGCATGTGTGTATTAATTACCAAGCAATTAATATGCGATATACCCCTATATGTATACATACGTCAATGCCACGATTGGTTTGATATTCATAAGATATTTCTGAATGAGATTATCGTATTCTTTTTTTAAATAGTGCATATATTTATGACCTTAAATTTGAGTTTTCTAATACTTGAAAAAGCCTTAATGCCACTCTGTTGGCACCATTTAAATACGAAGAACTATAAAACTTCACATATCCAAAGACAATATATTAAGTTTAACGCCATATTTTTTTCAACGCCGTGTTTATATAGCATAAATACGTATATGATGAGTTGTCTTCATGAACATAATGAAATAAAAATACATAGTATAGTACATGATTAAGTATATTTGTTTTTATTAATAAAGACTAGCACTTTATCTTAATGACATTTTACACAACAGCAGCATGATTCATGCACTTTAACTAAATTTTTTACCAAATTTTCTGATAAAAACGCACAGTCATATATAAAAATTAAGTTTATAGATTATACACATATCTAAGATAATATGTGTCATTTTAAAAAGCATTTTTTAATACTTTGAAAACTAGATGTTCTCTTCATTCAAATGTCTTATATAATTTTTACTTCATTGTGTACGGTTTTTAAAACACAAAGTATGTTATTTGCCCCCTTATATGGTTAAAGGAATAAATTAAATTCTTATTCGATTTCGTGCTTATTAAATATGATATTTTTTACTCACTGTCCCTACTGGTATACAATTTGTTTGATTTTTCTTTGATGTAAAATACCTCTTTAGTAAATACTGTAATGTATTTTTATATATAAGGTACTTGACGCCAACGGCATAAACTATGCAATACAACATATCATATTCAAGGTGTAACTTTAGTACTGAAAATTTATCATTTTCTATGGGTATCGTTCGTATCAAAGGGCTTTAGAGATCCGGTTATCCTTCCGGGAGGACCGGTAACAGGACCGCCATAGGAAGCGCCGCGGACAACGGCACCAAAGGGGAGTGTGGGCTTCGGGGTGGCAGGGTTTTCACCAACGAGGCTTTTATCTTAGCGGAAACTGCTCGGCGGACTGTACGGGACGAAGGAAGTAAACAGGATGAGAGGCCAGGATAGTCGTTCGAGTGTCCTTCGTACGAGTAATCATACATTTACGTCATGGCGAGGACCAATCCCTTTGTTACCGGCAATCGCATATATCACACATTGTATAATAGCCATGAAATTAATGAAATAATATTAAACAAGACGTACATAAGTACCAATTATATGGGAACAAAGATTAAAAAAATGTGTTATGTAAAACCATGCCGGTACCTAAAAATTTAATATGACTAAGCCTAATGCAATTAAAAAGCACCAAACTCTAATCTCACCCAAAGGAAAATAGGATTAGCATAAAAAAATATGTTTTAATTTTAATTATGATCCATGTATAGTATATGTTTTTAAACACTAGTGGCATACGTATTGAAAAAATAATATTACCATGTACTATGTAATATATAGTAGAATAATAGTATTTAAAGTAAACGCAGTTTAGAAAATAATGGTGAATGTGCTTGTTCTGTTATTATATCTTAATATCAAAAACAGTCTTAAAGGAAGTGTATTGTACATATATTCATATGCTTTATATATCATTAGATTGACCCAAATCAAATAAGACATTGTTGCTTTTGAGAAAACTAAGCAGCCTTTAATCTCGACTTAACCAACCCAAATCTTTCAGCCGATGTATGTATATATATATATATATATATATATATATATATATATATATATATATATATATATATATATATATATATATATATATATATGTATATATATATATATATATATATATATATATATATATATATATATATATATATATATATATATATATATATATATTAATACTTTTTGTTACAAATTTTTACTCGGTTTTCACTCACCTTTATATACGCGACATCCCACCCATCGCCAATAAAAATATTTTTTCCTATTAGCAAAAAATATTTTTAAAACAAATTTGTATATAACTTAAATGTGTTTGCTGGGAACGTACAATAACTCCAATCGTAATTATTTAATCACAAATACAAATTAAATTTTCAACGTGATGAAACGTATGATTTATTACTGTGGCGTCGTATTTTAGATCTGTGTTTAATTAAAGTAGAGTTGACTTCGATTATTCACGTGCAACAAGTCGACATCGTTGTTGTTCGAAACGAAAATTCATATATACATTGGGGTGGCTATATGGAAGTTGCAACTTTAGTTATACCTATGAGAGTTGATGAATATCAGAGTAAAAATTGTAAATTAGAACTGCAGCTTAAGTGTTAACTTAAAAGTATACAATTGCAACTTATGATATTTATGATAATGGACTTTTATTAGACAGATTTATTTATGATAAGGGACTTTTAATTGTAACATAAATTTGTGATGTATTTATTTATATATATTTATTAATATATAATACGTTCTATGACGAATATATTACTAATGGAGCACTGTTTTTGGATATCGTTAAATATTTCGATCGTGTTTGACACGCAAGCATATATATAAATTAACTAAATTAAATTTCCCGGTAGCTTTAGTTAAATTAATAAACATGTTTTAAAACGGTTGAATATTATTAATTTAAATTTTAAATTATTTGTCAGCTTTAACTTGGCAACTGATTTCCCAACTTAAAACTAGAAACAATGCTATCGAATTATTTGCCAAAATGGCTAGTCACTGCAAATCTCACTAAAAGCGTCACAGTAATATTTTTACTGCAATTAATTAATTAAAATATAGTAGTTATAATTTAATATAACAAAAGATTAGATTTCCAATATTATTTTTTAATAAATTAATATGTTTACTTTTTTACAAACATATATACAAAAATTATTTAAAACTATCGCCATGATTTTACCAAATCCAATCAAATGTGTCGATTCCCGGAATTCTTGGTACTTGAATTTTTTTGTAAAGGCCAAAAGTATAGAATTATTAATCTATATGCATTATTAAGTTTTTTACTGATTTTTTGTGCAATTTTTTTTCAGTACAGATAACCTTATAATTTATACGGCTAGCTAGCTCGATTATTGCATTTTTTAAATTTAATAAACAAAAACAAAAATTACTTATGTTAGATTTTTAGTAAGCCAAAATCTTTACAAATACAAATATATATCAAGTAAAATAATGATACAAAGAAGTAATAAATAAGATGCATACTCGTTGTAAATACAAGTATAATTAAATAATTTAATATAATAAAAAACCTATTCATATTTGCATAATGATACTAATAATCGCAGTACTTCACTTTAATAACAATAACGTTGAATTTGTGAGGAATTTAAATTTTATTTTTGCTATTCTGTCACATGATTTATTGTATATCATTACAATATTTCTTAATCATAATATGATCAAGAAACTGAAACGTATTAAAATAAATAATAATAATTGGTCCTAGCATAGCATGAATATTATTAAATACGAATATTGGTCATTTATAAATTAAAACTATTAGCAATAAATATTAAATAATTGTATAACTAACAATAACATGATATTGCAAAATTCAATTAGAATATATATTTTTGCGTATTTTTTTATGGTGGCATATATGTACAATAATTGTTCAAATAAAAATAACTGTGACAAAGGGCAATATTTTAACAATGGTTGTCATTCGTTGCGCGTATATCGTTTGTCATAAATTTCATTGGTATAATCCATATATTCGTAAAATAAATGCATAAATAATTTAGTTTTGCCATTTGTCTCATTATATCAGCGATGGTAAAACATAGAGGTTTTTAAATGCATCGATAAATCATGACATGGCTGTGGTCAATAGGCATATTTCCCATCCATATATTATTCATGTATGTACTATGTATGCGTGTACAACCAATAAATAATAAAATGCGGTACAGACGTTTGTATTTGTACGTTGAAATAAAATAAAAAAAATCGTCGTTCATTTTGCGTTTTCTATCGAGAATGCCGGCCGGGGAGGCTGTGTTTATTATATATTGGACCTTTCTCAATCTATTATCACTCAAAAGAAACAGGATTGACGCATATTTTTGAGTAATATTTGAGGGCCGACAACTTTTTTTTATTGACCACCGGTAAAATTGTATTATTTTACGGAAAATTTTACTTTTATATTTTAAAATAAATAAACTTTTGTAACCAAAACCAAGCTTAATATTTTTTAAGCAAAAAACTATAATTTTTTGTCAATTTTATAAACACGACATACATTAGTAAAACGTTAAGTATTTTAGTATTTTGGACGGATTTATATATACTGATAACTTGGTCTAGGTAAAATAGACTAACAGTATAGTTTTAATTATCCTGTAATAATACTATTGTGTAATAGAAGTAGACCATATAATGTTTTTAATACCTTGTCTGAATAGTTTTTCTCTAAAAATATCCAAATAAACATAAATAACGTATTTTATTTTAGTTTATTTCATAATAAAATTTTATTAAAAATTTTAAATTTAAAGTTTTGTATATATAGTTTTGTATATAACACATTAAAATAACGTATATTTTAATAATTAAATACTTGCATTATACTAATTAAAGTATTGTATAATAAATGTAATATACCATATATGTATGCATATAACCCACGTGTGCAAAATTTAATCTGCATCAGTCGCATTTACACCGCTAGTGTACGAGGAAAACATTATGTATGATTTATTCTCACAGTTGGATAGAAACTAGGACGTGGTGTAAAGGTGTGACAGATTTTGCTTGAATTATGATTGGAGATTTGTGAAATAAATAAATGCATAAATAAGGTATATGTATCAATCAATATATTCAATATTGCTCTATTTAAACACTATACAGCGTTAATTTGTTTTACAAAAGATCTTAGCATTTTGTACATATTACAATTGAAATTTAGAAATTTCGAATTGCTACAGTTAAAGTATATTGTATGATAAATTTAATGCATGTTTGTATGAACGGTTAAGTTTTTCAAACAAAAATAACATAATATGTGCCACACAAGCATTATCAGTGAAGTTAGCAATGTGTATCTGCTTATATTGGCAGCATTATATCATATTGTGAGATGATTTTTTGCTCTTATGTCAAATTCATACGTCAGATTATTAAACTCTAAATAAACTTAATAATAACATTATTACAGACTCGTATCACTTACAAGACGGTTAAGTAACTTGTGGCATTGCGTGGGACTCAAGTATGTTTTTATTAAAATACAAGTGATCCGTTAGAATTTAATAGATAGTAAGATATGTTCCATCAATCTTTATCCTATGTATATAAAGATTAAAGAAAATAATAATATATAATGTATCCTTAAACAGCTTAGTAGTACATGCACATATGTACGAGTATGTGTATCATTTGTATACAAGCGGAAGGAATATTCAATTATTCACGTTCGCTAGATTTAACCGGGTCCCTCGTAAAACAACGAACGTTCGTGTGTCGAAAAGATATGGGTATTCATGGACGCGTACCTAACCGAGATAGCGACGGATGCTGGGCAAAAACGGCGGAAAAGGGATTTCTGAGGGCTTGATACAACAATTAAGTACGGTATTAATGTGTTGCGCCAAAAAAACGCTGATGAAATATTAGTCTATGATCGGCCATTTAGAGATGTTATCCGCAGCAAAGCTGGTATAATATGGCAAAAATCTGAGATTCGTAATGTAATAGGTATTATATTCACGTGATTATATACCACATAAAAGTCTAAAGACATTATATATTTATTTGTTGTTATATAAAATATCATTCACGTCTTCATAACATAAGCAATGTATGTACATATATGAGGATTATGAGGACTTTTTATTGATTTTTTGCCATCTCTTATTGTGTCCAATATAAAATGTTCATTATTTTATCAGTTAATGTATAAAAATTTTTTTTTTACTTTTCAACGGATCAAATGCTATTTTAATATTTATTATTGATCAAGGTAAAATCAGTGCCAATATTATCTACATATTAAATTCCCTGATTGACTTCCTGTAAATTTGCGCCAAAATTGCGCAAAATTTACAGAACGCTAAGTTAAATGATGTGAAAAATGTTTCCAATGAATGCATATTGACGATTTGGAGATGCAACTTGCAGAATTTCAAAACAGCGTCTGGGCTGGAGAGTTTGTCGGCCTGAGATTCAAATTTAGGAATTTGAAAAGAAATTGTTTGAGGGAAGAAACTACAAACAATAAATTTGGAGTGCTTGGAACCGAATACCGGACACTTGGCTCTCTGAAAAATTTAGCGATGGCTTTACTAGCAATTTGTTAAACCTTATTTTCGGCATTAAATAATATGAAAACCACTAAAAGAAATCGACTGAAAAGTTTGTAGCACTTGCTTGGGCTTAAAGTGAAAACAATATCAACCTTCAATTGAGGATTTAGCGATAAAATATAGCAACAAAAAAGTCACTAATGTAAATAATTATTTGTTTTTGATTTTTAATTAAATTTAAGCTTTATTAAAAATAAAATAAT
This sequence comes from Plectrocnemia conspersa, assembly GCF_051122295.1. Lineage (NCBI taxonomy): Eukaryota > Metazoa > Arthropoda > Insecta > Trichoptera > Polycentropodidae > Plectrocnemia > Plectrocnemia conspersa. The sequence goes on from NW_028277177.1 coordinate 15,901,136, forward strand.
TTTAGTTATAAAAATAAATTAAAAGTGTATAAAAAATAAAAATAATAATTATTAAAATAAAAAAAATACAAATAGGCTGCAAATATAACAAAATGATGGATATTTATAGATGTGACACGGAACCCAAATTAAGCTAGGTTTTTTTAAAAAAAATTTACATTGAGCTTAAACAGTTCGCTATCACTGATATAGAAGCTTTCTATTTTGCATTATATGTACGTCAAAATGTAATTTATACTTGACTGATCAACAGCATGGTTTTCGTGTGTCAAGTAGCAGTGAATCTGGTCTGTTATGACAATTTTGTGACGAAAAATCTCTGTATAAGCCGTCAAGTAGATGTCATCTACACTATTTTTTCAAAGACTTGACAACGCTTGTCATGCTTTAATTTAAAAAAAACTATTTCTTAAGATTTTCAAATCACACTTTTTAAACCATAGGCAATATGTTCAATATGGGCAGCACAAGTCGTTTGAGTACATTACTACATCAGAAATTTCTCAATTTTTTTATCTTGGCTCAATAATGTATTTTCCTGTTTATTAATAATATTAATATAGTTATTTATAATTCCATGTTTTCACTGTTAACTAATGATCTTAAAAAAATTCCTAAAATTGATTTTATTGAGAATTGTCAATTATTTTAATTTGAAGTTTTACGACATTTCATGACGTATTCTATTGTATAACATAAACTACACTTAAATTTGATCATAAAATAAATAAAAATGTGCTTCACATAGAAGCGATAACTAATTTGGGTGTCTTATTTCAAAAGAACTACAGGTTTCATCAGCTTGTAGAAGACATATGCATTGTTTTCTAAACGCTAATCAAATCTGTAGTATAATAAAATAAAAATAAATGATATACCAATTACGATTCTTCAGTATTAAAGTGATTTTTTTAGTATGGTTATGTTTATTTGCGATAGTGACATTATTCAAATTTGGAGAAATATATGAAAAATCAAATTTTATATAAAAGTATAAATTAAACCAGTAACCATTTTAATTATGTTATATTTATTTAATATTATATTAACTACTATTAATCGTATTCCATCAATCGCCTAAATCCATATTATTGTACAAATATCTTGAACTCTAAAAAATATTAAGTTTTATATATTATACATGCTTAATTTATTTTTATTTAAATTTAGTCCTCATTCATTGTGTCGCTTGATTTGTTTTATTAAAAAATATCTATAGTGTAAGCAGGTATCTAAAAGTTCTGCTTGTGACTTGATCTCAGACGTCAACCAAATTGTGTATATTAATTGCAAAGTTAAATGTTCGCAAAACTAAAAACTTAATCGCAATAGTTTATAGTTTTCAAATCACAATTAAAAAAAATGTGATATATTTTTGCAGTTTATTAAACTCTCGTGTAACTCGAGCGTAGTTGTAAATAAAAATTATTGACGTTATTTATTATGGACCCCACCGTCAAAATACTTATCGCAATATATTTCTGAGTTATTTCGACAGTTTTTTTCTCTCTCAATGTAGATCGTATTAGGTATATATACATATACGTATATGTTTGTATATATATTACAAAGAAAAGCATTAAGAGGGTGCGGATGACTTTCTGAAAGGTCGAACGCTTTCCGCATCGGGAATTAGAATTAAATTAATGCAAGAGAGTTTCGCACTAGACGCGCTAGGGTGATTAGCTCAAGGATAAGTGATAAGAAATTAACTGCTATTGTTATTTATGGGATTATCCGACGCGAACAAAGCCAAGGGCCAGTCGGACCTCGGCTAATGCGAGTTCCTTGTTTTGTGTCTGCCTGCGATGAGCCCGTTTTCCATTACAAAAACATTTGTAAGTTTTAGGCGTGTGTTCCTAACAACCGGCCAAATGGAGCGGCCCTGTCGGCCGGGGATAAATTTTTGTTTTTATACCTTAATCCGTGTCCGCACACCGTATAATTCAAAGTGAAATATTATCTTTCATATCGCCTAAAAGGTAGACTTTAATCCTGATATTTCAAGTGCTTATTCATCTGAATTTTACAAAGGCGCTATTGAAATTAAACGCCAACGATTAAATTATTGTTAAACATTAATTTGAGCTATTATAACTTTAAAAAACATTTTTATACTTACTATATTTGAAAAAAATAGTTTAAATATTTTCGCCTGAAAATTAAAAATGTAATCTAGATTGATTTTAAAAAATATATACAATATCAAAATAACGTAAAACTTCTGAAAAACCTAAATTATACTTTAGACAGCCTTGGCAGAAATTGGCAGCTTCGGAAAATCCTATATTCTCTTAATATTTTTTTATTTAAATAATTAGTTTGTCACCTATGCTGGCCGATTGTCGAAAAAATATTTCAGCCCTTCAGGATTCCCTTGACGGTTCAGACCCTTTCTCATCTTATTATTTATTAATGGCACGAATACGTCAAAAACGAATTCCAATTGTATTTTGAATACAAATAAATATTTTCAATATAAGTTGTTAAGATGCATTCGATCTGTTGCAGACCCTTTAGATTTTAGACTTACATGGAGATCAGCTTACGTCAAATGTCTGTTCTTTAGTGTCAGAAAATGACATATAAAGTATTTTTTTCGGTCATATTCACCATCAGAATTCTACGATCTCTGTGAGAACGTTTTAGCTAGTCATTTTAACAAACTTTAACTGAATTACTTTTGATAGTAAGTATAAATGACTGAGGCGAAAAATTTCGCGTCAGTCATTTATAATTTCAGTAAACCAAAGAGTTTCTTTTTCACTTGAATTCATCAATATTCTATTTTTAATCTTAATTCTGGCAAAAATTAGCTACGTGTTAATTAGCATCGTCCATCATAATTATATAACACGATCGTGCACACCTAATACACTCGCATGAGATGAGCATGGGATTAAACGATTAATTAGCGCGCGCACACTCTGGGACGTATAATCGTTGTCATGGGACGTAATCAATAATTACATGGGGGTTATGTTAGGTGGACCATCGTACCGAATTGGGATGAGGGTAGAATTAAATTTGATCCCGTATAAAATGTCTTAATTAAATGTCCGAAGATGCCTAGGGTCGGCATTGGTATCGTTCTCCATGGCCGCAGAACCGAACAGAGCCGAACTCGGCTTATCGAAATGTAATAGAATAACCAGTGTAGTGGAAGAAACCGCTAATATGGGCCCCGTAACCGCGAACTGATTTATCTAGGGGCAAATACTCCATTACCTGTTTCCATGGCTGGAAATTCGGCTGCTTCCTTCGCAACACTATTTATCGCCAACGATGTAGCCGATATAGCGGAATTTAATTGATATTATACCGCGAATAGGCGTATATGTAGATTTGTAGATATGTGTGTAAGTGTGTGATACTGTAATTAGTCAGCATCATTAATTTGTTCTGTAAATCAGTATAAATAATTTTTCAGCGAATCATTTTTCTCAAATATTATGCTTCAGCTCCTGTGTTGTTTATTGTTTTTTTTGTGAAAACTACATCTTTAAAAAAAACCTGGAGCTATCATACATGTTTGTTTTCAAAATAAAATGCATTTATAATTTAAGTTGCTCTGTGAGGAGCTTATACACCAAATTATGTTGATAATTTCTTACTTACCCAAAAACTAGACACTATTGGAGGTCTACTTGTACATTATGTTTGCTGCACAAATAATGTTTTTACATTGTTATGAGCTGATAATAGATATTAGTTATTAATATTATCAAAATGCTCTTTGTCTTGCAAGTACATTACTGCGGCATCAAAAAGAAAAAGGCAGCTTTGTTGTTCAACAGACGAATTAAAGTATCGCCAGATAATTGCTGCCTCTCGCGGGACAATCAACAAAACTTTTGTGGTTCAAAAAGTTAGCCCATCCTAACCTAAACAATTCTTTAATTTAGATTATATTCTTAAGTCCAAATTTTATGTTGTTTAATACGTTCAATTATAGTGTTATTCTTACGCTATTTTTTGAAAGAACACATTAACGTTGATCTTTTAATCTAAAATATATAAATAAATCCGAGAGTAGGATAATAATAAAACAATGTCAAAGAGCAATTAGCAGCGTTTGCCCAGGCGTGAAATAATGGAAACATTATTGTTTTCTCGTTTAGGAGCGGTTTGCGGTTTAATCGCGGTCCCTGTGAAGATTTAAACTTTAAGTGACAATTGGTAATGTTTGGGGGCCAGGGATCTGCCCGGAGAATGTCTCCTTATCGGGGCGAAACAGACGGCGAACTTGTGCGAATCTAAATCCGAGTCTTTAAAGGCTTTCTTATCCCTCGAATGCGGACGCTTTGCCTCTTCTGTAATATTGTCAAATGCTTACCGAGAAATATCCAGATGCCGTGGCGTGTTAGGATTTAATATTTGTACCGTAACGTGAGCCCATAATATTAAAGCATAATATTTAATATTAAACACGGCGCATAGCAAAATTTTTGTTTATGAATTACATATTATAATTTGTGTACTTTATGGTATTTTAAGTAGTATTCACAGGTTATCATTAACGGCGTATTATTTTTTTTGAGTCGTTTATATAATACGTATCACATTTAGTGTTAAAAAATAACTTTTATTCGGAAAGCAATATAAAAATAATCTCCTCCAATTAATAAAATGTAATTTCTATACAAGTATTGATTTTTTAATAATATAAACAATGCTTATAAAATTATATTTTATAATTTATTTTCTCATTAGCTGTATCTATCGTTATTGTCTAAATATTGTCTTATATATCTTCCCTTTAATATAATATGACCATTAGTCAGTAAATTCGCGTTAATAGTCAACATTTAGCAATCGCGTCACGTGTCGACTTCCAAGCGTTGAAATATTAGATCAAAGCTTAGGTGGTGCGAGTAACACGTGAACGTAACACGTTAATGCGTCGCATACATCTTGGTCACGGTGCAAATATGTGTTTTGCGTATTAGCGGTTAAAGTTGTTATATAAGCTAAATTAGGCTTTCTCGCATTCAAGGGGCGACTCATTACTTGAAATTAAGCATAAGAAGAACAACAGATTATGTGGTGGTTATAAGATTGAGTGAGATAAGTATTGGGAATTAAATTTTGGAAACAAACCCAATATTCTTTGTATTAATATTTTTTTTAAATAAATCTTTGCACGAAATATAAAAAACAAATTATTTGTGTAATTTAAAATATTAAGCAAATCCTCATCTTTTGTACTTTTAATATTTTCCTTGTAGTGAAGTAGTAGGCGATAGTTTTTCATTCTAGGACACGAGTCACTAAACTATTGGCTTTATTTTAATATTTTTGCTAATGATATATTTATCTAACGACAACATAAAATTTAAATTTAAATATTAGTATAAAAAATCTAAATAATTGTTTATATTGGCTAATTTAAACTTAAAGTTAAGCTACCCGTTTTATCAATTTTTTTATTTTTTTATAAAAAAGGCAATTAATATTATTCCTTGTAGTGATTTTTCTTTTAGTGTTTTTTTAATCAATTTCGTGATTAAGTATTGTAATTTCGTTATTCAATCCATTGTGCATAAGCCGCAATGTACATTTTTATAATTCATAATTACTATTTTTATAGAAACTATTTTAAAACGCATAATAATAAATAAATTGTGATAAAGTTAGGGTATTTTTTTTGCCCGTTTCAGAAGTTAAATTGCCACTAAGTAAAAAAAATCTGGAATTACTTTGAGTACATCTTGGTCACGATGCAAATATGCGTGTTTGCGTAAACATCCAAAGTTGTCCTATGGTCGGGGCTAAATTAGGCTTTCGCGCATTTAAGTATCCGACGCCATTTATAAACGGGCGTCTGCTATCCTGCGGCTAAAGTTTTCCCCGGCACACCGCATTTTGTGTCGTGGGACCACAGTAATTTCCCTCGCCCCGACTTTGCGCCGGTGGAGCAGCAGCAATTTTCTCATCACGGCACCGTGTAAACACAATATCTTCTCATTAGGTTTTAATTAAGGTTTTGATTAAAACGCACGGGGTGCCGCCGCCCGGGTCACCCGCCCTGCTTGCACGGAAAGAACTAAATTCGTGTTCAGGTAGCGACATGTTACTGCCGCGTACATCCCCGTCGTGGCCATTTATATTAATAAAATTAATTAAATAAGCTTGGTGACGCTACCCAGTAGCGCTGCGCTGGACGTATCTGAAGCTGTTACGTAAACGAATAAAAAACGATGCGTGAACCGGGCGAGCTCGGTAGATATGTAGCTTAATTCATATTTTCATTAATCTTTTTCGGCGTCTTTGTATAATACTAAAAATAAAAATGAAAATATAATACTAAAAATTTTTGTCGGAACTTCTCAACACATCGATCTCGATCGCACATTTACTGTTACTCTCATCATTGTCAACAAAATATTATATAGCTGTTATACATTATGTATCGGATTTTTTTTAATATTACAAACATAAAAATAGTTTTAATGCACTTTTTTTAGCATATCTTAAAATGTAAAAACTATTTTTTTATCAGAAAAAAATATTTTCTAACAAATATAGAGTAAGGCTAATTTATTTATATTAAATTTATAATTTATACAAAAATAAATACAAATAATTTTTTAAGAAAAAAACGTGTTTAAATAAACATTTAAATTAGGCGACAGTATAATGTACCCCAACTTAGTTTAACTCAAATTATGTTTTATTAAAAAATTGTGAAAAAATTTATTTCCTTAAGGTACAGGTGTATTTCATTTTGTAAATTCAGCTACATAAAGGAGCGATTTAGTGGGTGCAAGGCACTTTGTCTCTGGGTTATTCAAGGGGACATAAAAAAATTAAACAAATAATACGAATAATGAAAAGAGAATTTTAACGAAATGATCATAATGTAATTGAGCTTATATAAATTTTATAAGACAAACTTTTAAAAATGCATTGTCATATGTACATATAGTGACATAGCTTAAACATTTTTTCATTGTATACTATTTAATAATATTATTTAATTGGCATTGTAAGGAAGATTTTATTGCTATCCAATTTATTAATTCATATACTCGTGTATTACTAAATTAAAATTACTTTAATTAATAATTTTTAACTATTTTAATTAAATATTTTGATGTTAAAGACTGGGAAGAGGAGTTGATTGGACGATATGCTTGTAAATGAGTAGACTTTGTATTAGCTTGACCTCACCCTCTTTCTCTCTTTCCAAGTGTAAGTTTGTGTCTCTCTTTATTTCACTCCTATATATTCTAACTTGTGATGGATTTGTATGGTTTACAAGCAGCAACCTTGCTTATATAATATATGGTTGATTAAGACACAAAAACCAATAAAATGTTACCATTAATTAAATCTCAATAAACAAAGTTCATATGTCTCGACACTGACACCTGCGGTTGACAAATTACGTCGCAGCAAAATAATTGCGTCTCAGTCATATTAAGATATTACAATATATATATTATAAATCAGAGTATGTAACATTGATACACTTTATTTTAAAAAATAATAATAAACAATAGGTTTTAATTTTATTATATTTTTTTTAAGAATTGTATTAAACGCTGGAATAAGTTTTCCCTAAAAAAACTTTAAAATCTTTTTAATTCTTTGGCATGCGCGTTTATGACGGTTTGCTATTTTAACCGCACAGTTTTTCTGCGCGCTTTTGTTACGGAGCTGGCATATCAGTTTTTAATAAGGTAAATAAAAGTTCTAATTTTAAAGAAAATTTAAGTTTACATAACAGAAAATTTAATTTAAGTCAGAACTGTAGAGTTTTAATTTTCCTTTGGTCAAATTTTACAGAGGTTACTAAACTTCACATATATATATATATGTATGTATACAATATGTAATCACCGCTCTCTCACATGTACATATATAATTATTTTCATGACATGTTGAATTCCAATTTAGAGCTCCGCCGCCTAACTGGCAGGATGATCCTGTATAATGAATCCGTATTAAACTACGAAATGACACATGCATTATGTATGTGCTAGTTATACTTGAATGATGTATCACAGTATGACGAAATCACTTGTATCATCAATCATGACAAAAGTATTACGAGCACTTGAACGGATACATAAATTATAACATAAGGATAAGAGTACTAGTAATTTATGCAATAATAAATAATTCAATAATATTTGTTTATTGTTTATTTTACAAGTATTGTCTATTAGAAACTTCTTTATTGAGAAAAAAATATTGTATTTTTTATTGAATTTTATTAAATTATTTATATCATATATAGGTATAAAATTCAAAAGTGAGAACAAAGAGATATCTTTAAAGAATGGTAAATTTAATTAACAACAGTTGAAGCCACAGCGTTTATATTGAAATAATTTTCGACGGTAACAAATAATTTATAACAATGGAATTTTCGTTTTGGACTTCGAGAAATGCAGTTAATTTGTAGGGTACCGAGCAGACGTCGATAAAGCGAATTCTGTTTTGTTCAAATGCCTACATTCACTGAGAATTGTTGGAATAATCCTATAACATAAATAAAAATATATGTTCTATAAAATAAGTTCAACGTAAATAACTTTAAATTAATTTGTTGATTTAAATAAAAAAATTGTGTGAATATTAAAGTTAATATTTTGAAGCACTTATTTCATATTATTGTAAATAAACAAATTGATTAATTTCTAAATAAATCGTAATAATGAAAATATTATGATAACAGAGAAGTCACCTTATGTTTAAAGGTGAACAATAATGTCAAAAAAATAATCGAAAACCTTAAGGGAAGATTTCTGTTTAAATAGAGAAATTTTAAGGTGAAATTGGATTTTATCGGCACCTTGCTTCTGTTTATAGCAATGAAATTTATCTTAATCATATTGTTAAGTTAAAGCAATAATATGCAACGTTTTAGATATATAAAACAAGTGATTTTTAAAATTATTTTATAAACTTTGGTTCCAAAATATACAAAAAAAAAGCGATACAATATTGTAAATCAGTGCATAAATATGTATCATATATTTTATTGTCTCTAAACTTTAGTTATTAAATATTCTATATTTTTTATCAAACAACGCAAATAAATTCAACATTTTATCATAACAATAAGAATTCCAATATCATAAAATATAAATACTACACCTAAAATGAGGCTAATGGACTTCTGTGGTTTATCCTCCAAGGTATCATATTATGTTTTAAAATTCAACAAAAACTCACATGCACTCACCATATGACCCGCTACATGGTCTCACGTATAAAAAATATGTATTCTTGTGTATGCCGTATAATTTTTATTAAAATATAAACCCTGCGGTATGATCCGGTTGTTTTTCCTCGCTGAGTGCTCAGCCCTTAGTCCTGTGCCCTGCCGGACGGCCTGCGGCCAATTCCACGCTGCGAACATGGTTTTGCACTCGTACGATCGGGGGTACTCCGTGGGGGCCCTCAGAGGCCCCATAAACGGCCCATAGACCCCTCACCTTCAACAGTGTCAACCCCGCGAATAAAAGAACCCAGACTTGCGCCCCTTCCGGTTCCTTTAATAACCCACTTTATGCTTTTTCTCTCTTATGGAATCTCAATATTATTGCCGTGATCCCTTTATGATAATGTACTATAAGCTAGCATATTTCGTTATATATGTGTTTGTGTGGATATGAGTATATATTTATACATATATTACAATATAATGTTTTATACATTTAGTTCACATGAAGGTAACGCCAACTGCCGTTTATAATTCGGAGAACGTACGAGAAAATTCTTTATTATCCTCGATTGGGAAGGATCCCGAATAATTGAATTTTGAAACCCTTCCAATAGCATTATCTATATAGTATTTCTTGCTAAGGCATCTAAATAATATTGTGTATATAGGATGATTATAAAATATGAGATACAGTATTTTAAAGTAGAACCTAAAAAAACTATAAGTCGATACGAAGCAAGTAAATAAACAGGGTTTAAACAATAAAATTGAATATCTGCATAAATAGTTATTGTTTATTTAATTTGTTTAACTTTCTTACAGTTTATTTACTTATTTATAAATAAGTAGTTATTTAACTTCAAACTTTTATTTTAATTATTTTTAATTAAATAAATCGCTGCATATATGCGATTGATCAGCAAGCTCGTATAAGCACGCAAGATATAAGCACGGACTCAGATGAGAAGAAGGCAGACGGTCAGGGGCAGACAGTGAGGAGACACCAGCAGCCACTCAGAGTCAGCAGTCACCCCAAGTAACCAGCAGACGCGTCCCCACTGTGAAACGCAGAAAGACGAAGGAACTCCCAAACGACCAGCCGTAAGAAAAGATACCTACTGACACTCTCTGCACGCACCGCAAGAACCCTAAGGATCATCCACAGCATCATCGCCTCCGTTAACTTCACCGCCATTTGAAGAAACGTTTCGCTGATAAAGTAAATATGTTAATAAAATATCTTATTCACACTAGTCTCAATGGCCGCAAGGTCAACCACCCCTAGGGTAAAACCCCCTAAAAATTCATACTATTCGGCGTCAAAACCGGAACATTTTTATTCTTCAAATTACTGAAGGGTGCTGTCGACAATTCAGCTATTCTCGAGGAATTCTAGTTTTGGGTTTCAGAACGCCTTCGTGAATCACGATCGCGTCCTCTTTTGATGGCTGTTGGGACGTCCGTATTGCCGACAAGCTGTGGCCATCCGGCTCCTAAATACGCTGGCATTATGACTCGTTTAACGTCAGCTACGAGGAGCTCGTCTGGTTCTTATCATTTAATATTGATAATTTATGATTTTTTTGTTTGCTTCTTTATATGTATTATTTTTTGTGTATTATTTTAATTATATATAAGATGCCTTTTTTGTATTAAAATACTACATTTATTGTTTTTAACCATCGTGACGCATTGGGTGACTTGTTAAGTTACGATGGTCTTAATTTAATTTAAATAAATAAATATACCTATATAATTTACCTGATTTTTCATTAAGCTTTTAATTGCACGATAAGCTCGCCATGTTGCATGTATTTTAACGTAACTAAAGAACGTTACAGGTCGAGTTAAGCTTTTAAAATCACTTTGATAAAGTTGTTGATAATATTATTAGAGGTATAACTATGAAATATTTTAATTTAAATTACCAGTTTGTGTGAATATAAATTAGTATGTATGTAAATCGCTAATGTTTACACTTGACGATTCAAACATTGATCTTTTTATTTGGGTCATAATATCAACAATAAAATCAATAGAGTTTGTTTGTATATTCAACACATAAAACATTATTATTATAAATGTATCATTCGTTAAAACTGTTAAATTGTGAAATTTTATTTTAATTTGCATTTAAAAAAGTTAAATTTTGATTAAATATCGGCTGCACTAGGTGAACACTTGCACCAAATATGTCTCAATGAAAGATCTAAAACAATCGATTGGCTACAATGATTTTACTAACCTCTTAGATAAGATTATCGAAAAAATACCTAAGTATCAAGTTTGAACCCATAAACTTCTGCCAAAATATAAATTCCTGCCTCCCAGTTTAATTATTTGTTTATGGTGGAATATTCAAGTAACGATGCAATTCAAAAATTTTACATAACCGAATCCAGGTTAACTCGTGCCTTAACCCTTTTCCCCATTGTGCCAGCTTTGTACGAAACACCCGCTTATGCTTTTATGCCCTGCTAAATCTGAAAGAGGAAAACAATATAAAAACTCGCATTCCTGAGAACGTCGGAGAGTTGAACTCGTAAAAGTGTATCGCGTACACATGATGAGCCTCTCGCTATAATCCCGCTTCGCTGCTTCCATGACCGAATTGCCCCAAGTTTCAAAATTTCATCTCATTACCGTTTGCCAAACGATAACCGTCTACAATTACTCAGATACCAGTCCGATTGTGGACGTTAGGCGAGGGTCCAATTAGCGCAGGTCTTCTTATGTGAAAATTAATTTCGTTTAGTATAATATATACACTACGGACTCTAAGATTAACTTTCACAATAGAATAGGAGCACTGTGTTGAAAACAAACATTGTTTTATTTTTATTGTATATAATAATATTATTAATATATACGAAATATTAATTATATGTGTATAATAAGTAATATGTTTTCAAATAGTTCTTATCTATATGTTACAAACTGTGAAATTAAATGGAACAACCAATAATCAATCAAAAATATTAAACGATGAGAAATCAGAAAATTTTTATGAACTAAACAAATTGGTATTGTCTCCTATTTTAATTTATTTTTAACTAGAAATCAGGTTGAACTTAAGTAGGTTATTTATGGTGGCGTTTTAGATTAATTTTAATTGTAAAATGTATATTTTATTATATTAACAAAAAGGTGACAGTCTAATTAAATAAAAAAATATGTTTATAATCAATGTATTAATACAATAAAATACACAATTATAAACCAATGTATTGAAATAAATTCTTGATAATATTATAAAAACTTTTTTAATAATAAGACTAGTACCTATGTTTATACAGTATAATAAATATGTAAATTTACATGTTTTTGTATAGTATGTTATAATAATAAATACATATATGTATTATTATAACATACTATACAAAAACATGTAGTATGTATGTACTTCAATTTAATTCAAAGAGATTCTAGGTTCAACTTGTTCTACACATATTTTACATAAACAAAGTGCGTTCCGTGTTAAGGTCGATGTAATAACCTTGTACCGTGTAATACAACAAGTTTCTAAAAGTTTCGCCTTCAGACCTTGAAAGCTTCCTTTCAAACTCGATAATAAATTAATTTTAACATGGCCGACTTTATATTGTTTTTTCAACAATAGATCCGCGAATTAAGCACACAACAACATTTTAAAAGTTGGAAAGTTAAAGCTTTTGTATTAATAAATAGCTTTTACTCTTGGTACATACAACAAAACTTAGACTCATGAAAAAGAAGATGAACATTTCCTATTAGCGAACCAGTTCACGTTCGGCGACAGCAGTTATCGAAAGTTTTGGGGAACACAAATATGATCGAATTACTTTTCTGTGTTGTTTTAATAAAATAATAACTTCTAGATGGATCTTCTACTTGGAAAACGTTTGTGCGTAACTACTGTTACAAGTTTGCCAAACTGATACGTGACAAATTTTATATAATTGATTTAATATCATTGGTTATATTTAGCTTTATGTTATTTAAAAGTATAAAATATTTTAAAATCACCTAATTACAATCGTGTGCAGTTTAATATAAGTGTTCGAATCATATTCTAAGTATATTCAAGATTTTATTTATGGTATTATTTACAAGTGCCTAATCTGACTAAATTATTTATAGCGTGATATTTTATTTGTTATATCTAATAAATATTATTTATTGATATTTATTGATATTTTAGACGAAATATTAATTGTTCGATAAAAATAAGTATATTTTTTTTTATTTCTAATTACTATTAATATTATATTATACATAATAATTCTAAATTTTACTAATTAATTATACGCAATAAACCTTTATTAGATTCTACGTATGCCAGATAACCACTGAATTCGATAAATTTGTAAATACAATAATGGATAATAGAAACTTAAAGGCGAAGCTTTAACGAACCTAGATAATTAAATTAGACATGTTAATGTCTTATTCTCAGAATGAAACCAATAACGCATATTGTCAAATAATCGATACCAACACACACACATACATATATATGTACTAATGCTTTATTCCCGGAAAATAAATTAAATTATCCAATCCGGAAAACACCGTTCTTAAAAATAATGTCATAGAAAATAATAGACTGCTGTACTCAAAAGAAAAGATTTACATGGCATTTTTGGTTCAATGTTGAGTGCCAGTGCAAGTGCGGATTTTAAAGCGAGCATTTGGTGCCCCTACTTTCTCTGGGGACTTGCAGGTGTCATAGCAGTAAACACCTAAATGCAGATCATTAAACTTCTCGGACAGTTCGTTTCCTAATATATGTTTAGGTAGCTTATGCTTATACCTAAACGGTAATATATTGTGGTCGTATTTGCCAAAATTAGTGAGAGCAGTGTTTTTCGGCTTTTTAAACTCTTGTAGAAGTTAAGTGTCAGTCTATGGCAAAAGACTTTTATTGTCTCTAAACCTCCACTTCGCAAGTAAAGTTTTTCGACATTAGCGAAAAATTAATCTTAAAAAGCTTACAATCTTCATAGTATAAAATATAAACATGTATATGTACATACGATAAATTACAGACGTTAATAATTTTGGATTTTACTACATATTAATCTGATCTAAATTTGATCTTAACGTTCTGGTATATTTATGAAATATTTTTTTATATTTTAAAAATAGTCATTTGCGTATTACATCACCTTATGAATGATTGAAATACCTTTGAAAAAATAAATAGTTTTTATCATCGCAGAACCGGATTGTAAAAATTACCACTACAAAATTTAATTTAGAGCATTTCGTTAATATAACTTACATTTGCGCTATCACTAATTTTACGCAGTCTTGAATCCTGCCATCTCAAAATTAATTTAATCCTATTATATTAATCCAGGTTTATTCACCCCTTAGTATAAGAGCTTCGTCTCCTACATGGCAGCCATGTTTACTCATTAAAATCTCGGCACACATCAATATTTATATCGGAGTTATTCTACCGTATAAAAAATAATACTAGCAATTTAATCAAAATCCAATTTTTAGAGTTAGCCAATAATAAGCTTTCGTATTTTTGCTTTGGCAAATCCGACAGAGTCGAAATTGATAGGAAAGTAAATAAATGACCCTCGATTAGACTCCTAAATTGAAATGCTCCGGTTCTACGATGACAGTAACCATTTATTTTGTCGTATATTTGTAGTCTGAGTACTTTCATTTATTTCGACGATACTCTGGCAACGTTTTGACTTTTTATATTAGTATTATAATCATATAATAAATATTTATAAATATATATATATTATACTACTTTTATCTGTTGATTGTATTATATAAAATACACGTAGTTATAATCACATTTAATTATTTGTAAGCATATGTAATTTACACTATTTATATACTAAACTAATCAATTAAAGTCAGACGCATATAAGTGTACTATTTTAATTTATAGATAAGCCGAAAGAAAATAATATATAATTTATATTCACTCATTGCTTTTGATGTCATAAAAAAATGCATAGACTGATAGCTGTTTTATTTACTTTACCACAAAACATGAATAAAATGTGATATATTGTATATATTATGCTGTTTTACTTATGAATATTTTTTTTTCTAGTATCTTTCCAAATAAAAAGTATTGTTTTAGCTGTACTTTTTGGTGATTAATGTTACGGGACAAATGTTTTTTTTATGTCGTGCGAGAAATATTTTCCATTATAAACGCATATACTTAGTCATGAGATCTCTCTTTAATTGTTGTGTGAATACATAGTATCTAACCCACTTCACTTTTAAGATGGGTTGATCTTTCTTTTTGCTTGTGCGAATAGTTGTTAGAGTGACCTCTAAATTTACTAAATTGTACAGATGGTTGAATCCCCTCATTCTGATTTCTAGTCATTAGGTGACTTCTGTTATTTTTTATTTTGTAAAAATGTTAATTAAATGAAAATTTATAATTAATATTTTGTATTTATATATACTTCAATTATAAATTATATTCGTTAATTTTTTTGCACACAATTTTAATAAATTATATGTTTCATATTAAACAATAATCTCATTAATAAAATTGTTTTTATTGATAATAAAAGATACATCGATAAAAATCATAACACATTTTTAAACATCATAAAAATATAGGAGAAATTTTATATTAAATAACTTCAAACAAACGTAAAATGATTTGTGAAAATATCATTAAAATTGTAAATAGCCACAATTAGAATGTAATATATTACATAATAACCAAATGACCAATGGTGAAGACCTAGAAAAATTTAGGACAGACACTTTATGGACCGAATTATAGTCGCGACTTTAATTTAAGCTGTAAATTTATGATGTTACACTGCTGTTTTTTTATAATATACATTGAATATTTCTTTAGCATTAAGCTATTGCACAATATAGCATAATATATAAAAGTAAATAAAAACTTTATTTTTATAGCACAAACTGTCAAAACCATGACTGATTACTCAGTACTGGCAGAATTTTATATGTTGTAAAACCAAATTAGAAGAATACAAAAAAAAAATCATATAAAAATATTTTTGCACTGTATATAAAATTAAATTTTGGTAAAACTAAGATATTCTTCATTTTAAAACTGTGTGATCATTTAAATATTAATATTTTTGACCAATTAAATGATATTTCATACTCTCTAAAATACTCAAAAATTTTAGTTTGCGTGGCATAATAAAATATAATTTTAAATCAGAAAAAGTCAATCTTGTCAATCTTCCGATCTAAAAACATATTTTTTGTAAATAAAAATATAGTGAAGATTACTGGTATAGAATATATGTGAATATTTTTTTACTGATTTAAAATAAATAATTAAAATTAATTTGTCTAAAGCTGCGTCATTTTTTCACGTCGTTTAATTACAAGGGCTGAGCGTCGGCGCTTGTCGCAACTCGACAGTAAATAAAACAGCCGAGCAGTAAAGGTAAGAGTAAGAGTTTTTCCCGGCCCTCGGGAGCATTTTTCCAAGCTCATGATTTAAAGGAAATGGTACACATCAAAGGAAAACTCGTGATAATAAGTTCTCCCTGTTAACGAGCTAATTAGTATTTTCGTCCCTGTCTCGATTCTCCTCTTCTTCTCAGGCAGCCCCAGACGTCGCAAGTCGACTCGCTCTGCAACTTTAGCGGAACGAGTCTAAATTTATAATTATTTTGACGTGCTACAGGTAGGCAAGAATTCCGTAAAATTAGTGAACGGATTCTCTTGTAGGGATGGTAATGACATGATGTTTATATACAATGCTAAAAATATGGTGTCAAATAACTCTGGAGTGTTGCGAATTATTGTTTACCCACGTATGTATATGCATCTATTAAGGTTAAATTTTGAGTGAAATTATTTTTGTAATTTTTCTTTCAAATTGTTTTAAAAGAAATGATTTTAATGACCGTATTTGACATTTTTAAAAATTTCAGGTTAACTACTTCCCGGTCAATTTCTTCAGAGGTAATCGTTCAAAAAAATCGACTTCTCTTATTGTTTCAAATTAAAGTATATTTTCACATAAAATATATTTTTATTAAAAAAAATTTTGCCAGATAGCGTTAATTTTTTACAACAGAAATCAATTTGTGACTTCTGCTAGAACTTTTACTACACTTTAAGTTTTTTAACGCATCTTAATAACACAAATAACACAGAACGTATCTTTTATTAATTTGTACGGCAGATTTTTTTCTATTGTATCTTTCAATCTATAGGTTTTCTACTTGTAGTATAATATTTTTAAATGTACAGAAACGATCCATATAAAACATCGTCATTTAGTATAGTGAAGATTAAAGTATTCCGTTTTAAGTTTTAGTTCCGTTTTATGTTATTACACGTATGTTTATAAGCTAAAATGTGCCACCCCTAATTTCTAGTTAAAGGCTTACAGACATTTCTACACGCGCTTCAGAACAACGCCTTTGAAAATAAGCCCTACAGCTTTTATTTAAGAATATATAATGAGTAACGAAAGTTACACATATACATATATACCTTCTAACTTACGCGCGTACACATCGACATTGCGTCACACATACACATTTACAAATCGATGAAACAGCACATTCCGCATTATAGAATCAATCTAATCCTCATGCAAATTATATCGATCGAAAATTAAATCGACCTTTTGTCAGTTGTGTTGACGAAACGGGTGGCGCACATCTAATGGCTTATTCTGGTAAAGGCGCTTGGATAAACCTCTAGGTGGCTCATGTGGACTCAGTCACCCATATGAACTGATCCAAATTTACATACACTAAAGCCCAATTAGAGGCGATTCCTCTAATCTCTGCTAATAGAAATTCGAAGCTCGCCCTAAACGTTATTGTATTGAATATAAATCGCGAGTTCTAAATTGATATAAAAAATTACATAAACAAATATCAATTTTATTTTGTTTATGATACATTAATTAAGCTTAAATTATAAAAAATAAATTCAACTAAATCGAACACTTAATGTATATTTTCTTGACATTTTTTATAGTGGTTATTTCAATGAAGTGATTTGGTTAAAAATTATTTATATATTTTCAATAAAAAATACACGGTAATAATATAAGTACAAGTATTTCTTAACCACACCATATTAATCAACTTTACACAAACATTAGTAAAACATATAAGCAAATAATATTTTTATTTTGTTGTAATATTTTTTCTCTACTTGATTATACAATTTGCCTAATTACAATACGTTATATTTTATATATATTTTATTTTTCTCTGTATCACGACATTTAAGTAACATTTTATTTGATACATACAAATTTGTAGGTATAAAACTACAATATTGTTTATATTTCAAAAACTCGTTTTTTATTGTATTCCATTAAAATAAACATTACTCGGAAGTCTCAAATAAAATATTAATAATAATCTATACATAATAACAAACTGTGTTACTTGGTAAAACGATCATAATTGATTGGATTTTATTAAAATACTGAAACATTTATGCAGAATTTATGGGTTAAAAAAATTAGCTGTATTTTTTTAACCCAATAAATTTTAAACCAACTTTCATGTATAATCGAATAATTTTTGTACAAGTTTAAATAAGTTAAATATGGTTAGGTAGTTAAATTATTTTAAGCTCTATTGATTACCAATATATTACATGCACGAATGTCTACAAACTTTGCTCGAGACTTTGCACTTCTAGTTATTTATTCCTTTGCAGTAAATTTCTTAGATAAGTTCTACGTGTAAAGCTAATTTGCAATATAATTAATAATTGAAATAATGAAATACGTTTCACTTTAAAATGTTGTTGAACAGGAAAAGCTTATTTTAATGTATTCCAATAACTAATTTAAAACCGAGTCGTCATTATTTACTTGCTTATCAATATAACGTTAATATAAAGTATATTTCTATAAAGCTTAGATTGTATTTAAATTTATCTAAGCAAATTAAAATGCATGTACTATAAATATTACTTCTCCTATTAATTTATGTTAAACCTGAGTTTATGTGTATTTGTTTAATTATTAATTAAATAAATTATTAAAATCAAGCATTGTAAATATAGAATCAAAATCAAATCAGTTCAATTTAAGTTGTATATTTAAATTTAAAGACAATTTTGTGATTCTTAGACTATATTAAAATTTAAGCATAATTTAATGAATTTAACATAAATCATAATAAAAATATGTGTTTTGACTAAATAATAAAATTATATATTAAATAAAACATTTTGTTTATAAAATAAAAAAAAAAACAATATAAGACATAAAACATGAAAGTATACTTATGATAGTGTTTATCTTTAGCTACAGAAATATTTTATTTAGGTGTTGGATCCTATAGAAAAAAATAAAAATCTATTTATCACTCATATACGTATACTACCTGCATAAATATAAAAATAAAGTCATTAAATACTAATTTAAATATAATAATATTTTTTTTTCTCAAGTATTAAAAGGTATTAATTGTTTTTAGACAGAGATATTTAAGTACAATGCATACTATATATAATGAACGTAAATAACTGTGCCTTAGAAACAAGAGGTTTGTTAACTAGTACGATCTCAAGGTTTGTTTCTTTTTGGCTTATATATGGTATTTTATAAGCCATCAATTGCACCATCGCGTTAGTTTTATTTAATATAATAAATAAATAAATGGAACAAACGCGCATCGTCAGTAATTATTATCAGAGCCGCAGACACGAGCCAAATATTTCATTTCGCTTAATTGGATTCAATATGGGCGATGCACCGTGGGTTGCAAAATTTCGCAAAGGCGAACAATGGGCGTAAAACAAACATTTTTCAGTTAACAACCGGCTGCAATATGGTGGCAGTATTGTGACCGTTAATATGCGGATGTTTTTGTTCTTTACGATTTCCGATAGGATATATATTACTATAATAACTGTAGTATTATATTTTTACGTAGCAAATATAAAAGGCTAGAATACACAAATAATGACATATGTACATGCCTTAGGAGTTCTAAGAATTAAATACCTTGGTGTACACAGGAAACCCAAGTCTAGATATTATAAATCTATTTTGGAACTTCACTCTTAATCGCTTGTCGATTTCACGCTTTTTATTCTGATTTTTAAAAATAAAAAATGGGTTGATTTATATACAAACTATTATACTTGTTAGGCCCAGTGTGAAATGACTATAGTGATAATGTTCTTAAACGGAAATGCTGCTTTAAAATAGTCTCAATTGTAATTATTTTCTCTATCACAGTTTTAAGAAAATGTTCGCCATCTAAACCGAATTTATTTTTTGGAAAAGCTTTGACATAAGTAACTTGCCGATTTTATTGACGAACTTTCATAGAGCCTTCGGCACAAGAGCGAAGAAGGGCTTTCGCCGGAGAGGTTTGGATGGATTGGGGGGAGGAGTTGAGGCAGTGGATTTTTCCGAATGGCGTAATTTTTTTTACGTCGATCGGCTGGCAAAAATTACGATTGGGTATTACGTGAGCCAAATTGAAACGATAAATTTGCCGCCGCCGGAGGACCGCGCCCGTGCACAATCGAAACGCCATCAATTCGCCAAGGGGGTGAGTGTCTTTTACATTTTAATGAAAAAACGCAAAAAAAGCGCAAAAGAAAAACAATAACCATTAATCAGATCTAAAATAAACAATATGCATCATATACATATAAACGTACATATGTATGTGTGAATACATACCTTCAATTTTATCAAAGATATTATGTTCATAAAAAATAACCACCATGTCACTTTGATATGCTTTGAAAAACTCAAGGTAATAACATTTTAACGGACGTAACTACAGCTACAACATATACATACACTTTATTTCCTAGTAATTTAATATTTTATATGTACTAATAAATTAAAATTTTGTACTGACCCACCTACCAGCGTATTTAGTTTTATGTGGGAAAAGAAGTCATTTAGTTATAAATATTATTATTATTTCAGGTTACTTACAATTTATTCAAATACTATCGTAAGCTATCGAAGCCTTCTGCATCTGTATAATTCAGTCGTCTTAGAAGGTCGGGTTTGGACGTTGTAGTTGGACCAAGGTTGACGTAAAAAGAAAAGCGGCTGCTTTATCAGTCAATGCTTAGTATGATTTATTTAGTGTGAGCTGAGATGAACCCTCATGGGCTTTAATTTAGCAGTAATTAATAAATATTTTGATGAAGGTTTCTTTTAAAATCGAATTCCAGATAAAAGTAAATGATGTGCACTATGTTTACGTTTAAATATGCTTGGTGGAGATCAGGAATGTTTATTTTATTTGGCTTCTAATGATGTGTGCAGCAATTTTTAAGATTTGGAACTGACATTAGATTTGTTTATTTCTGTTGTCTTGTTTATAAGATTCTTTACATGATCTATACATAAAAAATATATACAGAAAGACAACTTTTGATGAGAATTACATGAATTAGTGTACGTGCTCTTGCAAAACTGTCGTTTTTTAAATCAGCTTTGCAAAACCATAAAAAACATTTAAAAGAGACGATTTGCTTTAGTATAATGATAATTATAAAATTAAATAAGATCTGAGACTGAAAATTTTTCGCGAAAAACATATTGTCAAATATGGCGTGGAAGGAGCGTTGCCTCCCGAGCGCGGCGGTGGTCCTTTGTGAACGCCTTATCATTGTGAATAGTGATGTTGGAATCTTGAAACTATTCCTTCCATTTGCAGCACGCGGTACAAGCCGTCGGATAATGGAAGATTCTTAGACTCAGCAGCAAAGATTACACGGCCCTAGCCATAATAATAAACACGATGTTCGCATTGTTTGGCTGCGAGCTTTGCAAATGGATATTGCCGTCGTCGGAGAGTTGGAGTTTGCAACGGGAGATAAACATCCACTGCCATCCCTTTGGGATGAAGATAATGATAAGGCTATATGTCTGGTAGCTGTTAATCGATACGCAACCATTAGCGAAATGTTAATTAGCCGAAAAATAAATAAGGTATGCTAACGGAGAAGGAGGCTTCGAGACGAGACGCTTGAATCGCATCCTATTTTCATCAAGAGCTTAATTATCTTCTTCTACTTACCCGGGTCTTCAAAAGACACCTGAGAGAGTGCCAATTTCGATCGTCAAGGAGATTATATTGAATTTGATACGGCGCTATTATTAAATAACACATAATTCCCGTAAATGAAAACCTGTGCCGATAATGTATCAAATATCTTTACATCATACACTCTATTGTGCCGCAAACCTGATGTTTATTCTCTAATAGCGTTAGGTTTATAAATATTGTATCGCTTTATCAAAACGTGATGTGATGTAGGAAATTTCTGGGAATTTTGTAATTGCTTTATATATTCAATAATACTAAGAAAGATAACATTTATATATATAATATTTATTTTTTCTAAAATTACTTTATTTTTCTAATGTATAGTACACAAGACGAGAAAAAAATCATTGTTCAGTAAAAAGTACTTTAAAGATTCCACGTAATACTAAAAATATTAAGAACACTAAATATATTAAAAGGTTAATCGTCTGATATAATTTTTTTTTTCTTTGCATAGAGAATACAACATTGATTGCATTCTTTATGCAAAAAAAAAAGAAAAAAATCTCGATCATTGGATCGAGATGCTTCAGTTACATTTGTCAGTCAATGACGATTTATTGGGTTGATTTATTAAGCATTAAAAACTGCTAGTTTTTTAATGTTTCTTAAATATAAATTCGAGTCAATCATTTATTTAATTTTTATAAAAATATGTTTTTCTGCATCGAAGCAAAAATTAAATCTTATATAACCAATCGCTCGTATATTTTATAAATGTATCGGTTAAAAATAGTTATTAGGTTGTAATTTATTTATTTTGTGCTACAATAAAAAACGCATTTATAAATGCCATATAAATTATGTCCATTAAAATACAATTTAATTATACAATCTAAGCTTTGCTTTTGAAAAAAAACCTTTATCATAAACAACCACCAGTTACTTATCAATTTGAATCCATAAGAGTTCATCAAAACTAGGACTAAAAAGAGTATACGCAAACATCGACAGAAAGCAGCCGCTTCCCTCTTTACGCCAACCTTGGTCTAGCTATCAGAGATCAATCAAATTTTCAGAGACATCTTGGTTCTTTAGAAACAAATAAGGCAATAAAAACGTTGAATAACAATAATTATACAAACTGTATGTTAACTGACTTAAATTTTTGCACAATAATATCATTTAAAACGTGATAACTCCCATAAAAATAACCGTGACACTAGGATCAGGATCTTCAAATATAAATTTTAAAATAATGGAATAGCGTAGTCCGTAACGTCTCAAGCTAGTAACTTATTTAACACATATTTAACCCTAAAAACTCATTTACATTATTTACAATATTTCAAAATCCTAATTAAATTGTTGTTAATTCTGTATAATTATATCATTAAAACAAGTAATTTAGATCCTATTATATTTTTATTTTTCCGTTGTAACCTGACAGGCGTAAGCCCAATGCGCTACAGTAGGGTAAATTTGTACCAACTGGGTAAGTCAATCTGACATAATAAATATCAACAAGTAAATAATAACACTTAGACTGAAAGTCCGGGAATCGGTGAAATTTAGTATAGATTGCCAGTTTTTTTTATTAAACTTTTATAAATAAAAATTCGAGACTAATGCGGTGGCTCGAATTCGCAGTATCAGGGTAACTAGTCTGAGACACGATGGACTGCGCTGTTCTGGCCTTGAATTTATATACAATATTTCTTTAAAGGCCCATAATAAAAACTTTGTGGTACACCAAATGATAATTGTTGGTTTATCATAGTATATTGAGGTGTAATTAAATTGCTTAATATTTAGGTAAATAAATTTGTGATAAGATTCTGTATTTTGTTATATCATAAGTCATATAGAAGACTAGTGAGAATTAGTGGGAAACGGAAAGGACAGCGAAGGAGATCAGAGAGAAATAGCCCTCCGATTTATTTGTCGCCAATTTCCGATACAAAGTGGAAA
Organism: Plectrocnemia conspersa; assembly: GCF_051122295.1. Lineage (NCBI taxonomy): Eukaryota > Metazoa > Arthropoda > Insecta > Trichoptera > Polycentropodidae > Plectrocnemia > Plectrocnemia conspersa. Next base: position 15,925,262 of record NW_028277177.1, read on the forward strand.
AGCACGTGACGATGATGGCCATAGACTGATAAACGGGAGAGGCTTTCCTTTGATAAGGCTAGGGTCAAAGGGAAAGTTGCGTGATAAGACTATGTTACCGTGTTTTCAATTTATTTCGCCGTTGCTAAATACGTGAGATTGTTGTTTTACAGGAAATTCTTGGACCTTCTGCCCGCACGAAAGACACAACGTACGGAGAAGACCTTCACTAAATATAGATTATCTATTAAGATAAAGCCCACGGGTTTTGACCGATACGGCCGAATTGCGGAATACCTTATTTTATATATTTTCAAATGTAATGCTATATACAATAGAATTTTATTATGCTATTACATAAACCGGAAAATATAGAAATAATATTATATTTCGATTAGAGTATATTTATTCTCTAGTAATATAAAAACTTCTCTTAGATTTATTAATTAACAATATGATTTTACTGTGTTTTTGTCTCTCAATACAATAATATTTAAACTTAATATATCTTAAGTATACGACATTTAAAGAGAAAGTAATTTTTTAATCGAATAAATAATCAAAAATAGATATAATTATGTACACATTAACTTTTGGATTTTAAGATTAAATATATAACTATTTTATTAATTATTTAAATATATTAAATAAAAAACTTTAACAAGTGTAAAATCACAAATCATCTAAAAATTGTACATTTATTTAATTTTATTTATTAGCTGTTTTATTTTTAATGCGACAATACCTTGTTGCGGCACTGTTAGACCACCTAATTCCGCTACGTAGTTATAAATCTATATGGCAAAACCGGAACTGTAATAAAAAACAAAGATATACTTCCCCTGGTCAGAGGATATCCGGGCGGCTTGCCAAAATTCAGGAGGGCTATATTCCTTGTTCGTCTTGTTTATATTATATATAACACACCTCTGTGTCGCAAATACAAAACTCGGCACGTGTACATAATTTGTAGTATGGTATTACACTTTCCTATAATCAGTTTCAGCTAGTTTACAAGCAAATTTCACGTGCCCCCATAATTATCGCGGATGTGATATACGCCCCGAGGGCTAGCTTCGTTTAAGGGTACTACCTATATCAAGTGACGTCAACGACCTACGCGAGGAAAGCTTGTTACGCCTTAAGGCTTCATAGTCCGAAAATGGAACTGTACACTAGAGGTTTCTTAGGATGAAAAGGCATGATTCAATTTGACTAGGAACGTAGCCTGCAGGGTGATGTGCAAGAAGATTGATATTAAAATTATTATGTATGTACATACGTACATCTAACAGGAATTAGTTTACTTGTTCAAATCTGCTCTTATTCCCAAAAACGCTTATTGCTATCAAAAGACATTCATAATCGACGCTTTCGAACACATTTCTAATACATATTATAAACCATATTGATTCGGTTATTTGGTAAAAGGCGAAGGTTTGTTTCAATATATAACTAAAGTTTTAAGAATTGTATCAAGTTGTATACAAATTGGTTGCCTGGGGCCGTTTTATGTTTCCTTCGCAAAAATGCACAAAAATAATAAAATGAGTCTACAATGTAAATCGCTTAAGCGGAAAAATTTTATCAGAGAAGCGCAAGAAATATCAACAATGTTTAAATTCTAATATATTGTATGTAATCCATGTGTGTCAAGAAAAAATAAAGAACAAGTTTCTTAAAATATCAGAGAAAAATTATTTACCTACACAATGCATGTTTAAAAATTTATGATGACATTACACAAATAACTATCAAATTATTGGGCTATATTTATATACAAAATATTAATAATCAAAATTGTTAATATACAATGAGCGTTACTCGCTAATGACCAGTGCTTGCTAATGCGTAGGGCGAACTGAATTAAGCCGGCCCTGAACACATGCGCCCATCTACTATGACTCTAAACAGTGGTATGGGTAAAATTATACACTAGACACTAGAGTCTCCTAAATGATTTTATTACATTTTCATTCGATTAAAAATTTAGGCAAAAATTGTTTAATTCATTATTTTAAGATAAATTTATTAGGTTTAACAATAGTTTTAAATTTGTTCACAAATAATAATTCTGAGGCACAAGAAAGCGAGCGCAAGTGAGACAGGTTTAACATTAACTTTATACTGAATAATGTGTTTAACATATTTATGTACAAATATATTTTAAATTAGATAATGCCTAACTTAAGCATGAATAAAAAATATTTTAATATGCTAGCAGTTTTGTAAAAAAAATATACTCTTTTGTCAAAAATTAAATTTCGGTACTATTACATACTATCCACAAAATTTCAATTTTGAAATAACATACACACGCATTAACCAGAACGCATTACTCAACAGTTGGCTAAACGAGGAACGAGGCACACTAATAAGTAGGGCTGGCTAAGCTAATTTTATTTTCGCCAGGGGCCTTACTAGCTCCACTTCTTAACTATCAGCCACGAACAACCGTCCGTTGCGGCCCTGTACAGTGGAAGGAGTTTAATAATTATTAATTATTAAGTATTTTGATTATATTATTTAAAAACAATAATCACACCGCAATTTTATTGACTTGTTTAATTAAAATAGCTGAAGCTTTTACATTTGTATCTTAAAAAATATAAATTTTTATTTTTGTAGATAATACTAAATATTATTTTGCAGCTCCCACTGTAATCACTAAAATTAAATAATAGTGTCAATGAAAATTATTAAATTAGTTATTGTTTTATTAGACATAATAATTAAAAATCTGTTGATTAAAACAGCATTACGTAACTTCAGTTGAATAATATATGGCACTTAACAAACAATATCAGTAAAGTTAACAATTTGAAACTATTTATTCACAGATCGCAGAAAAAATACCTTGTATATGTCGACTAGATAACAATTTTTTTATAAAAAATATAATTTAATTTAAAGATACAGTAGTCGACTAAAAGTACTAGGTATTATTTGTATTGCTTCAAAATCTAAACTTAAATTTCAACTTATTTTCATGGTAAAAATGAAATTCACAATTTTATTAAAAATAGTAAAGAACGGAGATATTTCTGTTTATTTATGTAGCAATGTTTGTGTCTCTAAATAAAATCATTTTATCCAATTTAAAAGAGTCCGTATGGAAATAATAATAAAAACAATAATTTGCAATATAAGCAGATCGCCTGTACACAAATACACATTTGCCGTAAATAACGTGCAGAATCGGCACGTTCACCGTTTTTCGCGTAGACGTAATAAATAAAAAGACATTACAGTGGCCGTTCGTTTTTTTTTGTTTACAGCAGATACGTAGATATATATTTTATGGCGGATTACGGGTTAATGCCTTGATCGGTCGGCCAGGAACAAATCCCCGTAATCCATTGACGCAAAGTTCTGTGTAAATATTAATGCGAATCTACGAGTGTGTGACGAGATATTTATGCATTGGCCGGATTAAAGAGGTCGCACACACCTACCCCCGGTAAGCTATGCGGGCTATAAATAACGGCGCAAAGCCGAAAATGTACCGAAATTTATCGTATCGATCGTAATTTATGACAATTATGGCAATTAGCGACGCGATTGAATATTTTTACGACACCGTAAAGGCGTTTATGCGTCTCTTTTTTGTGCGAATTTAGCAATGCGAGAGAACGATTGATAATTGTTATGGAAGCGAAGCGCAATTATAACTTTACGAGCGAATAAACAATTTTATATTTTTATTGCTACTGTAAGTATACAGACGTTGGAGAGGTTTACGTTAAGAAAATTCGTTTAAAAGTATTTATTTTTGTATTTAAATTTAAACGCTCGTAACTTTCAAGATTAGAGTCGTACTAATTTAGAGTGATGGGATAATTTGGGTGGAGTAATAAATCTTGGAATACATCTAACTGTTATTTGTAAGTAAATAAGAGACAAGCAAAAATATTTGTGTCACTGTTTAAAAATTTAAGTTGTAGGCTTAAATGCTTTTATAGTTTGGCTTAAAAATAATAAACTAATTAATCATATATTTTAAAATTATCAGAAATTAAATATGAAATATCATCCTTCTTTAAAATATTTTTTTATAAGGTCTTATTTTTTACTTAAAGCATTTTATAATTAAATATAACGCATCTGTCCCGTTTAATACGCTCACTTGAAAAGTAGAAGCTAAATAATGAACAGGTGTATTATTAAGTGAAACAGGATGAATTAGAAATAAAGATTTTCAAGGGGGAGTTGAGATTTTTTCTCTGAAAAATAGGCAGTAGGCTAAATAAGTAAATTAATTGTTCTTTCTTTTCTATACTTAAGCTGTTAAAGGTTGTTTAGTATTTCTCATTATTTATTTTATATTCCTATTTTATTATTTATATACTATTATTTGTAGCTAATCGCAAAATTGTACACATGAAAATGTTTTTGAATTAGTAAAATTTATTGTATTTATTAATATGTTTGTAAAATTTATTAAAGGTAAAAAATAAACAAAGTTCATTAAATTATTATTTTTTTATTGAGATTATTAAAGTATAATTTGAGCAAAATAATACTACGGATTGCAATTTGGAATTATTAAAAACGATTGTAATAAGTAATCCATTATTTGACATATAAACGAAAAAAAACATATAAAATAGACTTTCTAGCTTACAACAGCTTAAAATACATTTCTTACTATATTTTTATATGGTAAGCATTATTTAAATCAACATAGTTGAAAACATACTAAATAGCAGCATATAAAAATTGTAAAAAACATACTAAATCAGCGTTTAATTTTAAATATATATGTTCTTAACTATATTTAAATAAAGTTTTGCACTAACAATTACTTTTAGGATTTTAATATTTTTAACAAGCAAAGTAATACATTTTACTTATGGATCTAACTTCTGGTTTTCAATTATAAGTTTAACTGTATTATTAACGTCATACATAGTTCAGTTGCTTTGAATAGCTGAAAAACTTTACGGTCAATAATAAATATTTAAAAAATTTCTGATAGATCCTTAATTTAATTCTTGGTTAATTTTTTTTAAGAAATATGGCATTTGATTTGGGTGATTTTACTACATCGCGGTTTATAATATAATACCAGCCAGTTGTAATTTTTCTAGGCTTAAATATTTATTTTGCACCCAACGTAAGTATAACTTTCAACATAACCTTATACATTATATTATGCTACTAATATTTTTTTAAATCCCAAGTCCTATAATTATATGGTTTACCATTCATCACAGTGGGTCCTGTCAGCGTATTAGGCACTAGACTTGGAGCCCATGTCAAAGTCAGAATTTTTGTGACTTTGCCATTCGCTTGTCCCAAGCGCTCACATCGGCGACATTGACAAACTGCTTTTATCAAAAATAGTTTTGAAGGCTATTTATTTTACTTTAGCTCATGACACCACCTCGCTGGTCTCTTGAATCTTTTATTAATACATTAAAAATATATTATATATACAGGGTGGAAGAAACAGACGATAATTTAAATGCCAGTATCGTGTGAAACGTCCATGGACCAGATGAAATTAAAACACGCTTTATTTTTCAATAAATAGATCGTTTTATGTTGCCATAAGTTTGGTCAATCGACGGCTGAAATCTTTCTTTAAAATTTTAGTGTTGTTTATTAAAGTTGCATTTGGTAATTATTATGATCATATTTAAAATCTCTGAACTTAGTTCAAATTTAATTATTGATTATAAAAAGTGTATATTATATGTAATAATTAATTGTATCATACTTCGTTAGAAAAAAAACAATAAAACATTTTTCTGAATTTTTTAACAATAAAGTTTTTAAAAACGTTGATTATTTGCAAAATAAAATATACGATATCAATAAAGTAAGCATTTATCTAAAAAGCTATAGATATATCAAATAAAATAAATCGACTTTTTTTTAACTAAACTAAGTCAAATAGTATAAATTTGCTTAAGTATATTTATAACATGCTTAGATGATTCGCAAAAAATAATAATTTAGAAAAAGATTTTCATTACATAAATAAAATTGCTAAAAATATGTAAAAAAGTTTTAATAATTAGAGTATTTTTCGGTTAATAATTATTTTAAGCCTCCATTGTCGAACAAATAGTTGTCTTCGTGCAATAACGTGACCGCGCAGCGAATAATTGTTGCAGTAATTGCACAACGAATAATCGCAATGTGGTTTAAACGCAATTTTACCATATAACCATGCAGCTGCATTGCGACCAAAGTTCTCCGAATATTTGCGCAAAGTTATACTATTTCATATTATATAGTATTACGCAAATATATATGTATGTAACTAACATCATTTCTGACATGCTACATACAAATTGAATTTCATCTCACGAGCTCTAGATGCATATCTTTGCCGTTTTTACTAGGAGAATTACCGACCCGGGTATTGTAATGTTCTTACTATTTGTTTAAGAATGTTGCACACTTATATATACGATATTTTACGATAACGCCTATCGACGCCATTAATGTAATTGAAACTTAACTGCTCGTGAACAGAAGAGACGTATCGATACTTCGGAAACTACGACTGTCGAGAATCGCGAGATTTTCTTTCAAGTTGTAAATTATAGGCGGACTTCCTTTGAATGACATTTCTTGTGTTTTATTATTAAGCGCTTGCGAGTGCTTCAAAATAATATTTTAATAATAAATAATCCAGATTTGTTTGAAATATTAGGTGTCAAGAAAACAGGAATCGTTTTACATAGACAGAACGGAACCATTTGATATTCTTGGCAATATTAAAATCTTTAATATGCACTTGTATCGCAAAAGAAAAACGCTTCTAGTTAAAATATGTTGTGTTTATTTTTTGACAATATTATGAAAAAAAATTATAAAGGTATCAAATTCTATCATTTTTAAAGCATATTCATCTTGAGCATCCGTGAAAAAAATACGCATTTTTGAAGTCCCAAAGAATTATTTTTAAATTAAAAATAAATTTAATGGTATAATTGTACAGGCGTGAAAATGGAAAATCTACAAAAATCATAAAATTGTAAACGCTTGCTATTAATTTATTAACTGTCTGTGAAAAATCTTAAAAAATGAATAACAGCCAAAAAATTAATTTATAAAATATTCAGTGGATTGCGATTAACCCTTAATGCTTATAATAGTTTTAGCACTGTTTTCGACACTATTTACATATTATAAATATTTTTTTGACAAGGGTATATTATGAGGAATTCATTTAAACAAACTCATGTATTATTGTACATTAGTTAAATTTAAAAATATTCAGGACACATGCTAGTCAATTTTGTTACAAAGGTGTAAACAAAATTAACAATTATTACATAAGTAAGTAGTGAGGGACTAAAATTAGTTATGCTTTATAAACGATTAATACAGATTACAAGAAATGTCACTTTTTACGAACTAGCTTAATTTTATTTAAATTATTCATCACGATATTTATCCGTTGGATTATAAAAATCAAAGAAAAACTAATCTGTGGTGATCGATCGGAATTATAATTATATATTTATCAAAAATTCCGATTTCACCAAAACGATATAAATTAAAAAACATTACTTTGACATTTCAATTGGTACAGACTAGTTTATTAATAACATAGTACTGCATTGTATATGGAAGTCTAACATGATATCGGCATATGGCGATACAGATCCAATCTTAATACTGCACAATATGCACACATTGTGCGATCCCCAGGGTGTACTTTGCCTGCACATACACATTCGTTAATTTGCGAAACATCCCCCGTCAATATATCTCTTTCGCCCCTCCAGCCCTTTGCACGCCATTGTTATTGTTACACCGGGTCGCTCGGCGTGAAGATGCCACCTAAGGGGTAGTTTGGGGCACAAAATGCAGTGTGTGTGTATGAAGGAGGGTGCATTGCGCATTTCCTCGGCCCGAGTTAACACCGCAAAACAATTTCCCACCCAGAGCCGTGAATATCGTATATTTTACGTAGACTCTCTCTCGTTCGGCTACGTGAGATACGGTTGCATTGTGCATTATATACGTGTTGTGGAGACGAATATTTTATCTTGTTTATCCCTGCGACGACGATGAGGGCCGTACTTTAAACGGTGTATGAGATTCCGACCAAAGGCAATATTTGCAGAGGAGAAGATTTGATTTTGAGCCACAGTGCACAATGTATGCGCTATGTACGGATCTACTTCTTCTCGGAAATGATGTTGCAATGTGATTAATGTTTGCCTTTAAGATTAAATTCTAAAATGAGATGGTATGTATATATTGGAATGATGTAACACCTATCGTGTTTACTATAATCAACGAATTATATTAGTCTAACAGAAATTAAATATTTTTTTTTACTATAATTCATATTGCTTTCATATATGTATCATATTGTGATTACTATATAATGTAATACAAATTAAGTTCACCATAATAAAAATAAATAAATAGGATTACATTAAGCAAACAGAAACACGAATAAAATATGATATATACACAATTAAATTTGTTTATAAACTCCATTTAATAGTGTTACTATAATTTATTTATTACTGGATCTATACGACTTTGAAACATTTTTGTAATTTTTTATACAAGCTAAATAGTTTAATTTAGATTAAAATTAGTGGTTTAGGTTTGTTGAAATATATGTTACCCTATTATTTTATTAGACTAAGATAATAAATAACTTGTGTTAAAAACGTTATATATTTTCAATTTAAATGAAGCAAGCAAACATTATTTGTAATTTAGGTATGAGTTTTTGAGGAAACGATTTTTGCTGTAGATCTGATCATATCTACATTAAACTTGAGTTTAAAAAATACCTTGTAAATATCTTGTTTAAAATTTGTTACTCAGTTTGGTCCACCATCTTATTTTTAAATATATTGTAGCTATAAAAAAAATTAGAGAAAAAATAAAATAAAATTTTCAATTAGTTTTTGTGAAAATTTTTTAAGTACTATTAAAATACTTTTTTACACTCGTATATAAAGAGAAATCTATTTAATACTTGCGACCTTTGACAGGGATTTTTTTTTAATTTAAGTTAAATTTAGTTTTGCTTTTTGACTTAGCAACTCATTTAAAGATAAAGCTATTATCTATGAAGGAAATAAAACTTTTAATTTAATACTAGTATATAATCACTTTTTAGTAGTAGTGGGTAAGAGGTATGAATAAATGTTAAAAACTAGCAGTAACACTACCAATAGAATACACACTTATTTTATACACAGAATTAAAACTATGGGGTCCACTTAAGTTGCTTTAGCAATTAGATTTTCTGATATAAATTTAAGATTTGTAAGTTATATTTATTTTTCAGCTGCAATAAAACACAATTACTTTTGTCGCCTACATAACCAATGCACAGTTACCTATTGTTCGTTTAGCTATCGCCCAGTGATTACTTATTGATCGTACTCATTTACTATAGAATTTTTAATAATTCAGTTTATTTTTATTACGCAGTATTTACACTAGCGACGTGTAAAAGGTGTATCGCTATTTACTCGGTCATTGTACACGATAATTTTATCGCCTTATAAATTTAACGTTTCCAGTCGGTTTGCTTTAAATGTATATTGTATGCAGGTTGCGCGGTAAGAGTCGGGTAGTATGCACGTTTTTCCAATACATGGGGGCCTGGAGTGAGCCCAAAATGTCAATTCTCCGCTGCAAGTATACTACGGGGGCTTCTTTCAGCCGAAGAGCCTCCATTGCGGCTCGCATAAAACCTGATAGAATTTCAGATTTACGACGGAAAAAATCATATGAAAAATGTACCACGAGCAGGGGAAATTTGCCGAGCAAAAATTGATATTCGGCGAATACCCAGAAAAGAGTTTGTCAAGCCTTCGCATTTTATAAACACGACATACGCAGAGAGTTTTTTTTTCATGATGAAAAAAAAACTATCGAACGCTCCGAGTGCGTATTAGGTTTTCGAATAGAAAATTTTACTTTGTAGATCAGTAAATGTATAACAAATAAAAAATAAAAGTACATAATAAATATTATAAAATAAAATCTTTTTCTCACCACAACGATGAATGCCTTCTGACCGTGACTAAGCCGCATTTTGACACATTCCTGGTCCAGTCTTCAGACCGACCACGTGACTGTCGAAGCACTGCTTCGCACTTTCGTGGAAATGAGATACGGCTTTTGTGGCATATCACAAAATCCTATTTATGATCAAAACTCGTATACCAATGTTTGTGAATCTCTAATTATAATATATTATATTGAATTGATTTTTATATTAAAATATATTTATTACACATCATTTATTTATTTTATATTATTTTTTTATTTCTGTTCTTCACGCATTCATTCGAAGGCGTTGACGCAATATACGTTAAGTAGTTCATTAAAAATACATGAAGCACATCTGTATAATGTCGCCGAATAATAAGATATTCACAATTATGAATAATTGATGTATGAGGGTTTATGGTAGGCAAAGGAACGTCAATTAGAAGATGGATGATGGGGAGGGCCGAGAACACTTCAAATTCATACATAATCGCTGGAATCGGGAGTGCTGCGTCGAGTGGGTCGTTAAATATTGAAGATGGAAAATTTTAGCGTCAGAGAAACGAAAAAAGCACGAGTGCTTGGGTATAATTAAATGGAAATTTGTTGAGTGACGGTTCGAAGAATTGATGTTTTATAAACGTAAACAAAACAAACCTTTCGAATTAAATGCGTTCTTAATCAGATGCAGATTGAACCATATTAATTACTAATAGTCGTTTGGACATGTTGATAGATTGCGACAACCAATAGCAGGTTCCCGTGGGCACAGAATAGCAATATTTGGTTCTGCTGCTTCTTCTAGCAGATGAAGAGATGAATAGTTGTATCTGCGCCACTGACATTTTATGTTATTTAAATATTTAATGTTATCTAGAATTTGAACTGTTTGTAATCCAAATAGGTAAGGTAAGTTAGTGCAAGTATTTTTTTAGAAAATATTAAGTTTAAAATAAATTAGCGAAATTTAATATTAGAAAATTATTAAAATAAATTATTAATAGACGCTAATATAAAAAAGTAGTCAAATAAATCAAAGCAATTAAATATTGAGAAACACTGATTTTTTTATAATTTAATATAAATGCAATATAAATAATAATAAATAAATAACAACAAAAATATTTAAGAAAATTTACGTAAAATTTACTCACTCTTAGGTGTACACTAATAAATTAACAAATGTACTTAAATTAGCTCACTACTCAAAGGGTTACGTTCTGGTTGTTTTGCTGAGCGTTGTTATGTATAATAAGAAGTAGTTGCATTTGAATTTTCATGGTTTTTTTTTCGGTTGCTGACTTCGGGGTATAATTTTTTACACGTGGATTAATTTTGCATCTCCTCTAAAACGGAATAACTTTCAAAGTAGTTATGATTGCCCACCATAAAAAATAATAAATGGCGTTAAACTTAATTATTCAATTAAAATAACAATTTTTAAAAATTACTGACCTTAGCGTTATGATCAGTAATTTAATAATTAATTGTTTGATATGTCATAAGGTTTAAAGCTCGCCAAACTTTGAGTCATTCTGGTGTACAACAACATACCGAGATAGAATCTACCGAAAATATGATTCATCAAGATTACCTAACTTGATGTAAAATTCTTAATTAAATTATTATTTAAATATGTTTGAAAATACTTCTTAATTTATAAAAAAAAAAATACCAGTTAAATATCAAAAGATAAGTAACCATTCAAGTATTATTTAAGACAAATAATAATTTTAATAAATAAAATGAAATCTTATAATATTTATAGCATTAATTTTGTTTATATTTTAAGAAAAATAATGTAAAGAAACCGTGCAGATGGCGCTAGTGTAAAATTTTACCCCCACCACAGCCCAGGGTCTCAGCGGGTAGGTGCAAGTGACTGGGCAAGACCATTCAGTTCGCCCTGTGCATTACCAAGCCTTGGTTATTAGTTGGCCCGCCTGACGAATAGTGCGCTTTGTGTGTTGAATATTTTACTTCTCACATCCGTGTATACTATATAAATAAATTACAGTGTGCAAAGTGAATTTTCGGATAACTTGACTTCATATAAAGGTACATTTTTAATTTTTTTTTGTTATGTTATATACCAAATTAAACGCATGTAGTAATAAAAACCTAATAAATATAGTATTTAAAGTGTGAAGATAGATTTTTATTATGCTATTCAAAAATTAACTTATATTTAAAATTACCGGCATTCTACAAAATATTTTTTTACATTATTTTGATAAATTTAGCCAAATTATATTATTTTATTAAAAATATTATTCATTAAATATAGCAGAGGCGACCGCGATGATGCTGTTAAACGGCTTTTAAGTCAGCTCACCCGTTATCTTATCTCGGTTTTTCCCATGCACTTAAAGCGATGACATCATTGACTTTCTCTTTTTATACAGAATAGAGTAAACCAAAATATAGGGATATAGTGATATTATTATATTTATTTAACATTACAGATTTATAAATATACAGAAATATAAATACATACTACATAAAAAAAAAATCATTTAATGAGAATATATTTATACAAGCGCAAAATTCGGGCAATAATCTTGTTTATATTTTAAACAAAATAATGTAATGAAACCGTGCAGATAACGCTAGTGTAAAATTTTATCCCCACCACAGCCCAGGGCCTCAGCGGGTAGGCGCAAGTGACCGGGCAGGACTGATTCAGTTCGCCCTGTGCATTAACAAGCCTTGGTTATTAGTTGGCCCGCCTGACAAATAGTGCGCTTTGTGTCTTGAATATTTTACTTCTCACATCCGTGTATAGTATATATTTAAATTTAAGTGTGCAAAGTGAATATTCTGATAACTTGACTTCATATAAAGGTACATTTTTTTTGTTATACACTAAATTAAAATCATGTAGTATTAAAAAGTGTTTCGTATTCTTTAGACGGATTTTTATAATACTATTCGAAAATTAACTTATATTCAAAATTACCGGCATCCTAAAAATGCATTTTCTTTTATTAATTCCATAAATTTAGGCACATTATATTATTTTATTAAAAATAATATTAAAATAAGAGTTTCTGTTAAACGGTTTTCAAATCAGCTCACCCGTTATCTTATTTGGGATTTTTCCATTCACTTAAAGCGATAACGTCAATGACTCATAAACTTTCTCTTTTTGTACAGAATAGAGTGAACAGGAATACTGACATATATAATATTTTTATATTTATTTAACATTACAGATTTATAAATATAAAGAAATATAAATATCATACAACTACATAAAAAACATTAAATTAATGAGAATATATTTTTACAAGCGCAAAATTCAGGCAATAATTTAGTTTATATTTAAAAGAATAATGTTATGAAATCGTGCAGAGGGCGTTAGTGTAGAACTTTACCCCCACCACAGCCCAGGGCCTCAGCGGGTAAGTGCAAGTGACCGGGCAGGACCAATTCAGTTCGCCCTGTGCATTACCGAGCCTTGGTTATTAATTGTCTCGTCTGACAAGTAGTGCTCTTTGTGAATATTTTACTTTTTACATCCGTGTGTAGTATATAATTAAATTACAGTGTGCAAAGTGAATTTTCGGATAACTTGACTTTATATGAAGGTACATTTTTTTTAAAGTTATATACTACATTAAACGTATGTAGTATTAAAAACCTAATAAATATATTATATAAAGTGTTTCATATTCTTTAGATAGATTTCTATTATGCTATTCGAGAATTAACTTATATTTAAAATTACCGGCATCGTACAAATGGATTTTTTTATATTAATTTGATAAATTTAGCGACAATATATTATTTTATTAAATATAATAATAAAAAAGCAGTTGTTGGTAAACGGTTTTCAAATTAAATCACCCGTTATCTTCAGGAGTAGGACTTCTGAAAAAAATTAAAATCAGCTTAGCAAGTCCTTAGTTCTTAAACGCGTTTTGCCTGTAATATTAAAAATTAAATTTTTAATTTAATCACCCGTATAACTTTTTTATTTAACTGTTTTTAATTTTCTACAAATATTCCTTTATGTAAACATACATATTTTAACTACCCTTTTTTATTTTATTTTTTGTGCCAAAATTTGATACTAACTAATTTAAAATTTATTTATATGATGCACAAATATGTTATACGCATAAAACAGAATTCAGTATAAAATAACCTTTAACTTGTTTTTATTTTTGCTTTTTAGAATAATATTAGAATATGCTAAGTTATAATATAAGTGACCATTGCCGTTAAATGGTTATCGTATAGGTTCAACCCGTCACCTATTCTCAGATTTCCCCACGCACTTAGACCGATGTCTCACTAACCTTAAATTTCGTACAAAACAGTACAGTGTTGGTCAATACAGTGATTATATTTTATTTATTTATTATTCATAAAAAAGCGAAATACATACGTAAATAAAAAACATTTTTTTACCGACGACAATTTCAGTCAAACTTAGGAATAATATATAGTTTATTGAATAATATTTAATATAAGAAACTTGAAAATAAATTATTTTAAATTTACTTTTTTATATTCTGATTTTTGATTATAATATTAAAATTTATAATTATTTTTTGTTAAAAACCGCATTATTAACAAAAAAAAGACTTCTTTATTTTATGTTACTAATTAAATTGAAATTGTTACTTGATGTAATTTAATTCATACTCATTTAAAACTAATAAAAATTTACTTTTACAAATAATAATATAAATTTAATGATTGCTTGTATGTGTTCCGAACGAATATTTTTATTCGTTGCAATATATGTGTTTTTATATTTTATGATTATGTAGTTATTATTATTTAAAATACATATTTTTCAAGGTTTTTTGTTATTTTTCCAGATGCCTTTAAAAATTACGATTGCAAACCTTAGAGATCAAGAGACGCAAATGGCTATTCGGTTGAACTTTGGATTTAAGCCGAAAGTAGTTGCCGGTCAGATTTTGACGCAAAGAGAAGATCATATTAAATTTAAGAGGATTCAAGCTAGATCAAAAAGGAAGTGGCACTTGGATGTAGAAACGCAAATCACCAACCCTAATCTGAATAACGATTTGCCGGATAATCAAGAGCATCTGTTGGTTGAAATTGCACCGACAAAAAAAGCAAAGATTGGACAACTACAAACTGATTTACACGCTAAGGTTTCTATCCTTATACTATTTTTATTTTACCTGTGTCTACTTACCTACAAATGAAATTTGTATGTAAGTAGACACAGGTTTTAAAAAAACTTTTAATTTCAAAGTAAAATAAGTATTTTATTATAATAATTTAATTATAAAAAGATTACTGTTCAATGGCATGGTTGTCATACTAAAAAAACGATTTAATAATGTGTTTTTGTTTTTCTAGGTTAAAAGCCATCAACAAGAGAACATCATAAACGATACTACAAAATCAGTGCAAGAATTTATTATACATCACGATAATTTTCTGCAAAAAGAATACTTATCCCAAGGAGATGATATTTGCAGAGTGGAAAACCAGACAATTAATAATCATCGTACAGATTTTTGTGCCAATGTTAGTGTATTTTATAATTTTCCCTTTACATTTTAAAATTCCACAATGCTTACTTTATTTTTATTTTTTTAATGTTTCTTTCTCAGATGGATACACAGTACACAACAAATGATTCAATTTCAAAGAACGCGCAAAACTTGTCCCCTCGCAAAGAATTCCATTCTTCAGAATCTGCTATTGATGAAGGGTGTTCAACAAAGAACGAGGAAATTGAGAAAAAATCAAATGAAACCTGTTCCCTTGCTGCAGCGTCATTGACTATACAACCAATATGTGAGCATCTTATCAATACAGAATCTACCGAAAGTCTAGTTGCTCCTCAAGTTCAACCAAACAGTAATGGGACTAAAAGCAAAAAAAGGACGACATTTAATGACTTTAAAAAAGATGTTACCGATATAGAAATACAAGAAGAAATGAAAAATTTTAACCCGAATATGGTTAGGAAGTATTCCAATGTAAACCAGTCAATGGCAAATGAAGCAAGAGAAAAGAATAACTTGGCGTCGAGGATAAGCAGAGCCAGAGTTCGTATAGCGAAACGCAAAATGGAGGAATATTTCAAGAATTTGTGCTTGGATCAAGATACTTACATACATTAAATGTAATCTTAACAAAAGTGAAGAAGGAGATGTGAAAATAATAAAAAAAAAATATTTCATAGTGTAACAATATTTGCATTTTTTCAGTTATATATTGTATTATTTAGGTAATGTATATTTTAAAATTTAGTGAATATCTTAGCTTAGTTTTCATTTTTAAATTTAATAATATTTTTGGTACACTCTGTATATTTTTTTACAATATTGGTATTTATTTACTATAAAATGCTGGGACAATTTTTAAGATTATTTGTTTTAAAAGTAGAAGTTTGAGTACAAATGACGATTTAAATTGCATTTCTGTAATATAATATAAAAATGTGTCACAACTTAATTTGGATAGATGTATTTTTTTAATTGAATTTCATATATAAAGTAATAAACAAATTGATCCTCAGATTAAATTTTATTTTGCCATAAAATTATCACTACTATATTATAATATTGTTCATGTATGTATCTCTATGTATATTTTTAATAGTATTAGGTGAAATAAATAAAATAACTTGTGCCTTGAGTAATTACAATAAAATTTATTTTATATAAAAGCTGTTTTGTAATTCTTATTTTTGGAGTTTAAGTCAATTAAATTATAAGCACTTCACGAGTCGCTTAACCATGAAGCTGAAAATATCAATCAAATAAAAATAATACCTATGCCTGGAAAATTTCTGAATAATAATATTTTAATCATATTCATTTTCTCTACACAACATGTAAATAATATTCAACAACAAATACAAAGAAGGTGACTGAGTTTGATTGTAATATATAATTATTGAGATATTGTTCTAATAAGCCAACATATTTTGAATGATATTTATTGGTGTATAAAATATAATATTTCATTTACCAATAAAAATAATACAGTAAAAGTGACTGTGAAATTGTTGCTATCGCGTGTCATTTCCGCTTATCATCTTATCTTAAATTTCACACTGCACTTTTAACTTTCACTTTTTTACAAAGTTCTAAAAATAAAGACATACGTACATATTTCAAAGAATAAAATAACTGTTGATAAAATATTCTGATGCTCCTAAGAATTACAAAATAATTATTTTTTGATTCATAAAATCAAGTATTTCATGCTACGACAAAACCATATATTGAAGGCGACCGTCGAGTTGCAGCTAGTCTTATCAAATAGCTTTACTCATTTCTTTATCTTAATTTATTTCCATACAATATTGAAATATTTATGCCTTTCCAGATTGTTTTTATTTGGTGATAATTAATTACATTTAATCTAGATCATATACACTTCTGAAAAATTATTTTATATTCCGAACTCATATTTTAATCAAGAAATAGTTTATTGCACAACAATAATTACATATCCTATATCGATAAATATTATATTGACTTTAAAAAAATTATAGTTTAGACTTTGAAATAGTTTAATTCTAAAGAATCTACTATCTTTGCCTTGAAGAATTTAATGAAGTAAGTCTACACAAAATCATGTCAAAGGTTCTAGGATATAAAAAACGCGTAGAAAATATCAAGGAAGCTAAAACGAAATGTAAGGATGAATTAAATATAAGCGTGTGAAAATCTATGATGCACAATGAAATATAGCTTAGTATTTAAAGTAGATTAATTACACTACTACAATAAAAATAATTTAATAAAATGCACACACATATGTGCCACATAATATAATTCACATATTTAGTAAAAGTAGTAGTCATATAAAATTTTAAGAACAAGAAGTAAAATATACTTCTCTGGTTGCTGTTTTTTTAAGATCTGTAATTAACCTTTTGATTTTTATATTTCGTCATTACCTATTATTTTTTTAATTATATATAATTATATATTATTTATATATCTTTCTGTATTTTTTAATTCCCAAGCTTATTGAATTAATTCGCTCACAATCCTAGCAGTAAGAAGATTAGCGTATTGAGAATCAATTTTATATTTAGTTTTGATTATGGAATCGACCACTATGTTATATAATATGTCGATATAATGATTAATAAAAATACAGAAAACATCTACTAATAATTTTATATACCAATAATATAATACATGATTCACATAGTAACTAGTTCGGGTCATAGTGATATCCAAAAGTCATTTAAAATGAATTAAGCGAAAATATATTATCATGCTACAAAAAAATTCTTATCGTATTTTTTCTAAATTTCTGTCTGAATTTGTTATATATTTATCTTTATCACCTTTCGTACAAATATTTTCTAAATTCCAATCGCTAAATTATCATTTAAAAGTTGAGATCTAATAGTCGAATTATGTTGTTTGGTGGTAAAAATACAATTTTAACTTTGGGATGTAAAATATTATGTTTATATGTATTAGGTACATTATTAAAAATAAAAAGCACTAAATTGTTTGTTTTAATACTAGAATTTCGATTGATTTTAATTCGAGTTGGCGATAATTTAGAGTCCCACTAATAATACCGAGGGGTATTATTTTTGTACTTTTTTTGCCACTGTGGACTAGTGGTTATTTTTAATAATAATTAGACTGTATATAAGTCATTATATACTACAATTACCTACTATAATTAAAAAAAAACTACATTTAAAAAAATATTTTGTACAACTGTGTAAAAAGTGCATAAAACAAGAAAAAAGTGTATACCAGTAATTAAAATATTTACACCAGTTAAAACAAAACTATATATTTGCCCATATTTAGTAGTTGTATTTGGTCAATAATATTTGAAAATTTATTTACCATTTGGCGTTATCTTATCTTGGGTTAAAAGTACACCGATAACCTTATTGCCACGCAAACTTTCTCTTTAAGTATAGATAGGATAGTTATTGGTCAATACATATAATTAATTATTATACCCGTACATACATATGTATATAGAATAAAATTAATTTTATTAAATAATATTTACTTTTACATAAATTTATATACTGTACATCAAAGTTAAATATTTGAGAAATTACTGAAGGGGTGAAATAGTTTTTCGATATTTGGCTGCCATATGTTACGATTGATTAGACAATTTTTTTACCAAAAACCCACGTAAAATTATTTTAAAAGCTTTTGGAAATTAGTATACACAACATCTATTTGTATTTTCGCATCAAGAGATTTGCATTATATTAATGAAATACAAAAGGTAAGTGGTCTACACTTGATGCCAATTTGTCACCTATTTTATTTATAGAGGTGACTATTGTGCATTTCCAATGATAAGGAAACGTTTTATAAAGCAAATCAAAAATACGCTTTAGAGGAGCAACGAGACTGACTTGGCAATCTTTCGAAATTAAATCAGGAACCAAATTAGTCCCAGAAGAACTTTTTTTACTTCTCGAAGCCATATTTAAAATCTGGGGGCTCAGTTCTCTCAATGATCTATACTTAAGACTAAGTACAAGAAGAAGAAAGTGACTGAATGAATAAATATGGAATATCTCACTAAAAAAACGATATTTCGTGCTATGATCTAGATATTATATTAATCATTACTCACGCGGCAACTTGTCAAGCGATCAATTGGTCAAAATCGGTCACATTTTGGAGTTTGTTTATTTATCTAGGATCTTATACAATTGCTGGAAAAAAGTAGCTATATAATTATTTATTATATAATCATATATTTAATTTAAACATAAAATGCAATAACATTTTGCAATTATATTGCTTTTTTTACGATTAGATTCTATCGTAATAACAACATAACTTCAAAATGCCAATTCGCAATGCTGACTTACAAAATTATTTTTAAATACAATAATAAGTTTTCAGGCCAAGTATTGTATTAATATATTATATAACATGAAATGTTTTTTAATTTAAATGCTGTGAAAGAGTAAAATACAAATATTTATTCTAAATGATAAGAGAAATATTTATAAAAAATTTTAATATTACAATTTTTAATATTTATAATGTTATTATTTTTATAATTTATTAGTTTTGTGACATTTAAACTAATAATTTAATTATCTCTTATATGTTTCAGATAATATAAATAAAAATCAGTCGACTTTTTATGAGATAGGGAACATGGATGATTACAAATTAAAATATTTGTAATTGTTAATCATCCATGTCTTTATTTTTGATCATATTATCTTTCATCTAATATAATCATTTAATCATAATCAATGTAATCATCCATGTCATCTTTATTATTGATCGTCTTATCTTCCTTTATAGCATTTGAAACATAATATCTATCTTCTACAATATCGCCGAAATCTTATAGCTTGCTTATTCGTTTTATGCATTATCAATTATTGTTAATTCATAAAACGAATAACGAAGCCATCATATTTTTTTTTAAATATCAGAATATTGAGTTCAGATATGAATCAATACAGATACAATAAAAAAATGTACTTAGGTTTCAACAACCCAAACACGACTGACAGCTAAAACCTAAATTAAAAAAAACAACATGCATTTTGGAATTACCTTATATTTGTGGACAATCAGTGAGAAAATTTTAGTCTTTATTTGTAATACAGTCATTTCCAGAAGTCGATGAATAACTTATGTTTATCGTTATGTATTATATCTCACTTATGTTTATCGATATGTATGATGCATATTAGGCGTTGTGTATATTACTGGCGCGCTCAAAAAAAAGCATTGAAATAATCGAATTTAAGCCTTTTGGAGTTTTTGAGAATATTATTATTTTTTATTAAAAATGTATAATTAACTCAGTTTTATTATATTTTAAAATATAAGAAAAAAGTAATATATTTATGATTTAATTATTACAATTACTGTTCTGTTAAGGCGTCGATTGAAAGTTAAAATAAAAAATTGCTTATAAATAAATTTAAAGAAATTTTGTGAAATTCTCTTGAGTACATTCCTTATTTCTAAATTTAATTAAAATAAATATTTCATCAAAATAAAATTTTGTTTGATATTTTAACAAAATAAATTTGTGATTAGAGGATATTATTTTTTTAATTATAGTGACAATTTACGTTTGGTGCATTTTATGGAACATTTTATTTATTTATAAGTGACAATGTGTGTAAATTAAAGGTATTTTCAATTTGCAAAGACTGACTAGTTTCATGAAGGTACATAATTTTTAATTTAAAAAATTTAATATATGTAGATTTGTAATTTTTTTAAAGTTTGTTTTATTTCTTAAATCACATTATGTAACTGTTACATATATAATTTTTTTGCTAAATAACATATTCTGGTAAAATGAATATTTATACTGGTTTTTGCTAAGCGTATGGTGCCATGGCATCATCATTTTTTTTAATGCGTTTCATTTAATATTTCTTTTTAAATTCTGTTAGTATTACAGTCAATAAATATTAGATATATATTTGTAATACGTAATGTATTTTATCTTTTTTAATATTATCAATAATAATTGCATGTATAATTTAATGCATATAAAATTTCAAAATACATACATATATTTTATTTTTATTTATTTTAAATTCATCTTTAAAATGAATTGCTATATTTTATCGTATTTATTTTATAAAAAACAATATTTTAAGAGACAGTAACATTCAAGTTCGCTCCTGCTATTAGAAAGTTAGCATTACAAAATCCGATGCATCTTATCAATCTTCGATTAAACTTATCAGTTTTAACACTATTTAAGAGATCGATTTATATTATTCGAGTTAGTTTATTCTTTTTCGTGATCATATCAACACATCTCTCGCATTGTACGTACATATTATTAATATTTATATACTAATAATATTAATATACTAATTACGTTTATATTTATTTTCAGAGGCATCATAATTTCTATGTACAGACATCAGCAAAATGAATAATACACAAGCCCAATGCGTTTTTCTTTTTAACTTTGGGCTAATACCGAAAGCAATATCCGAGCAAATTTTGACCCAAAAAGAAGAAAATCAGAAGTGCAGAAAAATTCAAACGCGATCTAATAGAAAGCGAAATTCAGAAGCAGTGTCCGAAATTAGTAAGCTATTTGTAGAACAGATAACAAATTCGCAGACAATCGAAAAAACACAATACCAAATAACAGAAGCAGTCACGGATATAAATATTAATGGCGCATTAAAAAGGAAACGTTCATCATCATTGCATTTAAGTAATGATGGTACCAGCTTTGAACCAAAGAAAGCTACTCTAGCTGTTCATCAGCAACAGTTGGCTAAAATTCAACCAACAAAAAAAATAAAGATTGCTCAAAGCCAATCGAATTTGAAGGTTTGTGTTTTTCTATTACTGGTATTTTATTTTAAATTGAACTGAATTTAAATATATTATTTATTTTTAGATCAAATGTCAACCTAAATTGAAACAAAGAAACAAATTTAAAAAAGGGGACCAGGGACCATCTAGATTGCTTGATGCGACTAGTCACATGATTACAAACTCATTGGTTAGAGAACACCCCAGTTCATCAAAAACAAGTTCATCCGTAAAAGATACCAGTTCAAACATGAACGATATGGCAACTGATTCTCAGCATCAGTTGGCGGAATTGAAATGTCAACCTAAATCAATTCAGAAAAACAAATTTAAAAAAGGAGACCAAGCATCTCAAGAACCATCTAGATTACCTGATGCTACTAGTCACATGATTTCGAACGCATCGATTAGGGAACATCCCAGCTCACTAAAATCGCCTGTGCAGAATATTGGTTCAAGTATGAACTACATATCAGCTGATCCTCACAAACAGTTGCCGGAAATTCCATTAGAAAAAAATGAAATAATGAGACCAATCCAAGCTGATTTGCTCACAAAGGTGTTAACTATTTTACTATCTGTAGTCCAATCTTAAGATAATAAGTACTAAGTATTTTTTTATTTATTTTAGTTAGAGTGCCATCCTGCGCCAATCCAGAAAGCCAACGAGAATAACCCAAAAGATGACCTAATTTATCAGGCATCCAGTTTGCCTGATGCTACTTGTTACATGGTTTCAAGCTCATCAATTTCAGAAACCAGTTCACCTGTGCATAATACAAATTCAAACACGAACGATACGCCAACTGATCATCAGCCTCAGATGGCTAATATTCCATCGGCAGAGAAAGAAAACATTGGACCAGGTCAAACTACTTTATTTATCATGGTTTGTTTTTACAAATATACATATTAATTTCCTAAAATATTTTATTGAAAATTCAAGTAAGTATGATAACATATTACTTTTACAGACCAAATACCGAAATTTACGACTTCCCCAGGAACTCAATAATAAAAGCGAAAAGGAAATACATATTTCTAAGATAAAATCATGTTTGTCAAAAACAGCTAGTCTCTTGAATTCATGCTCAACGATTATAAAAAATAAAATACGAAGTACCAAGGTAGTATTTTTTTAATATATATTTTAATATCTTTCATAAAAAAAATTGTATGATATTTTAGTATAACACGATTTATTTATTAATTTTTAGATAAAGAGATCTCGCAAAATAAATGTTATCGCCGATATGTTATCCGCTCGCCAGGCTACTCCGAAAAAAAATATATATCCATTTGAAGGCGTCGAATTCTGCCAAGCTGGAAGCAGTCAAGAAGATAATGTTAGTAAACATAATATTTTTTTATTTATATGTTATTTTATACATATTTAAATTTCAATTTGTTTATTTTCTGCTTAGATGGGCAAAGAAACAGAAATATTACCAGTTTTAGAAGAACTTAAAAATTTAGTTATTCGAGAAGAAGTTTTCGACGCAAGTTTAAGAACTAATCAAAATCTCATACTAACAATAAGAAAGGATAACCATGTAAACAAAAAAAAGTCCAAAATCCAAACATCAGAGATAAGAAAAAACGTGCATCAGGCAAAGGAAAGTCAAGATTTATCAAAAAATACTCATAACGACTCAGAACAAGTTGTGCCTGTGATAAACATCAAAGTTGCACTTCAACCTACAGAATATTTTCTGGATCTGAAATATTCTACAAATAACCCTGAACCTAAATTACATAAAACTAATAATAGTTTGGAACAGGTCGTGCCTACGAAAAACTCACAGACGTTGGTCCAACCTGCAAAATATTTACTTAAACAAGAATATTTTACAAAAAAGAGTTCACCTGAATTATCAAATAATAAGCACAGCTTGGAACAAGACGTGCCCATTACATGCTTCCAATTTATAGCTCGAATAATTTCAAAAATCTGTCGTCAAGAAAATGCTCAGGCACAATCTTCTAAAGATCTGCAAGCATCCACAAGTAGTTATGAAGCTAAGCAAAATAAGAGGAAAAACAAAATTTATGAGAAAGAAGTACTTGAAGAATATAAGAAAAAAGTAACCGACCAAGAACTTAAAAAGGAATTGGGTAAATACAATTTAAATATGGCTAGGAACTTAAAAAACGCTGAGCAAAATGAGGTTAGAAAAAAAAACACTTTGGCATCTAGATTCTGTAGAATAAAAACGCGCATCGCGAAGCGCAAAATGGACGAAGATTATGAGGCGGAAAAACTTAAGCTAGATGCTTTAATAAGACTAGAAAAGCAATGGCAGCGCATATCAAACTTTGCGAATGGAAAATTGACATTTGAAGAAGCTTTAGCTGACAACAAAGAATAAGAAAATTAAGTTAAAAAAATAGAAACAATTTTTTTGGTATTTGCTAACATAATGTTATTTATTTTATTCATGTATGTATCTATATAATATAATATTCATTTCAGTAAATAGTAAGAATAATTTTATACAGATTATTCAAAATTGATTTTTTATATTTAAATTGTCACCTAATTTTTGTATAAAGTATTGGTATCTGTCCAAAAATATTTTTTTTAATTATTATAATAACAGAAATAGCAATGTTTATTTTAAGTAATATTTATTATATTACATTATGTATATTTTGTAAAGCATAGTATTAAATAATTTGTGATAGTACAGCTTTAAGATCTATGTTTAAGTTTTTTAAATTAATTGTTTATTTCATTTATAATTAAAATACATGTTTGAATTATATGTTACGTAAATTTGCAATAATTGCTCATATTTACTTGGCTTAAATCAATATTTATTTTTTTCGCTGATGGAATTTTAGCCAACTAATGCTGATGATCAGCTATAACATATTATTTAGCTTAAAGCTAGTAGTGTTATTACTCAAATGTAATACTGGTGAACTTTTGCGCTTTAATGTGCCATTAGTATTTCTTTTAGGAACTATTTATGTTGCTTTGTATAATGAATATTCGATTGTCTGCGAATTTGTTATTTGCTCTACAAATAGTTTTCTTATTTTGGATATTGTTTCTAAATGTCACTATTTATTAGATCTCATCTGAATTTTTCTACACTTTTGATTTTCTTCTATTTGAACCAAAATTTACTCGAAAATTGCTTTCAGTATTAGCCCAAAGTTAAAAAGAAAAACACATTGGGCTTGTTTATTATTTTTTTGCGATATCTGTGTATATAAATTATGATACCCCTTAAAATAAAAATAATAATAATTATCTTATTTATGTGGTTGATTTTTGTGTTTATCAAAAATTAAATTAATAATATTTAAAATAAGATCATTTTAAAATTGCTTTAATTCTTGTTTAAATATATTTATAAAGTACATATTATATTAATAATTTTCTTTATTAATAATTTTTTACATATATGTTCAATAAATTTAACAATTAATCCTAATTTCTATCTTTCCTTTTTAATTATATATATACATTACAAATATTTTAAAATGTAAAATTTATATCATATGCATATAATCAAATCAAATCTACACTGTGAACAAAGTTTTCCGCAGATATACTTGTTATACTAAATTAATTATTTGCTATTTTGATGTTTAAAACTAACAATAATTTTAGAACTTTCAGTGAAATCATATCTGAAGAACCCATCGTTAGATATATTTTCTGCTAGCGAAAATACAATAAACTATTTGGCGCGAGTTTAATTATATGCTTGTTTAAAATGACTATGAAGCGCAATTTAACAATTGCCTTGACCTTTTATTTTCGACTTAAAACATAAGCTATACTTTTAAACAAATTAATAAAACTCACATTGATCTATTGATACTTCTTAAACTAACTATATATTTTAATTTTTATAATGGCAAGTTTAGTTTGGTTAATTCGTTTTGGTTAGGTTTAAGTTAGGACAGCATTGACAGTATTGAATGTGTATTTTTCATTGAATGTATATTTTTACTATTATAAATATATTTTTTCTAATTAAAATGTAATATAAAATGATTCATAATCTCACTGGTGAATACACTAATATTTGCCTTGGTGATTAATCACAGTCGAGTAATGCTAGCCTTTGTTGTTAAAATACACGCATCTGTTCGTCTGTCACGGCAATTTCTCTCAAACGTGTCATTTGCACATATCTTTCTAGCTGCCATTTCTAGGTCAACTGTACTATTTCAACTTACAAATTTAAACTTTTATTTGTTTAAAACGATTACTACGTATTAATAAAATTGCTGAAAAAACTGAACAGCGAAGTGCTGACGACTAATTACGTGCTACTGTAATACTTCAATGCATTACGTACAATGAAATAAATTTGTATAACAGGATGAATAAAATTAATTTAAATAAATAAAGAATGAGTTTTTATCTGGATAATAAAGCAAGAGTTTTTATGGAAATATTATGCCACGTTTGCTTTTAAATACAAAAACTTATTTAGATTTATAAATTCGTTATTATTTTTTGTGAGGGTCAGGGTTGAAAAAAATGTCACATTTGTTTGATAAGCACATCAAAGGGCTGTACATACGTGAAAAATCAACAAGTCTCGGGTCAAAGTGCGCGTGGCCCCTCGGGCAACATCCACCTGAGATTAAATTGGCGGTTTGGCAAGGGTTTCCGGGAATGTGCGCACGAAAGCGGTTGGTTCGCGGATTATGATTAAAGCGACTACTACCCTTCGTCGAAACTCGTTTGCAAAGTGATCCGACCTTTGCGTTAGCTCGCGGCCTGATTAGGCGAACGTGTGCGGTTGCCATTATACTCGACCCGCTAAGATCTAACCATTCTTTAGGTTGTTTCAAGCTGTTTCTTTCATTCAATTACGCCACTTTTTAACAATGCCTTATTCCACCGGTTCCCAAATAATATATATTACTGATGTTAATCCACACCGAATAGGCATATGTTAAGTTAAGGTTCTGATTAATTGTTTGTATATTAGGATTTTATTTTTTGTGGTATGCGCGCTTTTTCTATGAAATATGTGTCTTAGTCCGCAATAGCTGCACGCTTTTTATAGCGAAGTTACAAAATACGCTAGATTTCCAATTGTACGTTACTGCCCTGTGTACTTTAGAAAGGCAGTGACAAAATTTATCTATGTTTTATAATTATAATTTTCTCATTTATTTCTGCATTTTATAGTTTTAAGTAATTACTTTATATATTTTTAATTTTCTTAAATATTCCATTACATTTAAAACTTGTCAGGTACACCAGCTCTATCCAATATAAATTTTATGTATACTACTTATATTTATCAATCAAGTAGCAAACTTTTTAATGCCAATATTAATAAAAAAAATGTTTTTAATAGTTATAATAAAATATATTTGTATACAATCGAAAGTAATTTAAATCGATAATTAAACAATGAATGCTCTTATTCTTTCGCGTGTGTCATCTATTTTAAGAACATTCTCAATATTTTTTACGTATTATTTATTTTGGACAGCTCCTTTTGAATACATAGCACACATCAAATATTGAACGTGCCAAGCAAAACAAGGAAAAAATCGGTAAATAAACAAAGACGAGAGCAGGTTCAGATAAATGAAATTTATGCAGGGTTGTAGTTTTTTTCCACGAGGGAGTATATGAAATGGAAGTTTCAATATTTACCCCCTCGATCCCCGAGTGGATAATCCACCTGAGGGCAATACGGCGTATTTTCGGACATAAAACAATGGTCCGTGTGTTGTATTATAGATCATACGTACATATATGTATGTATGTATATTGGTCAACGTGAATTATTCGATAACGCCATCTTGCCCTGAGTGACCGAGGCCTTTTTCAGCACACCCTCCTACGCATAAATGCTTATTTTTCTCTTATATCTCATGTCTTTTATTTTCTGAACATTCAGTATATGTATAAAAATACATATATATATTATATATAAAGGGCTGTTGAATATGAGTAATGCTTGATTGTGACAATTAATAAAAGACAAAGTATTACGAAATTAATTGTTATAGCACTTGATTGATATGGTCAAAAGAACGTCAAATGAGCGCTGTCATATGAGCGCTGTATTATAAGCGCTGCGTTATAAAAGCGTTTAACAAAATAGCGTACGTTAAATGCGCAGACAGTCATATGAGCGCAAAAATACTTTGAGAAAATCAACTGGGTTTTGGACTATTAATAATAATTACCT
Organism: Plectrocnemia conspersa; assembly: GCF_051122295.1. Taxonomy (NCBI): domain Eukaryota; kingdom Metazoa; phylum Arthropoda; class Insecta; order Trichoptera; family Polycentropodidae; genus Plectrocnemia; species Plectrocnemia conspersa. The sequence goes on from NW_028277177.1 coordinate 15,953,697, forward strand.
TTTCATTAAACGGAAAACCACTAAAACTTCTTTTCAGTAAAGATTCAATTAGGCAATTGCAATTATTTTCCAGATTAGCATCGCAGTTGAGACCACGTTCATTACTTTGCTGTTTGTCCATATTAAAAGTTATGACAAATAACTAATATTTTTATGTCGTAAATAATGAAACAAATCTTTCATTTGGGTACACTAAAAAGAAATAATAAATAATAATTCAGAAAGTCAATATTTAATTGTAAAAGAAAAAGCAAATTGCCGAAGAAATAGACATATTCAAAATAATAACATCCACGTTACTGCATCAACGGTTGATGGCGAGCAATCGTAAATACGATGACGTGTAGCAGATAAAGTTCTAGTGCGCATGCGTGACAAATTCCACTCGCGACGAGCATGGCGCAGGCGTATCAACTACGCCCGCCCGCTCTTCAATCGGCAAACGCCGTTTTTTTGAAGAAATTGTTAAACCGATTTTCTGAGCGTTTGCGTTTTATAAAAACGTAATTAAAAAAAATTATTAAATAATTCAAATATATAATTTTTAGAATCGTATTACAATCCCAAGGCATGCGCTGCATCTACCGCATGTGTGCACGCTACTGTATTGTACTGATTTAACAGTTACGCGTTTATTAGAGCAAATTAAAACTAAGTTTTTAGAGCAAATGAATTAGTATTATAAATTATATTTTAATTATACAATTTGTATAATACGCTCTTAGCCTTGTCTGCGTATTGTAAAATGCAGTCGCCTCCAAAAATCAGGTTGAACTCTGGATTTTGGATTTCGTGAGAAGCGGCTGCTTACTCTATTTCTAGCTCGGTAAATCCTAAACGCAGATCTGCTAATTGCGTTGAATTTCAAGTCTTAATTCTAGAGGGCGTTTCAGCTTTTTCTAGGCAAGGGAAAAAATTGGCAAGTCAGTGGTCGTTTTTTAATATTTCCATTTCATTCACTTCGAGGAGCTGGTACGAATCGTATTATTTAATTTTTTTTAAATTAAATTTTAATAACCTTTATATGAGATTTAAGAGTTACTATTCTGAGATTATTATTATTATTATTTATATTATTACGCTATTCCGTTTTTATTAAATAAGAAATACAGATTATAACATGTGTCACTTCACTGAGTTGTGTTGAATATTATTTGATTTTTAAAAATCAATCCCGTAAATTAAATACATTTAGTATATTTTCTCATTTCTTTGATAGTCTGTACTTTTGTACTTTTAAAAAGTGTCATTATATAAATAAAAAAGAAACCAAAATATTTTTATAATAATAACGCTGACACGGTTATTGCAAAATTCTGGTATTTTTATTTTTTAAATTATGCAATCTTACAGAAATGAAAAACTAAAGAAATTGCATTATTAAGAACATCATAAAAATATTGAGGCCGTTACTAAGAAGTTAATATTAATTAAAAGGCATTGAAAAATTATTTAAGATTTCTTATTACTACAATGCTTATAAAAGTAAGTTATAGGAAAATATTTTCAATAGTAATTAATATTTTATGAGACGAAGACATTTACCTACATTATAATATGTCTTTATATATTAAACAAAGCAAAGATACTAGAAAAGTTTTTTTTTCTTTTTTTGATTAACTAAGCAATTTATTATTTTAATTTATTCTTACTTAGCTTTTTAAGAACCTTCCCAAACAATAAATCTATTATGAGAAAAATTAAATTTATAAATTTTGTACTTATTGAGGGCTGCTTTTTTGGCGCTGGGGTTTATTGTTTTCCGCCATTGGCGATTATACAACTTTGAATATAAACATTATTAATACTTTGTGTGGGACGGCGGGTTGGGGTCTTAAAATGTTCAAATTTTCGATTAGCCCTGCCGCCGGGACCCCCATAAAAACGGGGAACGTTTCACGGGGAGGCGTGTTTATAAAGTAAATTTTATAACCGGCAAAGCGAGCAGCACAGAGAAGACCAGACCGTGGGGGTATTGTTTGAAAGATGTTCACCTTTGCTTTTTATTTTATACGAACTTATTGCTCCCGGCCGGGGAAAAAAATGGATACTGCCCCTCGTAAAAGTTTAGAGTATGAACGGGAAAAAAATCCCGAATAAATTTCCCGTTTCATGTAAAATTTAATAATCCCGAAGCAAAAAAAAACTTGTGTATATATACGGAGGATGATGAGTGGCCCCTACCTGCCACGCGAAGATTTCGAACGTACCGAGCGGAAGGAAAAAGAAACGAATTGGGGTTTGCATCATAAAAATGTTTTATGCCGCTTTATATAAAGCGCATCTTTGTGCGGCACCCAGAAATTGTTACCGAATAACAGCGAGCGAGGTTTGATTTCTTTTTGCATATGGTATGTGCGGAAAATTAGGTAGAGAGCAAAGGTGAGGCCATAAAAGTTTGAGCGAATCCAATCACGGCTCAACGAATAAAAATAGCATAAACTTCACTCAAGAAAATTGTATACAAGGCCATCGCTTTTAAAATATAATTTCATCACCTTTGTTACCTTTTAAACAAAATTCAGTTGTACTATAAAATTTACGTATACTAATAAAAATGATTGTTTTCTTTCATTAAAGTAATTTTAATTTTTTAGTTAAATTTCAAAAGAAAAACCCATGGACCATGGAAAGTAAAAACATTATTTTGCTATAACCAGGAAAGCACACAATTACTCACATCATCACAATTAAAAAAGTATATATAAAGTCATATATGAGATATTATATTCAAATAAATAATATATTTCATCAACAAATTTTATCAATAAATTAAGAAAATGTAATTAATTAAAACATTAAGCTTAGTATTAAAAAAAACGACAACACATTCTTTTCAATAACTTTCTGTTAACTTGTATCAAATAATACTTACTAAAAAAATTAAATTACGACGGTGAAAATACATAAAACGCTTTTTTGTCCTAGGGCCCGGGTTCGCTTTAAGAGGCTCTGTATGTCTACATATATATAATATGTATATATTATATAAATATGTATATATTTATAAACTATTATTGCTCCTTTTATTTTATTAAAGTGAATTAGATTCTTCTAAATCAAACTAAAAGCAATTATTTTTATTTTCCTATTTTTGCTGAAACATTCGTCCAAATGAAAAAAGGTTGTAAAAATCGGATGATTTATTTCAAAGGTCTTAAAAAGGGCATTATTTCCAGACCGACGATCCGTGATGAAAGATTCATTTCAACATCACATTTTCTTCGGTAGATTCTATCCAATTTCGATCTCCGGCTTAAAATTGCAACTGGCGCGATATGCATCTAAGTACATTTGTGCAGGGGCAAAAACGCTCTTCGTTGTACCGGAAGAAACCCTTCTCACTTTCCATCCACACAGTACAAATAAATCATATGTAAAACGATACGTACCTATCACATTTAGAGACATAAAAGTGTGTTATTTTTAATATTCATAATATGAGGACAACAACATAACATGTTTATCCACCATTATGAACTCGAATAAAATAAATATTTTCCAGACTAAAAATATTACCAATAATTAAAAAAGTGATGGATTTTTAAGTTTACTAGTAACTGTTAGCAATCAATGTCTTATTTATCACTGATATTTGAAAGTATACTTAACTTAAAAGGACTTTGTTTTTAGTTTTTATTAAATTTTACACAATTAGAACTGTTTTTCCATAATTTATAGTTGGATAATAAATAGAATTTTTATATACACAGTTGTTTTAATAAACAACACTTATTTTATTACTTACATTTGATAATTATAAAAATGATTATTTACAGTAAGCTAAAAATATTTAGGCTTCACAATAAACTATACTATTTTTGTTTTCATGCGTGTAAACGGGTCTAAAAATAGATAACATGTAACATACTGGATCGAAGTCTTTTGCTCCTATATTTCATAAGTCTTATTTATATTATAAGAAACATATACATATATGTATATAATATTAAACATAATATTTCTTAAATCACCTTGTATACCTTTAACAAAAGGAAATCCTTATACATAAATTAACGGAAATGCATTCTTCACCTATGTGTATTGAAACAGAAAAAAAATACTTTAATAATACAACAACAAATTGGAAGTGCTGTGAACAGGCGATGGGATAAGGTGTTCGCCTCTCGTTCTGGCGTTGCTTCGAGAACCCTGCAAAATCTCATCCCCATAGGTAAATATGTTCAATAACAATTGGTTGTGGGATGAGATTGAGCAAGGTGGTGGAACAGGGGTGTGAAGAAGGAGTGTAGGAGTAAACCGACCGTATCTCAGCCTCTTATAAACGTGCGCTTACCTTTCTGAAAGGTAAATGTAGCGTGACGCCAGAACGCTTTCCAACAAACCAAATATGCCATAACCAAATTATTAATATTTTTTCTGAATAATTATGATTCTATACATTGCATATTATATAGCTATTAAATTCTCGGAATGATTGACATGATATAGTAGTCTAGTATATACCAAATATATTATTAATATTATTTATTTCAATATTACTAGCTATGAAAAAAATTAACGTAATTTTACTGGTAATATATAAAATAGGTTTATGGGTTTGGGCTAAACATATTTTACAAATAAAATAGGCTTAGCCCTAATTTACCCGAGCCTGCTTTATAAAAAGCCACAAGACCTTTGTAATCGGTGTGAAAATAATATCTGTGTATGTATAGTAGATTGTTCTTCGCCAACAAGTACATTCCAAATATCTATTATATTTTAAACAAATCTAAAAATATTAAAATATTTTTGGATATATTTTTCATTTATTTTATTTCTTAAGATTTTTACTTAAAAAGCTATCTAAAAGTTGATTTCCTGATTAATATAAAAGTTGATGATTTCTGAGGTCTTTTTTATTTGCCTTTGACCTGAAAACTTACTTTAAAAGCTAATTTAAAGTGAAAATAAAGAGATTTGTAATGATTTTTAAGTATTTATAAGTGTATGCTATATAAAAGTGCATATATAGAGGTTTTTTATTGATTTCTCTGGTTTTTTACATGTATTATTGACCAAAACAATTAAATAAAAAGCTATAAAAATGCACATATTTGTAATTAAAAGTCCTCTTTAAGTATTTTTTAGAAAAATATAAAATAAAAAGCTATATTAAAGTATATAGGGAAAAATATTTGATTTTTTTTATAAATCTCTTATACGTATATCAAACCAAAAAACTTGTATAAAAAGCCATAAAATTTGAATATAAAGAACTTTTTGATGATTTTTGATTTTTTATAACTCATGTATTTTAGGCAATAATATGAAATTTTAAGATGTATTAACGTGCATATAAAAATAATTTTAAAGATTTTAAAGGTTTTTAGCATGTTTTTAATAAGAAATATTTAAATAAAACGCAAAATAAAGAGATTTTTGACGGTCCTTTATAAGTGTATTATACCTAAAAACGCCATATAAAAAGAGATTTGTAATGATTTTGAAGGTCCTCGCCATTTTTATTGTCCACGTTATTTTTAAAAATAAAATGTAAAAAAAAACTATATATAAGTGTATATATTTAGAATGATTTTTGTTAATTATGGTGTTATTTTACACTTATTTTGACAACGAAAATAAATTTTTATTTAAAAGTAAATACAGTGAGATTTTTGTTAATTTTTGAGGTCTTTAATACGTGTATTAGACCTAAAAGTTCGTTTACAGAGCCATATAAAAATGCATATAAAGATATTTGTGATAATTTTTGGAGTCATGTCCATGTCTTTTTGACTAAATAAATAATATTCAAAAGTAATACAAGAGCTGATTTTTTTAATATTCTCGGAAAATATTTTCTGGACTTCAATGCGGCCTTTTCAGTTTAATTAAGGACAATTTTATTAAACAATATAAAAGATAATTATTTTATAAAATGGATTGTTCGAGCTAGCATTGCTCAAAACATTCAATACACGATGAATATGCAACAAATCCTTTTCTAAAGAAAAAAATTAAGATTTACCATACATAAATGCACAAAAAGTATTTATTTAAAGGCACATAGCTTTTAAAGAAATTCCCTTGTAAAATCGCAACGAATTTAATTTATTTTTTACTTCATTACATTGAAGTAAATTGTGTTGTAATTGAATAATAAAGATACTGCTAACAAAGAAATAGTGTAAATATTATCAATTTATAGCATCTATCGGCTTTATGTGGTCTGTACTCCAAAACGTCCGATGCCAAATCAGCCGGCACCAAACTGGGTTTGGCTCCAAAATGACCGCGCCAATTAGTATCACACCCATAAAAAAATACATATAGAGAGATTTCAATGGATTTTCCAATGATTGAGTCATTTGCATGGTTTTCTTACCAAAGCATAAAATAAAAAGCTAATTTAAACTGCATATAGAGGCATTTGTTAAGACTTTTAAGGTCGGCGTAATTTAGATCTTTAAAACACTTAAAAAGATATATAAAGTAAAATTTATATAATTTTGAATATTTTATACCTACAACTTTGTATAAAAACCATAAAAAAATACTTTAAAAATGTGACAATTTTAAAGATATTTTTTACGTTTTTATAACAAAAAAAAAAAAAAAATAAGAACTTTAAAAAAGTAAATGCCTTTAAAACACTAAAATAGCTATAGTATAGTCCACATAATTTTATTTTTTTTTAAATTCTTTTTACTACTTTATGCCCCAAATACTCACCTACAAAACTTTAAAAAATTACATATGGAAATTTCTGATGATATTTCTTCTATGGTTATTTTAAATTCAAAACGCATATTAAATGCTAAATAAATGTGCATGATAGGAGATTTGTGATTATTATTTAGATCTTTTACACGTCATTTCGAGCAATAAAATAAATTAAAACGCTACATAAAAGTGCATATAGAGAGAATTTTTATGAATCTTTAAAGTCGTTAATATTTATATTAGACCTTGAAACAGGAATAAAAAAAGATTTTTGTTGATTTTTAATATCTTACATTTTTTTAGTAAAGGAATATATAGATATATTTGTTTATTTTTTTGTGGTCTACAGACCAATATTTAAAAAAAAATCCAAGCTATAGTTTTACTTACATTATAATCGGTTACAGAATAGTCATTGAGAATATAATATTTTAGATCTATAAATAATTTTTTTATTCTTTGAAAAAAATTCACATATACAATAAATAAAGGATAATATTTTTATTCTTATTAGATATTTAGTTTTTAAATAGTAAAGTTACTTTTATCCTACCTTGTTTTATAAAGTATTATTGTTTTATAACTATATTTAGATATTTTCATTAAAAAGATATTTATAAATTCAATTTTGAATATACTTTAATGTAGCTCGTACAAATTTATGTACATGTATACATTTAAGTATATATGATAGCATATATCACGTTTGTACTTTGCGTTTATGAGTGGCATATAAGAAATATACTCTAGGGATGCACTATGACTAGGGAAGGAAACAGGCGTGAACACATTAGCCATCTTTATGTGGCAAATCTAACTACACTCTCGAGACTTTACAACCGAGACTTGAAACTATGTGGACCGTCGATACTTGCTGGAAATATTTTCTTAGCTCGATTCCCGTGAGAATATTTAATGAATTGTATATATTTTAAATTAAATGACCTGTATATATTTTTAATTAAATAAAATAACACATTGTCATAGTTATACTCGATTTTTCTTACCTTATAATTAATGTTTTGCGTAATTAATAAAATAATAATATATAAAATAGAACATTTTACATCTATTTAGAATTTTTTTATTAAATAAAAAAATAAAAAGTACTACTAGCTAAATTAAAAAGAATAAATTTTATTAGTATATAATGAAAAAAGTACTTGGTTAATTTTAAGCTCTAATTAATACTTATTTAATAATAATATATTATTAAATATAAAAATATATTGTTCCTAAAATATAAATATAATTTGCTATTTTAATTTTTATATAAATTATTCAGTAAAATTTGTTTTCTTTTAAACGTAATATCAAAAATATTTTAATACGAAACATACTTCCCAGAAGTTTTTAATATACATATTTTTAACATTTACAATAGACAATATTTTTCTACATTTTCTGTTAAAAAACACTTTGTATGAGAAGGCAACAAGCCTATGAATAATATTGTTTTTCCTCTCTCTTGTTGAATTTCAAAAAGGTACATGGGTTATTATACCTTCGAGATACAGACGTGTGCTTACTTTTGATACCTTATAAATTCATTTATATATTGTTTATCCGTTTACATATCATCACATCGTTTGAATTATCATACAAAACTATAAGTATTTAACTAAATTTAATCATATGTCTTACACAGAGAGCGTGCGTCGCTCTTCAATGTCCAACCCTTGTTTCATAGTAATGTAGAATCCTGCGTAATTAAATTATCAGTTTTCATTTACGTTAAACTTTATTTAATTCCATAAATACATTATATTGAAATATCAATAAGCAACGCTTTGTTGAGCTAGATAGAAGCGTGGCATCCCTTCATGCTAATACTGAGACTACCTAAATATTACGTCGTGTATTTCAAACGAGATTTTCGTGAAAATTCGTTACACGAACAGGGATTACGTATTACATGAGAGAGTCGAATGAAATACTTAATCGTACACATACACGTAAACATATCACGTGTATAATATTTTAAAAGCTTTGGTATAACATATATGTTATGCGGCAAATTTTATCATGATCGTTTCGCATCACCAAAATATCAAATTATTATTAATTAACAAAAGCCAATTATCGGTTTATGACAGCTCGATGCTTTAAATCAATTTGACTGAACGCGAAACTCATTTAAATTAAGGTTTAATGTATTTTGTACAATGAAGTTGGTTGATTTTATTTAAATGCGTATTTGGATTGCGGCTTAATTATTTTTAATGAGATATCACACCAATTTGTGTTTTTTTTAAAAACGGTTGCCGAGTAAATTAAATAATTTTTAATACATTTTATTTGTTTAATACAAACGGAACGTCATTGACAAAGATAGACATTTAAGGTATTTAATGTTTTGTTACAAACATCATAAAATTTGAAAGGAATTTTTATTTAAAACATATATTAACCCTCGACATTTTCTTTATCAAAGAGAAACAGTGACACGTCCACAACTTTTGCGATGCGTGGGTATTTATGTCTCCACGTTTTTTTTCGAAAAGTTATTAATTTTTTTAAATGGATCTCGTTATTTTAATGAAGTTTATATACATATATACTTACATTTCATGAGCTTAAAAAGTTTACATATGTGTTTGTGTTATTGTCACGTATACTAAATTATAGATTTCATCTTAAGTTTTTAATGTTATTTTACATTGTTTTTGCATTTAATAATAATATTGATTTTAAAGTAAATTATCTTGATTTTTAGTTGAGTATTTTCATTCGATTAGGAAAGAACATGTTACATCACTGAGCAAGCTCCAGTTTTTTTTTTAATTTTGCTCATTTTCAGTTTATACTCCAGTATATTTATAGAGTAATAAGCTACCAATATATTGCAACTAGGGCTATAAATTATAATATAATATACTAAATACCAAAGGATCAGTGATCTGCCAAATTTATTGCTTGAATTTAAATTAAAGGTTGTTTTTATCGTAGTCAACGTAAGTGTGGTTTTGTGAAATATTTTTATATTATTTTCTGGAAAATATTAAAAAAATTAAAAAATTACAATACTCTTTATTGGTGGTATTTAAAGAAGAAAATGCATTTTTTTCAATATATGTATAGAAAGATGAACTCAAAATTATTTTTATGATTTTATTTTGAATGACTAAATAATTGTTTATAAATTAAATATTTATTTTTTATATTAATCGCGCTTTTTCTATTAAATATTGGTCTTAAGGCCGCAATAACGGCAAGTTTGTCAAAATTATGAAAAACTTAGTTTAACTCGGGTGCCATGTCATATCTATAAATATCCTTATTTTATTTTATATTTACAGCCTAAGTAAAAAAAGAGTATTTGTAATAAATTTATTAGTTAAAAAAGAAAAAAACAAATATTTCTTTACATTAGTGACTTTTTTGTTAATGAATAGCATTTGCTAAATCTTTAATTGAAAGTTAGTATTTTGTAGATTAAGCAAGCGCTACTAACTTCATCTGTAAGTCGGTTTCTTTTATTATTTTATTAATCTTATTTTGTAAGTTACAACCAATAAAATTATTAAAAAAAACTATATATATTTGAGTAAGCGCTTATTTTTTTCGTAACATATTAATTGTATAGTTGTAACGGGTAGTTAAAGCGCTTCGTTGGAGCTATTTTGACTAGAGCTATTACATTTCAGGCTATTCAAACGATGTACCTATATAAATATATTTGTTTGTTATAAATCTGTGTGTTGTTTTAATTTTTTCATTTAAATATGTATATGTCTTATTTTAATTATATAAAGTTTTATTTTAATTTATAAATTACCATTATTTTCTACCTTTATTAAACTTTTTATAAAAGAAAAAATCTATATTTATATTGTATTTATAATTAAGAGAATATCCATATTTATAACTTTCTCTTGTATTAAAAATTATATTTCCAACTTAATCAAATTTACTTAAATAATTTATTTTTTGCGGTATCATCCACATATATCATCCACAAATCTGCAACCTATTGATCGTCCGAGTGGACAGTTTCAATTAGGACCTCTGCGCGGGGGTAGCGAGTAATTGTCTGAAAATGAAGGCAATAGTTGCAAAAGTATGTGCGTAATTGGTCACGCGCAAGGGTCTGAGGCAGGACCGGCGGCCCTTCTGAGGTTTTTGAAATTGCCCATTTTCTGCGGGCGCAATAAAATCTGGGCGGTTTTTCGGGACGCTACATACACACACTCATGAGTTTCATTTTTACGAGGCAATAACGTCGTCGCTCGCCCACCAAATACTCACTCGTGTTTTTGCCATGTCACGTGATACAAAATTAGAAATTTCGGACGACGGCGTAGCTTAGTATTTAGACCCTTCTTTACGATACGTTTAATTTAGGTCCCGTATCGAATGCTGTGTAAAACCCCTCGGTTGATTGTGTTTCGGTTAAATCTAGCGACGTAGTTTTTGGTCGTGTTGATCGCCTGAATTTAGATAGTTTTCAGATTGGATATCTGATGTAATTTCACATTAATATACACGGAAACTAGGAAATAATATTGACAAATATATACTATATAGAAGATTATCTATAGTTTTCGCTATACTGCTTTTATGAAATGTTTGCTATGTATATAATTTCAATACATTTTAGTGGTTTATAGCCATTTATATGTTTATTCCATCTTCATATTTAATGCTAAGATTAAAAAAGCTTAAGTAAAAACAATTTTAGCTGATTTAGCTTATATTTTTTTAATCTATAGATATAAAAAAAGGTTAATCAAAATTTTAATTCACACTTATTTTTAAGCACTGATTATCGATAAAATTCATTTATTGTTCATTAAGCAGATCTTCATAAAAATAAATCATAAATAATAATGGGAGATGACCTAACCTTCAATATAGTACTGTATATATCATTGAAAACATACAATAAATATTGTTTAAAATAAATATTTGATAAAAAATATACATTTTAAGATACACTGGCTATTGATAAAATAATTTGTTTAAATGCTATGACTAAGTGTGGGCGCCCGAGCGTAAAAGATTGATTCCTTGGTACATAACCGTCTAGACTTACCTAAATTTTATATTTATAAGACGTAAATTAGTTGAATTGTTATTACTTAATATTTACTCTTATACAATTGAATATATAATAATTTATATCAAGAGCAATATAATGCTATTATTCAAACCGTTTAATATCTAGATACGTTTTTTATAGATAAAAGACTACCTTATTAGTGGTGTGGGGTGAGACTCTGTTAAGTGGTTTCGACTATACTTATAATTAAAACTAATGATAAAAAGCTCTTAAGTCCAAAAGAATAAGTAATATTATATTACTTTATACTTTTAAAAAAACATTACGACGAATATGTTTTTTATTATTTATTGTCTAATATTAAAAAAGTAAAGTAAGAATAGCCTCTAAAAATAGAAAATACTTAATATATTTTTATTATAAAATAAACTGTTAATATTATTATTTTAAAATATTTATTATTTTTTTTTCATCGTGCTTTATATGAGAATTTAACTGTACGTTTTTGTATATTTTTTAAATGACCTTCATTATACGATAACTGTGTGCATAACGGAAAGGTTTATGAGTTTCTCACTGATATAAAACGGCATTAACATTTCTTAATATTCAGTCTTGGCTTCGCCCTTTAAAAATAAAAATATTACCGGGGAAACATTTATTAGGCAGTTAAGGTAACTAATGATGTAATTTAAAAATACTTAAATAATAAATATTGCATTATTTATAAAAAGTCTATCCATTTTATAGCTTATACATCTTTTTAAAAACGCGACATGCATTTAATTAATTACACTTTGCACGGGCTTTCATTTAGAAAGTTATATTGTTGTTATTTTTGGTTTTTCAAAGTAGCTTTTCCCGAGGTGGTACCTCAACTTTGTTAATCTCAGAGTAATTGGCAATCCAGCCTCAGCAGTTAAAAGTTAAAAGATTTCGCCCATGTTTTACGTCAGCCCGACGAGACACCACTTAAGCGCTTCGAGACCTCGTAGATCCATAAACTTTTCATACACCACCAACCTAAATTAACAATAATTAATGAGTTCACCTAAAGGAGCCCGACCACCCCCTAGGTTGACCTGCCACGTCTTAAATCTGCCTTTGGTTTTAATAGAGAGAACTCACTATATACATCTCGATTTAGACAAGTACAAGTTAAAAGCACTGTTTATTTTAAATATTGCTTAATAGATAACGGTTTATTATTCAAAATAAGCTCATAGGAAATTTTAAGTGTCATAAAAAACAGAAAAGATAAGCCCTGGAATTAATAGATTAGATAAAACATTATTTTAACACACTGTGAATTTTACACAAATTACTTAAAAAACGCTTGTTTATATTATGAGTGTTACTCTTACCGTTTATAAAACTTCAAAAAAGAAGTATCCAAGAAAGTAGTTCAACAATCAGCAAACTACCGCCATTTAGTACAATATTTATATAAAATATATTTGTATTTAATAAATAGAATGTAGCTATGTATTAAAATCAATCCGTACTCACAAAAATTTGTGTTTTTAAACACTGTTTAAAATTAAACTTAGGTATGTGTTATAAAACTATTTTTGTGACCGAATCTTACTAAAATCAACTGTTTTATTGCTCTTTCTCTCTCTCTTTATGTATATAAATACTTCTATATACTACTGATATAAATACTTTGGATGACTGCAACCACGCTAGAAGATCTTGTGTTACTTGTTAGAAAATAACAAAATGGTAGAATAATCTATAATATATGGTAGTGACTAAAGCTGCATTTTTTAGTAAATTCTATATTAAGTCATAAAATATATGTATATATATACATAAGCTGTATTTATTTACCATTTAGTCTTATTTTATGTGTCAATGAATTTATATCCAATGTGTTTACAGATACCGTAACGTCTTTTTATAACTAATTGTAAAAGGCTAATTGACTGCGTAAATAAATAAATTAAATTACGCGTCTACGTTGAATTACAAATTAATGTTGTCGCACCCTCCTTTTGTGACATAAATATTTTTTCCACGAACGAGTGCCTTGAAATTGCTTTTATGATTAATTCCACCAGGAGTTACGACGTAGTACGTGGTTACCATAGAAATTTAAAATCATGTTTTCCTCATGCCACTAGACATGTACCATTGGAGCGCAAAGTATAGCAAGGCGGACAGAAGGCAAACGTATGTGTTTTAACATGGTTTTTATATTATACATTATTTTATATATTTCAGAATTATAACTGTTACATATAATAGATTTTTTATGTAATAATATATATCAGTTAAAATGACGTTTTTATCAAACGTAAAAGTAAGTATAAAATAAATCTCAATAAATGCAAAAATCAATATGATAAGTTAGAAGTTTTTGTCTATCCTTAAAAAATCATTTTCTCAGAATTGTTTCGAAATAACTTAACAAACTGTTTTAATACATTACACTTAATCTGCATAATTAATTAATTTTATAATTTATTTTAAACTAAGATATTTTTATTATTTTATTATACATCATAAAAAAATGTATTAGGATCTTATGCCACGAAGCAAACCGTCGACAATCTTTTGCGATCCGTTTCGCAGTTTCGCCTCGCGACTGCTAAATTTATTCAAATCTCATTTTTCGCAAGCTCGACTTCTGAAAAAGGGAATTATTTCAAATCCCCTTTTGGCTGGTATCCTCCAGAGGAACTGAGCCATAGTCGAAGGAATCTTCACTGAAAATCGAACGGAAAACGAACTGCCGAATATGATATTTGTAATAATAATTTACATACTAACACGTAAACTTAAGTAATGTATATAACATATCGGTTTTTATAAGATCATATAGTTATTATATGATGTTATAAAAACGAAACCCATGCTGTTATATACTATATTATAATATTTAACAGCATGGGCTTCGTCCCGCTCGTTCCACTGTTCCACTTATATTGTCTTTCGCTAAAATGGTGACATTATCTCTCGATGCAAAAATTCAAATAAACGTATAAATAGATTTAGAAAAGGCCTTTGACAATATTTTTCATTAGTTAATTGAATGATTTAACTTGGTTATTTTTAATTTATGTGTGCGATCGTAGATAGTTTGTAATCCAAGAAAAAACATTTAACTCTTTCTGGAGTTCCTCTTAGGTTCCTGGGCTCTCTGCTCTTAACGTTATTTATTATTGCCATAAAAACAGCAGTCACAGCTTAGAATTTTCTTAGGTATGCAGATGATAAAAAATTTAATAAACTTCCATCTTCATTTGAATAGAATACAAATTAGAAAGCCACCAGTTGAATCGCCGTGAGAAAGAAGAAGTAGATATATTTTAACCTGTAATTACATTGAATTTATATTTAAATCGTAAAATTTATTTTTAACTTTTATTTATTAAATAAAATGATAATATCATAAAATACTATATTCTTAGCATTATTTTATATTTAGTTATCTTATAGAATTTTAGATTCAAAATTAAAGTAACATTTTTTGTATGTATTGAAATATATTTTAAATTATTCAGTCTTACACTTCGTCAAACATGCATTAAAACACACAAAATGTTTTAAAATGGTTATAACTAACAAGTTCGAATTACAATTCTAATACAATAATATAATTTATGGTTTTTGCACATTCTAAATATAATTAAAACCAACAATTACATAGTCAAGAACCTACAAGTAATTTATGAAAAATATAAACAAAAGCTAATTTACAAAAATAAGTTGAGGAAATATAAAACATATAAAATAATTGTATCTGAATTTAATAAAATATATTTACAATTAAAATATATTTTTTTTTAATTATTTTTAAAAAACACTTTGAATTTTATTTTTATAAAAGAATATTGATTTAAGAAAAATACTACTAAACATACTATTAAAAATTCTTATTTTTAAAATATTCCTCCATTTTGCGTTTCGCAATTCGTAACTTTACTCTGCTCATCCTCGACGCCAATGTGTTCTTTTTTCTATATTCATTCTGGTTAACATTAAGGAACTTTCTCGCCATATTCGGGTTATAATTGGACATTTCCATTTGAATTTCTTTATATGTAACATCTTTCTTGAAGTCATTAAGCGTTTTCATTTTATCGCTGTTATTCACATTACTGTTTTCTTCAACAGATTGACTTCTTTCTTCGGTAGGGTCTTGAGTAGTTAAAATTTCAGTAGACATGATATGTTGCTCAACTTCTAGTCGTATCGTCTCTGGTGTTGCAATTTTAGAATTAGTCGCAATTGAATTTTTCTTATTTTCTTCCTCTCTTGACAAGTGTTTTTCATCAGTTGCTGATGGTAAGGGGTAGAATTCATTGCACGATGGCAAATTCTGGATCTCTGTCAAAATTGGGTAGTTTTTAGAGTGTTTTGTGTCTACCTGAAAAATAATTATGCAAAGAAAAACATTTTAATTAAATGATATAATAATTTTCTAAGGCTACTAACTTTATTGGCTCGACTAATACGATTATTAGTAATTGATATATAAATTCATTTCAATTTATAATATTCTTAATACAAAATACTTTAAAATGTAAATTAATCTTTAAAGAGCGATGATTCTTTTTCTTAAAAAAATATATGTATACCTTTACATAACAATGTTCGTGTTCTGTAATTGATGGCAAAATAAAATTTATTTTTGAAACTAGATTTTCTTTTTGTATTTTTTGTGACTTTAGGTTAAAATTTATATATTTAAAAGTATTAAAAACTTGATTAAATTTATTATACTATCATCGTAATTATTCATTAAGAAGATCGAATGCATACCAAAACCTTATGAGTTTCTGGTTCTGCAATTAATGATCCAGAACTGCGGCAACTGGTAGTTTGAGGCCAATTTGCTTTTATCTTAAAAGCTTTATTTTTCTTTTGCATTTTCTCGGTAGCTTTTCGGATTATCCTTGGTTGAAACTTTATCTAAAAATAAATAAAATTTATAAAAAAAATCTTAATAAGTTTTATTATAATTAGTGTCTTAATAGAGAAGACCAAATATTAAATCGAATAATAAGTACAAAGTTACAAACCTTGGAGTTTAAATTCGAGCTGTTTTCTTTACAGCTGGAAGGTGAATAGAAGCTTGCTTTATTCTCGATACCTTGGTCTTTCATTGTCTTATCCTTTAATATACTTGTGGGATTCGATTCTACAGTTGTGTTCACCTAAAATGAATACAATTAAATCGTTAAGTCAGTGTACACAAGATAATATGTTTGGTTAGCAATTTTTATAAAATAATCAGTATACCTTAATGACGCAAGGTTCCTGTTCTGTAATTAATGATCCAGAAAAATAGCCGCTAGTAGTTTGTGGTAAACTTGCCAATAACTCAGAAATTTGGTTTCTTTTTTGCATTTTCTCGATAGCTTCTCTGATAATCCTTGATTGAAATTGTACCTAAAAATTAATCAGATTTAAATAAAAAAAACATCTAGATAGGTTTAAATATAAATGGTGTTTTATCAAAACCAATAAAGTGTTTTAATATTTAATAATTTCAAAGCTACAAACCTTGGTGGGATAATTATACTGGTTTTGTTTAACGCTCTTAGATAAAGTTAAGCTAGATTTATTCTCATTAACTTGGTTTTTCTCTGTTATATTTTTTAATCTTGTTGTGTTATTAATTTTTTCCGTAAATAATGGTTTCTGTTCCGTAATAAATGATCCAGAACCGCGACACCCACTAGTTTGGGGTAAACTTGTTTCTATCTCAGAGACTTTTTTATTTTTTTGCATTTTCTTGCTAACTTTTCGTAATATCCTTGGTTGAAATTTTATCTAAAATAAATAAAGTTTATATAAAAAAATCTTGATTAGTTTTAATATAATAGTGTCATAATAAAGGAGACCAAATATTAAATCGAATAATAAGTAAAAAGTTACAAACCTTAGAGTTTAAATTCGACCTGTTTTCTTTATTGCTGAAGGATGAATAGAAGCTTGCTTTATTGTCAATACCATGGTCTTTTATTGTCCTATTTTTTAATATACTTGTGGGATTCGATTCTACATTTGTTTTCGCCTAAAATGAATACAAACAAATTGTTAAGTCAGTTTACATATTGGGTCAGCATTTATTATACAATAAACATTATACCTTAATGACGCAAAGTTCCTGTTCTGTAACTAATGATCCAGAAAAATAGCCGCAGGTTGCTTGTGGTAAACTTGCCATGAATTCAGAAATTTGATTTCTCTTTTGCATTTTCTCTATAGCTTCTTTGATAATCCTTGATTGAAATTGTACCTAAAAATTGATCAGATTTAAATAAAAAAACATCTTGATAAGTTTAAATATAAATGGTGTTTTATCAAAACCAATAAAATGTTTTAATATTTAATAATTTCAAAGCTACAAACCTTAGTTGGATAATTATACTGGTTTTGTTTAACGCTCTTAGATAAAGTTAAACTAGATTTATTCTCATTAACTTGGTTTTTCTCTGTTATATTTTTTAATCTGATTGTGGTATTTAATTGCTGAGTTCTAATCACCTAAAAATAAACACATAAAAATTATTAGGTCGGCTTACACTAGAGAATAAATTAAATTATTATTATTTATTATAAAATAAACAATGTGATACCTTAACATAGCATGGTTCCTGTGTCATAAAATATGATTCAGAACAGTGGCTGCTGATAGATTGAGGCAAACTTGCTTTTTTATCAGAAACTTTGTTTTTCTTATCAGTAGCTTTTCGGATGATCCTTGGTTGGAATTTTATCTAAAAATAAATGAAATTTAAAAAAATAAAAAACTCTTTACACGTTTCATTATAATTAGTATTCCAATAAAAGTGATCAAATATTGAACCATTTAATATATACAAAGTTACAGACCTTGGTGTTCAAATAAGACAAGCTTCGTTCATGGCTACTAGGTCCAGGGATACTGAATGTAATCTCATTAACTCCATCTTCTTTTTGTATTTTCTCTGTGGCTTCTTGGGTTTGTTGAAGTTGCCATTTTGGCTAAAAATAAATAAAATAAAAATTACTCAACTCATTTCAAAAAAATCTTACTTAGTGTTAAAAAATATACAAACCTTGGTATTCAAAATAGTTTGACGGACAATTTTTAGTTTTTTCGCTGGTGGAATTTCTACCAGCTCATGCTGCTGATTAATTGGCAAATTGTTTACATTGGAATTAGAAGTGCTATTTACCAAATTCAATGTGGTTGATAGTTTGCGTTTAATCGTGCCATTAATATTTATTTCAGAAACTTCTTCTGTTGTATTGCATTGCGGTCTTTGGATTGGTTGCAAATTTGTTATATGATTAAGAAATAGGTCGCTGATTTTCAGTACCTCTTCCGAACGCAATTTTCTTTTTGACCATGTTTGAAACATTTTACACCTCAGATTTTCATCTTTTTGGTTCAAAATCTGCACGGAAAGTTTTTTCGGCATTAATCCAAACAAAAATTCCATCTGAGCGTGTTCATCAGTTAAACTTATGCTTGTTGCCATCGTAGTTTCAAATGCCATCTGAAACAAGTTTAATTAAAGCTAAATATAAATATTTAAACCGATATTATTTTTAATTACAATAACCATTATACTGTAATTTTCCTGAGTGTAATTTGTATCATATTAGTTTATTTTCTAACAAATAAAATAAATTGTATAAAAAAATTAACATTAATTATATAAATTACTATAAAATGCTATAATACATATTTTTAATGTTTTATGCATCTTATATAGTTAAAATATCAATGAAACAAAACCAGTTAAGAATTTAAGTATAAAGGAAATTTATCAAGAATTATTAGTATTAGTTAGTACCTCTCAACATTTTGTCTTTATTTACACAAAACGCATAGAATGTATTATAAATATGACACGTGATAAACACACAAAGCGCGTTGCACGTCAGTTAAGGAAACTAGATCAACTATAGCGCAGACAAACTAAAGCACTGGGCGAACTGAATTAAACCGCCCATCAACTGAGGCCCGCGAAAGAAATATAAGTAAGCTACTACATACACGTAAGTATGTATAAACATATGTGTAGTAGCTTACTAAATATTATTATTATGCTCTAATCAGTACATATACATTTATTGAATGATGAAATTTTTCTAGATGCTAATTTTAAATGTTGGTTTATTTACAAACAAATAATATAAACTATATATAAAGAAATAAATAAATTAAATAATTGACTAAAAGTCTAATAACTTAGACGCAAAATATTATATGCGATCAATAAATTCTTAGTATATTTAAAATATACAATATTTAAAGCTATATTTGAGCATATGATGTTCTAATCACTACATTTATACATTTATTTACATATATCTTAAACAATATATGCATTCTATATAGATATATATTATATAAAATGTTAAATATCTATTGAATAATATGAAAACATATAAAAAAAATTAAAAAAAAAATAAACAGTATTTACCTTTACAAGTCTGTCACTTTGGGCACTTTGTTTATTTTAATTACAAGATAGGCACAGAATATAAATAAGACAGATAGTCAATACACAAAGCGCGTTACACGTCAGCCGGGAAATCTAATAACCTAGGCCCACTAATGCGCAGGGCAAACTGAATTGAACCGGCCCTGATAACTAGCGCTAAGACACTGGACATGAGTGGGGGTAAAAATACCATTCGCGCGTATTTACACGTCAAAATTTTAACATGATGTTCTAATCATTACATTTATACATTTATTTACATATATATTAAATGTTATATGTACTCTATATAGATAAATATTACATAAAATGTAGAATATTTAATGTTTAGTATAAAAACATATAGGATAAATTCAAAAAAAATAAATAATATTTACCGTTATACGTCTGTCGATTTTGTTGAATAAACACTTTGTTTATTTTAATTACACGATAGTCACAGAATATAAATAAGACAGATAGTCAATACACAAAGCGCGTTACACGTCAGCCGTTAAGTCTAATAACCTGTTCCCACTAATGCGCAGGGCAAACTGAATAAAACCGGCCCTGATAACTAGCGCTGAGACACTGGACACGAGTGGGGGTAAAAATACTATTCGCGCGTATTTACACGTCAAAATTTAAGCATGATTTTCTAATCACTACATTTATACATTTATTTACATATATATAATATGTTATATGCATTCTATATTGATTAATATTATATAAAATGTAAAATATTTAATGTTTAATATGGAAACATATAAAATAAATTCAAAAAAAATAAACCATATTTACCTTTATAAATCTGTCGATTTTGTTGAATATACACTTTAGGCGCTTTGTTTATTTTAACTACACGATAGTCACAGAATATAAATAAGACAGATAGTCAATACACAAAGCGCGTTGCACGTCAACCGGTAAGTGTAATAACCTGGTCCCACTAATGCGCAGGGCAAACTGAACTGAACCGGCCCTGATAACTAGCGCTGAGACACTGGACAGGAGTGGGGGTAAAATACTATTCGCGCGTTTTTACGTAGCAAAATATTTTTTTTATCTTTTCATTTGTAGCTTGTTTATGTGGGAGAAATAATAAAAATAATTTAGCAAATAAGTTAATATATATAATAAACCTGTCAAAAAGTATAATAGTTTAATAAAATATAAAACTTTTACTACAAATAAATATATTTATTTGTAAATACAATTACTCTCTTAATTAATGTAAGACAGTATAAGATATGAGTATAAATAATCATATATAGTTATACTAACACAGACAATTCGAACAATATAATGAAAACATGAACATGTCTCATATTTGTATGTACTATCAACGGGTTTGAACTTAGTAGATTCAAGCAAGTTCATGCGAGTGTTCATTGGGGAGAGAATATCTTAACCCCAGTGAGATAGTATTATCAATTTTCATAACAATATTCTTATTTTGAGATTTCTCCATCTAAATAACAACAACAAATAACAACAAATCAAAATATTTTTACTAAGAATCTATGTAATGTAACACATTTTAAAAATCAGGTCTATAAAAAACAGAACAAGTTAGAGCTCGAAATCTAACATACAATAGAAGTTTTAGGCAATACATGTTTCGTCTAATAAACACGATTTTCATTTTAAATACTTTTAGCGTTTTCATGGTTTATTGGCTTATGTTTGTTTTTATTAAAGATTTATACAATACTAATTAGAAAAAGAACAAATATGTATATATTAAAAGTAAATTAATATTATTAAAATAATAAGAAGTACCTTCATGGGTAATTAACACGTTGTATACTGCCAATTTATTTTATAATATCATGCAAGCTAAATAAAAGTAACTTGCCCTAGAAAACGGATTTTTGTCATATTTTGTAATGAATTTGTTTTTAAAAAGTTGCAATTGCGTGGATATATCATCTGACCATCTTGAAAAAACTAGTGAAAACAAGTCTATACAAGAAAGTATGACTTATCCTGCAGTGCGGCGGTCAGATGAAAGTTTATTTAGCCCACGGAGATCGTAGGAATAATCTAATGGCAAGCGTGATTTGAAAAATAACACAGTATGGCATCTTCCGACACGAAAGGGCAGACGGTTGACGAAAAACCATCTCTATAGAAAATCTAAATCACTATGTATAGAGAAGGAGTCCGCAATAAACTTGAATTTGTATTTGCCGTATTTATGCCATTAATAAATAATGTGAAGAACAGAGAGCCCAGGTTGAACCCTTGAGAAACCCCCAAATGGGTGAAATACATATCCTCCATTAAAATATTCTGTTTATCATTTTGGGCTGTATGTTGCTTTTCAGTCTAAAAATATATAAAATAGAAATTTAAAAAAACTCTTAGTGAACGGTGTGCATCGCTCAGGGTAACATGCAAGATGAATTAATGAGCATTGGTCAAAATTTTAATATTAACTGGACGACTGACCAGCTACAACCTCGCAATCGCCTCTGCTGATTTTTTTTTGTTCAGTAATATATATGTATTTTATAAAACTCAAATTATTTATATAAAATATTTCAGCTAATATATATATTATTTTAATTTTTTAGTAATTTTATTTTTTAGAACAACGCGCGCATTGCAAAATTCAAGATAAAAAATAGAATGACGCAGTCGCAAAACGGCAAATATAATAAAATTTTTTTTAAACAAATGTAAATTAAGAGTTGCATTGATTTTTTGTGTAATAAATAAAAATTTCTTATTTTTATTTTACAGTTTTTAAAACTTAAAATAATGTGAATTTTATTTAATATGGCCTTCACAAATTAATTTTAAAAGCATCTCGAAAAATCTACATAAACATAATAAAAAAATATTAATTTTAGATTTTTTGTAATTTTTAAAATGTATTATCAGAAATTCATATTGGCTTAAGTATAAAGAAATTTTATAAAATTGTATTTCTAGTATTTATGGATGACTGGTTAGGAATTACTGCATTAATTACCATGTATAATAATTCAAAAAGAAATTATAAATTATTCATATATAGCTATTTTTATTAATTATTTTGAGGGTTATTAAAATTAACTAATAAATATGTATTATTTCTTAAATTTAATTTCGTAATAATATATGTTTAACATGAATATACAAAAAGAAACATTTTATCTAATATAACATCATCGCTTTATTGATCAAATATTATTAGCAAGATACTGCGTATTTAATTAAAAATAATTCTTAAATGTATCATGAAACCAGCTCCATGACTATGATATTATAAATGTGGTGAATTAATAATATTATTTATTATTTTGTAATTTTTTTACTTAAAGTGCATTACAAGATTTAATATAAGATAGCGCGTAAAACGACACGGCGATAATTATGAGCCAAGACATCGACTTTTAAAAAGTTGGGTAAAAACAAATAAAACACCATCTTAAATAAAATATTTTGTATTTTGATGAGCCTGTTGTTCACTGTACATTTTCTTAAATCTTGGGGGGGGGGGCCGCCCCGGGCGGCAATTGCTTGGGGGCGGCATATTCGCGATGGGGTCGACTAGTGTGATTCTCAACCCTGAATGCACTAATAAATATATATCCACGAATAGCAATAGTTTTACAATAACCAATTTATTATTTTAAGAAATGCCGATTTTATGACTCTGCCGGTCATAAAATGCTGCCACTATAGATACAAATATTTTTACCCTACCCGAAAATTTGGCCGAATTCTTCGAAGTTTCACCAGATGTTCCCCATTGCCTGTTCAAGTCGAGTATAAAAAAAATACGTGCTTTATGGTACCTAATTACAAAGAAAGGCGGATACCGATGGAGACGACGAAAGACAAATTTTACCTACTTTTTACGATGGTTATGTTACAGAAAGGCGAGATAAGGTACCTATTGTTTGTAGCTTACAGAGTTGACCATATTCAATTCGGCAAATTGCAATAGCGCGACAGCTTTCTTCTAGTTTTATGCGCAAACAGATGTGTGAAAATAGTACATTTTAGGATAGAGAAATATTTCATTACATTTTTGGACGTGACGGCGAACGGGTCATCGTAAAATTTGTATCAGTGGTTTCGTGGTCTTCTGGAATTATATAATTACAACTTTAATACAAGGTAAGTCAAATAATATTTTTTTATTGTGTTTTTTTTATAAAATTCTTAAAGTACGTTTTAATGCATCGTTATATTTATTTATACAAACACGATACATATGAATGTAGTTTTTTAGGAGTTTCGGAATTATAAATAAAATTTTACAATTAATGGTTGTTAAAATTGGGTTATTAAATTGAATATGCAACGCGAATAACTTTGTAAGTCGTAAATACGTAAATATTCAACTTTACTGAGATGAAAAATTCATTTACATACATTTATTTTTGGATATTTATAATATTATATTTCACAATTTATTCATTAGAAAAATTTTTCATACTTAACTAGTATCTATATAATACGATATTGGATTTAGTCAAAAATGAACAATTTCAATTGTGGAATAACGTAAGTTATGATGTTGTAACGTTTTTCCACTGTATGACAGCAAGCTCTAGGCTCAGAACTTGTCCGATTGCGTGTGTGTGAGTCACAGGGTGTTTGATGAATGTTTTACATTTTGTTATTAATTTATTTTCTAATATTATTTTTTTGTAGCATTTATTTTTAAATATTAAATGAAACAGATTGTATTTATGTCAGATTTTCAATGGACTGTTTTTTTGTTGCAATTATGTTCAAAGCATTTTTTATACCTGGATAGGGATGGTTTATTGACATGGGGCTGGCGGAAGGGATTTTTTTTGTCTTACTTGTCGCATTGTGATAGTTTTACTAAGCTAATATCAATGGTTCTTCCATGGATCTTTAGAATTTGTAAACTTGGTATGTAAATGGGGAATTTAGAATTTAAAATTTTATTAAATTATATTAAATACTTTAGAAATTATGACGATTTTAAAATGTATTAAATACGTGAATGACAACCTTGAGTTGCATTTCGGCAGACATTACTCCATTCGTTGGCAGTTATGATATTTATTTTTTCTTCCACTAGTTTTTTTTAATGAATCTATTGTCATTTTATCAATAATTACCGATTTGCTAGTATCGTCCATCTTTTTAATATATGTATATACGTTTAAAGCCATTTCTTTAGTTTGTCCCGATAATGCTCTTCCTTGCCCTAATTTGCTGTATTCCGACATCTCAATACTTGATAAACACCGTGTACTCAACAGACGACAGCTTTGCTCTGTGCCAATTGCCTATTGACTCACACCCATTCTACCTAACACCAACAGGCGCGTATGGTGAGATACATTCCCTTTCGCTCGCTCGCGTGTTAAGTGACGAGAGTGTGTGAGCGATAAGGGGATACGGTCCGAATGCCTTATCTCTCACTCCCTCTAGTCACTTAACACGCGAGCGAGCGATAGGGAAAGTATTTCGCCGCTACCGCTTGATCCTAAACCATCCCTATGTTATCGCCGTCCACTAAAAAGTCTTTACGTCAAAAATTATTTTACAGGGTCCAATCAGTGCAGATTAGTATACATATTTACTCACACTATAGCAATAGGACAAGTTACATGTCTAGAGCTATACCTATGGATCATTTATAACGTTTGTCGAAAACTTATCTACTTATACATAATTTTAAAATTAAATATAATAGTGGCCTTTTAAAAAGATTCATTGAAAAAATTTGCTAAAAAATATTTAAAAACGATAAAAAAAATTTAGAAAACAACGAAAACACTTCATTTTTTAAATTAAATAATTTTTCATTTGACGATAGATATTTTGCCAACACTAGTTTTTTTATATTTTTAAGAAGTTGGTTGAAATCGCAAAATCACTCATATAACCTTATTCAATCAAAATCTGAACTTGCTAAAAAATCAGACTTACGTTATTCGCGTCGTATATTAAACTATAAAAATAACACAATTACAAATAAACACCGTAAATGAAAAAAAGTGGGTACTAATTTAAAATATCATCTGTTTATTTGTAAATTTGAAATGAATTTCTGCCTTACACCAAAATTAAAAAATTAATTACTTACATTTGTTAAGAAGTTAATTACATACAAATTTTGTAATTGTAGCTCAAATTAAAAATAAATGAATAAAAAAATAACAGCCAACAGGAAAGCACCAAAACCTGTCTGATAACGATTATTCTTTTAATATAGATATCAGTTTTTAAATATTACACAATATTAATAATGAATAGAATATTTTTAATGTTATATTTTTTGAGAAATTAAAGTAATCTTTTGAATTTAAAAGTTAAATATTACATAATAAGATATTTATTAAAAATACGTTGATATGTATTACTCGTTATTATTTAAATAAAATTAAATATATTAAAATGAATTAATAAATATTAAAATTAAATACACTTTAGAGCAGGGATGGCCAACCCAAATGATCTTGCGGGCCAATTTGGAAATGCATCATAACTCCGCGGGCCACATATAAAATTATATGTTCCCATATTAGATTGAGATACACTATAGACATTTTTTTGGAGTGAAAAATTGAAACATAATGAGTTATTATTATTGTGTTTACTCTTATTCCTACATGTAAACATAGATATTATAATAATAATGATATTAAACGTAGAATACATTGTAAAGAAATGTATAACAATAAAAAATAAATATAAAAACCATATAAATATAAATGAAATAAAAAAAAAAATCGTTAAAAAATATTAATTTTACTTTGGCCATTATAAAATTAATATATTTTGTAAAAGTGTGATGAATTTCGCGGGCCGGAAAAATGTTCGAGGCGGGCCGCGGGTTGCCTACCACTGTTTTAGAGTTTGTTAATACTCTTGGAGAGATATTTCGCACAAGGTGAAACATCGAAAAATTTGATAATTGAACCGGCTTTGCTTTCCAGAAATTAACATTGAAATAGGCTTTTCATTATAAAAGAGTAAATTTATTATTTTATTGTCTAAACTTTAAAATCTATTATTTTATTAGCTCTACACTCTAGAATATAAAGTATTAACATAAAGATTTTTTAGCAAATACTATTGTAATCAATTAGTGGAAGTAGAATTGTATGTTTATGTTGCTAAGAATGTTATGTTTGTCTTTTAAGTTAAGACCATTGATGCTCCTGAAGAAAGTGCAATTTTGCAGTTTGTAAATTTATAATTCTCAATTTTCTACATTACGAAGTGGTAAGTTCATTATGTCTAATTATTATAAATATGCATTTTTTTTTTGTTTTTTATTTAAATTTTATTATTTTTTTAATCCATCCCAAGATGAAAAGAACGAGAGATAGCGGCGCTGCTTATAGAAAAAAGAGAAAAGAGAAGGAAGAAGAAATATAAAAAAGTAAAGGAGCACTAATTAAATACTTCAATCGTGAACAAACAAGTAATACTGCACGTGAAGAAACTACTATTGCTGCACCTGAAATAAATCCTGTATCTGAAGAAATTATTATTACTTTGCCAAGTTCAAGTTCTTCCACTACGAGCGATGAAGTGTCTGAATTTAAGGCTGCTAACTTAAAAGACGCTGGTCTATGGCCAAGCAAAATTAGTGATCATACAAGAATCTTACTGGTACGCCAAGGTGCATCTGTGATCCAACACCTAGATTCAGATTTTGGTGAAACCATTCGTCGAGGTTCATCAATTAAAGGACGGAACAGAAAAATAACTCGCGATTGGTTTTTTCAAACCTTGCCAAATGGCGAAAAAATGTTACGGTCATGGTTAATATACTCGCCTTACAAGAAAGCTCTCTACTGCTTTTGCTGCAAAATATTTCCAGCTGAAAATTGTTCGAGTTTTAATTCGTTAGATGGATTTATTACTTGGTGGAAACTTAATCCTAAGCTACTCGAACATGAATCCAGTGTGACTCACGTAAAAAAATTCATGCAATGGAAGGAGCTGGAAATTAGAATTACTTGCGGAGCAACTATTGATAAAATAGAACAGGAAGCTGTTGAAAATTCTGTTGGAAACTGTTGAAGAAGTGGAGACATATTCTTTCAAGATTGTTGGACATAATTAAATTCTTAGCGAAACAGAATTTAGCTTTACGGGGTCATCGAGAAGGAAATGACTCTGAATTTAACGTTGATACTGAAAACACAATAAATAATAGAGGAAATTTTTTAGAACTAGTAGATTTGTTGGCAAAATATGATCCAGTGCTGAGAGAACATATTCTAAGAATTAAGCTGGGAAATAAATTCACCTTATCTTATATGTCACCTACGATTCAAAATGAATTTATAGAAATTTTGGGAAATAAAGTACGAAGCAAAATTTTAGAACAAGTTAAACAAGCCAAATACTATTCTATAATATTCGACAGCACTCCTGACATTTCTCATAAAGATCAAACGAGCCAAGTTTTGCGTTACGTAATGATTGATGGAGATAAAGTGAAGATAATGGAATCATTTGTCGATTTTATCGAGACGAAAGGTAAAACCGCCGAGAATATTTCGACAATGATTTTGGAGAAATTAGAAAATGACGGACTTGATATTCAAAATTGTAGAGGACAAGCATATGACAATGCGGCTGTGATGGCTGGAAAATGTACTGGTGTGCAAAAACGCATAAAAGAAATTAATAGTAAAGCAGAGTTTGTTGCATGTACTAATCATACCCTGAATTTGTCCGGTCTACACGCAGCTTCAGTGGCTATTAATTCTATAACTTTTTTTGGAGTTTTGGACCGCCTTTACGGATTTTTTTCGTCCTCCACTCATCGATGGGATATTCTGACATCGGTGACTTCCCAAAGTCTCAAACGTGTAGTAGAAACTCGATGGAGTGCAAGAGCTAAAGCTGTGAGTGTCTTAAAAAAAAAATTCTCAAATATTTTAAAATCCTTGGAAGATCTGACTAGCGAAGAGGAAAACATATGCACAAGGTCGGAAGCTGGCGTACTACTTGGTGCGTTGCAATCCTTTTCATTTTTGTGTTTTCTCGGCCTATGGGAATCAGTTCTTACGGAAATTAACGAAACACAGATTTACCTTCAAACCAAAGGGATAAATATACAACATTGTGATGTAAAACTTAAGGCTTTAAAGGCATTTTTAATGGAAAATAGGGATAAGCTAGTGGACAATGCAATAATATATGCCAAGGAAATTTGTGTTGATCTAGGAATTGTCATGGAGCGTCAGCGTCGGTGCAAAAAGAAAAAAAGAATGTTTGATGAAGGATCACATGATGCTGAATTACCATATGAGACTGAATTGCGAAGAGAAATGTTTTCTTCTCTGGATAGGGTGATTCAAGAAATCAATACAAGATTTGAACAGCTTCATGTTCTTGCTGAGAAATATGGATTTCTTGCTCCGTCTAATCTTTTAAACGAAAATTATAATTTTCAGATAAATGATGATCATGATGACATTAACAAGAAAGAGTTTTTTGTTGAAAGACAAAGATTAATTAGCTTCGTCGCTGCTGCAGCCATGAAAGACAAAACAGACTCATTGAAGAACTTTTACAATTCATTCAAAAATACAATCTTGGGAATTCCGTTCCAAATATTGTCATTCTATTACGAATTTTCCTTACAATTGCTGTAAGCGTGGCTAGCTGTGAGAGAAGTTTCTCAAAATTAAAATTAATTAAGAGCTACTTAAGATCATCGATGCACAGTTTACGGTTGAGAAATCTCGCTATATTATCCATAGAACAACAATTAACGGAGGGAGCAGACTTCGATGATGTCATCGACGACTTTGCTAGACAAAAAGCAAGAAAAGTAATCATGTAAATGGTAGAATATAGTTTAAGGATATTAACGCTCAAAAACAACTAAAAATTATCAGTTGATGATTGTTATATTAAATTACTGTTTTTTTTAAATAATTTTATACCAATTTTATATTAATAACTTTTGCTTATCTCTTTTATGTAGTATTTAATATTTTTAGTTTATTTATTTTTAATATTTTAAAAATTGTATTTTTGTGTGTATTTTATGTTCTTATTATTACTATGTTCTTATTATTATTATTATTATTATTAAATTACAGCGCTTTTTAATTTTTAAACAAATATAAGTATTTTAATAATTGTATATTAAATTAATTGTAAAATTAATTAATTGTGATTTATTTAAATTTATTATTTGACAGAATATTGTAAAAATCCATACTTATTATTATTATTATAAAAATTATACACATATATTTGTAATTTTTAGTTTCTTTTATTTAAGTAGAAATTTAAAATAATTAAGTTTATTTTTATAATAATACATGATTTGTTGGCTAATTATATAATTAATAAATTTTTGTGTTTTTTTTACTCTGTAATGATATGTTGATTTTGTCGTGTTTTATATAATACTATTTAATATATTGCATTTTATTCTATTATTTAAAATTAATTATAATGATAATTTGACAATTCGTTATTTTATTACATTTTTTATTGTTTTATAAAACACCTTGTTTAAATAAGAAAACAAATACTACATACAAGAATAAATAATATGCATATAATATGTGTAGGGTATTTAGCGTAATTGAGAAGTGAGGCAAAGGGGCCGCCTGTTCCGGAAAGTTTTTGATTATTACTTATTAACTAAGTTACAGATTTTTCGGAAGGTCAGATTTTGTTTTAAAAAATGTATGGGGGGGGGGCAATTTTAAGGATCGCCCCGGGCGGCACACACCCTAGCTACGCCACTGCTTCCTACAAATAAATAGCAAATACAATTAATATTCCCTGAATTGCCCACT
This sequence comes from Plectrocnemia conspersa, assembly GCF_051122295.1. Classification (NCBI taxonomy): domain Eukaryota; kingdom Metazoa; phylum Arthropoda; class Insecta; order Trichoptera; family Polycentropodidae; genus Plectrocnemia; species Plectrocnemia conspersa. Next base: position 15,984,569 of record NW_028277177.1, read on the forward strand.
CAAACTAGGATATTATTATGTTACTGATATCCAAAATTTACTTTAATATAAACTATAAAACTGTAAACCATACATTATATCACAGAACATATGTACTATTGTGACCGGGCGTATAGTTTTCCATTATATTATTTAGTATGGTTTTACTTTTTATTATTAAATATATTAAAAAACAATTAATATAATAATTTTATATATCACAGAATAATATTAATATATTGTTGAGAGTACATTTTGTCGATGTAAACGTTAACCGTTTTACAAAAATAATATTGCTCTATATATGTCACCCATCCAAGTAATTACCAGTGCTTTCTAGGAATTTTCATATAATTGCAAAACGTATTATATACTAAAATATATAAATGTGCAGCCTCATGAAATACTTTGGTCGGTATTGTTATTACTTTTGCACCCAAAATTCAGTAGTTTTTAAAACTATTGACATGAGTTATGAGATAATTTTTTTTATAAATTTATAAAAATGCCTAATCACTAACTTTTAACCACAGAAAAGAATCCAGACATTTATTATAGATTATATATGTATAGGAATATACACATATAATTATAATATGACATTATGTCAGTTTGTGCCGGTCCTGCGCTTTTTGGTCGTGCGTATGGGTGTTTGCATGTGTGAGTGCATATTCGCATGTATGTATGGCGCTATTTATCATATCAATCAGAAAAGCTTCAAGATTTAATAATTTTATCGTTTTTAAACAATGTAAATGTACATTAAATTATAATTAGCATTAAAAAAGAATTTCACTGTGGCGCGTTATATCATCATTGGTCAAAATCGGTTGCCGCACAACAGGGGTTAATTTTATGATTTTCGTTTTTTAATAATAATTATAATTTTTTCCATTTTTTCTTCTTAAAAACAAGTGTTGTGTTTCAAAAAATGTTGATATTGTTATAGACATAAAAAAATTGGAAAGTGTGCCAATTAGCATATCAGTTAAAGTGCATTAGGAAATCCAAGATAGGGAGTGGGCCGTCAGGTTCGGCGATAGTAGGTCCACTTATTATATACGCTATGTTTAAATTTTAAATATAATTATTTTGTAGTTTTAAAGCTAGCAATAATAATGTACACAATAAATATTTATGTATCATTAAAAAAAATATTTTCATATTTACGTTGTTTTGACCACCTTGTACCTTTTTATAATATAGGACTAAGGTTAAGCTAAAGGTACATAAGTACCACCTCGCAGTTGCCTCTTTTATGTTTTAATAATTTTTATATAGCCTATAATATGTATTTTTATAATAAATAAATATACACATTGTTTAAATTCTTAACCGCTGATTACATATCATTCTGTTCAGTGGTATTAACCTTGAGAACAGCATTTTCAGGTATAATAATAAAAAAAATTACATATGTTAATATAGTAGTTCATACTATTTGCGGAATTTAATATTATGTAAAATATTTTTCTGATTTTTGTCGGAAACACAATAGACCGTTGCTTATAATAGATTCAATGTTTACTTATTAACACACGAGTGGGAGTAAAAACGTTAATCCAACGTCATTGAAATGTAGACTTTTGAGTTAAATACCGCGTTCGTTTGCCTTTCATGTTAAAATATTAAAGGCGAAACTTCAGAGCGTTATGTTTGTTGAATAATGAAAAGCCTCCGCGTAATAAACGCTAAGAACAATGCAAAATTCGAATAAACGATTTTTTCACGGAACAAATAAGGGGCATACGAAATAGCCTACTGTGTGAAAAAGGCGGGTTGGCCGTGCTTTTAAAATATGCAAGAAGGGAAGCTGTAAGGTTAGCACTAAACGGAAGTAGCGCAATGCAGGAGAACATTAATGAAATCAAGGTGAACATTTGCGGTGGAAAGGTTGGCGCAATATCCTGCCGATGGCGGTACATTTATGCTGGCACTAATTAAAAGTTCTTATGTTGAACGCACGTGCATGGGGAGTGCTTAGAAAAGTTTTTCTTATTTTTGCTAAAAGCTGTGCCTAACACTTTTTGCCATTAAAATACAACGTATTTATAAATATACTTTTTAATTTCTGGCGTTAAATTTGTGTTCCGAATATTTATTTTTATTAATAAATATTAGATAATAAATTTTAACGTAAAATATGTTTTAATGTTTATTATTATATTTTTGTTCAATGTGAATTCAGGTGGTGGACGGAATAAAAGAGATTATTATATTTTTTAATACAACATATCATTCCTCAGAGGCTAAATTTTAAATGTGTATAATAAATACAATTCAACATCAAAAATATAAACATCTGTGTGTAATTATTATTTTTAATAAATAATAATTTAGGGGTTTACAGCAAAATACTACTTCCTAATATATGGTAATTTTAACATAATGGAATCAACCTTGCCATTTTGTTGTTACTAATAATAAAATAGAATTATTCATAATATTTATTTTAATATTATAGTTTGTGAATTATATAAGAAAAATAAATTGCTGGCTTATGACGGTATCTCCAGAATCTTTTTTAAAATTTTCGATTTATTGTATTTGAGTATTTGAGGATTCTAAATTCAATTTAATTCTAGATTTAAGAATTGAATAGTTCCTCATAGTAAATCTGAGCATCTTGGAAGATTCATTGCAGACATGTAGAGAGATAATTACAGACTTCAATGATTCTTCTCCCATTTGCATTTTGTGCCCCAAAGCGATAAATAAAATTAAATAATTAATCGGACCTCATAAAAAGCAAAGTTTATAATAACTTCAACGCTAAGAAAGCATTTGAAAATTCAGGTTTTAGCTTTTTGACCTTATCGATTAGATAATCACAAAATCCATTAGAAGCGAAAGTCAAATTTCTTAATAATCTATTTTAAGACTTTATCTATTATTTTACCAAGAAGGAAAAAAATTATCGCAGCCTAAAAGCTTTTACTTATCGCTTCGAGTACTGCGAATTTTAAAAGTGAAACCACTATTTGTTATTAAATTCTTAAAATGCTATTATCAGGAATATAATATAAAAGCTTTTAATAAATAATAATTTCATCATACGGAATTTTAAATTATGTCAACACAACAACCGTATTTAACCATAGGTATTTTTAATAATGAATAAATATTGTTTTATTTTAAAAAATATGCTAGTATAACCAGGCATAACCTGACCTAAATTTAACTTTAATACGCCATATTGTTTAATAAATTAAATCGTAATTAAAATAAGATTTGATTCGGACATTCATGCCTAAGTTTATTAACCTATTTAAAACCTATGTCAATGTAATTATTGCTCTTCACTATCGTGCTCAAATTGCCATACAATTTTTGTATGTATGTATTTAAAATATAATGAAAATCTAACTATAAAAATAAAAACGTAAAGAAGAACTCTTGCATAATGTTTTGTAACCAGTGTCACGAATTAAATTTTATAGTTGTCATTGTTAAGAAGCTATAAATTGAATTAAGTTATTTGGTTCAGAATTTTTGAAAAACGAATTATATATGTACGTAATGTTCATTTAAATATGTGTTTAAATTGAATGATTAATTAAGATACATTCCTTTAGATAAATTTAAAAACTTTTATAAAAAAAAACGTATATATGTCATGATTTCAAATTTACACAATTTCTCAAAATATCTCCTTGTAAATAAATTTTCAAACATATGCAATAAATTAGATCTAAGTGCGTCGTATAGGTACGTCAGTCGGCTTCCCATCGGACCTAATCATAAACCCCTCGATTATTACTGGTAAGTGTATTCCGAGATATTCATCCTCCGCTAGGGGGTAAAAACGAGGAAATTTCCACAGCCTCCCTCGTACCGCATAAAGGGAACATAAAGGCCGCTGATGCATGAACGATGCCGAAATCTTTTATGCTGTCACGGGCTGAAAGAAGCCACGAAAGCGGGTTTAACGATCACTAAACGTGTATAATGCCTTGCCGATTTAACTTCATCATGCTGATGTCATTTTGCGAATTAATTCGCCGCCGTCTCTTGATTAAACTCTTTGACGTATTAAAATTTATAACCCCACTAATCCATTATTGTGTTATTCGCTTTTGCGTTGATTCCGTTACGGTGACGTTTTCAGATTGCGACAATTCCTTAGGTTTAGTAAGTGACTTACTTCTTCATAAAATTAATAAAGGTTTGCTAATTTGATTTTGCATATTTAATTTAAGTACGACAACCAGAAATATAAGGCTATATATATAAATATACGGCTAATGCAGAATAATACATTTATTACCTAAAAATTATTTAACATTTTGATTGAACTATTTGTAAAAAGTTTTCGAAAATATTTATATATATTTAAAAAAGCATTATTACGGAAGTTTAATATATTTGGTCAACGCAAAGACATATTGAAAAAAAAAACATTTAAAATTTTTTAAAAACAGTTATTTTAGATATGTCGTATAATTAATGTTTACCAATATTAATTCAAGCTATTCAGCAATAATAATTTTTATACACTAATTACCAGTAGTGTAAAACATTTTTATAATAAAGCTTTGGAAACTTGCATATTTTTAATATAACAATAAATAAAATACATAATCTTGAAATATAGTTATTTAAATTAAGAATTATTATTCTTTTATTTTATGTATTAAATACTTTTTTTTATTAAACGACTATAATATAATTTTAAATAATTAAATTAGTTTTTTAAATTATTCCGATAATTATTTTATTAAATATTAAATTTAATATAAATTTAAAAGTAATATATTAAAAAAAGGTTCTATTATTCTTAAATAATATCAAAAACTACAAGTTTGTAAGTAAATAGGAGTAACCTGATAAAAGTATTTACACATTTTTTATTGTATTTATTAAACATACATATGCGGGGCATAATAGATTAACCCTTTGATGAGTATCGCCGTACATGTACGGCGGTCAATCTTTCACTGTTTTGATGTACCCCAGAGAGCTTTATTTTTTTTATATAATTTAAATGTTGTATATTTACATATATAACTGAATAAATAAAATACATTATAATTATAATTTTTTTTTTAACAATTTTTTTTGTAAATAATTTGTATACAAAATAATACCTCATACGATACTTTAAACAATACTCTGAAACGCATTCGTTTAATCGCAATTGCGGTAAACGCATACAAATGATTTTTGATTCCATATTCTAAGCATAAAATTGTAACTAAAACTAACAACGCTTCAAGTAACTTTATAATTTCTAAATAAATTTTAAAGGGAAAATTTATGCTAAACGATAGTAAAAGTACACAATAATTACCAATCACATATAGTATGAATAAAATATATATAATAAGATTTAGTGAAAAGGGAAACAATATGACTTTTCAAAATTAAATCGAGTATGTTTATAGCTCATATATCCAATGATTTTGAGACTAATATATTAGCGCTTTATCTTCGCCAGACAAAAATAAAACTTTGACAACCACTGCTTGCATACATTCATACCTAGGTATTCATGCATGGTGTCAAACGATTACGTCGCGATGCTACACGCAAATTTCATATCAACGTCACGTATTGCCCTACCGTTTATTAGATTACGGCGGTTAGCGCGCGTCGCGCCTCATATGCGGATGTGTATAATGTTTTCGCCAATATTCTTAATTACGTCCCTCCTGTGTATATCGCGGATCACGTACGCAAATTTTGCAAAAATGCCCAAGCAAAACACAGCTGCCGATTACGACGTGCCCTTCGCCTAATGCGACCCAATAACTGCGAACGTTGCACGGCCGATTTCTCGATCGACGCTTGAATCGTTTTTCATATTAAAATTTTCTACCCCTTGCCGAGCACTCAAGTATAACCCATTGAAAATTTCCGGTTCACTGTGATAAGGTTCAGAGTTTCTTTGCGCGACGGTTCTCAAGAATTTCATATGCTTTGCGCTCTTGACGTGGATATGAACAATTTTACATTTAAGCGTGTAAATAAACATCTAAAACGTAAGTTTTTAAAGAAAAACACATTATTATTATCTTAGTGTAGGGCTCTACTAATTTTTGTAATATTACACTTTTCAACAGGATTGACAAAAATATCTTAAAACCGCAGCAGAACGATTCACCTATATGTCATAAAAAATAAGTTATTTATCCTACCACAGCTAGTCGAAATTTATACTAAAAGCAACTCTTCACTTTACTAGTAATTAATTTTTTAATAGAAAACTCGAATACGATAAACTAGATGAATAAATTTAAACTTTAAATTTGATTATGAAAAAATACTTCACGGATAATGGAAAATATGTTTAGAGAAAATAACAATGTACTATTAATTTTGCACGCTTCATAGTCAATAAAAATTCGTCATTTTATTTAACTATTGAAAATATAATATGTATACTAAATTTACAGCGAAAATGAGTAAAATTTTACACTTTATGCGGAAAGTGAAAATATGAAAATAAAACTCAAATATAAACCTCAGTTTTCATTAAACAATTTAGCTACATATGTATATATCTAAAAAGCCAATTATTATATTATACATACATATGTATATATAGCTATGTACTATTTTATGCATATTATGTTGAAAATATTTTTTATGGCATGATTTAAATCAAATATCTGGTTTATAAGATGGCTGACATTTCTTATGCTGTCAAGGTTCCACAATTTTGCGTTCTGCTATTTTTATACAATGGTTCTACATAGAAAAATAAACATAAAATATTACAAATTTATAATCTTAATAATTGTATTATTGATTGTAAAGAACAGAATCATTACCGAGTTGTTGTATAAATTAAAAAATAAATGTGGTCATTGTGAATTGTTTGTTTAAAAATTTAACAATTTTAAACTCACTTTAAGATTTAACCATTTAAAAAGTAAACGGGAAAGAGCGCCGGAAATCACTCAACCCCCACTCCGCCGAAAGTGCAGGACCGCATTGACTATAAAAGGCGCCCGCACAACTTTAAAATCAGTGCGCCCTGTACTTTAGTAGCGCTTACAAGTGTGCCTTTGTCACGTGTCATTGAGCCTTACAACTGACGCGTAGTTTAAATTAAGAAACCTGTGATTTAGTGAGATAAATAAAACAAAGTGAAATTGTGCTTCATAAATTTGTGATCGACCAACCATTTCTGGGTGTATACAGGTGAATATAAATTTATTTTAATAATTTATTATAATATGTTCTTAAAAAATTATCTATTTAAGAAATACCTAATATGTATAAATGAATAAACTCTGATGTTATTTTTTTGTAATATTTTAATATTTTCAATAATCAATTATTACGGGTCAAATACAAAAATTTAACAAAGTTTATCATAATGTCTTATGATAAATTTGCATTATTTAAATTAAAAATGAATTCTGCTTTTATTATATTTTGTATTATTTATATAAAAACACAACAAAAAATAAATAATTATTAAATCTCCAATAAACCCTCAATATATTTTTAACTTAAGTTGATTAAACATTACATAAAAAGATGACTAAATCATTCTACGCACAATATAGCATACAATATGAATATACAGCAATTTTTCCAAGGTAATTTTTTAAATATTTTTAGAATAATAATACAAAATTACATAAATCACTAATTCATAAAAAAAATAGTACAAAAAACAAAATAAGCCCGAAATCACCCAACCCGTACACTGCCCAAAAGTGCAGAGCCGCATCGAAGTGAAATTGTGCTTTTTATATTTGTGGTCGCAAATCATTGTTGCATATATAATAAATACAGATGAATATTATATTGATTATGATAAATTGTGAACCGTTTGTAGTTATTTTAAAAACAAAACACACACTAAAATAATTTTAACGCTGCATAGTAATAAACACTAAATATACATTTAGGTAAACATGTTTATTAATTATTAATTTCTAATATGTTATTTTTTTCTAGGCAAAATCATAGAATAAGCAAACTAAAGTGCTAAATATAAGTATAACACTTTAGTCTGTCTTATTTTTAATTTTTTTTTTCGTATACTAGAGTTCATATTTTAGTAATTGTAGAGTTTTATTAAAAATATTTATAAAAAATACAATTTATAAAAACTTATAATTAATTATTTTGAAATAAAATGTTTACTCACTATAGTAAACATCTTCCTACTTGCGCGTTATCTTACTTATTTTTTATGTGCATCGTGCCAGAATTTCCCACATTTTAAAAAAGCACCACTTTCATTTTACAAATTAGAAATTTGGAAAACCCAGTAATCAGCCCCTTATCTAATAGCAGATAATATATTATTATGATGAATATTTTTTAATGCCGTTTATTAATAAATACCTAATATACTTGTAGGTAAACATATTTATTATATATTCATTTTTATTTTTTTATTTGATTTTACTGAGAAAAATCACAAAATTAGCAAACTAATGTTCTATATATATATATAAGTATAACCCTTAAGTCTGCCTTATTTTCTATTTTTTTTTTCATTAAATAAAGTTAATTTAATTGTAAAGCTTATGTTGTTGTTATTATAAAGTTTCATTAAAAATAATTATAAAAAATATAATGTATATTTATATTAATTACAAAACGTTAAAAAAATAGCTCTTGTTTTCGTAATATTAGTATTATTTATATAATCCACAAATAAAAATGTTATCACTAAGAGCTTACTAATAATTATTTTGAACAAAAATGTTTACTCACCATTGTAAACATCTTCATACTTACGCGATTTTTTTACTCATTTTTTATGTGCATCGTGCCGGAAATTCCCACAATTTAAAAAATCACCACTTTCATTTTACAAATTAGAAATTTATAAAATCCAGTAATCAGCCCCTTATCTAATAGCAGATAAAAGCACTCACAGGAAATGTCGAAAGTTTAAAATTACGAGAAAAAAAAATACAATAAAATCTTATTATTCCGATAATTTAAGAAAATATGTCTATAAATATGTTTATACGCTCACAAAATTAAAAATGCGACGCGAATAACTTTGTATGTCTAAATTGAGATTTTTATTGCTAATATTTTTATGAGTGATTCTGCGATTTTAACCAACTTCTTCAAAATATTAAAAAAAAACCAGAGTAGGCAAAATATCCATCCGCAAATGAAAAAAATAATAAATAGTAAATAGATGTATTTTTTATTGTATTAAATTTATTATTCGTTGTTTTTTGAAAAAAAAATTATCGTTTTTAAGCATAATTTGTCAATTTTTTTAATAAATATTATTTAAATACCACTAATATATTTAGTTTAAAAATTCTTAATAAGTATAGCCCTTTAGTCTGTCTAATTTTTTTTTCATAACTAGAGTTTATGTAGTTGTATTTGTAGTGTTTATGCCATTGTAAAGTTTATATAGCAGCAATATAGTAAAAAGGTGAATGAATAACAAGTTTTTAAATAAAAAATATATTATCCTATTATAAAAAACAAAGTACGCCTGAAACCATCTTACCCCCACTCTGCCCAAAAGTGCAGGGTCGCATCGACTATAAAAGGTGCCCGCACAACTTTCCAATCAGTGCGCCCTGTGCCTTAGTAGCGCATACAACACCCATTGTGCCTTACAACTGACGCGTATTGCTAGTTTAAATTAAGTACTCTGTGATTTAATAGAACAATCAGAACAAAGTGAAATCGTGCTTTTATATTTGTGGTCATCAAATCATCGTTAGGTGTAAAATAAATACAGGTGAATATTACATTGAATATGAGAATTTGTAATCCATTTGTAGGTATTTTTAAGCAAAACATATACTTTTATTTTGAATGCTATTTATTAATAAATACCTAATATACTTGTAGGTAAACATGTTTAATATATATTAATTTTTATTTTTTTATTTGATTTTACTGAGAAAAATCACAAAATTAGCAAAGTAATGTTCTATATATATAAGTATAACCCTTAAATCTGCCTTATTTTCAATTTTTTTTTTCAATAACTAGAGTTAATTTTATTGTAAAGCTTATGTTGTTGTTATTATAAAGTTTCATTAAAAATAATTATAAAAAATATAATGTATATTTATATTAATTACAAAACGTTAAAAAAATAGCTCTTGTTTTCATATTATTAGTATTATTTATATAATCCACAAATAAATTTTTTATCACTAAGAACTTACTAATAATTATTTTGAACAAAAATGTATACTCACCATTGTAAACATCTTCATACTTACGCGATTTTTTTACTCATTTTTTATGTGCATCGTGCCGGAAATTCCCACAATTTAAAAAAGCACCACTTTTATTTTACAAATTGGAAATTTGGAAAATTCAGTAATCAGCCCCTTATCTAATGGTAGATAAAAACATTCACAGGAAATGTCGAAATTTTCACATTACAAGACAAAAAATTACAATACAATCTTACTAATCCAATATTTTTTAAAAATATGTCAATCACTAACACAATTAAAATGCGACGCGAATAACGTTGTATGTCTGAATTGAGATTTTTATTGCATAACGTTATATGAATGATTCTGCAATTAGGCAAAATATCTACCCGCAATTAAAAATTATTTAATATAAAAAAATGTATCGTTTTTAAATTATTATTCATTGTTTTCTAAAAAAAATAGTCGTTTTTAAATATTTTTTTTCAATTTTTTTATTTCATCTTATTTAAATACCACTAATATATTTATTTTAAAGTTCTATATAAATATAAGCCATTAGTTTGTCAATTTTTTTCCCATAACTAGAGTTTATGCATATAGTTGTAATCGTAGTGCTTATGTTATTGTAAAGTTTATATAGCAACAATATAACATACAAAGAGAATGAATAACTATTTCTTAAATAAAAAAGATAGTATCCTATTATATTAAAAAAAGTACGCCTGAAATCACCCCACCCCCACTCTGCCCAAAAGTGCAGGGTCGCATCGACTATAAAAGGTGCCCGTACAACTTTTCAGTCAGTTCGCCCTGTGCCTTAGTAGCGCATACAACACCCATTGTGCCTTACAACTGACGCGTATTGCTAGTTTAAATTAACGATTCTGTGATTTATTAAAACAATCAGAACAAAGTGAAATCGTGCTTTAATTTTTGTGGTCATCAAATCATCGTTGGGTGTAAAATAAATACAGGTGAATATGATAATACATTGAATATGATAATTTGTAATCTATTTGTAGTTATTCTTAAGCAAAACATATACTTATTTTTTTTAATGCTGTTTAATAATAAATACCTAATATACTTGTAGGTAAACGTGGTTATTATATATTAATTTTTATTATTTTATTTGATTTTACTGCGGAAAATTATCAAACTAAAGTGCTATATGTATATTTATAGGTATAACTCTTTAGTTTGTTGTTTTCAAATTTATTTTTGTATTAACTAGAGTTTATGTTATTGTAAAGTTTATAATGTTGTAATTTTAGAGTTTCATTAAAAATAAATATAAAAAATATTTTGTATATTTATATAAATTACAAAACACTAATAAAATAGCTCATGTTTTCGTGATATAAATATTTTTTATATAATCCACAAATATCATTTTTATCACTAAGAACTTAATAATAATTATTTTGAAATAAAATGTTTACATTGTATACATTTGCATACTTAGGCGATTTTTTTACTCGTTTTTTATGTCCATTGTGCCGGAAATTCCTACATTTTAAAAAAGCACTACTTGAATTTTACAAATTAGAAATTTGGAAAATCTAATAATCAGCTCTCTATCTAATGGCAGATAAAATCACTTACAGGAAATATTAAGATTCACATTACGAGACAAAAAAATACAATATAATCTCATTAATCCGATAATTAAAAAAGATATATGTTAATCACTCACATAATTAAAAATGCGACGCTAATAACGTTTTATGTCATCAATTTAATTCGTAGAATCCACAAATAGTTCTTTATTTAGTCGATGCGACACACACAACTTTCCAATTAATGCACCCTATGTAGTAGTGCATACAACTCCTATTGAGCCTTACAACTGACGTCTTGTATATGTTTATTTTTTAAATTAGTAATTAAAGCACGATCTGTGTTTATTAAATATAACTTATACAATATATTGCTATTGGTAATTTGTTACATATTAGTAGTTATAAGTTAAACAAAATACATTTTTGAAGAACTTAAATGCCGTTTTACATTTATACAGTGAGAAAATACGCAAAAAAAATATATTTTAAATAGTAAAACCATTTAAGAGATTCGCTTATCTATATTTAAATAATTTACGATAATTAGTAGAAATATATTCTTCTTTCCTAAAATTTTTAATCAGATAAATTTTTACTGTGGGGAAATAGACAAAAGATAAACATGCAATAAAGATGTTAGATAAGTAGTAAAATTTATTAAAAAATAGTTATTATTACATGATTTTATCTAATCAATCTAGGAATAACCTTCTCTCAAGTATTAATATTTGAAATAAAAGCTATAAAAATATATAATAAAGCCGGAATTTATAAAATTATATATTTTACTAATTTTAAATAATTAGAATAGTTGATAAATTTTTTGAATTTAATAATATATTATACAAGGATTTCAACACCAGAGAGATTTGTATTCAAATTTACAATTTTGAAAGTTAAACATTTAATTTATTTCGCTTTTTTCTAAACCATGTTTTTTATTTGCTACTTTATTATGACACTACATCAGGAACAATATATATATATATATAGTAATTCAAATGATTATTTTTAATTAAGTTAGGATTTAATTGTTGTCTCTTTATTTTTACAGATAAATATATTATACGCAGAAAAATGGGCAGCATAAATGCAGACATTTCGTCGGAAACTTCTAGCGGAGCTCAATATCCTCAGAAGAAAGTTGTAGGAGATTCACCGCTTGAGATTGTTGAGTCTCAATTGTACGAACAGCTGAAACAAGCATATTTAAAAGGGATTAATTATCGATTAGTAACTGGAAGAATTGTACACCCAGGAAATAAACTAAGCAAGACTAAAATCGTTGAGGAAATAAAAGCTAAGACAATTGAGAATAACGGACGTAAATCGAAGGAGCAATCTGAACTAATCCACGAAAAATCTGCAGAAGATTCTGATGAATGTGATGAGGAGTATATTCCTCATCGCTCACCCGAAGATGAAACATTTTCTACCGAGGACGAGGAGTACAAGCCCGATTTAAAGAGAAATAGACTATCTAAGAAAAAATCTACCAGAAAAACTAAAAATAGAGCAGAAGAAACTAAACTACAAAGTTTAATCAGATCGGTGACCAAGAAAGAGATCGAAGAGGAACTCAAGAATTATAATCCCAATATGGCTAGAAAGTTTGTTAATATTAAACAGACAGAAGCACGAGTAAAAAATACGTTATCATGCAGAGCAAGTAGAGCGAGAGTTCGCATCGCCAAGAGAAGACTGAACGCCGAGCTTCTTAAGCTAGTATCGACGTAACGCATATTTTTTTTGATACAATTTTTGTATAAAATTAATGTTTTTAAAAATCTTTTAACGCTAATGGTAAAAATATGAAATCATTATTTTCTGACATGATGCAATTATATCACTTAAAATACCGAAAAATAGAATTTAGTGTAATTCAAAGCTAATAAGAAGCTAAACGCCTAGTGTCTTAGATACGGCGTACCATATCAGTGTTTTTTTAATAGTACAAAAATATTTTTAAATTGTATAATTTAATTTTAAAATATTCATTATTAGTATTGTAATTAATTTTGAAGGTAAATAAGGGTTTCTGGTGGACAATAACATTGTATCTACAATTTTAAATATTTTTTAAAAATATATGATTGCTTTTTACTTACTGTAAACAGCGACAAATAAAATAAGTAACTTTTATTTTAGAATAATTAAATTTAGCTTAAAATGTGATAAAAAAATAGTACAAAAATTAAATAAATTTTAATCATAAATGAAATAAAAAAAAAACAGGTTATTATAATTGTTTATTTTTTTAATAGTACAAAAATATTTTTAAATTGTATAATTTAATTTTAAAATATTCATTAATAGTATTGTGATAAATTTTGAAGGTAAATAAGGGTTTCTGGTGGACAATAACATTGTATCTACAATTTTAAATATTTTTTTAAAAATATATGATTGCTTTATACTTACTGTAAACAGCGACAAATAAAATAAGTAGCTTTTGTTTTAGAATAATTAAATTTAGCTTAAAATGTGATAAAAAAAAATAGTACAAAAATTAAATAAATTTTAATCATAAATAAAATAAAAAAAACAGGTTATTATAATTGTTTATTTTTAACAGAATATTTCATTCAAGAAAAACTTCTGTTAAGCTAGTATTAGTTATGTTTAGTTAAAATAATCTTGTAAACTCTGTATTTAAAAATTTTACACTAAATATGTGGTAGAATATATTTAAATGAGTTTCAAATAATAATTGATTAGTGATTAAATCAGTGAGACAATACAGTAAAGTAAAATGTATTGTAACAAAGGGTATTTTAAAAATATAAACGGTTTGACATTTAATTATAATATATACAAAAAAACTTTCTAAAATTTAAAAAAAATATTTTGGTCTTTATTAGTTTATAATCAAAGGCGGCTTGGGTTATTTAAGTTACAATATCATCTTATAACATATGTTACTTTTTAGGTTATAATATCACATCTCGATTTTATACTATAATATATAAGTTTTTCTATTAAAACCAGTTAACGAGTGAAAAACTGTGGTTTGTTAGACATTGAGGTATAATATGTATTCTTAAAACTTTTTTTTAATGATGTTATATTTAATTATTTTTATATGTATATGTTTAAAATAAATTTGTACTTTTTTATTATAATATATATAAATATATTTGTAAAAAAAAATTTTTTCTTACTACTTATGTTTTTAATTACAAAAATTATATAAATTCTTCAGTTAACACACATTTTTAAAAATAATGTTGAAAACAACCAACATTTAAGATGTTTCAAATTGTCATGCGTCATACTTTGCAAAAAAAAACCGCAACGCGCTATGGCAGTATGAAAATATGAAATTAACCAAAAATTAGACATATAACATAACTACAAGTAAGTTATATGAAAATATTTTTAGTGATACATTATAACCAAAATAATAGATAATATAAGAATATTTAAAATGGGTGCAAAATAAAGAATATTGCGAAAATGTTAAATTATATTCTTAAATTAAAATAATATTATGTTTATCCAAACGAATTAATATATAATACACAAACAAATAATTTATTTATAGCGTTTGGTACCTTGCATATTGTTGCACCGCCCTTGTTACTTCCCCTATATGTAAATAAATTTGTACAAAGAAGGGGCAATTTAAAAAATACAATTTTAAAAATTAATTCTTATAAAAGGTAAAAAAAATAATTTTAAATTGCAGTTTTCCATAATATGCAGCCTGGAAACCATGCATCCGTTGCATTGCACTAGTGACCGCCTCCTTGTTCACTTGAAGATATTAAATTGAGAACACGTGTACATAAATTTATATTTCCCATAGACAAAAATCTTTTGAGTTAGGCTATGTTAGGCTATGCTACGATAGTGAGGTTATGCTACGATAAATCGTAGCATAACCTTACTCAACCTAACTCAATTCCTTATAAAAACACATTTTGCCTTAAAATAATAGGTTTATAAATGAAATTTACTCAAAATAAAGACACGATAACTTTCGCTGCTTTTATTATTTCAGCATAATTTTTTTTTTAAAATAGACCTTGTCTACATTTCAGATATATTTGTTAGCCAGATATATCCACTATTTTGTTCTAAAATGGTGGCTATTTAAAAAGAAAATAAATCGTATCTTTGTTAAAAGACATTTTAGAGGAAAAAGTAAGGAAAGCAAAAATATTTTATATTAAAAAAAAGTAAAATAAAAATTAAAAAAAAACTTTTTTTTTAATTCTTAAAAAAAATGTTTTTAAACACGATCACTGCCGCAGTTTTGAAAGTTTTAATTTTTCTCTAATAGGAAATTTTGTAATTTTTCTGCTCAGTTTTTTAAGCATGTTAGTTTTTTCATTCAATAAACAAAAATTGAGATATTTCTTATAATATTATGGAGCCTGGGTGCCGTGCTTTATTCCTTTAAATGGCGTGTAACTTTTTTCAAGTTGTTAGTGCGACCGAAATATTTTAGCAGGTAGTTTTAGCCGTAATTTTAAAAACTAAAAAAAATAATTAATCGTTTTTAATTGCTCACTTGAGTTTTAAAATAGGATTGCATGTCTTATAGTCCAGTTGCGCGATTTCGGTTTTTATTTTTCGTTATATTTTTATTATTTAATAATTTATTTTGAATATTTATTAAACATTTAAAAATGCTCTAAAATGCGATTCAAGTAAAGCTAACAGGGCGAATTTAATTTTATTGCATTCCAATATTGCATATTATTGCCTGAATATATCTTAAATATGAAAACACGTTCGTTGTTAACGACGGGTTGCTTAAAATGCTTTAAAATGGTTTAATGATAGTGGTTTTTACAAATTAAAAGCAAAAACTAGAAGCAAATAAAAAACAAATACATAAGAAGATCGAATCTTGATTTGTGAGTCTTTTCAAAATCGTCCAAAAACGTCTTTAAAGCTGTCTGCTGAAGTTTCTGCAAGCGGATGGCTATCTATTTATTTGCGGACGGTAAGAAAAAGGCTAAACAATATAGGACTAAGAGATTGTAAAGCCCGACAAAAATCATTTATTTTAGAAATAAATAAAACTCGAAGGTTAGAGTGCATTAAATGATACAAACTGGACCAGCTTCTCGTAGCTAACATTAAACATGCCAATGTGTAATTGGAAGACTCCAGGAAGATAGTTAAAAAAAAATATGATTGTAACCGCTGAATGTTCGGTTTATATGAAGTTTGAAAATGAGATTTCGAGCTTGACGATGCTCGATTTAAATAAAGTTGAAAAATATGGAAGTGTACTTAGGCAATTAATTACCGGTATATATAAATTTTAGTCGTTTCAATGCGAACTTTATTAATGTAAGATCACCGTCGATATCTCCTCTCTATACTGTTGATCCTTTAACAGCCCGACTTGACGGCTTCCACTCTCTTGAATTCGCGTTAAATTGAAATAATATATACAGGTTTTAATAGTTTTACAGCGAATCGCTTGGATCAGCACATTAGCGTGGCAAGTTTATTAGATTATATTCTTTAACAATATATTTTGAAAATTTTAAGTCAATATTGCACCTTTATTTTGTATCACGGCACCCCACAAGAGCAATCGCCTGTACTGCCTGCCCCACGGGCCGACCCTGCAAAGGAGTCTATAATGTATCATTCTTTCCCTTTCACTCTACAATATTTAACTCCAAATAGTTACATGGAAAAAGTATGTTTATATTAAGATTGCATAATAACATACTACTCAATTTTTAATTTATTAACATACAAAAAAAATTAGTATATTTTTTTCTGGTTAGCACAGAGCCATTTATTATTAAAATATCTCTTGATCCGTTTACATTAGTAATATGGCTCGGTGATAAAATTGAGTTAGCACACCCTGCGTATCCCCGAGCTTATATCCGGTTATGGTGCGAATGATAAAATAATTCTGTATGTATGGCAAAGCGGATTTTTAACGCAGATCCCGGGACCGTGACGGACTAAGCCCGGGGCGCGCGTAATCCGCGGGCCCGGGACAATGGGATCAGCCGGGATACGCGACCCGCTTTTTCGCCGGGGACACATTCGCCAAGGATCGGAATATGTGTGTGTTATGTGCTTTTGTCCGCCGTCTTTTGCGGCCAATATGAGCCATAAATATTTATGGCGCGAGAAACGGCCCGGCCATAAAGGGTGTCTAAATCCGAGCCGACCATTCGTCATCGAACCGCGCCTATGTATGAGATTTATTCATTTTTTTCTCTTGCTTGCTTTTTCTTCTTTTTGTCAAAGTGTCGTATATGGAAAGTCTAGATTATGCAAGCTTAACTTTGAGGTTTGTGTCTGTAGTAGCTCGGGGATTCATAAACAGGTATGTGATTCAATTTTTGAAAGGTCACATATATTATATATTACATATATGTATATATTTTAATTTAATACTATATATTAGAATATTATAAACTATTTTCACCTAATGAGTTAGTAATGTGAGAATGTATTTTAACACCTACACTCGGAAGCCAGGAAACGGTGAGGCGGATGCTTCAAAAATATGACGACGTTAGTTCTAGCGATTATTTTACGACTATCTTTATTTTCTTAATTATTTGATATTTATTTTAACTATTTAATTCGAAACACGTGTGAATAATGATAATTACATATTAATGCGCAACTCGTAAATAATTAATTACATACAATTTGATTAACTTGTAACACGTGTCTATAATAATTTATTCGCTGCTTTCAATAAAATAGTACAAGATAATTGCACTCGACCATTAGCGGTAATTAATTTGTTGGCTTGAACAATACTTGCGGAAAAAAAATAACTAAGAAGTGAGATAGAACTCTTGCAGTTAAACAAAATGTTACTGAATGTCTGCAGTTGTTGGAGCTTTGCGATGCGATGCAGATCGATATGATGCGATACGTATCTTTGTGACACCAGGTTTTGCCCGGTCGGTCAAGGAATTCTGACTTTGATGACAGCTGAAGATCTGACAGACTTGAATTTCTGCTGATGATGCTACTGGAGTTGATGCTGATGTTGCTACTAAAGCTAATTCTGATGACGCTGCTGGATCTAATGCTGACGATGCTGCTAGAGCTAATGTTGATGATGCTACTGGAGCTAATGTTGATGATGTTGCTAGAGCTGAAGCTGAAGATGCTACTGAAGCTGGTATCTTTTTATGGCACCCGGATTTCACCGGCCATGTGTTCCATTGCAGATGGTTCATGGTTGCTAGATTATTTTAGCGCGACAATCGGTGGTCGGCGGAATCGGCGTGCTCTGGTTCTTGCGAAAGCGAGGGGGGGGCGATTGTGTCATCTGGTGTAGCGAGATTATTGAGCTACGACTTGGTGATATCTGCCACCATCTCATTTAGCATATCAAGCAATGCAAGCACCATCTTGGCGATCTTTATATCAGAAGGTTGCTTAGATTAGTTACTACTTTTTCGCCGCCCTGGTCTTTCTTCAATCACGTCGAGGGTTACCACTTATTTTTATAATAAGTGTTTAAAACTAAAAGTTTTTTGCAATTTTTTTTTGTTACCAAATAACAAAAAATATATATTTTTGTAGATCGTTACGAAATACGTCAATAATCGGTTGACAAAAATGGCAAATCGATTAAAAACAGTCAACGGCGCTCAATCCTTGACTTCTCAGGAAATAAAAATGACTCTGTTTTTGCAGAACCAGATTGCAAGAACTTTTGGATATAATTAACACCAGTATAACTCACAGATTGAAGGTACGGACAATTGTACGAGAAGTTTAAATATGCATATTTAACAGCAAATAAATATTTATTTTCAAGAATATATTATTCAATGAAAATAAAATTGATTTGATTGAAGGTAACGAACAAATTTCTAAGCAGAAATTTATTAAAAATGGTTATTTTGATAATAAAAACGACCAAGAGTATAAACCTGAAGAAGGCGCAATTTCAAGTAAAGACGATGATAACAAGGCTTACATGGATAAAATCAATGTTAAGAAAATTTTATCGTTAATGCCAAAAAAGAAAAAATCATCTGAATCAAAATCTAGAAAGAAAACGAAAAATAATCTAGACTGCAAGTATTAAATAAATTGGGAAACCCAAAATCAGTTGTAGAAGAACTTAAATATAATCATAACTTGGTAAGAAAATTTGCTATAACCAAGCAAATAGAATCACGAATTTAACATGAAATGTAGAGCAAAGACTAGAATTGCCAAAAGGAAGCTGAACGACGAGCATCTAAAATCGTTGATGTCTCTGTAATGCATATTTTTTAATTTAGTTATTTGTAGACTAGTTACCTAGACTAGTTTCTTAGACTAATTACCATTTTTACGCTATCCTGGTGTTTCTTCAATCACGTCGGGGTTCACCACTTTCGCACCCGCCCAATAGCGGGCGCTGTATTTAGCAGTTTAGCGACTCTCTGATTGAGTCTGTATTGCGACTATCTTTATTTGCTTAATTACTCCATATTTATAGTAAATATTTAATTTAATAATAATTACATATTAATGCGCAACACGTGTAAATAAATAATTACATACAATTTGATTAATTTGTAACATGTGTCTGTAATAATTTATTCGTTTCTATGCGAATTTATTTTAAATAAAATTATATGAGGTTATTGAACCCGACCATTAGCAATAGGTAATTTGTTGGTTCTAACAATATTTTACATTATATACATATATTTTTGAATTTTAATAAATTTACATGAACTTTAACACACCTTTTCAGCGATGTTCAGTGCTTTTATGCCATCATTGAAAATCCGTTTTTCAAGCCTCAGGTTTATTAAAAAGATATAATTCTTATATACTTATTTTTTATATTTATATATATATAATTTTAATACAGTTCGCAAATAAAAAATGTTTTGTCAAAACCCAAATGTTTATGTAAAATTTTAAAGTCAAATACTTTCATACAAATACGAAATGTTTTAGAACATAATATATGGATTTGCAATTAATTACATATTTGAAAAACTAACAGCATTATTTATAGATCTTTTTTTATAATTAAATGTCTTTATTAAATGTCTCTAAATCATTACATATATTATGACTTTAATACAAAATTCTATTTTACATGTTTTAATAAAGATAATTTAAAAACGTAATTTTGTCCTATAATATATTTATAACTAAATGCACTGTAAAAAGTAGAATAATAAATGATTACGAACAGAGTTTTTTAATTGCAATAACATTGATACCATTGATTAATCTTAATCAGAATAACACGAAATTCTCTATATACCTAAATGAAATATTTTTAATAAGCGCCTTAATTGAACATAACAATGGCTGTTATCAAAATTAATAAGCAATTTGATGGCTTTTGAGAGACTATAATTTAAATGTTATTGGAGCTTTTGACTAATAGAAATTTTGAAAGCGTTAATTATTTCATGTAAATTATGTAGTGTAATACTGTGTACCGTCAAAATTAATTTATTTATCGAGTTACAACTTTTTAGGCTCAATTGTTAAATGTACACGAGACGTCAAAAATTAATTAAACGATATTTTACCGGTCGAATAACTTTGTTAACTATTCCTAAAAATCACTATAAAATTAATTGCAATTGACTATAGTTATACTGTTGCAATTTTATTTACCAATCTTGTGTCTATGTTATTTTTTTTAAGCTAATCCATATTTTTAATTTAATATTATTTGTCGATTAATAGGAGAATAGTTATTATGAATCGTGTTTAAGTTAACCGTTTAGATAATCAAAAATGGATAATATATGCGTACAAATTTCTTATGCAAATTTTGAACAATAATATCGAATTGACACGCTTCCTATGTTGCGTCACAACAAAGGTAGACCTTCCATGTCATTCAGACAGATTAGGATGATTAATTTATATATCTGATTAGGCTAATTCAATAAGTCGCATTGTAGAGCCTCTACTGCTGGCTCGTATTCAAATGATGGTTCTGGCAGAGTACTGCTATTTTGGGAGACTGGGGAAACTTAAACCTCTTCTTACATTAAAACTTACTCGTAGTTTTAAAACATAGTGTCATTGTGTTTTAGTGAAAAAAAATCAGTACAGCAAGAAAACAAGTATCTTTATAACTTTTTATGCACATATGGGCTATGTTTTATGTGTTATTTATAGATTTTGTTGAGAAAAACTAATTTGTGGTACCCTAGTATATATTTTTCATAAATGAATAATTTAAGTCAAAGAGACGAAGAAAAATATGCTTGAAATGGATCTTTATCTTAAAGACGCGATTTACTTTATTGGCTTTTATTACAACTACCATCAACTTGTATATGCTTAATGCTATTGTATGATAGTCAATGTTATAAAATATTGTATTTTATTAAGAGTACTATAGTTTTTTAAAACTTCTTTAAAACGAAGCATTTAAACAAGAAGTAGGAAATATGAATAATCAATACAAATATTTTAATATTTTTGGTCAATTCAGTCGAAAAGCCTGTAGAATCAAACAAAGTTACAGTATTGTTTTTTTCTATGCAATGTAGAATTTTATTCTACAAAGACGTATAGATAAATTAAAAAAACACTTATAGATAAATCTATAAGTTTTTTTAAAATAAAGAAAGTTAATTAAGTATATAATTTTCACATCCCAGAATCTTTTCAGTTACAAGTTTTACAACGACTCAAGAAAATACATTTATGAAAATATTGATGAAGAACTACAGTGTATTCAAAGACGTTTTTACTGCTTGTAATATGCTTTTTAATGAGGTAATTTTTATAGTTGTGGAAAATGGACCAACTTTTTATACCATTGAACCACAATATTATGATTTTTTTTAAATTTTAATAAACCTTTATATTCGCGATATTTTACATAATTAATAGTTTTTTTTTAGAACTGAGTTTCGGATCATGTTAAAAGTTTTATGAATATGCTATAAAAAGAGCTTGTGCTTGTAAAATAAGCACTTATGGGACAACATTTTATAGCATAGTTAAAAAACCATTCGGGATATTTCGCTCTTATTTTAATATTTTAAAATTGGGTAGAATTATAAAATGTACGCTAAATCTGCTAATTTTGAAGGACCTTTTAGCTTAAAAGGGTTTTATGCCAACATTATTTAGGTATTTACTGTTACGCTCGTGATTTTTGCAACTACATATGTAATACGATTTTTGATCTTAATCTGTGTTATTGAATGTTATTGTCTAAAAAATGCTTTATGTGCCGAAACTATTAAAATAATGAAGCAATTTAGAAACAACATCAGCTACAAATTCTATATTAATCAGTATCAAATAAAAATAAATGTAAATAATATATGTACTATATACCAGCAAATATACTATGTACTAAAGGTAAATACACAGCATAATATAAACATGATTTACTAGGAAGTTTGCATTAGCATCAACAAGTATATTAAAGGTTCAATGTCCACCAGTGTCCCCTAACATAGTTGGACTAGGAATGCAAAGTGGATGATTCTATTAGCGCCGCGAGCGTAGTATTTATTCCCGTCAAAGATGATTTCACGTCAACCCCAATTGGGTGTGTGACATTCGTAATGCCTTTGTCCCGGGTACGCCAGGCGCTAAATGAATTACCAAATTTGCCATGGGACGCCTAATTATGCGTGAAGCGAAAGCCCGTGAGTTTAGTTGCGAAAATTGGCGCGTGAGTGCTCTTGTCATGGATCGTGTCAGGGTGCAATAAGAGATTCCTATGCTGCTGGATAAATCTATCTAGCAATGGACCACATCCATTATACCTACATATATATATAGCAGTGATGCTTATAAACGTATGCAATTTCACGCGATGAACATCTATGTACTACGTTCTTTTTTATGTGAAAGCTGCTTTGTAATATAATATATATTAAGGGTTAATTTTAAATGTGTTATTTAATAATTACTATTAATTTTGCTTTAGAATTAAAAAAAAACAATTAACATATATAAATATATATATATATATATATATATATATATATATATGTTAAATATTTATATTATTTTTTTTAATTTTAAATTCTAAAACACCTTTTACTTTGACGATCCGTCAGTTATTCGCGTCTTCTATGATACCTTAGCTCATAGCATTCTTTAATCAGGATCTAGAATTTGGAATCCCCGAATAACCAAATAGTCTCTTTTAGTCGAATAGATTTAAAAAAGATTCATAAGATACCTTTATAAAAATGACATATGGTTATTATCCGTTCCTATATTTCATCGCCTTTTCTTAGGAGCGTTGGTATACATGCATTTTGCTTATTTTTATATTAAAAAATTATGATTTTAAAATTATGTGAAAAACAACGTTAAATAAACATCAACAGAAAAGACTTAAAATTTGTTAACAATATTACATTTATTTATATACCGAAATATTTACGCACTAATATCGTTCATGAAAATCAACTGAGATTACATATAAGTAATATTAATCAACCATAAGCTTTCCATATATATTACTCATTAAAAATATATGAATTGGTATTATACTGACTATAATTAATTAAGTAATATTCGAATCCATATTTGGTAATAAGTATTCCAACAGTTTTTAAGTAAAATAAAAAACTGTTTTTAATCCTCAATCTTATATTGTAAATATTAAATAAATTTATATATTTTATAATTATTACATGTATTTTTATTATACTTATATGAAAACATCTACTCATATTTTAAAATTTTATTTAACGCTTTCTATTTACAAAGTTTGATTTATTTTTTAAAAACACTAATATATTGTTGTTAAGCGGTATTAAATATCTGAGTAATTTGAATACAATTTGTAGAATAAAATATGATATCTTGTGATAATATCTGAAAATTTTAAATTTAATCTTAAGTAGCTTTCCATAACGTTCTTACTTAATATGAGGTTTATTAAAAGTATTTTTGTTCCTTTATATATTAATGTTAATAAGATTTTTTGCCTTTTATAAATAAAGTAGTCAATTAATTATATTATACAGTCCAAAATAATAAAATACTTATTTAAATTATTATAATTGGAGCTTTGTTAAAAAATTAAATTAAACTGCATATTATATATTTATTTCAGAGTCTTTGATTAATTTGGTTGAAATATTTATTTAGATCGTGACTGAATTCACTTTTGTAACAATAATTATTATTCCACCCGCATCTGGGTTAAGCGAATATCACTTCTTAATGACACGTTCGTTTTTCGGGTTTCCAGAAGTTTGGACTTCTCGAAGCTTTTTGATTGAAGCGGAAATACGTGATTTTCAATGGGAGGCGCAGATTAAAAAAGTTTCGCCGAATTTTTCGACGACACTGGAATTTTGATAACCATAAATACGACCAACGCGATAGTAATGCTCGTGTTTGCCACTTTTCAACTACGGGACAAGTTTTTAAAAACTTATATTTCCTTACGACCGTGCACGAAATATTATTTTGTTACGATCAAAGCGAAAATAATATTATTTTAATTATTTTTTGTTATTATCCGTGTGACGTTATTAGCTAAGGAATTGGATTTTTTGCCCATCCTGTGTAAGTATGTCTTTATCGTGTGTAATCAATCTTGAAATACCCCAAAGGGGACTCGTGTAGGTACTTCCGTTTGTGGCTTTGAAAAAGGAAAGGACAACTCGTAGTGCTCCGGTCGGAAGGGACTGAACCAACAGTAAACTTGAACCGATTCGCCTCAGTACGCAAACTTGACTTCCCATTTAATGCATTTGCAAAATTAAAAATTATATTAAAAAATTGTAAATATAATTTATATCACTTATTTTTTTATGTATTAAAACATACTTAAATCAAATACGCATAATAATCATACAGATTTAAAGAGACGCAACTCGTCTTTTGAGAGGGAAAGTATTTAAACCAATTAAATATGGCAATTTATCTTTAACCGAATTAGGGCTTATCGTTATTTCAGATAACAAAGTTTCAACAGAAATTTCAAAAAATAATGGAAATAATCACTTTCATTTTCTAAGAAAGGCAATAAAGATATGAATTCGCTCTATTGCGATAAGATATACCATGTTTAATATATTATAATATGGATAGCTTTTTTAACCAAGTTAGCCTTAAGTCGTTATTTGATATATTTAAAAAAATATACGGTAAATATAACATTAAAAATTATATTTTTTATAAAGATTTATTAAATAAAAAAGATCTAATCAACCAATTGGTAATATGAATAGGCAAAAATAAATATTAAATTTTGAAATGACATTTTTTTTCGGGCAATGCCAAAGACTGTGAACTGCTTTAAACTATATGGATTGTCGTTACACTGTATTTTTTCATATATTATGATTTATTTTTAAAATATTTTTTCGATGGACTTAAATATCAATTTTTAATTTTATATTCACTTTACAAAAATATTAGAAAATAACATGGGTGATTTGATAAATTATTCTTAATATGTTACGTTAACTGTTCTTTTAAAAAAAATTATAATTTTTTTGTTGTTATTTTCAGTAACAACGAATTTGTCAAATTTTATTCATACGCTCTTTAAAGATTACTTGCTATTTTAGATATGCAAGATTTTCATGATTATATTTTGTAAGATTTAAGTAGCTTCATTGTTATTTTTTACCAATAGTAGCTAATGATGTCTTTTTAGAGATGTTTTAATTTAATAAAAAAATAATTTACCTTTTGAATATCACTGCGTGTAACGTTTTCAAATTTAAAATTAAAATCAAGTATCGATATTATCATAAATTCGATATGAATAACAAATTTGCAATTTAAAATGCATTAAGCTGTCTGTAAATAACACGGAGAAATTTTAATACGAATCTACAAAGGCACTATGACGGTATTAAGGCGCCCGACTTTGTGGAAAGTTTTAGAAATAAGCCACAATCGAAACATTTGAAATGTTCCATCGGATTGAATATTGCACTTAAGCACGTATATTTTTGCATACATCCATAGTAACTAGTTCAAATCCGAGTTTCTAATACGACGTTTAAAATACGCGACCACGTATTCGTAAAACGTAAGCATATCTAGATAAGTAATATATACGCTATAGTTGTATTATTCGCAAATGCGCTTTTGAAGCGCTTATTGGTTTCAAAGTGCATTCGAATGCGTACGTTTCATATTCCAATAACGAAAGCATATAAACAAAATTGTATTGCTGGTTATATATAGGGCGAATAATTTCTGGTTATTGTAGTACTAGCGCCGGTTCTGACACGCTTTTGTAACTCATTTCAACTGTGACTTGCTGAAAAATACGGCTTTATTAAAATGGTAGATTTAAAATGTAAGAAGATAAACTCTGTCATATGTTAACGTTTTGTTTATAAAAAATATTTTTGTTATTTTATCATTTGTGTATATCAAAAAATCAAATAAAGATAAAGTTAATACAATTAAATAACATAAAAAAATGTAAGTCACTTGATTTTTCTACGAATAGCGTCTGAAAAACGAGTCTAAAAATCATCGTATTCAACTATAATATTTATGTTCATTATCCTAAAATTTTACTTCAGCAAGCCTTCACTTATATTTTTACAGTTTAATTTTAGCTAAGATTGTTTCAAATAATAAACTATGTAGGACTTACAAAATTTCTATTATGTACGTCACCTCTCTATCTAAAATTAGGATATTTAAACTATTTACATATAATGGGTAATTTTTAAACAATATAATTACATAAACTATTTGCATTGTAGATAAGCTTATTTTGTATAAATTCCCGTGATAGACAAGCTTTCTAATCAGTTCACCCTTAAAAGCTTTGACGTTCAGTTCACGGTTGTAAGCGTATAAAGGTAATATTTATATATTATACAATGTGTTTTTTAATTTTAATACAATAACATTTTTTATTTATATTATTACATAGATGTCGGGTTACGATTCGAAGAAACTGCTTGCTTTAAAATCAATGCTACAAAATAGAATAAACGCAAGAAGCAATGAAATCAAAAGATTAAAGGCAGATCGACGAAACTATAGTATCCAGGAAGCCGGACCATCAACGTTTAACTCTGAAGAAGAAGTGTTACAAAATGATAATAAAGAATCACATGCAAGTTACACAGAAAAATCTCCGCAAGAAAGCTCGTATCAATACGTGTCTTCAAAGTCACGGAATGTCCAAAAAGAGGCATCTCGCGAGTCTTCTCAGGATATCGTAGAAGACATAACAGATTCATATCAGAAATTTACAGAATCTAGTAAACGTCCCACCTCAAAATATTGCCTTGTGTCCTCGCAGAGTTTTTCCTCGGAGTCATCACTAAGCATCTCAGATTGTTCTCAGAGATATACAGAATCTTCTCAAGAAGTAAAAGAGTCTGATGACGAAGAAGATGATTCTTTAACCACTGAACTCCCGGTTTCTGAAGAAATGTTGAAACTACTGCACGAAAGTTATGCAACTGCTATCGCAGATCGGGCGGCAAGAAGAATGTACATATCGAAGGGAATGAATGCGAAAAAATAAAAATATGTCTTGTTATAAATATATTTAATAAAATAAAAAATATTTATTTAATTTTATTATGTTGCACCTTTTATTAGACATGTGTTGAAATAAAACAATAAATAAACTAGTTTATATTATTTTTGGCTGTTTATTTAAAAATAAGTTAAATTTTAATACTAAAATAAGTTAAATACTAAATATAATATAAAGAACGTTACAAACAAATTTAATCTAAACAAGGAATCGTTTTTTTTTCTTTAAGAGTTAGTATGCAGAATTTTGTCTGTTAACAACAATTATACAAATTTTTCTAAAACTCAGCTATCTTTATTTTTACTTTTTACCATCACAATTTTAAAATAAATAATTTACTATTTCACTCCATTCAATACGCCCTACGTAGAATTCGAATGCGAGATCACAGTCGTAGCAGACGCAAAGAGGGAATTCGTCTACGCTTTCTCGTTTGCCATTCCATGTTGCAGCATTCTATATAGCCCTCTACGTTTGACAAAAAAAATATGCAGCTTGTCGTAGTGTAGCGTTACACAGTGCACTACAAATATATGCACTCGCGTTAAAAGAAGATTTGTTAGCATAGCATGCATATTGCATACGTGTATTCTGACGTGTACACTTTGTTTTACTTATGCGAGACAATGTTCGCAGCTTCAGACGTTTCAAAGCGCTCGTTCGTACAGCAGTTTCGTTTAATGTTGCTGCAAACAATGCGACTCGTCCATCAGCTGAATGGTATCTTATTATAAGCGACACTAGCTGCCACCGACACGTGAGTTGACTATACAATAAACACGTTTTTCAATTTTAACATTATACAATTCACTCTACTCCAAAGATGTTTAGCACATCATAATTCATATCACAATTTCAAGACTTACTTAATATATTGTCGTTCGTCTAATGTAAAGGTTGTGAATTGAACAATTGACTCACAAATTACACAAGAAAAAGTTTCTAATAAAGTCGATATTTATTCTAGTGATTATATTTCAGTTAGTAGTTTGCCAATTACTTGGAATTGTGTTTACTTGTTTCTCTACCTAGGCTATCAATAGTTTCTCTTTTATCTAATCTAGATTTCTTCACCGTAATTGAAAAGTTTAATCTAAATGTATTCTCTAGATTGGCATTTAAATAATTACTTAATACATTATATACATGTTAATCAGTGGATACAAATTAATTAATAAACACAGCTAATACAGTATATGTTCATAAAAGTATAAAGTTTTTTATTCCGTAATATGATCAAAATTTAAATTCATATTCTCCTAATGAACCAATAAACTTAGCAGTATTTTCTTAAATTATTGTTGCTAATCAATTGATCCGAATAAAATTAAATAATCTCAATAGGCTCGTTAGATCATTAGAAATTGTGCAGATAGTTGAAACTTTAAAACCATTTTAAAATTACGTTATTTTCAGATATTGTTACTTTTTGTTTACTCATTACAAAATAAGTGATAAAATTTTAAGAATTCAAAACATCAGTTTTGAGGCGAAAGTATGTTTTGTAATTAGTTAATTCAATCTTTTTTGATAACGTTACTTGAAAAGCCAATAAATCAAAGCTTAACTATTTATTGCAATAGACTAATCGATGATGTTTAAATTGAATCAATACAATAATAGATTAATTTAAAAATATTTCAAATAAATAAATAGTATTAAAATAAAGTAAGTTATAACACCCCTGCCGCAAATTGTCTTTGTGTGCATGCTATCCATCATACTCTTCTCTCAAGTTAAAATTGTTAGCGTATCTACTCTACTACTTTAAATAAGATGTGGCTATATTTTTTTTCTAGCTCTATAATTTTTTCTCAAATCTTTAATATTTCACCACAAGGTAAGCATATATTTTATTTTTTATACTGGTTTAATTATTAACATAAACGTAGATTTTTTCAGTATATATTAAATATAACATATTTAATAGTTTACACAGAAATAAAAAAGTGGATATTTAGAAAAAAATATGATCAAGTTTCTTCTCAATATTATAATTGATAAACCTCACAAATAACCGTCCAAAGTATTAAAATCAAAAATAACATTTAAAACTACTGCAATAGAATAGTTTCAATAGCATTTCAATAAAATCATATCAGAATATTTGTAATCAGCATATATATACAGCAGATCTGCGTGTAGTTGGAGGACTAGAAAATGGGCACCCAAATAGCACGTTCCGAATTTACCGTGTTAGTGTATATTTTTAATAGTAAAAAATACAATTTATCAAATTTAATAGAAATATATACCTACCCGTAAAAATTTATTCGATTTTTGATGAAAAGGTTAGTAAAAATATATTCAATAAAAACATAATCTTACAGAAAAATAAACATTTACTTTAACATATATATCACTAAAAAAGTCTCAATGTACACAAATAATAAATATTTAAAACGAGAATAATATTTATAAGTAATTGTTATTTTATTGTAGGTATTTTATATTTTTACGCGGAAAGTTTTCCTCACCTAAGAATTTTACAAAAACGCATTTGAATTACGCTATTTTAAGTACACGAAACTTGAACTGTTTTAGTAGTGAAAAGAGTAAATAGAATCAAGAACTTATAAGAAGCGAAATGGTACTCAAATAGTACGTTCTGAGAAAATAGTATTTAAACATTAATTTAGCTATATAATAGTAAAAATACAACTTTATTTGGTATTTTAGAAAATAAAAAAAATAATGGCTCCAGAAGAAAGACACATATTAAATAAATTCGTCGATCAAATCGCATGTAATTAATCTATAAAGTATGTAAATCAAATGCCATTACATAATAAAAATATATTTTTATACTGTTAATTGTCATATCAATTTTATATGATATTAAAACAACTTTTTTAGAATTTATGTCATCAAAAGGTGTCACCTTATGTGCACCGTTATAAGTAATTAAAATTAATCAAAGGCGTAAAGCAAGCTCGCAAGTGAAGCGTGAGCACACACGTGCATATCTACACAGTATAAAATTATGCAAAACGGTAAATTAATATAAGATGAGACGTCGGATAAAGAAAGTTGTTGAACCTCGTCTGGGGGAAGAAGGCCCTGCATCGCGACGCTTTTGCGTCATTGCCGTCTTTTTAATTATGCACGCTGCCGACTCTAAAATTAATTTATACCCGAAGCTGTGCTATATGCAGATGTTGAGAATCTCAAAGAAATTCTGCTGTTCCGCTCACTGCTAGTTTTATTATGGTGTCATGAAAACGGAGACATTTTCAGGTAACACTATAATTGGGTTATTTAAATTTTTGCCGCTGCGACTCTTCAGCGCTTGTTACTCTTATATTACTTCGCCCCAGGGGCGAACTCTCTGCTGTATTTCCCGGCGGAGTAATTGTCGCTGATATTATGCATGTATTTATGCGGGGGATCAAAAATCGAGCCGACAAATAAATTTGCATAGCGTTTTTCCAAAAACAAAAATGCGAAAAACATCATACATATTAAACGGGTCAACGCCTTCGTAAGCTTTCTGACTGTTTGCATATGTATTTATGAATAACAGGAACGAAAGCTACCTTTTGATATTATACTCTAAATTTAAAAAAAGTTGTTCCTAGTGTACATTAACAATAATTATTCTATACATATTAAACTCTTATGCTTCTTAGAAGCAATGAAAAAAATTATACATAGTTTTAGTTCCGACTTATCTCAAGAAATAACTTGCTGGTATTTTTGATTTTTTTTCTAGAGCTTTATGTATTTTATATTTTAGTTTATAAATGAATTAAAAATATTTTGCAGTTATTCGCTGGTTAAAATATTGTTAAAAAAACATGTATTAAAACACCTTTTACTCTCACCATTTTACTAGTCACTTCTAATACCCATTAGAGCCCGACTCGCCAAGTCATTAAAACACTTCTATCCCATCAGATCATTAAGATCAAATTCATATTAATCAGTTTACCATCTGAATATTTAGACTAGTCATATCGTAAAATCGTATGATGATTAAGTATTAATGATCTAATAAATACTTTGAAATCACTTTGATAATCTAAAATTAAACATTTATTTGAATTGCTTATCTAAATGACATGCCTATTTTCGTATATCCACATACTCAATACTGGTACCTCTATGAACGTTTCACCCCAGAATAATCCCTCTTTTGGACGATAAAACAATAAAGAGGTTATGTGGGCGGCACGTTAACGTTAACGTTAACGCAGACATCTTGGCCGCGGTGACGTAAAGATTAAGGCCAAGGGGTTGCGCGGCCCACCCCCAAGGAGCAAAGTGTCCAGTCGTTAACTTAATGGCGACCTCCATGTGGAGTGATATGAGATTATCAGGTGACGGGTTCGGTCCCGGGACAATGCGGGACCCCTGCCGTTAGCCCCGCGGGGTCAGGAGATAGTGTCATCTCAGATGTGCCAGTGACTTAGTGCCGCGTTTTAGCCTCTTTTGTACCCGGCCTCGGGCATTTTTCAAAGACGCAATATGAGTTTTTTCTGAAAAAGTGAAACGATCGCTCAAGAGCTACTACGTAATCCTTGCTGAAAAGTTCAATAGTGTGATAATATTACAAACTATGATATATTGTTTTCTTAAATATTAGAAAAGCAAAAAATAATAAATTATAAACGTTTCATTCTTACGTATAATTATTATAGAATTAGGAATTTTGTTCATATTACTTCAAATACGATAAAAATATAATTACATAATTTTTATCTTTTTTGACCTTCGACTTCAAACAACATATATTTACATTCTTATTATCAGAGTTTAGCAATTTGGTATTTTTCATTACGTTTATAGTAATCAGAAACAAGAAACCACATATACGTTTTATATAATAATTTAATTTATAAAAAATAACTGTATTGTATTTAAAATGATGAGGAAATGCAAATTTCTCCGTATTTGTTTAACTTTCTAAAGAATTAAATTATTATTTTATTAATAAAATAATATAATTTTTTCTTTGAAAAAATCTCTTAAAAAATCACAGTACTAAATCAATAAAATTTAATAGTTGGTAGAAAAATTATTCAATACAGAATATGTATTATCACAAAATAGTAAAAAAAAAACAATAACAAAATATAAGTCCTCAACTGTTTTGTCGTGGCCAGAAAAAAATGAAATATTTGAAATATTACTTACATCGCCTTATTGGTCAAAAATGCTACCATAGAAAGAAAAAATTCAAAGAAAATGTCGCTATTGCTAATAATTATTATTATGTCTTTTTGGTATATATCCATGAATTTAGGTTTCTGTCTTTCCATAAAATGGTATCCCTTTTGTTACTGTAGGTAAAATTCGAGTCCTTTTGTTACTATTATTCACATCCGTTGGCCTTCGACCTTATTCATTAATCCATAAACTGAGGTTTTGCACCAATACTTGAACCTACGCATACCACCAGTTGGGTCACTAAAGTAGGTCATTGTTATTGATACGATGCCTGTGAAATTGGGATCAAAACATGTGACGATGTATCTATCCACATTTTTTCGCTGTCAACGGTACCAAAGTTAAACATTCGTGCAAATATTACCGCATAAATGGACCATAAAGTGTTAAAAACAAATAAATTATTGAATAGGTCACAAAGTTTTATATTTGTTGTCTTAATAAGCGGAAGTATTTTGACATACGCTGTACCTTTTTTATTTTTATACTGTATATTGAGTGATTAAAACACAAATTATTTTTTTATTTTTTTGGTACGGGATCCACAACTTTAATTTATTGATGAATTAAATAAACAATCATTACGAAACTGTATTTTAAATTTAACCTTAAAACGTTAACTAATAAAAAGTTATATTGGTAGTTTTTTCCTTATGTATCTTAATTGTGTCTTTATTTCTGATTTGTGAAAAAAAACAAATTTTTCTGAGTCTAAGTAACAGATCAAATAAATTAATGTATAGTAAAGAAAAATTAGATGTCAATGCTTAAACGTTGTTAAATTATATACAAAAACTTAGGAAAAGGCAATTTAGGTGTCGATTGTCGACTTGCCAACTAAAATTCGATTTTAAATCCAACAAATTGTATTCTCTAAACTTTATAATTCAACGATAACAATTATATTTGTTACGTTTGAAATATTAAAAAAAATCTAAAAAAACATAAAATAACACAAAAACATCCACTTTAAGAGTTGAGGTTCTCTCTACACATAAACGACGTCTGTGATAAATCTACCAAGATGCTCGGAATTTTTATGAGGAACGCATTTCATTTTGATGATCCATTAGTTATTAGCATTTTTTATGACACTTTAGTTCGCATAATTTTTTAATCGGAATCTATAATTTAAAACACTCTTATAACCAAATATCCCCATATATTCTAAAAAATTCAGAAAATGTACTTAAGATGCCATATATATAAAAAGATATTTTTTCGTGTATCCCAGAATCTTTCTTTCTCCCAGAAACTTGTATGTCACTATGTATTTATTTAAACTACTCAATGGTACTATCTACAATTAGACTATTCTTGAGAAATTCTAGTTTTGGGTTCCGGAATGAAAGAATCACGATCGCGTCCTCTTTTGGTAGGGCGTCCGCACCAGTCGACTCGCCTATTGCTGTCGCTTTCTGGCTTCTTTGCATATTGATCTGTTTAATGTCAGCTAAGAGGAGCTGATCTAGTTCGTGTAATTTAATTGTATTTTTTATGATTTTTTTATTAATCATTCTTATGTATTATTTTCATTTTGTGTATTAAAATAATACTATGTATTTTTGTTTGCTATTTGAAGCATTTGGGTAACCTGTTATGTTAAGACGATAGAAAAATGAGCTTCACAGCCAATAGCAGTGATGCGGTCTCGAATTTTTGATTTAATGCCGAATTTATCTGATGGTTTATGATATTATTTGTCAAATTATCTTTATTGCTATTTTATAAATACGTAAAAGCCGTGGTTGGCATATTATATTATATAAACAGGCTAGGGGGCTTAATAAAAATTATTTCCTGTACTAGATATTCAATAGAGAAGAGACCTACACACACCAGGTGATATAAACTATCATAAAATAGTATGAATTTAAAAACGATATTAAAATAGTTTAATCAACATTCGTTCCTTCCCGTATACTTCACTATATATCTAGATTTATTGTATGTATTTTTACACCACACAAAAGTCGGAAACGTCGATTTTCTCTTATAAATTACTGCCTTCTGGGTAAAAAGCGATAGAAAGTTCGCCGCCATCAAACACAGTTACAGTATAAATTACCGGGAATTACTCTTTCTACCGCACAAAGACATATTGCCAATCAACCTGCCCGGAGGAAAAAAGGCATCCACATGCTCGACTTCGGACCGAACGAAAGGAAATGTCACCGGGCAAAATTGAGACATTCGCCGGGTAATGTCCCGTGTCGGCAGACACCGTTGCTTGATTGCGACAATTCACCAAATATACTATTTTCCCCCAACGACGACAGGTCCTCGTGCATGGTTTACCCGGACAATTTTCAGATTGCCCTGGCGATAACCGTCGTCTTGCCCTGGCTTTTGCCATTACGTTGAATAATGGACTCTTCGTCATCGGATTGGGCAATAGTTGTGAAAGCGACTCTGATTTATGATCGTTATTAATGAATTTTCGGATTAATTACGTGTGTAACGCGGGACCGGGCACAACACTGTAATAATAAACACAATACTAGTGTATTGTATAGCTACAGAACCAAACTTTAAACAGACAATTATATACAAGATATCTTACAAATTTAATTTTGGTTCATTTATATTTATCAGATTTTTTCAAATATAAATTTTTATAATTAATCGATCAAATTTTGTTACGCGTTATATAAATTCATTGACTTAGTGTGTATAATACGCATATATTTAAACAAATTGCAAAAAATCTATATGTAATTATTAGTAAGATAATATATTACGTATATATATACAAATAAAATCATAAAACAACGCATAAATTCGTCATTGAATCAAAATTTCCCTCCCCAATCTGTGTAACAAGATTAGGTAGCACATCACTGCTATTATCTGTAAATAACCTATTTATTAATCAGCGATACAATTATTATTAAATGTAAAAACATGTGGGTTATATAAAACGCAGAAAGCAAAAAAAATAACTTGCATATATAAATGCGAAAAAATTATACGAATTTCATGCTAATAAAAAAAAACTTTTTTCTCCAAAAACTGACATAAAAGCGGACATGAAAGATTTTTTTAGAAATTTTGCGCGTGTTTTAGGCTCGAAAACTCATTTTAAAAGCTATATGAAAGTGTATACAGAAAGATTTTTAATGGTTTATATGGTCTTGGAGTCAAAAATCTATTTAAAAGTTTATTTAGAGAGATTTGTAATGTATTTTAAGATTTTTTAAATGCATTATGTTTCGAAAGCTAACTTTTTGTGCCAAAAAAATACAAGTGCGTATAGAAGAAGATATTTCAGGTGTTTTTTTTTTTGTTTTTTATGTTCTTTTAAACGCTTTTTTGCTCCAAAATTTGCCATAAAAGTGCATATAAAAGATATTTTTTCAATTTTGTGCGTGTTATTGGCTCATAGTAAAAGTTATAAAAATGTGCATACAGAGAAATTTTGTATTATTGAAATGTTCTTTTAGACGCGATTTTAAAGCAAAAAGCTATTTAAAAGTGCATTAAAAGAGTTTTGTAAATTATTTTGAGGTCTTTTAAACGCCTTTTTGCTTCAACAATTGACATAAAAGTAAGCATAGAAGAGTTTTTTAGATCTTTTAGACCCGAAAACTAATTATAAAAGCTATATGAAGATCATACAAAGAAATTTTTAATGATTTATATGGTCTTTTCGACGCCATTTTTAGCCAAAAATATATTTTAAACTTTATTTAGAGAGCTTTATAAAATATTTTAAGATCTTTTTCTTTTTTTAAAAACTCTCATTAAAAGGTACATATAAGTTCACACAGAAAACTTTTTTAGAGGTTTTTTAAGCTGTCTTATATTCCTTTTTTCCAAAAGCTACGTAAAAGTACACATATAAGTTTTTTTTAGATCTCACAGGTGTTTTGTTTGTTTTTTAAGCTTTTTTAAACGCCTTTTTGCTCTAAAAACTGACATAAAGTACACGTAAAAATTTTTTTTTAATCTTTACGCTTGTTTTTTTACTTTAAAACTCATAATTAAATCTATTATAAAGTACATACAAAGAAATTTTTAACGGTTTAAACGGTCTTTTAGACGCGATTGTAAGCCAAAAAGTTATTTAAAAGTGCATAAAAAGAGTTTTAAAATTATTTTATGGTCGTTTAAACGCCTTTTTGATCTAACAATTGCCATTAAAGTGAGTATAGAAGCGTTTTTTAGATCTTTTGCACGCGATTTTGACCCGAAAACTTATTATAAAAACTTGTATACAGAGAGATTTTTAATCATTTGTGTGGTCTTTTAGACGCCATTTGAAGCCAAAAATCTATATAAATGTATAAAAAATTGCATTAAAATATATAGTACAGAGAGATCTTTAATGATTTAAATTCTCTTCCATAACCGATTTTAAGCTAAAAAGATATTTAAAATCAGTTTTATTTAAGTCTGCCTGTTTAAAATAAGTTTTATTTAAATAATGTAGTTGTTTGCTTTGAACTTTGCATTAATATATCACATTGAAATAATAATTTTAAGGGTTTATTTAAATTTTTAGGTTTATATTCTAAAAATCTATAGAAATAATATTTACATTTTATTAGAGCAAATTTTAATATTGTTGAAAACTTATAATAATAAATATCACGTTCTTACTCTTTATGTAAAAAATCCTACATAATTTAGATGCAATAAATCCGATATTGTATAGATATTAGATTAACATAAAGATAAAAAGTTTAACTACATTACTTTTACTCATAAATTTGTAATAATCTATCTTTATATAATCTATTG
Source organism: Plectrocnemia conspersa (assembly GCF_051122295.1). Taxonomy (NCBI): domain Eukaryota; kingdom Metazoa; phylum Arthropoda; class Insecta; order Trichoptera; family Polycentropodidae; genus Plectrocnemia; species Plectrocnemia conspersa. The sequence continues at coordinate 16,022,590 of NW_028277177.1, forward strand.
TAACCTTAAGTAAAATATAATAAAATACAAATTTTACATTAAAGATGAGTAAGGGTAAAAATTATTTACACTGCCGTAATTTTTTAATATAAAATTTTAGTGACTAATATATTTTTATTCGACAGATGCTCCGAACATCATGAACTGATAATTTTATTAATTTCGTATTTTGCGATAAAAATAATTTTCTTTATGCCTAGATAAAAATCTGTTTCTTCGGATTATGAGCTGAAACAGGGTCCATAAGTATTACGCTATGGCGCTATACTGATCGCTAAATTACCAATCAATAGCATACTTGGACGCTTATGATCGATTTCATGGAAACATTTATACGATTTATTACCTAATGCAATAATTAAAATATATATAATCATTTCTAATCATGTAACAATAATGTAGCTGTGGAACAAACTAAAATTATAAGAAAAAGTATCGCTTATTGATCAGTTTCACAACTGGACGCATATATACCAAGGCGTCTCAATATTTACATTAATTTCGTAGCTTTCTAATCCGCTATTTACATATATTTATTATAGAGAAAAAAATAAGCATTTCACAATAAATATATCACAGAAAATTATTAAATACATTCCGAGCAACATCGTTTATCAAAGGGTTGAGCGAGTCGCGCTTATCTCTTACATACTATATATATTTTATTATATATGAATTTCTCTTCGTGTTGCAGCTACAAAATTGACATAGAAGATTACCGCCACTCTCAGAAAGTGAAATTGTAAAAATTTATTTTTCAGAAGCAACATTAAAAATCACTTTGAATTTAACGGCGTGGAACAAGGGAGCATTAACGCGTCTGGCACATTTGTCGGATTATTTTTTTTATTCTGCTTCCACTCCGACTTCGAATTATTGTCAAAATTATTAACATCAAACTGTCACATTTCTAAACAAAAACAATACCTCTCTTTTGCATGTGTGACTATTACATTATGTGATACTTTAAAAGCATATATGCAAATTGAAAACGTACTAATGTGATAAACGTAGAAAGACACGGTGGTTGATGGATGACGTATGTATATTTTTTGAATAAAAATTTACGAGCCTTTTGAAAAATAACTACCATTTTAATTCTTATTCTGAAAAATATATTTATTTTTTAATTTTTTGAATATCTATTGAACAATTTTTATTAAGGGTTGTTTTAGGTCCCCTGGTGTTGCTTCGAAATTTAAGTCGCTTTTTTGTCTCTCTGCAATAGATAATTAAAGAAATAATAAAAACATGTGGGTCAGTTAATTTACAAAAATCCAAGTCACGAAACGCCTAAAGCGATATGATGTATTAATAAGATAAAAATAAGACTTTAGTTCTAATTTAAATTGTAAATAGACGATTTATAAAAATAAAAATTGAAGGATATCCAGAAAAGCAAACATATATTACAAACTTTTTTTAATCTCAAGATTTATATTTATATTAATAATAAAATCATAGATGTATCCATATATGCGGTCGATTCAAAACGCCACCAACAATCACGGTTGATCGACTATAAACACGAGCGAATATAATCACGTGATCGGCTGAGTCGCTCGCCATCAACCGTTCATGCTGGTGGCGTTTTGAATCTACCGCATCTATGAACGGCACGCCACTGGTATACATTTATTGCACTGAAATAAATATAAATAAAGGTCCCCGTTTTTATTATTTTTTGAGTGAAAAAATGTTTTAATTAAAAGTAACTTTTAAAGAACATATTATACATAAGTTTGACAAATCTAGTGTTACGCCGATCATGCCACGACCGCCTCAATTATATACTGTGAACGTGGAAAAGTAATATATAGGTAGGTTTACCGTCCTGCCAATTTGCAGCGGGGACAATTGCAGCGGTGAGTGCACACGGTGCAAGATCACCGAGCTCCCGTTGGCCGAGGGGCCGTGGGCGGGTTGCGGATTGCCCCGACGCCCAACAAATGTGGAAACCGCGTCGTAATGACGTCACGTCCTTGGCTCCAGGCACGGCTCCAATGGACACGGCCCGCCTGTGTGACCATAGCAAATTGAAAATAAACAAATGCAGACGTAAGGCGGTATACCGTACATATACTCTATACCCCCTTGTGTATACCTCCCGGTTCGGCCGTGAGCCTTTTTCCGGTTGCTTTGTGCATGCCAAAGACGAACCCTCCCACCATGCACACATCTTGTATATCAATAAAGTCTTATCATCTTCACAAATAGAATTTATAAAGGTATTAAAACGAATGAAGAAAAACATACATATGAGTATGTCATGTATATGATTTTTATTGAACCATTTATCGATTGGTTTAAGTGTAATTGCTTAAGTGTAGTTGTTCTAGTTCATCTAAAGCATTTGTTCGTATTATGACTCTAAGTATACTACTCCTTTTGGATTGAAATATATTTTTAACTTTATTACAATACATATATAATATTTCTCTGCATACAGTAAGAACGAAATTATATGAGTTTATATAATAGGTGTGTTATTTATATCACGTATCTAAAAATGCACAATTTCAATATACCGCGCGTGCGTCCAATATTGCATATGGAGTCCGGAGAATGCAGCCTACTTCACAAACGAGAGACTATTGAGTTCAATTTTTGTATGCCACATGCAGGCTTTCGCATTTTGTTCTTGTTCTTATTCGACAAATACGAGAAACGAAAACGAAAAAATAGCACCATAGCCTCGACCATATTCCACTGGCTGTCAATATAAAATTGAATCGGTGGGAAACAATGCGGAATTTATGGTACGTAGCAACGCCCAAGGAGCGAATTAAACGTACGTGCATTTGTGCGAATGTTTTAGTGATATTGTATCAATATTATAGTAATATTAAATTTACCCATACATGTATATACAATATTATCAAATATAACGGTTAGCCCGTAAAATAATTGTTAGTATCTGTCAATATCAATTAATGCTATATATAATAATTTTTTATTGAAATTTAATACTAATTGATTACGTTTTGGTACGTATAATATTAAAATTATTTTATCAATTTTTCAGTCTAAAAACTGTTAGTTGCTTACTGATAAAAAATATTAATTTGTAGTCTATTGTAATAAGGCCAACATATTGCCTCATCATGTATAATGAAAAGGTTTAGACTAGCGAGTGCCATACAACAACATTATTATTATATTGTCATATATAATTATCTTTGACCTTATCCTTACATGACAACTAAATTATCTAACTATTTTTAGAATACATATAAAAATTTTAACTACGAATATTACAATATCCATTGTCAGTCCGGCAGAAAATATTCTATTTGTGAATGATTGATATACGCCTACCGTCCCTCTGCCGTGTCAGGTCATTAGGGTGTATATAAACGTGTGAAACATATTTCGCCCGTTTATACTGAATGTTATTTTTTTCTTATCCTTTTTTGCAAAGGTATATGACGTGCTCAACGTTTCTTTCATAGATTCCGAAAAAGGCAGACGAAAGCTCTGATTTTTTGCAGCTTTTCCCCGAGAAGTCATTAGCTTAAAATACGTTTTTTACGCATCGTCCATTTTTGTTCGTAGGCTTTATTCTTCTATTTCTTCTTCTAACAGGTTTTCTCTGACGCGATAAAAAATCACACGAAAATGTTTTACGATGAAATTTCGTCTATAATACTATGAATTATATTTTTTTTCTTCGCAAGAGCGATTCCAAAGTTACTTTTTTATTCGTAAGACGATCGGCACACTCTTTGAGTGTTTATGTGTAGATAATTTATCGTAGGTGGGTGTATTAAAGTTATATCGAAGAACAAACTTTAAGTAGCGAATAAGGCAAAATTATTACGAACACGTCGTAACTTTGCTGTGGATTAATAAAAGTTGTCACTAATGACGGATTACTTCATAATGAAGTATCTAAATATTTTTATTACGCGTACTTTATCGTGAAAAGTAATTATGTATTAACTTAATACTAATAAAAAAATACTATCCGACGACTTTTTGACACATACTCAATGTATTATTCATGGCATTTTACTGCCAACTATTGGAGAATAAGTAAATATTCACATATGTCAAAAATATATTATTCATACAGTATGATTGATTTTTAGTATATATTTTTATAAAAGAATATTTTTTTTCTTTAGAGGAAAATATGTATACATCTATACATGCATATATGGCGTATGTGCGATAAGTTTAATGCTATATATAACATGATGTTTTTTTTTAATATTTATATAACACAAAAAGATTATTTTTTTTATTACCGTCAAAAAAATAACTTTGTAATCAAAAATAATTTGAAAAGATTACTTTAATATTGAAGATCAGCTCGAAAATAAAAATTGTTTTATTTTACAATAATATAATTTTTAAATATTTTTAATACTTCCTAATTTTTAATAAATAAATAATAAAATATTTACTTATTATTTTATTACGGGTCGAAAGCCCTAGATAAAAGAACGGATATTAACCAAATATCCTTGTATAATAGTATCTCAAGAACCTATTCTAAGCTTTTTCGATTAAGAGCGATTATATAGTTATTTAGGAACTCAAAAGTATAGATTCCGATTCAAGAATGCTGCAAACTAAAGTGTCATATAGGACGTGAATAATTGACTCAGCAAAGTGAAATGCGTTCTTCATAACAAATCCGAGCATCTTGGAAGATTTATCGCAGATGTCGTTTACGGAAGTTTACATGAAGAGATAACTACCACTTAATTTAAAAAAATATGTTAAAATGAGTTCTGTAGTAAAAGTTTCTTTAGCCAAAATGTTTCCACCGAGATTTTAGGAAGAATCTGATGGCAAACGGGATCGGTAAATGACAGTATGGCACTTTCCGATACTAAAGGCAGACGGTTAACGAAACCCATCTTCACAGAGAATTTAATTTTATTATTAGTAACGCTAATTAAAATCACATAATTTGTAAACAGTACACTAATATTTGTTTATTTGTTTTATTATTTTATGTATTTTTACACAAATTAAAATTAAAATTATATATTGTAATTAAAAACTTAAAAAAAGTACATTATTATTTTTTTAAATAAAATACAAAGCATTAGAATATTTTATATTTTAGTAGTACTCTTATGAAATCATATGATATAAATTACAATTTTATCACAAATTATATTTTAAATTACTTACATATATATTTTTTTTATTTATTGTTACGCCCACGTTTAAAAATAGAGTTAGTTTATCTTTGTGGCAAATATATTATTACACGGTGTAATTATAGTACTTATTTGCGATAATTAATATGATAATAAAATAGCAAAATAACGTTTCACGTGGCCGCAAACCTAATAATAACCGTCACAGTAGGAGCTTTTGCGCACACACAGAGCTTTTGCTAAATAATAAATTCGGCGCGCGCCATTTAGAAATTAGCAATAGAAAGCTCTCGTCGGTGGATTTTGTATGCACGAGACTTTGTTAAAATATTTACACGCTAACCATTTGCTGCTCGTTGCGTTAATAAATGTATTAATCGCTAGCGAGCAGCGCAAACAAAACGAATACACGATGGTTAATAGTAACGGCTTCGCATTACGCTTGTGTATGTGGGTATTTGCTATAATTTTCATAATTACATCATATCATCGAAAATGTGGGTAATAACGCCCAATTGCGGTTGCGGTAGTGAAAAGGTTAAATACGTAATAATAACATTAGCACTTTAAAGAGATGTAGAAAATATTGGTTGTTTTTTAATTTATTTTAATTATATAACAATAAAATAATTAGTATTTTTATAAAAACGTGCATTTAAAAGTATGTTTCGCATTCTGTAAAAACGAATAAATTAAAATAATATGATTTTATAAACCGTTTTGTTTCTATAACATCTGCCACATTTTTGACTAATATTTGTCGATTAATTTAATTAATTGCTATATTTATTATTTGAAGCTTTCTTCAAGCTATTGAGCGCGAGTAAAATCTACGAAATTTTAATCAAAAATATTATTCTAGAACATGTTAATAATAATATCTTTCCCGACGAGCACTTTGTCCTTAGATGTTTACATTCCGCTACGGACCAACTACATCGAGTTATGAAATATATCCAAAAGGGCTTTGACAAAAGAATAACTACAGGACATTGCTTATTTCGACAAAATTTTGATCGCGTTTGGAACGCAGGCATTATAAATAAATAACCTAAACTTAAATTTTCTCGTTTTTAAGTAGTAGCATTTTAATTTAAATTAAAACAAAATTTTCGACTTCCAGACCCTAATCTGCTAGTCCACAAAAATTTAATTTTAGAATTCTAGTTATTCACAACATTTACGAACTTTTTTCCAACCAACCCTCACATAAATCATATTACCGCTTCATTCGCTGACGACAGAGCCATTTTATGTTTTTATAAAATTCTCCATTCAGCAGTAGATAGACTTTAAAACAAAATAAAAAATAATGAAAAATGGTTCGACAAATGGCTAGTAACTGAAAATCCCACTAAAAGCGTCGCAGTATAGTTTTCTCGTAAAATTAAAAATCTTTCGCAATCAATTATTAAATAAATACTTCTATAATTGACGTTGTAATTTAAAAAATTATATATGCGTTAGTGTGCAATAACATCATACATTTTATTATTTGTTCAATTTCATGGTTGTGTGGCATGGACGCCAAAGCATCATATCAGCTAAAGGGCTAAGAACTGCAAGATTTAAAGAATAATTATTAAAGCGGCAAATTTAAGTCAGCTAATAGGTTTATTAATAAAAATAAAATGTAATCATATTTTAAAACAATAGCGGCATGTGCTGTAGTAATCAGAGTAGAAGTTGAATTACTCTTTTATAAACGCAATATTAAATTTTGCGTATTGGTGTGCTTGCATCCATTAAAAATGTTATAGCTTAATTCAACAAAGGCTTTATATATATTATAATGATAATTAAAGATTAAGGGAATTAGGATATTATTTGAATATCGATTTTATAACCTTTTTTCATTTACAAATATTGTTCTGGAGAGAGTTAATACAAATATATTTTAAGCAATAATATTTAATAAATATGCACAATATTTTGGTTTCACTGTGTTTTGTTATTTCTAAAAAAATGAAAATTCATATTTCCCACTTCTCGATTTTTTCGAGAATTCTTATTAAATTTTGATAAATATATGTAATATATAGTACGTAGAAAAAAAGGTTATAAACTTCTTTAGATTATTAAGAAAACAAGATTTATATTCACCTACAGGTACATTTTATGTCATAATTCTGTGAAAAGCCCCCATACATTTTTGTAATTTTCCGAGTCCGTTTTCGTTTTCGTTTTCGCAATTTCTTCGTATCAAATTATTAATTCAGTTATTTGATTTTCAATGCAAAGATAAGGCCAATTAGAATTAACAAGCATAATATCGTAAACAATTGTTTGCCATACAAATACTTCCAGCCTCTATTAAAAACTTTTAATAAACCATGCATATTTTTAGACATTTGCCTCAGACTTAAGCTTTTTAAAACATTAAGAAAATTCTTACAAATTTAATTTTTAACAAAAAAATATAGATGAAAATTGTTGAAAAATCAGCAAATTTCAAATAAGAAATCTTGGCTTGATATTTAAATACAAAATTCTGAAAAATAGTTTTGAAGAAAAAACACTGATAGTAACAGTAAAGAATTTAATTTAAACCTTATTTTGATTGATAGATCAAGTTATAACTTTTTAACTATGTAGTGCTAACGTGTTATATTCCAGCATATTTGCTTTAAAATTAATAAAAATAAAATAAAATGTTTAGACATAGCATTTCAATACATACACATGAAATTGTGTGTATATAAGAAGGTTATGCAAAACGAAACGATACAAGGCAAATAAAAAATATTGCGAATATTTTTTTATCCAGTCAGTATCACTGTCGTTTTCGATACATTCTGCATGACAGTTCAGAGATTTTTAAGCTTTATTTGTAACAACATCTTGTGTTCAAAATGATCGTTTTAATATTCAATCTAATAATAGTTGATCCAATAAAAATTCGCTTTAGGATCGATAATCTTTATGGAAAATGTCAACAAATGTCTAAAACTGTTATTTATTAAACGAATACTCAAGTATTGTGCTATGTGAAACTTGCTGTTAAGAATAGATCACAGGCTTGCCAAATACAGGGGTTCATGGTGGGTATTAAAAATTAAATGAATAAGTTAATTCTAAAATAAAATGTAATAAAAATATTTTCCAGCATGTGTATCTTGTTTTTTATGGAAAACCCTTGCATATAATTTATATGGACAAACCCATAAATATGTTCCAGATAAAATATATTTATCAAAAGCTTAAAAGTATCTTTGACAGGTATTACGCCTCATTTTATTTTTTGTTTACAATATTAATCCAGCGGCTGCAACGTTTTCATTTATTGCCGTATATATTATATATATATATACTATATATATATATATATAAACGTATGTCTATTTTAAATACCAAAATATGTTTTCCGAGCACATCGCGTCGTTTGTTCGCTACCATTTGTTTACCTTGTCTCATGGCAGATGGATTGGAAAGCCAACAGGACGGCACAAGTCTGGGGTGGCACGGGGACACATGTCGGTGTGTGGTGGCACGTCCTACCACCCCCCGCAAATACCACGTTACGAGAATATTAAAATTACAAATATAAGCCCAAGACATACACCTACGTAATACATACCCGGTTTATACATATTTTAGCATGTATGTAATAAATGTGTTATATTATTACCATATGATATTTTTAACGAAGTTGCTATGGAGAAACTCCTTGACTTTTTAAACACGATTTTATCAGTATATCCCAACTTGAATAAAACTTTACATAAAAAAATGAATACGAGTGATATTCATAAATTATAGATATAAAGATAAGAAGGCATAGTCAGCGTGTGTTTTTTCTTGTCAATTTTTCTATAGAACTTTTTAGTAAAATACAATTTTTTTCATTACCAACTTTTACTACTAAGTACCATTTTTAAATACATAGGTGAATAAAAAATTGCTTTAACTACATGATTTGCATTTTGAATATTTATTTTTTAGTAGACAAAATATGTCTAATTATAGGCGAATTGGTCAAATTATATCAAATATAAAAATCAATATTTCTCATGCAAATCAACTTTTGTAACAAAGAAAAGTAATATGTAAATGTCAACTGGTGCGTACTTTATATAATAAAATTAGATCCAATTCTGGCCTTAAGTCACGTAATCAAACCACAAGTATAAATAAATTAAATTACCATTTTTAGTGATATTATTTTTATATTGTATGTATTTAACAGCACAATAAACCAGAGACCGGTAGATAATTTAATACTAATCATTTAATGCTTTATATGCATAAGCCCCATTTTATTTTGCATAGTTGTACTGGTCTTCTATAAATATTTTTCTAATCGAGGAAGATGCTTATAAATTTTGTTTCTATATTTCGCTTAAAAAGTTTATATTCAAAGGCTTTTAATGTAAATTAGCCAAACATAATGTCAATAAATAATCGCTTAAAACTTGTAATTTAAAGTTAAGTTCAATAGTATGAACATATATTTGTAAAAAAACATGTGTTGATCCATTTATGATTAGTGAGCTGTCAGATTCATATCTTCAAGAAATATCTAAATATCTACAAAATACTTTTCTTCGGCTAGCAGTACACTGTAGGTTGAATCAACTTCCTGTAAAAGTGCGGAAAACTGTCACTAGGCTCGAGCAGCTAATAGATTCACAATCTTTGTTACAACTGAAATTAAATCATTTAGTTTTGTGAACCCTGACTTAGCAAATAACACATTCTGATGGATAATACAATTAAAAGGAACAAATGGACGTTCAATAGCTTTCACAAATAATTTCACAAATTCCACAAATGCCCCATATTTCGCCACTGACACAACCTTATACATATCAATGCTTAGGTCACGAAATTATTTTATAACAGCCTTCTATGGTAAACTTATTGGCATTGGCTCTAACTTTATAAACTCTTTCATTGCAAGACCATCTTAATATCAAGCAATAAAGTGACAGTAGTTTCATTAAGAAAAATATATACAATAATTTTAAGTCTCCTTTTATTTGATTCTGTATGTTTATGTTCACTTTCATTATATTGTCTTTGATGACATATCTACTGAGTGGTTACTCAAAAATTTGCTTTATAATAGCGTCTTTATTTTTCATGTCATGAAATAAAACTAGTGAAAATCTTAAAAGAGTTTTCTATGCTGAGCTATGGAGTGAACAATGCATAAACTTGTTGATAATAAATTTGTAGAGCTTTGTACAAATTTAAGGATAGAATTTAATTTACTCTTATAAAGTTAAAGCTGCCTAGAAATGTATTACATAATTCCTTTTATTCTCACTTGGTAACTAATAAAATATCTTGGCATGTCACGCGTGTCAAACTTCAAGTTTGAAAAATTCTATGATTTTTAGATAAAAAAACACTCTCCGATAATATGTGCTGCAATCATTGTCACTTATTAGTAGTTTTAAAATATGTAGAATTATCTCAAAGAGTAAAAAGAGTGATTTTTAAATTTGTCATAATACCAGTAATTATTAATATATTAACCGATAATTCGGTTATGGAATTTAGACGTATTTACTGGTAATACCAATATATTGAAGATCAGCAATACATGCCATAATTCATACAGATAAATTTAAATACAAATACTGTACATACAACTTTTGAATAAAATATGCATTTAGTTAATTACATTGTTACAATTAAAGTGCATTACTTTTTCCTATTTAATAATTTAACAATGCACTCAATATTTAATAAATCTAATTCTTGAACTCAAAATTTGCTATGATGAGAACATCGAAATGTATGTTTGATTTTTTTAGCAATATAATAATACAAGTAGCCCACTCATATATATTTTTAATCTACTTTTTCAAAGTTAAATAAATATCAGTTGAGAGGTGTCAGTTGTTTCAAATACGGTGACAGATCACGTTTCCTTCCCAGAAGTACTTTGCGGACGCTGAACGATTTCCCCAAATGTCATTCCATTAAGGATGCCGTGCGAAGAATGTATATTGAAAAACTTTGCCATTCGACATGACGAATCTTCCCTATACTTTATCTACACATAAACTTTCATAATGCGATATACTACAATACATATACTTATATACACGAGAAATACCTACATAAGAAAACTTATATTTTTTTAATAGAAACAATTATGTTAATTTAAACAATTTAAACTATATTATGTAATATAAATATATTTTTTGCTTTCTCCTTATTATTTTATGTACATTTTTAATTGGACGCAAGAGTCCTTTCAGCGAACAAACAACGTCGACCGGTTTTCCGCCGTTATTAGTGGTATCTCGGAAGCTGAATTCCCATCTTGGTGACTTGGCGAACATGCAAAGTTGCCCTTTTGCGTAAGGAAAGGAAAATCGACATGGGCGTGTGTCGTGTCTGGGGTAGTTTCCTGGTCGTGTGGCTCATTAGACTGATATCTCGGGGCAATGGTCTTTAACTCCCTTTCCCTTCGGGGAATTTCATCATAACGTCGGGGAGGCTATTCCGCATCCTTCGAGATAAAAAAAGTTTTTGCTTTTTGTATTGTGTGGGGAATCTTGGTCCTGAAATAGCACGTATTTTTGAAGCTCTGCATAAAACCTAACATGTTTGGGTGACCTTTTTAACACAAATACATTTGGATAATAAGTCGCTTTATAAAGATATCCTTCGGTATTTTTTTTATTATATTTTTAGAATGAGAGTTTATAAAATTTACAAACGAAACGGGATTTCTCATAAAACTGAACCAAAACCGCATTTCTCGTAATATTGAGTTACTCTTTAATTTTTTGGCTTATGTTCTTACTATAACTACAATTTTAATAATTAATTAACAAAAATATTTTAAATAATTAAATAATTTAAATTTAATATTATCTTACATATTTTTAATAACCCATATTTATTAATTATATAATTTTATATTACGACCTTAAGGTCGTAATATAAAATTCTTAAGAATAGGCAAAATCTAGCATTCGATATCAATTTTACCCTTTCCTTCAAACCAAACATATCATCGTTGGCTGATTGTAAACGTGCAAAAGTTTATTTTATATTTACACTCGAAAAATTCGAAAAATGTTTTTAAATAAGTCTTTAAAGGATAGAGCGTATCTTCGGGTATAATCCGAATTTTTCATACTGCCCCCCAGCAGCTCTATCCAACGATGGTTGTCGATGTTCGAGTTTTATCTTAAACTGGTTTTTATTCGCTAACTGCCCGAAGGGTAGGCGACGCTCAGAAAAATGTATATTCTGCAGAATAAAGGAAAACACAAGAACAGATAAGAATTATTTGCAAAAACGGTCTTTGTTGCCACATGCTACTATTGCATCGGCATAAAGATATGAATGTATACAAATTAATAATTAAAATTTAATTTTTTTCTGGGCTTTTGTATTTCACCTTATACTTTAGTAGTATTACAAATAATTGACTAGGGAATGGTTAATAAAAAAAGTTTTTTAAGCCTTGTAAGCTGTAAGCGGAATTTACGCACATTAATTTTGCACGCTTGGATATTTAAACTTGCATTATTATACTATAAACATTTTTAAATATTTATTTGTTATTATTATGATAATTTTTAAAATATATTTATATAATTAATACAACTTACAAATGTATTTTCTGCGGAATTAATTTTGAAATCTAAATTTAAGAAAAATATTTTTATGAAAATAAAGAAAAATTTTAATCAATTTGCCTTAAGTTTTTTAAGCCTTGTAAGCTATAAACTAAATTTACGCACATCCAATTAGTCTAATTATACATTTATTATAAAAAAAATGGAAAACAAACCATCGAGAATCAAACCTATACGGAAACCGAGTACTTACCAATAAAATGGTAAATATGTAATGATTTATATTTATATATGAGCAAATCATTATTGAGAAACAGATTATTGGATGATCGTAAGTAAACAAACTTTAACAGTATGACAATTTGTTATATTAAACGCGAATAATCAATGGACCAAAATGGATCGATCTACTTCGATTAATTACAGAGCGTCGAGCTACGTAGGTATTTTGGGCTCCCGTATTTATACCCGAATCGTAGAAAACAACGGATGTTGCTACTTTCGTTTGATAACTGTTTCATTGATTGTATTTTTTCAGTGAAGTAATATTTCCACTAGTATAAATATAATTTTAGTAACAAGTCAATATTAATAAAACTATATTTAATCACGTACGATAGGACCATTTTAGCTGAAAATTTCACTGAAATGCCAGTATATTTTCACTGTAACATTTTTTTTAGTACTGACATATCCATAAAAGCCGACGACACAACCATAATAAATTACAAAAATGAAAAAAAATTATATCAGTATTTTAACAAATTAAAAATTATTATTAATGTGATTAAAATAATACAGAATGAAATTTTATATATCCTTATAATAATTTTGAACACAGAACTAAATGATCATTGAAGAGAACAAACTTTAATAGGATAATGATTTTATATTATTGTCACTAATAATTGAAGGACCAAATCAAACAGTTTTACATATTTAAAACAAGATAAATATATAAACCTTCATTGGATTATTGAAAAGACCAGATTTAAGTTCTCCGACAGGCATAAAAAACTAGAATATAAACGATTAGAATAGTTGAGTAAATCGTAAATAATTTGTTTGCGATTGACTTACTTCCGACTTCTATTAAAAGTTTCCAAGAAAGCATGCATATTTTTACATATCTGGCACGAATCTACCCTTTCTCATGCAGCGGTATAAAAATGCAGATTTTGTAAAAACAATAAAAATATTCGTACAAATTTAATTTTCAACAAAAAAAGGCTCTATTAAAATTCTTGGGATCTGATCTATATCTTATTCAATTTAATTTAAAAAAATTTAACTGGTTTGCGCAACGAAAAAGTTTAAGTAGCACTTGATTAAACAAGTTATTATTTTTATTTGCAAACTTACTTAATTTTTTTTTAATTGACTATTATTTGTAATTTTAACCAAATTCATTTTTAATTTCGTATAATATTTGTCCTAATAAATAAAATTAAAATACTGCATTATACCCAATAATAAGCAAATCCTAATACTTTAAACGTGGATTTTAATAAAAATTTATTTATTTTATATAATTATTTAAAAATTAATAAAAGTAAAAACAAAAATAATTACACTAAAAATTGTATAATGTTTCTATAATAATAAAAACATTAAATTCACAAAATAGATATTGGATTATACAATATAAATCAGATCAAATTATTAGCCAAATGCTAATTTGAACTCCATCTGGAATTCACCTTATTGATTAATTGACAGTTAGCTATCTTAACATGCATAATAATATTATTTTGTCATTAATATATTATAAATATAAATTTTCATCACATATTTTTACATTTTATTACATTGTATATTTATGGCGTGTGCTTCCTTAGTGATACGTATGGATACTCGCTTACAGTGGCTTCGGAACATTATAAAAGAAATGATAAGCCATACTTTAAGGCTGCGCGGCTTTTGCTGTAAAGTGGGTAAATAAGAACACGAATAAAGGGGAAGAGCTTCGTGTGAAAAATGATTCGCATTTTTCACCAAGTGCGCGAAGAATCCAGTGTGCGAAAAAATCAAAGTCAATTTTCGCTTCGACCAATAAATTTCGACGGCTTATTGAATCACTTTCAATTTGCATCCGAAATATATCTTACGCGTGTCATCTTTCAACCGGGTATTTGTAACACGCAAAATGCCCCGCGGTGACTATGTACGGAAGTTCTATTTTGAAATTATGAACATATGTTACAGAATGAAAGTATAGTTATTCACTTTTTGTTTAAAAATAATACTATTTATTTATTTTTCTTTTTCCATTTGCTTAGCTCTTTCTAATATATTTTAGGATAAAAAATAATTATTTTTGGATACAAAACATTTATTAATATCCATAATTATCATCACTTATTGTGCAAAACATTGTAATATCCAGGTTTTTGTGGTCGTTTTAGGGTTAAAACACGTGTAAATGACCTTAAAAATTACCTATTATTTAAATATAGAGCTCTTCATAAATATTTTGCATCGCAAAACAGATATTTTAAGGTAGCTTATACTGGTAGATGGCATCTAACATCCTCGCTTATTCTACAAAGTATTGTAATATTCAGATTTTTTAGAGTGCAAAACGCGTGTGAAAGACCCCTACTATTAACAATAATTTTACTAAATATAATAAATTATGTAGTTTTTTATAAATATTTTAGAGTACAAAACACTTATTCGAGAGTCTAATACACGAGTTCTTAACCTTATTCCACTATTTATGTTAATATCTAGGTGTTCATCGTTATTTTTTGTTTTTAAACAAGTGTCAAAGACCTTAGAATCAAAAATAATTCCACTAACTATGTAAATATGTAGCTCTTTATATAAATATTGCGGCGGAAAACTAGTATTTTAAGATCTAAAACACCCGTAGAAAACCTTAAATATCATCGCTAATTTTACAAAGTATTGTAATATCCAGATTTTATGACCATTTAAGGGTTAAAACATTTGCTAAATATCGCAAAAATCAACATTACCTTTACCTAATATAAAAATATCTAGCTCTTTATAAATATTTTAGGGCACAAAACACTTATTAAAGGACCTAAAACACAAGTTATAGGCCTTGAATAATATTTATTATTGTACTAATTATGGTATTACCTTGTATTTAATTATAATTTTAGTGTTAAAACACGTGTTAAAACCCACATTATTAAACAATAATTAAACTCAGTTAAATAACTTTTAGCTCTTTCTAATATATTCTAGGATAAAAAATACTAATTTTTTGGTATAAAACATTAATTAATGTCAATGATTTTTATCACTTATTGTGCAAAGTGTTATAATATTTAGTTTTTGTAGTCGTTATAGGATTAAAATACGTGTAAATGACCTTAAAAATTAACTGTATTATTATAGAGCTCTTGATAAATATTTTTTTAAATTAACACGCGTAAAAGACCTTAAAATCAACAATAACTTCACTAACAGTGTCAATATGTAGTTTTTTATATAAATATTGCGGCAGAAAACACGTGTTTTAGGACATTAAATAAGTGTTTTGTGCCCTAAAATATTTATAAAAAGCTAGATATTTTTATATTAAGTGAAGGTATTGTTGATTTTTGCGGTATTTAGCAAATGTTTAAACCCTAAAATGGTCAATAAATCTGAATATTACCATACTTTGTAAAATTAGCGGTAATATTTTAGGTTTTCTACCGGTGTTTTAGACCTAAAAATACGTTTTTCTGCCGCAATATTTATATAAAAAATTACATATTAACCCAGTTAGTGAATTTATTGTTAATTTCAAGTTCTTTTACGCGTGGTAATGTTAAAATTTTTTATCAAGAGCTCTATATTTATATAAAAGTTTATTTTTAAAGTCATTTCCACGTGTTTTAACCCTAAAACTGTCGCAAAAAACTATATATTACAATACTTTTCACAATAAGTGATAAAAATCTAGGACATATATTATTATTTTATACCAAATAATTAGTATTTTTTATCCTAGAATATATAAGACGAAGCTAAAAGTTATTTAAGGTCCTAAAATACGTTATATAGGGTCTAAAACACGTTTTTTTGTTTTTAAATATTATTATTATTTGATCTAAATTTTATTAATTGCAGCTTTTTATAGTCGTAATAGGGTCTGGAATACGTACAAAAATTCTCAAAAATTAACGAATTATTCACTAAGTATAACAATAGTCAGCTTATTGTCGATATCTAAGGTCAAAAATTACGTTTTTAGGGTCTTAAACAAATAATAAATACCTTGAATATCATCACTTCTTGTACTAGGAGAAAGTATTAAAAGTTTTTATGGTCGTTTATAAATCTAAAGCATGTGAAAAACAGCTAAAAAACTAGCAATAATTTGTCTTAATAAAAAAAAATATTTATCTTATCGTACAGATTTAGGGTCGTAAAATTTGTTATTTTAGACCTCAAACACTTGTAAAAGACCTTCAATACTACTAAAAATAAATTAAACGGCTTTAAATAGTCGTTTTATGGTCTAAACACGTAAAAAGACCCCAAAAAATCAACAATATTTTCACTATGAAATAAAATATACAGCAAATATTTAATATTTAAGATCACAAATTACGTTATATAGGGTCTAAACGACGTTTTTTTGTTCTAAAATATTAATCATATTTGATCTAAATGTTATTATTTGCAGCTTGTTATGGTCGTGATAGGGTCTAAAATACGTATAAAAATTGTGGCGACAGGTAACAATAAATTATTAATATTTCCGTTCAGTATATCAATAGACGGGACAGAAGCTCCACAGAAGAGTCGCCCGATTACATTACGAGACTCGACTACTGGCTCCGCTTACGCCCTCGCCGCTTCCGCCGACTACCTGCCGCAGCCCCGACCATGTGCCACCATCGTCAGCCACCGTCGCCGCTGACAGTCGCCGCCGCCGACCAAGCGGCCCAGGAAGCAGCCCGGCGCCGTCACGCACCCGTAGGGCTACGCCACTGCGACAACGAGCTCCATCACGACGACCCCCAAACAAGTGTAAACCCGACGTGAGCACGAGCTTCAGCACCAGACGACAACGACCCCTACAAAATTCTCAAAAATACCGAATTATTCACTAAGTATAAAAATTATCAGCTTATTGTCGATATCTAAGGTCTAAAATTACGTTTTTAGGGTCTTAAACAAGTACTAAATACCATTAATATCATCACTTCTTGTACTAGGAGAAAATATTTTTGTTTTTATGGTCGTTGATGGATCTAAAGCACGTGAAAAAGAGCTAAAACACTAGCAATAATTTGTCTTAATAAAAAAAATATTTAGCTCATCATACAGATTTAGGCTCATAAAATACGTTATTTTAGACCTCAAACACTTTGATAAGACCTTACAAAGTACTCTAAATTATTATTAACTTCTTTTATAGGTCGTTTTTCGGTCTAAAACACGTAAAAGGACCCCAAAAAATCAACAATATTTTTTCTATGAAATAAAATATACAGCAAATATTTAATATTTAAGGTCATTAAATACGTTATATAGGGTCTAAAAGACGTTTTTTTGGTTCTAATATATTAATAATAATTGATCTAAATTTTATTATTTGCAGCTTGTTATGGTCGTGATAGGGTCTAAAATACGTATAAAAATTGTGGCGACAGGTAACAATAAATTATTAATATTCTCGTTCGGTATATAAATAGACGGGACAAAAGCTCCACAGAAGAGTCGCCCGATAACATTACGAGACTCGACTGCTGGCTCCGCTCACGCCCTCGCCGCTTCCGCCGACTACCTTCCGCAGCCCCGACCATGTCCGCCATCGTCAGCCACCGTCGCCGCTGACAGTCGCCGCCGCCGACCACGCGGCCCAAGAAGCACCCGGCGCCATCACGCACCCGTAGGGCTACACCACTGCGACACTGAGCTTCATCACGACGACCATCAAACTGGTGACAACACGACGTGAGCACGAGCTTCAGCACCAGACGACAACGACTCCCACAAAATTCTCAAAAATAACGAATTAATCACTAAGTATAAAAATTATTAGCTTATTGTCTATATCTAAGGTCAAAAATTACGTTTTTAGGGTCCTCAACAAGTATTAAATACCTTGAATATCATTACTTCTTGTACTAGGAGAAAATATTTTAAGTTTTTATGGTCGTTTATGAATCTAAAGCACGTGAAAAAAAACTATGAAACTAGCAATAAATTGTTTTATTAAAAAAATATTTAGCTCATCATACAGATTTAGGGTCATTAAATACGTTATTTTGGACCTCAGACACATGTACAGGACCTTACAAAGTACTCAAAATAAATAATAACTTCTTTTAATGGTCGTTTTTCGGTCTAAAACACGTAAAAGGACCCAAAAAATTAACCATATTTTTACTATTAAATAAAATATACAGCAAATATTTACTATTTAAGGTCACAAAATACGTTATATAGGGTCTAAAGCACGTTTTTTTGTTCTTAAATTAAAATAATAATTGATCTAAATTTTATTATTTGCAGCTTTTTATGGTTGTGATAGGGTCTAAAATACGTACAAAAATTCTCAAAAATTAACACATTATTCACTAAGAATAAAAATAATCAGCTTATTGTCGATATCTAAGAACGAAAATTACGTTTTTAGGGTCTTAAACAAGTATTAAATACCTTGAATATCGTTACTTTTTGTACTAGGAGAAGATATTTAATGATTTTTATGGTCGTTTATAAATCTGAAGCACGTGTAAAAGAGTTAAAAAACTAGCAATAATTTGTCTTATTAAAAAAAATATTTATCTTATCGTACAGATTTAGGGTCATAAAAGTTGTTATTTTAGACCTCAAACACTTGTAAAAGACCTTCCATAGTACTCAAAATTAATATTAACGGCTTTTAATAGTCGTTTTAAGGTCTAAAACACCTTAAAGGACCCCAAAAAATCAACAATATTTTTACTATGAAATAAAATATATAGCAAATATTTAATATTTTAGGTCACAAAATACGTTATATAGGGTCTAAAAGAGGTTTTTTTGTTTTTAAATATTATTATTAATTGATCTTAATTTTATTATTTGCAGCTTTTTATGGTCGTGATAGGGTCTAAATTACGTATAAAAATCTCAAAAATTAACGAATTATTCACTAAGTATAAAAATAATCAGCTTATTGTCGATATCTGAGGTCTAAAATTACGTTTTTAGGGTCTGAAACAAGTATTAAATACCTTAAATATCATCACTTCTTGTACTAGGAGAAAATATTTTAGGTTTTTATGGTCGTTTATGAATCTAAAGCACGTGAAAAAAAACTAAAAAACTCGCAATAATTTGTCTTATTAAAAAAAATATTTATCTTATCGTACAGATTTAGGGTTATAAAATTCGTTATTTTAGACCTCAAACACTTGTTAAAGACCTTCCATAGTACTCAAAATTAATATTACCGGCTTTTAATAGTCGTTTTAAAGTCTTAAACACCTTCTAGGACCCCAAAAAATCAACAATATTTTTACTATGAAATAAAATATATAGCAAATATTTAATATTTAAGGTGACAAAATACGTTATATAGGGTCAAAAAGAGTTTTTTTTGTTTTTAAATATTATTATTAATTGATCTTAATTTTATTATTTGCAGCTTTTTATGGTCGTGATAGGGTCTAAATTACGTATAAAAATCTCAAAAATTACCGAATTATTCATTAAGTATAAAAATAATCAGCTTATTGTCGATATCTGAGGTCAAAAATTACGTTTTTAGGGTCTTAAACAAGTATTAAATACCTTAAATATCATCACTTTTTGTACTAGGAGAAAATATTTTAGGTTTTTATGGTCGTTTATGAATCTAAAGCACGTAAAAAAACTAAAAAACTAGCAATAATTTGTCTTATTAAAAAAAATATTTATCTTATCGTACAGATTGAGGGTTATAAAATTCGTTATTTTAGACCTCAAACACTTGTTAAAGACCTTCCATAGTACTCAAAATTAATATTACCGGCTTTTAATAGTCGTTTTAAAGTCTTAACACCTTAAAGGACCCCAAAAAATCAACAATATTTTTACTATGAAATAAAATATATAGCAAATATTTAATATTTAAGGTCACAAAATACGTTATATAGGGTCTAAAAGAGGTTTTTTTGTTTTTAAATATTATTATTAATTGATCTTAATTTTATTATTTACAGCTTTTTATGGTCGTGATAGGGTCTAAATTACGTATAAAAATCTCAAAAATTAACGAATTATTCACTAAGTATAAAAATAATCAGCTTATTGTCGATATCTGAGGTCTAAAATTACGTTTTTAGGGTCTTAAACAAGTATTAAATACCTTAAATATCATCACTTCTTGTACTAGGAGAAAATATTTTAGGGTTTTATGGTCGTTTATGAATCTAAAGCACGTAAAAAAAAACTAAAAAACTAGCAATAATTTGTCTTATTAAAAAAAATATTTATCTTATCGTACAGATTTAGGGTTATAAAATTCGTTATTTTAGACCTCAAACACTTGTTAAAGACCTTCCATTGTACTCAAAATTAATATTACCGGCTTTTAATAGTCGTTTTAAAGTCTTAAACACCTTAAAGGACCCCAAAAAATCAACAATATTTTTACTATGAAATAAAATATATAGCAAATATTTAATATTTAAGGTCACAAAATACGTTATATAGGGTCTAAAAGAGGTTTTTTTGTTTTTAAATATTATTATTAATTGATCTTAATTTTATTATTTGCAGCTTTTTATGGACGTGATGGGGTCTAAATTACGTATAAAAATCTCAAAAATTAACGAATTATTCACTAAGTATAAAAATAATCAGCTTATTGTCGATATCTGAGGTCTAAAATTACGTTTTTAGGGTCTTAAACAAGTATTAAATACCTTAAATATCATCACTTCTTGTACTAGGAGAAAATATTTTAGGGTTTTATGGTCGTTTATGAATCTAAAGCACGTAAAAAAAAACTAAAAAACTAGCAATAATTTGTCTTATTAAAAAAAATATTTATCTTATCGTACAGATTTAGGGTTATAAAATTCGTTATTTTAGACCTCAAACACTTGTTAAAGACCTTCCATTGTACTCAAAATTAATATTACCGGCTTTTAATAGTCGTTTTAAAGTCTTAAACACCTTAAAGGACCCCAAAAAATCAACAATATTTTTACTATGAAATAAAATATATAGCAAATATTTAATATTTAAGGTCACAAAATACGTTATATAGGGTCTAAAAGAGGTTTTTTTGTTTTTAAATATTATTATTAATTGATCTTAATTTTATTATTTGCAGCTTTTTATGGTCGTGATGGGGTCTAAATTACGTATAAAAATATCAAAAATTAACGAATTATTCACTCAGTATAAAAATAATCAGCTTATTGTCGATATCTGAGGTCTAAAATTACGTTTTTAGGGTCTTAAACAAGTATTAAATACCTTAAATATCATCACTTTTTGTACTAGGAGAAAATATTTTAGGTTTTTATGTTCGTTTGTGAATCTAAAGCACGTGAAAAAAAAATAAAAAACTAGCAATAATTTGTCTTATTAAAAAAAATATTTATCTTATCGTACAGATTTAGGGTTATAAAATTCGTTATTTTAGACCTCAAACACTTGTTAAAGACCTTCCATAGTACTCAAAATTGATATTACCGGCTTTTAATAGTCGTTTTAAAGTCTTAAACACCTTAAAGGACCCCAAAAAATCAACAATATTTTTACTATGAAATAAAATATATAGCAAATATTTAATATTTAAGGTCACAAAATACGTTATATAGGGTCTAAAAGAGGTTTTTTTGTTTTTAAATATTATTATTAATTGATCTTAATTTTATTATTTGCAGCTTTTTATGGTCGTGATAGGGTCTAAATTACGTATAAAAATCTCAAAAATTAACGAATTATTCACTAAGTATAAAAATAATCAGCTTATTGTCGATATCTGAGGTCTAAAATTACGTTTTTAGGGTCTTAAACAAGTATTAAATACCTTAAATATCATCACTTATTGTACTAGGAGAAAATATTTTATGTTTTTATGGTCGTTTATGAATCTAAAGCACGTGAAAAAAATCTAAAAAACTAGCAATAATTTGTCTTAATAAAAAAAATATTTATCTTATCGTACAGATTTAGGGTCATAAAATTTGTTATTTTAGACCTTAAACATTGTCAAAGACCTTCCATAGTACTAAAAAAAATATTAACGGCTTTCAATAGTCGTTTTAAAGTCTAAAACACGTAAAAAGACCCCAAAAAATTAACAAAATTTTCACTATGAAATAAAATATACAGCAAATATTTAATATTTAAGATCACAAATTACGTTATATAGGGTCTAAACGACGTTTTTGTGTTCTAAAATAATAATCATATTTGATCTTAATTTTATTATTTGCAGCTTGTTATGGTCGTGATAGGGTCTAAAATACGTATAAAAATTGTGGCGACAGGTAACAATAAATTATTAACATTTCCGTTCAGTATATCAATAGACGGGACAGAAGCTCCACAGAAGAGTCGCCCGATTACATTACGAGACTCGACTACTGGCTCCGCTTACGCCGTCGCCGCTTCCGCCGACTACCTGCCGCAGCCCCGACCATGTGCCACCATCGTCAGCCACCGTCGCCGCTGACAGTCGCCGCCGCCGACCAAGCGGCCCAGGAAGCAGCCCGGCGCCGTCACGCACCCGTAGGGCTACGCCACTGCGACAACGAGCTCCATCACGACGACCCCCAAACAAGTGTAAACCCGACGTGAGCACGAGCTTCAGCACCAGACGACAACGACCCCTACAAAATTCTCAAAAATACCGAATTATTCACTAAGTATAAAAATTATCAGCTTATTGTCTATATCTAAGGTCAAAAATTACGTTTTTAGGGTCCTCAACAAGTATTAAATACCTTGAATATCATTACTTCTTGTACTAGGAGAAAATATTTTAAGTTTTAATGGTCGTTTATGAATCTAAAGCACGTGAAAAAAAACTATGAAACTAGCAATAAATTGTTTTATTAAAAAAATATTTAGCTCATCATACAGATTTAGGGTCATTAAATACGTTATTTTGGACCTCAGACACATGTATAAGACCTTACAAAGTACTCAAATTAAATAATAACTTCTTTTAATGGTCGTTTTTCAGTCTAAAACACGTAAAAGGACCCAAAAAATCAACCATATTTTTACTATTAAATAAAATATACAGCAAATATTTACTATTTAGGGTCACAAAATACGTTATATAGGGTCTAAAGCACGTTTTTTTGTTCTTAAATTAAAATAATAATTGATCTAAATTTTATTATTTGCAGCTTTTTATGGTTGTGATAGGGTCTAAAATACGTAAAAAATTCTCAAAAATTAACACATTATTCACTAAATATAAAAATAATCCGCTTATTGTCGATATCTAAGATCGAAAATTACGTTTTTAGGGTCTTAAACAAGTATTAAATACCTTGAATATCGTTACTTTTTGTACTAGGAGAAGATATTTAATGATTTTTATGGTCGTTTATGAATCTAAAGCACATGTAAAAGAGTTAAAAAACTAGCAATATTTTGCCTTATTAAAAAAAATATTTATCTTATCGTACAGATTTAGGGTTATAAAATTCGTTATTTTAGACCTCAAACACTTGTTAAAGACCTTCCATAGTACTCAAAATTGATATTACCGGCTTTTAATAGTCGTTTTAAAGTCTTAAACACCTTAAAGGACCCCAAAAAATCAACAATATTTTTACTATGAAATAAAATATATAGCAAATATTTAATATTTAAGGTCACAAAATACGTTATATAGGGTCTAAAAGAGATTTTTTTGTTTTTAAATATTATTATTAATTGATCTTAATTTTATTATTTGCAGCTTTTTATGGTCGTGATAGGGTCTAAATTACGTATAAAAATCTCAAAAATTAACGAATTATTCACTAAGTATAAAAATAATCAGCTTATTGTCGATATCTGAGGTCTAAAATTACGTTTTTAGGGTCTTAAACAAGTATTAAATACCTTAAATATCATCACTTTTTGTACTAGGAGAAAATATTTTAGGTTTTTATGTTCGTTTATGAATCTAAAGCACGTGAAAAAAAACTAAAAAACTAGCAATAATTTGTCTTATTAAAAAAAATATTTATCTTATCGTACAGATTTAGGGTTATAAAATTCGTTATTTTAGACCTCAAACACTTGTTAAAGACCTTCCATAGTACTCAAAATTGATATTACCGGCTTTTAATAGTCGTTTTAAAGTCTTAAACACCTTAAAGGACCCCAAAAAATCAACAATATTTTTACTATGAAATAAAATATATAGCAAATATTTAATATTTAAGGTCACAAAATACGTTATATAGGGTCTAAAAGAGGTTTTTTTGTTTTTAAATATTATTATTAATTGATCTTAATTTTATTATTTGCAGCTTTTTATGGTCGTGATAGGGTCTAAATTACGTATAAAAATCGTAAAAATTAACGAATTATTCACTAAGTATAAAAATAATCAGCTTATTGTCGATATCTGAGGTCTAAAATTACGTTTTTAGGGTCTTAAACAAGTATTAAATACCTTAAATATCATCACTTCTTGTACTAGGAGAAAATATTTTAGGTTTTTATGGTCGTTTATGAATCTAAAGCACGTGAAAATAATCTAAAAAACTAGCAATAATTTGTCTTAATAAAAAAAATATTTATCTTATCGTACAGATTTAGGGTCATAAAATTTGTTATTTTAGACCTTAAACATTGTCAAAGACCTTCCATAGTACTAAAAAAAATATTAACGGCTTTCAATAGTCGTTTAAAAGTCTAAAACACGTAAAAAGACCAAAAAATATTAACAATATTTTCACTATGAAATAAAATATACAGCAAATATTTAATATTTAAGATCACAAATTACGTTATATAGGGTCTAAACGACGTTTTTGTGTTCTAAAATATTAATCATATTTGATCTAAATTTTATTATTTGCAGCTTGTTATGGTCGTGATAGGGTCTAAAATACGTATAAAAATTGTGGCGACAGGTAACAATAAATTATTATTATTTCCGTTCAGTATATCAATAGACGGGACAGAAGCTCCACAGAAGAGTCGCCCGATTACATTACGAGACTCGACTACTGGCTCCGCTTACGCCGTCGCCGCTTCCGCCGACTACCTGCCGCAGCCCCGACCATGTGCCACCATCGTCAGCCACCGTCGCCGCTGACAGTCGCCGCCGCCGACCAAGCGGCCCAGGAAGCAGCCCGGCGCCGTCACGCACCCGTAGGGCTACGCCACTGCGACAACGAGCTCCATCACGACGACCCCCAAACAAGTGTAAACCCGACGTGAGCACGAGCTTCAGCACCAGACGACAACGACCCCTATAAAATTCTCAAAAATACCGAATTATTCACTAAGTATAAAAATTATCAGCTTATTGTCTATATCTAAGGTCAAAAATTACGTTTTTAGGGTCCTAAACAAGTATTAAATACCTTGAATATCATTACTTCTTGTACTAGGAGAAAATATTTTAAGTTTTTATGGTCGTTTATGAATCTAAAGCACGTGAAAAAAAACTATGAAACTAGCAATAAATTGTTTTATTAAAAAAATATTTAGCTCATCATACAGATTTAGGGTCATTAAATACGTTATTTTGGACCTCAGACACATGTATAAGACCTTACAAAGTACTCAAATTAAATAATAACTTTTTTTAATGGTCGTTTTTCAGTCTAAAACACGTAAAAGGACCCAAAAAATCAACCATATTTTTACTATTAAATAAAATATACAGCAAATATTTACTATTTAGGGTCACAAAATACGTTATATAGGGTCTAAAGCACGTTTTTTTGTTCTTAAATTAAAATAATAATTGATCTAAATTTTATTATTTGCAGCTTTTTATGGTTGTGATAGGGTCTAAAATACGTACAAAAATTCTCAAAAATTAACACATTATTCACTAAATATAAGAATAATCAGCTTATTGTCGATATCTAAGATCGAAAATTACGTTTTTAGGGTCTTAAACAAGTATTAAATACCTTGAATATCGTTACTTTTTGTACTAGGAGAAGATATTTAATGATTTTTATGGTCGTTTATGAATCTAAAGCACGTGTAAAAGAGTTAAAAAACTAGCAATAATTTGCCTTATTAAAAAAAATATTTATCTTATCGTACAGATTTAGTGTCATAAAATTTGTTATTTTAGACCTCAAACACTTGTAAAAGACCTTCCATAGTACTCAAAATTAATATTAACGGCTTTTAATAGTCGTTTTAATGTCTAAAACACCTTAAAGGACCCCAAAAAATCAACAATATTTTTACTATGAAATAAAATATATAGCAAATATTTAATATTTTAGGTCACAAAATACGTTACATAGGGTCTGAAAGAGGTTTTTTTGTTTTTAAATATTATTATTAATTGATCTTAATTTTATTATTTGCAGCTTTTTATGGTCGTGATAGGGTCTAAATTACGTATAAAAATCTCAAAAATTAACGAATTATTCACTAAGTATAAAAATAATCAGCTTATTGTCGATATCTGAGGTCTAAAATTACGTTTTTAGGGTCTTAAACAAGTATTAAATACCTTAAATATCATCACTTCTTGTACTAGGAGAAAATATTTTAGGTTTTAATGGTCGTTTATGAATCTAAAGCACGTGAAAAAAATCTAAAAAACTAGCAATAATTTGTCTTAATAAAAAAAATATTTATCTTATCGTACAGATTTAGGGTCATAAAATTTGTTATTTTAGACCTTAAACATTGTCAAAGACCTTCCATAGTACTAAAAAAAATATTAACGGCTTTCAATAGTCGTTTAAAAGTCTAAAACACGTAAAAAGACCCCAAAAAATTAACAATATTTTCACTATGAAATAAAATATACAGCAAATATTTAATATTTAAGATCACAAATTACGTTATATAGGGTCTAAACGACGTTTTTGTGTTCTAAAATATTAATCATATTTGATCTAAATTTTATTATTTGCATCTTGTTATGGTCGTGATAGGGTCTAAAATACGTATAAAAATTGTGGCGACAGGTAACAATAAATTATTAATATTTCCGTTCAGTATATCAATAGACGGGACAGAATCTCTAAATTTTATTATTTGCAGCTTTTTATGGTCGTGATAAAGTCTAAAATACGTACAAAAATTCTAAAAAATTAACAAATTATTCACTAAGTATAAAAATAATCAGCTTATTGTCGATATCTAAGATCGAAAATTACGTTTTTAGGGTCTTAAACAAGTATTAAATACCTTGAATATCATACATTTTTTTACTAGGAAAAAATATTTTAAGTTTTTATGGTCGCTTATGAATATAAAGCACGTAAAAAAAACTAAAAAACTACTAATAATTTCTCTTAATAAAAAAAAAATTTATCTTATCGTACAGATTAAGGGTTATAAAATTCGTTATTTTAGACCTCAAACACTTGTTAAAGACCTTCCATAGTACTCAAAATTAATATTAACGGCTTTTAATAGTCGTTTTAAGGTCTAAAACACCTTAAAGGACCCGAAAAAATCAATAATATTTTTACTATGAAATAAAATATATAGCAAATATTTAATATTTAAGGTCACAAAATACGTTATATAGGGTCTAAAAGACGTTTTTTTGTTTTTAAATATTATTAATAATTGATTTTTTGTTTTTTTGTTTTTAAATATTATTACACAGCAAATATTTAATATTAAAAGTTACAAAATACGTTATATAGGGTCTAGAAGACGTTTTTATGTTCTAAAATAAAAATAAAAATTGATCTAAATTGTATTATTTGCAGATTGTTATGGTCGTGATAGGGTCTAAAATACGTATAAAAATTGTGGCGACAGGTAACAATAAATTATTAATATTTCCGTTCAGTATATTAATAGACGGGACAGAAGCTCCACAGAAGAGTCGCCCGATTACATTACGAGACTTGACAACAGGCTCTGCTCACGCAATCGCCGCTTCCGCCCACTACCTGCCGCAGCCTTGACCATGTTCTGCCATCGTCAGCCACCGTCGCCGCTGATAGTCGCTGCCGCCGACCACGTAGCATAGGAAGCACCCGGCGCCGTCACGCACCCGTAGGGCTACGCCACTGCGACACCAAGCTCCATTACGACGTCCCCATACTGGTGACAACCCGACGTGAGCACGAGATTAAGCACCAGACGACAACGACCCCTACAAAATTCTTAAAAATAACGAAGTATTCACTAACTATAAAAATAATCAGCTTATTGTCGATATATAAATTCTAAAATTACGTTTTTAGGGTCTTAAACAAGTATTAGATACCTTGAATATCATTACTTCTTGTACTAGGACAAATTATTTTAAGTTTTTTAGGTCGTTAATGAATCTAAAGCACGTGAAAAAAAGATATAACACTAGCAATAATTTGTCTTAATAAGAAAAATATTTAGCTTATCATACAGATTTAGGGTCATAAAATACGTTATTTTAGTTCTCAAACACTTTGATAAGACCTTACAAAGTACTTTTAATAAATAATAACTTCTTTTAATAGTTGTTTTTATTCTAAAACACGTAAAAGGACCCCAAAAAATTACCAATATTTTTAGTATGAAATAAAATATACAGCAAATATTTATTATTTAAGGTCATTAAATACGTTATATAGGGTCTAAAAGACGTTTTTTAGGTTTTAAAATAATAATATTAATTGATCTAAATTTTATTATTTGCAGCTTGTTATCTTCGTGATAGGGTCTAAAATACGTCGACAGGGAACAATAAATTATAAATATTCTCGTTCGGTATATTAATAGACGGGACAGAAGCTCCACAGAAGAGTCGCCCGATTACATTACGAGACTCGACAACAGGCTCTGCTCACGCAATCGCCGCTTCCGCCGACTACCTGCCGCAGCCCCGACCATGTGCCGCCATCGTCAGCAACCGTCGCCGCTGACAGTCGCCGCAGTCGACCACGCGGTCCAGGAAGCACCCGGCGCCGTCACGAAGCCGTAGGGCTACGCCACTGCGACACTGAGCTTCATCACGACGACCCCCAAACTGGTGACAACCCGACGTGAGCACGAGCTTCAGCACCAGACGACAACGACTCCCACAAAATTCTCAAAAATAACGAATTATTCACTAAGTATAAAAATTATTAGCTTATTGTCTATATCTAAGGTCAAAAATTACGTTTATAGGGTCCTAAACAAGTATTAAATACCTCGAATATTATTACTTCTTGTACTAGGAAAAAATATTTTAAGTTTTGATGGTCGTTTATGAATCTAAAGCACGTGAAAAAGAGCTATAACACTAGCAATAATTTGTCTTAATAAAAAAAATATTTAGCTCATCATACAGATTTAGGGTCATAAAATACGTTATTTTGGACCTTAGACACATGTATTAGACCTTACAAAGTACTCAAAATAAATAATTACTTTTTTTAATTGTTGTTTTTTGGGCTAAAACATGTAAAAGGACCCCAAAAAATTAACAATATTTTTACTATGAAATAAAATATACAGCAAATATTTAATTTTTAAGGTCATTAAATACGTTATATAGGGTCTGAAAGACGTTTTTGTAGTTCTAAAATATCTTATATATAATTGTTCTAATCCGCTTCCGCCGTCGCTTCCGGACGCGCATAACTTTAAACGAAACATTCTCCGTTCAATTATCTACTCTGTAAATCGTATCGCTTTGTATTAACGGTGTGTAACAATACACGTAAACAAAGGAAATATATTTAATTATAATAATAAATAATATTAAAAATTAAAATTGAATTTGTTCCGATTGATTTTCGAGCCGCCGGTAATGCGTTCTGTTGTTTCGACCAATCAAAAATAAGCATTCAAATAGCTTCGACCAATGAAAAATAAGCATTCAAATTCAAATAGACAGTACCGTGACAACGCTTTTAAATAATTATTATTTAATAATAAAATTTTGCTACGCGACAATAATTTTCATTAATTCGTCATTTGACTGAATAAAAATGAAATATATACATAATGTGTTGAGGATTAGAAGAATACATTGATTAAACTAGATAAACAATCATAAAATAATCTTCGTAATGAAATTTTCAAATTTTGAATTCCCGGCGACGGGCTCCGAGGCCTAAAAGTGAGTTTTTGCTTTTATAAATAATCGGATTGCAAATTAACTAGGTGTGTTATAACTATAAAAATTAAATATATACATAATGTGTTTAGGATAAGAAGAATACATTGATTAAATTAGATAAACAATCATAAAACAATCTTTGTAATGAAATCTTCAAATTTTGAAACCCCGTCGCCGGGCTCCGAGGCCGGAAAGTGAGTTTTTCTTTTATATTACATAAACATTATCATTGCTTTCCGATTTAATACACATATACGTTAGATTTTAAGAATTTTAAATTAACCAGTTATGTTTTAAACATGAACGTGTAATATATCCTTAGTATGTGAGGATTGAAAGTTAATGTCGATCAAATCGGCGCTGTCGGACAGCTTATAAATGTGTAGTTTCTTGGATGTTATCTAATAAACGACATTTTACAATGATTATAAATATGTGATTGCATACCTGGAATAATCGATAGCCAAAATATCTAAGAGCGGGTTGTTTTTAAATCGGATGTGGCAAAATATGTACAATTTTTGTTCTGTGCCATCATTCCTCTTTCTGAATAGCCAAATTTAAGATATTCAGTTACATCAAACTTATGTAGTATGTTCTTTATAAAAAGATAATACTTGCTGACAGTGACTTCAACATGAGAAGATTAACTCTTTGTTTATATATACCAATTCTACGTTGTAGCCATTTAGGTCATCAAATTGTTCCATCATTGCTTCTGAAAAGTAATTAAAAAATAATAAGAGTAAACATTGAACACATTATTACTACTATTATAATCCATAAATTAAATTTGAACGACAAACGAAGAACAAAATTAACGGAAATTACTGTAGAGGATTAAACACGTAGATTGACATATCTTCATCTTCTTCAAAATAGTCGCAATATGTCATACATGAATTGTTTGCCATACGTAAATGTTATTAGATCTCTCATTGATTCTGAAAATTGACTGTAAACGATACTATATATTGGGTAAAAAGTAACTTTTTGTTTACACTAATATGTGATTTTTCATTATTACTACCATTGTAATATGTTTAATTAACTTTGGCATGTATATCTTCAATTGCCAAATCACTGCTGTTTGTCTTTTAATATTAGATCCTAGAAAGTCAATAGTAATTTTGTTAGAATAACCGTGATATAGTATTCATATAACCAAACACTTACTGGCACAATCATAATTGATAATTTCGATTATAAAGTCTATAATTCCAATGGTAAATCACTTTGAATCATCTACAATTGTAACTTTTTAAGAAAAATGCTGTTATTATAACATATTTCACTGTTTATTTAATCGCACTAAGCTGTATCCCGGCGCGCGCTTGACCGATGACAGATGAACTGTCACATATAAGAAATTCCGGGGAATACCGATAATGGTATTTCCCCGGCGCGCTTGAGAACGAACTACGAAATTGATTTTATCGATTTAAATTGTAAAACACTTATCAATATATGTATAAAAATCATCAAATTCTAAAAAAAATATTTTTTTAAAATATGTTAAGTTTATACGGTATTTAAAATATAATATAAATAATGTAAATTTTTTATTAGCTTCTCTTAACAGAAAAAATGTGTACTTAAATTTTGGCGAACGTTGCCAATTTAAATTAATAGTTTTTAGAGAATTTTTAAAATTTCCTTTGTAAGAACATTTTCAACAAAAAGGGGCAAAGTTTAAAAATAAGTACTATTCGTTAACAACCAACTACTAAACACATAGTGTTGCAAAAATCCCTCTTACTGACACCTTTGAAAGGAAACTACACAAAATTGTATAACACTAATTTAAATATTTTTTAAATTATAAAGTTTCAGAATAAAATTTCAAGATTTATTCAAAATATTTTTTTCAACTTTAAAAATATTTTTTATTTTATTATGGATTTTAAATATTCTTTATTTTTTATAGATTGTAAAATTTTTTAATTTATTATTAATTTTAAATAATGTCAAAACTTTTTGCATTTATTAATTATTAAAATATATAATACTGCGCAAAAAAACATTTAGTTTAAAAAATATATAAATCAAAATAAGTCAAAGTATTTTTTAATAAAAATAGACAAAGGTCTCAAAATTATTAATATTTTTAAAGCGCATTTTTGGTCTAAAGTAACATATTAGGTGCTTGATATTTTCAGTTTCTTATATCTTTCTAATTGGCTTTTATATTTACACATAAAACATATAAACATCTTTTTTTAATTATAAAGTAGCTTATGGTGTAACTAAAAAACGTTCTTATTACTGAAATTTTAATTTATGATAAAATTGTGTTATATACAGCGTTAAAACGAGCCGCGAATTCTCAAAACACTCGCGTTAGAGCGCCATAGTGACGTCACGATGACGTTTTACGCCGGCGTCAAAATCAGTTCCACAAATACTCACAGGCGTCGCTTCATACGCCGCTGCGATTGCGGGATCGGTTAGTCATAGATTGGATGATTCTGGACAATTACAAAATATACCGAAATGAGAACAAATCAATACAATATCATTAAAAAAAGGTTAGGTTGTTTGGCTTAGATTTATCATTTAATATCTAAGTTTCAATATAACGATAAAATCTAACGTTGTAAATCTAATAAATAATATAAAATGTTTTCTTCTGGAAATATTTAGTCAAGTTGTAAATCTATTTTCAAATGAATTGAAAATGTTAAGTAGTTTTTTATAGATTGAACTATTTTGTCTATCATTGAAAATCCTAAATAGTAATGTTCAATTTGAACCATTAAATTTTAAAAAATATTTTAAAAAATCAGAACGAAGCAAAAATTATAATTAAAACCCAAAAAGTTGAGGGTCCGGTATTCGCACACTCGCTAGCTATCGGTACCTCACGATAGTGAGGTACCGACAGCTAGTTTATATTAATTGATCTAAATTTTATTATTTGCAGCTTGTTATGGTCGTGATAGGGTCTAAAATACGTATAAAAATTGTGGCGACAGGGAACAGGGAACAATAAATTATAAATATTCTCGTTCGGTATATTAACACTTTACCGACCGGCAGTTTCACTACCAGACTTACGCTAAATACCGGCAGTTTTTCGCAAAACTTCGCCAATTTTACCTTTTTTTTTTAAATTTATGTATCTTTTGATACGGTCCGAATATTTCGTTGAATTTTTTTAGACATGTTATAAATGTATCAATGCATCAATTTAAGTTATTATTAGATGGTTCTCAAAATGTGGTTCGCCGGAAATAAAAAATAATTATTACTTTTCCTTATTATTAGATTTTTTAAATTATAAAAACGAATAACCTAGAAATTTTAATAAAAATAATTTAAATTGAGTTAACCAGCAGTTCTTAAACTTTTTTAAATTTGTAAAAACTTTTTTCAAGCAAACTTTTCTTTTGTATTGTGACATTTTTACTAATACGAGTTTACTGATATATAATTCATTTGCAATAAAATATTCACTAACCGTTGTAATTCACTCCATCGTAATGTGAAATTTTCCAGGCACATACACAGATAATTTACATTGTCTTTCACGTGTAAATCACTTTTCACAATAACTAGTTATATAATGAAAGTTTAAAGTGTCTCGATTTTTTACTGTTTTTCGCAATTGCAACAATATTACCCCATATCGTTAATATTTGGTTTCAAATATTCGTAATTTTGCATTTTTAGATATTCTGGTAAAACCCGATTCTTCCTTATGGTACCACAGATTCTATTTTTTTTTCATATATATTTTTTTTGCTATTTCAACACTTATAAAAATCGTCCATATAAAGATGATACCATTTGTATTTATTGTCTGATGTTAGATGTGATATTGAATCTTGTAACGAAATTCTAGGTCCTTAATATATATATTTAAGATTTCGATATGTATCCTGACACTAATTCACATACCATTCTTATCACTATACCGTACTTTGTGAGCTTACTGGGGTTGTATACGTGAAAATTTAATCTTCCACACCATGGGATCATACCCTCATCCAGAGATGTGTTTTGGCTTGGTTTGTACATCTTTTTTAATCTTTCGGAGAAATAATCAATTATTTTTTGTACTTTGAACAGTAATCCTACATTAT
Source organism: Plectrocnemia conspersa (assembly GCF_051122295.1). NCBI lineage: Eukaryota > Metazoa > Arthropoda > Insecta > Trichoptera > Polycentropodidae > Plectrocnemia > Plectrocnemia conspersa. The sequence goes on from NW_028277177.1 coordinate 16,057,502, forward strand.
CAGGAACATTTTCATTATTGGAAAAACACAGGTAACGTAATATTTGATAAAACCTATTTCTACTCATAGTTTTTGTAAATATCAAGGTTCTTATTAGTGGATTTATTGTCTAATACAGGTGTAATGAGCCTTTTTTTACCAGGCCCATTAGCAATATCAACTCAAACCAATTTTTTAATTCTGGTACCGTTACATCCACTAATTTTTTAGATTTTATTTGCAGTTTGTATCTGTTGATGTGTTGATTATGGTGTCTATTCGTTTCTTCTGCAATAACGGGAAACAAGTCATCTTCAATAAAGTTTTGTGTCTTGTAAAGTGTTCATCTTCCTCATTGCTCATGAGCATCATAGCATGTGGACGATTTCTTTCATGAACAGAGCAGTCTGAATCACTATCACTATAATTTTCATTGTCACTTGGAATATCTATATATATTTAACACTATATTAAATAACATAAACTGTAATTATTTTCACGTAGATTCTACACTCGTATCTAACTAAAAAACTATGTTTTATAAACAGTTCGTAATATTTTTCGAATATTCACTCGAGCACACGAAAAATAGATGCACTTCACACGATAGTATAACTTAAACCTAATTCTTATCCATAAGTTTTTATGTGTATCGTGCTAATAATTCAAAAATAATAACTCGAAAAAATTCCTACTTTCTAAAATAATGTGTCACTGAGATTCGGTATTTCCAGTAAGCCAGTATTATCTGAAGGGAGATAATATTTACTCACAAAAAATATGTTGGAATTTCCTTATAACAGGATAGAAATAAATACAATAGAATCTTACTAATCTGACAATGTTGAGATTCTCAGTAATCCAATACTATCTAATGGTTAATGATATGATAAATTTTTAGTGTCTTGTACTTTTTATATATGTACATCGTATTTTTTAATTTTATGTAATTTGACTTTATTTCTAAATTAACCCATTTACCCAATAAATTATTTTTAAATATACATATTTATATGTTTGTGTATAAAATATCATATTTTTTCTTTTTTTACACCGTCCGCAAAAAATAGTGCTGGATAAAAGTTTTTAGAAATTTGAAAAAGTTTGAAAACCGCTGGTTACCTCAATTTAAATTATTTTTATTTAAATTCCTAGATTACTTGCTTTTATAATTTTAAAATCATCAATCAATTTTAAAATCTAATAATAAGGAAATGTATAAAGTAATTTCTATTTCCGGCGAACCACATGTTGAGAATCACTTAATAATGGCTTAAATTGATGCATTGTTACATTTATAACATGTCTAGAAAAATTTGCTAAAATATTCGGACCACATCAAAAGATACATAAGTTTGTCTGGAAGTGAAACTGCCTGATAAAAGAAATATAAAATATATTTATAAAACCTTTGCATTTGTCTAAATATAATTAAAAAAAAAAAAAAATTTAAATAAAATGAAAATTCATACATTTATTTAGTCATCTCTTAAAAAAAAAGCAAATAAAACACTAAACATATATTTTTAATTTGACATGGAAACGAAAACATACACAGGACGCCAATTGGCGTCTCCGGTGTTTAACTTTCAGCACACTCAGGACGCCAATTGGCGTGAGCGGTAGATAAAGTGTTAATAGACGGGACAGAAGCTCCACAGAAGAGTCGCCCGATTACATTACGAGACTCGACAACAGGCTCTGCTCACGCAATCGCCGCTTCCGCCGAATACCTGCCGCAGCCCCGACCATGTGCCGCCATCGTCAGCAACCGTCGCCGCCGACCAAGCGGCCCAGGAAGCACCCGGCGCCGTCACGCACTCGTAGGGCTACGCCACTGCGACACCGAGCTTCATTACGACGACCCCCAAAATGGTGATAACCTGAGGTGAGCACAAGCTTCAGCACCAGACGACAAGGACCCCTACAAAATTCTTAAAAATAACGAATTATTCACTAAATATAAAAATAATCAGCTTCTTGTCGATATCTAAGGCCAAAAATTACGTTATTAGAGTCCTTAACAAGTATTAAATACCTTCAATATCATCAATACTTGTACTAGTAGCAAATATTTTGAGTTTTTATGGTCGTTTATTAATCTAAAGCACGTTAAAAAGAGCTATAAAACTAGCAATATTTTGTATTTAGGGTCATAAAATAAGTTATTTTGGACCTCAAACACTTGCTTAAGACCTTACAAAGTACTCAAAATAAATATTAACTTCTTTTAATTGTCGTTTTTTGGTCTAAAACACGTAAAAGAACCCCAAAAATTCAACAATATTTTTACTATGAAATAAAATATACAGCAAATATTTAATATTCAAGGTCATTAAATACGTTATATAGGGTCTAAAAGACGTTTTTTTGGTTCTAAAATATTATTAATAATTGCTCTAAATTATATTATTTGCAGCTTATTATGGTCGTGATAGGGTCGAAAATACACATAAAAATTGTGGCGACAGGTAACAATAAATTATTAATATTCTCGTTTAGTATATAAATAGACGGGACAAAAGCTCCACAAAAGAGTCGCCCGATTACATTACAAGACTTAACTACTTACTTCGCTCACGCCCTCGCCGCTTCCGCCGGCCACCTGCCGCAGCTCTGACTATGTGCCGCCATCGTCAACCACCGTCGCCGCTGACAGTCGCCGCCGCCGACCACGCAGCCCAGGAAGCACCTGGCGCCGTCAAGCACCCGTAGGGCTACGCCACTACGACACTGAGCTCTATCAGAACAACCCCTAAACTGGTGACAACCCGACGTAAGCACAAGCTTTAGCACCAGACGACAACGACCCCCGCAAAATTCTAAAAAATAACGAATTATTCACTAAGTATAAAAATAATCAGCTTATTGTCGATATCTAAGGTCAAAAATTACGTTTTTAGGATCTTAAACAAGTATTAAATACCTTAAATATCATCACCTTTTATACTATAAAAAAATATTTTAAGTTTTTATGGTCGTTTATGAATCTAAAGCACGTTAAAAAAACTATAAAACTAGCAATAATTTGTCTTAATAAAAAAAATATTTAGCTCATCATACAGATTTAGGGTTATAAAAAACGTTATTTTGGACCTCAAACACTTGTATAAGACCTAACAAAGTACTCAAAATAAATATTACCTTTTTTAATGGTCGTTTTTCGGTCTAAAACACGTAAAAGGACCACAAAAAATCAACAATATTTTCACTATAAAATAAAATATACAGCAAATATTTATTATTTAAGGTCATTAAATACGTTATATAGGGTCTAGACAACTTTTTTTTTTAATATTAATATTAATTGATCTAAATTTTATTATTTGCAGCTTGTTATGGTCGTGATAGGGTCTAAAATACGTATAAAAATTGTGGCGACAGGTAACAACAAATTATTAATATTCTCGTTCGGTATTTAAATAGACGGGACAGAAGCTCCTCAGAAAAGTCGCCCGATTACATTACAAGACTCGACTACTGGCTCCGCCCACGCCCTCGCCACTTCCGCCGACTACCTGCCGCAGCCCCGACCATGTGCCGCAATCGTCAGCCACCGTCGCCGCTGACAGTCGCCGTCGCCGACCACGCGGCCCAGGAAGCGCCCGGCGCCGTCACGCACCCGTAGGGCTACGCCACTGCGACACCAAGCTCCATTACGACGATGTCCAAACTGGTGACAACCAGACGTGAGCACGAGCTTCAGCACCAGACGACAACGACCCCTACAAAATTCTCAAAAATACCAAAATATTCACTAAGTATAAAAATAATCAGCTTATTGTCGATATCTAAGGTAAAAAATTACGTTTTAAGGGTTTTAAACAAGTATTAAATACAAAGAGTATCATCACTTCTTGTACTAGGAGATAATATTTTCAGTTTTTATGTTCGTTTATGAATTTAAAGCACGTGAAAAAGAGCTATAAAACTAGCAATAATTTGTCGTAATAAAAAAAATATTTATCTTATCGTACAGATTTAGGGTCATAAAATTCGTTATTTAATATCTTAAAAACTTGTAAAAGACCATCCATAGTACTTAAAATAAATATTAACGGCTTTTTTTATTTGTTTTAGGGTCTAAAAAAATTTAAAGGACCCCAAAAAATCAACAATATTTTCACTATGAAATAAAATATACAGCAAATATTTATTATTTAAGGTCACAAAATACGTTATATAGGTTCTAAAAGACGTATTTTTGTTCTTAAATATTATTATTAATTGATGTAAATTTAAATTTTTGCAGCTTTTTTTTGTCGTGATAGGGTCTAAAATACGTACAAAAATTCTCAAAAATTAACGAATTATTCACTAAGTATAAAAATAATCAGCTTTTTGTCGATATCAAAGGTCAAAAATTACGTTTTTAGGGTCTTTAACTAGTATTAAATACCATGAATATAATCACAATTTGTACTAGAAATAAATATTCTAGGTTTTTATGGTTGTTTATAAATCTAAAGCATGTGAAAAAGAGCTAAAAAACTAGCAATAATTTGTCTTATTAAAAAAAATATTTATCTTATCGTACAGATTTAGAGTCATAAAATTTGTTATTTGAGACCTTAAACACTTGTAAAAGACCTTCAGTAGTACTCAAAATAAATATTAACAGCGTAAAATAGTCGTTTTAAGGTCTAAAACACGTAAAAAGAACCCGAAAAACCAACAATATTTTTACTATGAAATAAAATATACAGCAAATATTTAATATTTAAGGTCACAAAATACGTTATATAGGGTCAAAAAGACGTATTTTTGTTCTTAAATATTATTATTAATTGATCTAAATTTTAATATTTGCAGTTTTTTTTTGTCGTGATAATGTCTAAAATACGTACAAAAATTCTCAAAAATTAACGAATTATTCACTAAGTATAAAAATAATCAGCTTTTTGTCGATATCTAAAGTCAAAAATTACGTTTTTAGGGTCTTTAACTAGTATTAAATACCATGAATATAATCACAATTTGTACTAGAAATAAATATTTTAGGTTTTTATGGTTGTTTATGAATCTAAAGCACGTGAAAAAGAGCTCAAAAACTAACAATAATTTGTCTTATTAAAAAAAATATTTATCTTATCGTACAGATTTAGAGTCATAAAATTTGTGATTTGAGACCTTAAACACTTGTAAAAGACCTTCAGTAGTACTCAAAATAAATATTAACAGCGTAAAATAGTCGTTTTAAGGTCTAAAACACGTAAAAAGAACCCGAAAAACCAACATTTTTACTATGAAATAAAATATACAGCAAATATTTAATATTTAAGGTCACAAAATACGTTATATAGGGTCAAAAAGACGTATTTTTGTTCTTAAATATTATTATTAATTGATCTAAATTTTAATATTTGCAGCTTTTTTTTGTCGTGATAGGGTCTAAAATACATACAAAAATTCTCAAAAATTAACGAATTATTCACTAAGTATAAAAATATTCAGCTTTTTGTCGATATCTAAGGTCAAAAATTACGTTTTTAGGGTCTTTAAACAGTATTAAATACCATGAATATAATCACAATTTGTACTAGAAATAAATATTTTAGGTTTTTATGGTTGTTAATAATTCTAAAGCACGTGAAAAAGAGACCAAAAACTAGCAATAATTTGTCTTATTAAAAAAAATATTTATCTTATCGTACAGATTTAGAGTCATAAAATTTGTTATTTGAGACCTTAAACACTTGTAAAAGACCTTCGGTAGTACTCAAAATAAATATTAACAGCGTAAAATAGTCGTTTTAAGGTCTAAAACACGTAAAAAGAACACGAAAAACCAACAATATTTTTACTATGAAATAAAATATACAGCAAATATTTAATATTTAAGGTCACAAAATACGTTATATAGGGTCAAAAAGACGTATTTTTGTTCTTAAATATTATTATTAATTGATCTAAATTTTAATATTTGCAGCTTTTTTTTGTCGTGATAGGGTCTAAAATACGTACAAAAATTCTCAAAAAATAACGAATTATTCACTAAGTATAAAAATAATCAGCTTTTTGTCGATATCTAAGGTCAAAAATTACGTTTTTAGGGTCTTTAACTAGTATTAAATACCATGAATATAATCACAATTTGTACTAGAAATAAATATTCTTGGTTTTTATGGTTGTTTATAAATCTAAAGCACGTGAAAAAGAGCTTAAAAACTAGCAATAATTTGTCTTATTAAAAAAAATATTAATCATATCGTACAGATTTAGAGTCATAAAATTCGTTATTTCAGACCCTAAACACTTGTTAAAGACCTTCAGTAGTACTTGAAATAAATATTAACAGCGTAAAATAGTCCTTTTAGGTCTAAAACACGTAAAAGGAACCCGAAAAACCAACAATATTTTTACTATGAAATCAAATATACAGCAAATATTTAATATTTAAGGTCACAAAATACGTTATATAGGGTCAAAAAGACGTATTTTTGTTCTTAAATATTATTATTAATTGATCTAAATTTTATTATTTGCAGCTTTTTTTTGTCGTGACAGGGTCTAAAATACGTACAAAAATTCTCAAAAATTAACGAATTATTCACTAAGTATAAAAATAATCAGCTTTTTGTCGATATCTAAGGTCAAAAATTACGTTTTTAGGGTCTTTAACTAGTATTAAATACCATGAGTATAATCACAATTTGTACTAGAAATAAATATTTTAGGTTTTTATTGTTGTTTATGAATCTAAAGCACGTGAAAAAGAGCTCAAAACTAGCAATAATTTGTCATATTAAAAAAAATATTTATCTTATCGTACAGATTTAGAGTCATAAAATTTGTTATTTGAGATATTAAACACTTGTAAAAGACCTTCAGTAGTACTCAAAATAAATATTAACAGCGTAAAATAGTCGTTTTAAGGTCTAAAACACGTAAAAAGAACCCGAAAAACCAACAATATTTTTACTATGAAATAAAATGTACAGCAAATATTTAATATTTAAGGTCACAAAATACGTTATATAGGGTCAAAAAGACGTATTTTTGTTCTTAAATATTATTATTAATTGATCTAAATTTTACTATTTGCAGATTTTTTTTGTCGTGATAGGGTCTAAAATACGTACAAAAATTCTCAAAAAATAACGAATTATTCACTAAGTATAAAAATAATCAGCTTTTTGTCGATATCTAAGGTCAAAAATTACGTTTTCAGGGTCTTTAACTAGTATTAAATACCATGAATATAATCACAATTTTTGACCTTAGATATCGACAAAAAGCTGATTATTTTTAAACATAGTGAATAATTCGTTAATTTTTGAGAATTTTTGTACGTATTTTAGACCCTATCACGACAAAAAAAAGCTGCAAATATTAAAATTTAGATCAATTAAAAATAATATTTAAGAACAAAAATACGTCTTTTTGACCCTATATAACGTATTTTGTGACCTTAAATATTAAATATTTGCTGTATATTTTATTTCATAGTAAAAATATTGTTGGTTTTTCGGGTTCTTTTTACGTGTTTTAGACCTTAAAACGACTATTTTACGCTGTTAATATTTATTTTGAGTACTACTGAAGGTCTTTTACAAGTGTTTAATATCTCAAATAACAAATTTTATGACTCTAAATCTGTACGATAAGATAAATATTTTTTTTAATATGACAAATTATTGCTAGTTTTGAGCTCTTTTTCACGTGCTTTAGATTCATAAACAACAATAAAAACCTAAAATATTTATTTCTAGTACAAATTGTGATTATACTCATGGTATTTAATACTAGTTAAAGACCCTAAAAACGTAATTTTTGACCTTAGATATCGACAAAAAGCTGATTATTTTTATACTTAGTGAATAATTCGTTAATTTTTGAGAATTTTTGTACGTATTTTAGACCCTGTCACGACAAAAAAAAGCTGCAAATAATAAAATTTAGATCAATTAATAATAATATTTAAGAACAAAAATACGTCTTTTTGACCCTATATAACGTATTTTGTGACCTTAAATATTAAATATTTGCTGTATATTTTATTTCATAGTAAAAATATTGTTGGTTTTTCGGGTTCTTTTTACGTGTTTTAGACCTTAAAACGACTATTTTACGCTGTTAATATTTATTTTGAGTACTACTGAAGGTCTTTTACAAGTGTTTAGGGTCTCAAATAACAAATTTTATGACTCTAAATCTGTACGATAGGATAAATATTTTTTTTAATAAGACAAATTATTGCTAGTTTTTAAGCTCTTTTTCACGTGCTTTAGATTTATAAACAACCATAAAAACCTAGAATATTTATTTCTAGTACAAATTGTGATTATATTCATGGTATTTAATACTAGTTAAAGACCCTTAAAACGTAATTTTTGACCTTAGATATCGACAAAAAGCTGATTATTTTTATACTTAGTGAATAATTCGTTAATTTTTGAGAATTTTTGTACGTATTTTAGACCCTATCACGACAAAAAAAAGCTGCAAATATTAAAATTTAGATCAATTATTAATAATATTTAAGAATAAAAATACGTCTTTTTGACCCTATATAACGTATTTTGTGACCTTAAATATTAAATATTTGCTGTATATTTTATTTCATAGTAAAAATATTGTTGGTTTTTCGGGTTCTTTTTACGTGTTTTAGACCTTAAAACGACTATTTTACGCTGTTAATATTTATTTTGAGTACTACTGAAGGTCTTTTACAAGTGTTTAATATCTCAAATAACAAATTTTATGACTCTAAATCTGTACGATAGGATAAATATTTTTTTTAATAAGACAAATTATTGCTAGTTTTTAAGCTCTTTTTCACGTGCTTTAGATTAATAAACAACCATAAAAACCTAGAATATTTATTTCTAGTACAAATTGTGATTATATTCATGGTATTTAATACTAGTTAAAGACCCTTAAAACGTAATTTTTGACCTTAGATATCGACAAAAAGCTGATTATTTTTATACTTAGTGAATAATTCGTTAATTTTTGAGAATTTTTGTACGTATTTTAGACCCTATCACGACAAAAAAAAGCTGCAAATAATAAAATTTACAACAATTAATAATAATATTTAAGAACAAAAATACGTCTTTTAGACCCTATATAACGTATTTTGTGACCTTCAATATTAAATATTTGCTGTATATTTTATTTCATAGTAAAAATATTGTTGGTTTTTCGGGTTCCTTTTACGTGTTTTAGACCTAAAAGGACTATTTTACGCTGTTAATATTTATTTCAAGTACTACTGAAGGTCTTAAACAAGTGTTTAGGGTCTGAAGCAACTAATTTCATGACTCTAAATCTGTACGATATGATGATTATTTTTTTTAATAAGACAAATTATTGCTAGTTTTTAAGCTCTTTTTCACGTGCTTTAGATTCATAAACAACCATAAAAACCTAGAATATTTATTTCTAGTACAAATTGTGATTATATTCATGGTATTTAATACTAGTTAAAGACCCTTAAAACGTAATTTTTGACCTTAGATATCGACAAAAAGCTGATTATTTTTATACTTAGTGAATAATTCGTTAATTTTTGAGAATTTTTGTACGTATTTTAGACCCTATCACGACAAAAAAAAACTGCAAATATTAAAATTTAGATCACATATTAATAATATTTAAGAACAAAAATACGTCTTTTTGACCCTATATAACGTATTTTGTGACCTTAAATATTAAATATTTGCTGTATATTTTATATCATAGTAAAAATATTGTTGGTTTTTCGGGTTCTTTTAACGTGTTTTAGACCTTAAAACGACTATTTTACGCTGTTAATATTTATTTTGAGTACTAGTGAAGGTCTTTTACAAGTGTTTAAGGTCTCAAATAACAAATTTTATGACTCTAAATCTGTACGATAAGATAAATATTTTTTTTAATAAGACAAATTATTGCTAGTTTTTAAGCTCTTTTTCACGTGCTTTAGATTTATAAACAACCATAAAAACCTAGAATATTTATTTCTAGTACAAATTGTGATTATATTCATGGTATTTAATACTAGTTAAAGACCCTGAAAACGTAATTTTTGACCTTAGATATCGACAAAAAGCTGATTATTTTTATACTTAGTGAATAATTCGTTATTTTTTTAAAATTTTTGTACGTATTTTAGACCCTATCACGACAAAAAAAAGCTGCAAATAGTAAAATTTAGATCAATTAATAATAATATTTAAGAACAAAAATACGTCTTTTTGACCCTATATAACGTGTTTTTAGACTATTTTACGCTGTTAATATTTATTTTGAGTACTACTGAAAGTCTTTTACAAGTGTTTAAGGTCTCAAATAACAAATTTTATGACTCTAAATCTGTACGATAAGATAAATATTTTATTTAATAAGACAAATTAGTGCTAGTTTTTGAGCTCTTTTTCACGTCCTTTAGATTCATAAACAACCATAAAAACCCAAAATATTTATTTCTAGTACAAATTGTGATTATATTCATGGTATTAAATACTAGTTAAAGACCCTAAAAACGTAATTTTTGACTTTAGATATCGACAAAAAGCTGATTATTTTTAAACATAGTGAATAATTCGTTAATTTTTGAGAATTTTTGTACGTAATTAAGACCCTATATTTTTAATATTTGCAGTTTTTTTTTGTCGTGATAGGGTCTAAAATACGTACAAAAATTCTCAAAAATTAACGAATTATTCACTAAGTATAAAAATAATCAGCTTTTTGTCGATATCTAAGGTCAAAAATTACGTTTTAAGGGTCTTTAACTAGTATTAAATACCATTAATATAATCACAATTTGTACTAGAAATAAATATTCTAGGTTTTTATGGTTGTTTATGAATCTAAAGCACGTGAAAAAGAGCTTAAAAACTAGCAATAATTTGTCTTATTAAAAAAAATAATCATCATATCGTACAGATTTAGAGTCATGAAATTAGTTATTTCAGACCCTAAACACTTGTTTAAGACCTTCAGTAGTACTTGAAATAAATATTAACAGCGTAAAATAGTCCTTTTAGGTCTAAAACACGTAAAAGGAACCCGAAAAACCAACAATATTTTTACTATGAAATAAAATATACAGCAAATATTTAATATTGAAGGTCACAAAATACGTTATATAGGGTCTAAAAGACGTATTTTTGTTCTTAAATATTATTATTAATTGTTGTAAATTTTATTATTTGCAGCTTTTTTTTGTCGTGATAGGGTCTAAAATACGTACAAAAATTCTCAAAAATTAACGAATTATTCACTAAGTATAAAAATAATCAGCTTTTTGTCGATATCTAAGGTCAAAAATTACGTTTTAAGGGTCTTTAACTAGTATTAAATACCATGAATATAATCACAATTTGTACTAGAAATAAATATTCTAGGTTTTTATGGTTGTTTATAAATCTAAAGCACGTGAAAAAGAGCTTAAAAACTAGCAATAATTTGTCTTATTAAAAAAAATATTTATCCTATCGTACAGATTTAGAGTCATAAAATTTGTTATTTGAGACCTTAAACACTTGTAAAAGACCTTCACTAGTACTTAAAATAAATATTAACAGCGTAAAATAGTCGTTTTAAGGTCTAAAACACGTAAAAATAACCCGAAAAACCAACAATATTTTTACTATGAAATAAAATATACAGCAAATATTTAATATTTAAGGTCACAAAATACGTTATATAGGGTTAAAAAGACGTATTTTTGTTCTTAAATATTATTATTAATTGATCTAAATTTTAATATTTGCAGTTTTTTTGTCGTAATAATGTCTAAAATACGTACAAAAATTCTCAAAAATTAACGAATTATTCACTAAGTATAAAAATAATCAGCTTTTTGTCGATATCTAAGGTCAAAAATTACGTTTTTAGGGTCTTTAACTAGTAATAAATACCATGAATATAATCACAATTTGTACTAGAAATAAATATTTTAGGTTTTTATGATTGTTTATGAATCTAAAGCACGTGAAAAAGAGCTCAAAAACTAGCTATAATTTGTCTTATTAAAAAAAAGATTTATCTTATCGTACAGATTTAGAGTCATAAAATTTGTTATTTGAGACCTTAAACACTTGTAAAAGACCTGTAGTAGTACTCAAAATAAATATTAACAGCGTAAAATAGTCGTTTTAAGGTCTAAAACACGTACAAAGAACCCGAAAAACCAACAATATTTTTACTATGAAATAAAATATACAGCAAATATTTAATATTTAAGGTCACAAAATACGTTATATAGGGTCAAAAAGACGTATTTTTGTTCTTAAATATTATTTTTAATTGATCTAAATTTTAATATTTGCAGCTTTTTTTTGTCGTGATAGGGTCTTAATTACGTACAAAAATTCTCAAAAATTAACGAATTATTCACTATGTTTAAAAATAATCAGCTTTTTGTCGATATCTAAAGTCAAAAATTACGTTTTTAGGGTCTTTAACTAGTATTTAATACCATGAATATAATCACAATTTGTACTAGAAATAAATATTTTGGGTTTTTATGGTTGTTTATGAATCTAAAGGACGTGAAAAAGAGCTCAAAAACTAGCACTAATTTGTCTTATTAAATAAAATATTTATCTTATCGTACAGATTTAGAGTCATAAAATTTGTTATTTGAGACCTTAAACACTTGTAAAAGACTTTCAGTAGTACTCAAAATAAATATTAACAGCGTAAAATAGTCTAAAAACACGTTATATAGGGTCAAAAAGACGTATTTTTGTTCTTAAATATTATTATTAATTGATCTAAATTTTACTATTTGCAGCTTTTTTTTGTCGTGATAGGGTCTAAAATACGTACAAAAATTTTAAAAAAATAACGAATTATTCACTAAGTATAAAAATAATCAGCTTTTTGTCGATATCTAAGGTCAAAAATTACGTTTTCAGGGTCTTTAACTAGTATTAAATACCATGAATATAATCACAATTTGTACTAGAAATAAATATTCTAGGTTTTTATGGTTGTTTATAAATCTAAAGCACGTGAAAAAGAGCTTAAAAACTAGCAATAATTTGTCTTATTAAAAAAAATATTTATCTTATCGTACAGATTTAGAGTCATAAAATTTGTTATTTGAGACCTTAAACACTTGTAAAAGACCTTCACTAGTACTCAAAATAAATATTAACAGCGTAAAATAGTCGTTTTAAGGTCTAAAACACGTTAAAAGAACCCGAAAAACCAACAATATTTTTACTATGATATAAAATATACAGCAAATATTTAATATTTAAGGTCACAAAATACGTTATATAGGGTCAAAAAGACGTATTTTTGTTCTTAAATATTATTAATATGTGATCTAAATTTTAATATTTGCAGGTTTTTTTTGTCGTGATAGGGTCTAAAATACGTACAAAAATTCTCAAAAATTAACGAATTATTCACTAAGTATAAAAATAATCAGCTTTTTGTCGATATCTAAGGTCAAAAATTACGTTTTAAGGGTCTTTAACTAGTATTAAATACCATGAATATAATCACAATTTGTACTAGAAATAAATATTCTAGGTTTTTATGGTTGTTTATGAATCTAAAGCACGTGAAAAAGAGCTTAAAAACTAGCAATAATTTGTCTTATTAAAAAAAATAATCATCATATCGTACAGATTTAGAGTCATGAAATTAGTTGCTTCAGACCCTAAACACTTGTTTAAGACCTTCAGTAGTACTTGAAATAAATATTAACAGCGTAAAATAGTCCTTTTAGGTCTAAAACACGTAAAAGGAACCCGAAAAACCAACAATATTTTTACTATGAAATAAAATATACAGCAAATATTTAATATTGAAGGTCACAAAATACGTTATATAGGGTCTAAAAGACGTATTTTTGTTCTTAAATATTATTATTAATTGTTGTAAATTTTATTATTTGCAGCTTTTTTTTGTCGTGATAGGGTCTAAAATACGTACAAAAATTCTCAAAAATTAACGAATTATTCACTAAGTATAAAAATAATCAGCTTTTTGTCGATATCTAAGGTCAAAAATTACGTTTTAAGGGTCTTTAACTAGTATTAAATACCATGAATATAATCACAATTTGTACTAGAAATAAATATTCTAGGTTTTTATGGTTGTTTATAAATCTAAAGCACGTGAAAAAGAGCTTAAAAACTAGCAATAATTTGTCTTATTAAAAAAAATATTTATCCTATCGTACAGATTTAGAGTCATAAAATTTGTTATTTGAGATATTAAACACTTGTAAAAGACCTTCAGTAGTACTCAAAATAAATATTAACAGCGTAAAATAGTCGTTTTAAGGTCTAAAACACGTAAAAAGAACCCGAAAAACCAACAATATTTTTACTATGAAATAAAATATACAGCAAATATTTAATATTTAAGGTCACAAAATACGTTATATAGGGTCAAAAAGACGTATTTTTGTTCTTAAATATTATTTTTAATTGATCTAAATTTTAATATTTGCAGCTTTTTTTTGTCGTGATAGGGTCTAAAATACATACAAAATTTTTAAAAAATTAACGAATTATTCACTAAGTATAAAAATATTCAGCTTTTTGTCGATATCTAAGGTCAAAAATTACGTTTTTAGGGTCTTTAAACAGTATTAAATACTATGAATATAATTACAATTTGTACTAGAAATAAATATTTTAGGTTTTTATGGTTGTTTATGAATCTAAAGCACGTAAAAAAGAGCTTAAAAACTAGCAATAATTTGTCTTATTAAAAAAAATATTTATCTTATCGTACAGATTTAGAGTCATAAAATTTGTTATTTGAGACCCTAAACACTTGTAAAAGACCTTCAGTAGTACTCAAAATAAATATTAACAGCGTAAAATAGTCGTTTTAAGGTCTAAAACACGTAAAAAGAACCCGAAAAACCAACAATATTTTTACTATGAAATAAAATATACAGCAAATATTTAATATTTAAGGTCACAAAATACGTTATATAGGGTCAAAAAGACGTATTTTTGTTCTTAAATATTATTATTAATTGATCTAAATTTTATTATTTGCAGCTTTTTTTTGTCGTGACAGGGTCTAAAATACGTACAAAAATTCTCAAAAATTAACGAATTATTCACTAAGTATAAAAATAATCAGCTTTTTGTCGATATCTAAGGTCAAAAATTACGTTTTTAGGGTCTTTAACTAGTATTAAATACCATGAGTATAATCACAATTTGTACTAGAAATAAATATTTTAGGTTTTTATTGTTGTTTATGAATCTAAAGCACGTGAAAAAGAGCTCAAAACTAGCAATAATTTGTCATATTAAAAAAAATATTTATCTTATCGTACAGATTTAGAGTCATAAAATTTGTTATTTGAGATATTAAACACTTGTAAAAGACCTTCAGTAGTACTCAAAATAAATATTAACAGCGTAAAATAGTCGTTTTAAGGTCTAAAACACGTAAAAAGAACCCGAAAAACCAACAATATTTTTACTATGAAATAAAATATACAGCAAATATTTAATATTTAAGGTCACAAAATACGTTATATAGGGTCAAAAAGACGTATTTTTGTTCTTAAATATTATTTTTAATTGATCTAAATTTTAATATTTGCAGCTTTTTTTTGTCGTGATAGGGTCTAAAATACGTACAAAACTTCTAGAAAATTAACGAATTATTCACTATGTTTAAAAATAATCAGCTTTTTGTCGATATCTAAGGTCAAAAATTACGTTTTTAGGAACTTTAACTAGTATTAAATACCATGAATATAATCACAATTTGTACTAGAAATAAATATTTTGGGTTTTTATGGTTGTTTATGAATTTAAAGCACGTGAAAAAGAGCTCAAAAACTAGCACTAATTTGTCTTATTAAAAAAAATATTTATCTTATCGTACAGATTTAGAGTCATAAAATTTGTTATTTGAGACCTTAAACACTTGTAAAAGACTTTCAGTAGTACTCAAAATAAATATTAACAGCGTAAAATAGTCTAAAAACACGTTATATAGGGTCAAAAAGACGTATTTTTGTTCTTAAATATTATTATTAATTGATCTAAATTTTACTATTTGCAGCTTTTTTTTGTCGTGATAGGGTCTAAAATACGTACAAAAATTCTCAAAAAATAACGAATTATTCACTAAGTATAAAAATAATCAGCTTTTTGTCGATATCTAAGGTCAAAAATTACGTTTTCAGGGTCTTTAACTAGTATTAAATACCATGAATATAATCACAATTTGTACTAGAAATAAATATTCTAGGTTTTTATGGTTGTTTATAAATCTAAAGCACGTGAAAAAGAGCTTAAAAACTAGCAATAATTTGTCTTATTAAAAAAAATATTTATCTTATCGTACAGATTTAGAGTCATAAAATTTGTTATTTGAGACCTTAAACACTTGTAAAAGACCTTCACTAGTACTCAAAATAAATATTAACAGCGTAAAATAGTCGTTTTAAGGTCTAAAACACGTTAAAAGAACCTGAAAAACCAACAATATTTTTACTATGAAATAAAATATACAGCAAATATTTAATATTTAAGGTCACAAAATACGTTATATAGGGTCAAAAAGACGTATTTTTGTTTTTAAATATTATTAATAATTGATCTAAATTTTAATATTTGCAGTTTTTTTTTGTCGTGATAGGGTCTAAAATTCGTACAAAAATTCTCAAAAATTAACGAATTATTCACTAAGTATAAAAATAATCAGCTTTTTGTCGATATCTAAGGTCAAAAATTACGTTTTAAGGGTCTTTAACTAGTATTAAATACCATGAATATAATCACAATTTGTACTAGAAATAAATATTCTAGGTTTTTATGGTTGTTTATGAATCTAAAGCACGTGAAAAAGAGCTTAAAAACTAGCAATAATTTGTCTTATTAAAAAAAATAATCATCATATCGTACAGATTTAGAGTCATGAAATTAGTTATTTCAGACCCTAAACACTTGTTTAAGACCTTCAGTAGTACTTGAAATAAATATTAACAGCGTAAAATAGTCCTTTTAGGTCTAAAACACGTAAAAGGAACCCGAAAAACCAACAATATTTTTACTATGAAATAAAATATACAGCAAATATTTAATATTGAAGGTCACAAAATACGTTATATAGGGTCTAAAAGACGTATTTTTGTTCTTAAATATTATTATTAATTGTTGTAAATTTTATTATTTGCAGCTTTTTTTTGTCGTGATAGGGTCTAAAACACGTACAAAAATTCTCAAAAATTAACGAATTATTCACTAAGTATAAAAATAATCAGCTTTTTGTCTATATCTAAGGTCAAAAATTACGTTATCAGGGTCTTTAACTAGTATGAAATACCATAAATATAATCACTATTTGTACTAGAAATAAATATTTTAGGTTTTTATGGTTGTTTATTAATCTAAAGCACGTAAAAAAGAGCTCAAAAACTAGCAATAATTTTTCCTATTAAAAAAAATATTTATCTTATCGTACAGATTTAGAGTCATAAAATTTGTTATTTGAGACCTTAAACACTTGTAAAAGACCTTCACTAGTACTCAAAATAAATATTAACAGCGTAAAATAGTCGTTTTAAGGTCTAAAACACGTTAAAAGAACCCGAAAAACCAACAATATTTTTACTATGAAATAAAATATACAGCAAATATTTAATATTTAAGGTCACAAAATACGTTATATAGGGTCAAAAAGACGTATTTTTGTTCTTAAATATTATTAATAATTGATCTGAATTTTAATATTTGCAGTTTTTTTTTGTCGTGATAGGGTCTAAAATACGTACAAAAATTCTCAAAAATTAACGAATTATTCACTAAGTATAAAAATAATCAGCTTTTTGTCGATATCTAAGGTCAAAAATTACGTTTTAAGGGTCTTTAACTAGTATTAAATACCATTAATATAATCACAATTTGTACTAGAAATAAATATTCTAGGTTTTTATGGTTGTTTATGAATCTAAAGCACGTGAAAAAGAGCTTAAAAACTAGCAATAATTTGTCTTATTAAAAAAAATAATCATCATATCGTACAGATTTAGAGTCATGAAATTAGTTATTTCAGACCCTAAACACTTGTTTAAGACCTTCAGTAGTACTTGAAATAAATATTAACAGCGTAAAATAGTCCTTTTAGGTCTAAAACACGTAAAAGGAACCCGAAAAACCAACAATATTTTTACTATGAAATAAAATATACAGCAAATATTTAATATTGAAGGTCACAAAATACGTTATATAGGGTCTAAAAGACGTATTTTTGTTCTTAAATATTATTATTAATTGTTGTAAATTTTATTATTTGCAGCTTTTTTTTGTCGTGATAGGGTCTAAAATACGTACAAAAATTCTCAAAAATTAACGAATTATTCACTAAGTATAAAAATAATCAGCTTTTTGTCGATATCTAAGGTCAAAAATTACGTTTTAAGGGTCTTTAACTAGTATTAAATACCATGAATATAATCACAATTTGTACTAGAAATAAATATTCTAGGTTTTTATGGTTGTTTATAAATCTAAAGCACGTGAAAAAGAGCTTAAAAACTAGCAATAATTTGTCTTATTAAAAAAAATATTTATCCTATCGTACAGATTTAGAGTCATAAAATTTGTTATTTGAGACCTTAAACACTTGTAAAAGACCTTCACTAGTACTTAAAATAAATATTAACAGCGTAAAATAGTCGTTTTAAGGTCTAAAACACGTAAAAATAACCCGAAAAACCAACAATATTTTTACTATGAAATAAAATATACAGCAAATATTTAATATTTAAGGTCACAAAATACGTTATATAGGGTTAAAAAGACGTATTTTTGTTCTTAAATATTATTATTAATTGATCTAAATTTTAATATTTGCAGTTTTTTTGTCGTAATAATGTCTAAAATACGTACAAAAATTCTCAAAAATTAACGAATTATTCACTAAGTATAAAAATAATCAGCTTTTTGTCGATATCTAAGGTCAAAAATTACGTTTTTAGGGTCTTTAACTAGTAATAAATACCATGAATATAATCACAATTTGTACTAGAAATAAATATTTTAGGTTTTTATGATTGTTTATGAATCTAAAGCACGTGAAAAAGAGCTCAAAAACTAGCTATAATTTGTCTTATTAAAAAAAAGATTTATCTTATCGTACAGATTTAGAGTCATAAAATTTGTTATTTGAGACCTTAAACACTTGTAAAAGACCTTCACTAGTACTTAAAATAAATATTAACAGCGTAAAATAGTCGTTTTAAGGTCTAAAACACGTAAAAAGAACCCGAAAAACCAACAATATTTTTACTATGAAATAAAATATACAGCAAATATTTAATATTTAAGGTCACAAAATACGTTATATAGGGTCAAAAAGACGTATTTTTGTTCTTGAATATTATTATTAATTGATCTAAATTTTAATATTTGCAGTTTTTTTTTGTCGTGATAATTTCTAAAATACGTACAAAAATTCTCAAAAATTAACGAATTATTCACTAAGTATAAAAATAATCAGCTTTTTGTCGATATCTAAGGTCAAAAGTTACGTTTTTAGGGTCTTTAACTAGTATTAAATACCATGAATATAATCACAATTTGTACTAGAAATTATTATTTTAGGTTTTTATGATTGTTTATGAATCTAAAGCACGTGAAAAAGAGCTCAAAAACTAGCTATAATTTGTCTTATTAAAAAAACTATTTATCTTATCGTACAGATTTAGAGTCATAAAATTTGTTATTTGAGACCTTAAACACTTGTAAAAGACCTGTAGTAGTACTCAAAATAAATATTAACAGCGTAAAATAGTCGTTTAAAGGTCTAAAACACGTAAAAAGAAACGAAAAACCAACAATATTTTTACTATGAAATAAAAAATATACAGCAAATATTTAATATTTAAGGTCACAAAATACGTTATATAGGGTCAAAAAGACGTATTTTTGTTCTTAAATAATATTATTAATTAATCTAAATTTTAATATTTGCAGCTTTTTTTTGTCGTGATAGGGTCTAAAATACGTACGAAAATTCTCAAAAATTAACGAATTATTCACTAAGTATAAAAATAATCAGCTTTTTGTCGATATCTAAGGTCAAAAATTACGTTTTAAGGGTCTTTAACTAGTATTAAATACCAAGAATATAATCACAATTTGTACTAGAAATAAATATTCTAGGTTTTTATGGTTGTTTATGAATTTAAAGCACGTAAAAAAGAGCTTAAATACTAGCAATAATTTGTCTTATTAATAAAAATATTAATCATATCGTACAGATTTAGAGTCATGAAATTCGTTATTTCAGACCCTAAACACTTGTTAAAGACCTTCAGTATTACTTAAAATAAATATTAACAGCGTTAAATAGTCCTTTTAGGTCTAAAACACGTAAAAGGAACCCGAAAAACCAACAATATTTTTACTATGAAATAAAATATACAGCAAATATTTAATATTTAAGGTCACAAAATACGTTATATAGGGTCAAAAAGACGTATTTTTGTTCTTAAATATTATTATTAATTGATCTAAATTTTAATATTTGCAGCTTTTTTTGTCGTGATAGGGTCTTAAATACGTACAAAAATTCTCAAAAATTAACGAATTATTCACTAAGTATAAAAATAATCAGCTTTTTGTCGATATCTAAGGTCAAAAATTACGTTTTTAGGGTCTTTAACTAGTATTAAATACCATGAATATAATCACAATTTGTACTATAAATAAATATTCTAGGTTTTTTTGGTTGTTTATGAATCTGAAGCACGTGAAAAAGAGCTTAAAAACTAGCAATAATTTGTCTTATTAAAAAAAATAATAATCATATCGTACAGATTTAGAGTCATGAAATTCGTTATTTCAGACCCTAAACACTTGTTAAAGACCTTCAGTAGTACTTGAAATAAATATTAACAGCGTAAAATAGTCCTTTTAGGTCTAAAACACGTAAAAGGAACCCGAAAAACCAACAATATTTTTACTATGAAATAAAATATACAGCAAATATTAAATATTTATGGTCACAAAATACGTTATATAGGGTTTAAAAGACGTATTTTTGTTCTTAAATATTATTATTAATTGATGTAAATTTTATTATTTGCAGCTTTTTTTTGTCGTGATAGGGTCTAAAATACGTACAAAAATTCTCAAAAATTAACGAATTATTCACTAAGTATAAAAATAATCAGCTTTTTGTCGATATCTAAGGTCAAAATCTACGTTATTAGGGTCTTTAACTAGTATGAAATACCATAAATATAATCACTATTTGTACTAGAAATTAATATTTTAGGTTTGTATGGTTGTTTATTAATCTAAAGCACGTAAAAAAGAGCGCAAAAACTAGCAATAATTTTTCCTATTAAAAAAAATATTTATCTTATCGTACAGATTTATAGTCATACAATTTGTTATTTGAGACCTTAAACACTTGTAAAAGACCTTCAGTAGTACTCAAAATAAATATTAACATCGTAAAATAGTCGTTTTAAGGTCTAAAACACGTAAAAAGAACCCGAAAAACCAACAATATTTTTACTATGAAATAAAATATACAGCAAATATTTAATATTTAAGGTCACAAAATACGTTATATAGGGTCAAAAAGACGTATTTTTGTTCTTAAATATTATTATTAATTGATCTAAATTTTAATATTTGCAGTTTTTTTTTGTCGTGATAATGTCTAAAATACGTACAAAAATTCTCAAAAATTAACGAATTATTCACTAAGTATAAAAATAATCAGCTTTTTGTCGATATCTAAAGTCAAAAATTACGTTTTTAGGGTCTTTAACTAGTATTAAATACCATGAATATAATCACAATTTGTACTAGAAATAAATATTTTAGGTTTTTATGGTTATTTATGAATCTAAAGCACGTGAAAAAGAGCTCAAAAACTAGCAATAATTTGTCTTATTAAAAAAAATATTTATCTTATCGTACAGATTTAGAGTCATTAATCTTGTGATTTGAGACCTTAAACACTAATAAAAGACCTTCAGTAGTACTCAAAATAAATAGTAACAGCGTAAAATAGTCGTTTTAAGGTCTAAAACACGTAAAAAGAACCCAAAAAACCAACAATATTTTTACTATGAAATAAAATACACAGCAAATATTTAATATTTAAGGTCACAAAATACGTTATATAGGGTCAAAAAGACGTATTTTTGTTCTTAAATATTATTATTATTTGATCTAAATTTTGATATTTGCAGCATTTTTTTGTCGTGATAGGGTCTAAAATACGTACAAAAATTCTTAAAAATTAACGAATTATTCACTAAGTATAAAAATAATCAGCTTTTTGTCGATATCTAAGGTCAAAAATTACGTTTTAAGGGTCTTTAACTAGTATTAAATACCATGAATATAATCACAATTTGTACTAGAAATAAATATTCTAGGTTTTTATGGTTGTTTATAAATCTAAAGCACGTGAAAAAGAGCTTAAAAACTAGCAATAATTTGTCTTATTAAAAAAAATATTTATCCTATCGTACAGATTTAGAGTCATAAAATTTGTTATTTGAGACCTTAAACACTTGTAAAAGACCTTCACTAGTACTTAAAATAAATATTAACAGCGTAAAATAGTCGTTTTAAGGTCTAAAACACGTAAAAAGAACCCGAAAAACCAACAATATTTTTACTATGAAATAAAATATACAGCAAATATTTAATATTTAAGGTCACAAAATACGTTATATAGGGTCAAAAAGACGTATTTTTGTTCTTAAATATTATTATTAATTGATCTAAATTTTAATATTTGCAGTTTTTTTTTGTCGTGATAATGTCTAAAATACGTACAAAAATTCTCAAAAATTAACGAATTATTCACTAAGTATAAAAATAATCAGCTTTTTGTCGATATCTAAGGTCAAAAATTACGTTTTTAGGGTCTTTAACTAGTATTAAATACCATGAATATAATCACAATTTGTACTAGAAATTATTATTTTAGGTTTTTATGATTGTTTATGAATCTAAAGCACGTGAAAAAGAGCTCAAAAACTAGCTATAATTTGTCTTATTAAAAAAACTATTTATCTTATCGTACAGATGTAGAGTCATAAAATTTGTTATTTGAGACCTTAAACACTTGTAAAAGACCTGTAGTAGTACTCAAAATAAATATTAACAGCGTAAAATAGTCGTTTTAAGGTCTAAAACACGTAAAAAGAAACGAAAAACCAACAATATTTTTACTATGAAATAAAAAATATACAGCAAATATTTAATATTTAAGGTCACAAAATACGTTATATAGGGTCAAAAAGACGTATTTTTGTTCTTAAATAATATTATTAATTAATCTAAATTTTAATATTTGCAGCTTTTTTTTGTCGTGATAGGGTCTAAAATACGTACAAAAATTCTCAAAAATTAACGAATTATTCACTAAGTATAAAAATAATCAGCTTTTTGTCGATATCTAAGGTCAAAAATTACGTTTTAAGGGTCTTTAACTAGTATTAAATACCAAGAATATAATCACAATTTGTACTAGAAATAAATATTCTAGGTTTTTATGGTTGTTTATGAATTTAAAGCACGTAAAAAAGAGCTTAAAAACTAGCAATAATTTGTCTTATTAATAAAAATATTAATCATATCGTACAGATTTAGAGTCATGAAATTCGTTATTTCAGCCCCTTAACACTTGTTAAAGACCTTCAGTATTACTTAAAATAAATATATACAGCGTTAAATAGTCCTTTTAGGTCTAAAACACGTAAAAGGAACCCGAAAAACCAACAATATTTTTACTATGAAATAAAATATACAGCAAATATTTAATATTTAAGGTCACAAAATACGTTATATAGGGTCTAAAAGACGTATTTTTGTTCTTAAATAAAATTATTAATTGATGTTAATTTTATTATTTGCAGCTTTTTTTTGTCGTGATAGGGTCTAAAATACGTACAAAAATTCTCAAAAATTAACGAATTATTCACTAAGTTTAAAAATAATCAGCTTTTTGTCGATATCTAAGGTCAAAAATTACGTTTTTAGGGTCTTTAACTAGTATTAAATACCATGAATATAATCACAATTTGTACTAGAAATAAATATTTTAGGTTTTTATGGTTGTTTATAAATCTAAAGCACGTGAAAAAGAGCTTAAAAACTAGCAATAATTTGTCTTATTAAAAAAAATATTTATCCTATCGTACAGATTTAGAGTCATAAAATTTGTTATTTGAGACCTTAAACACTTGTAAAAGACCTTCACTAGTACTTAAAATAAATATTAACAGCGTAAAATAGTCGTTTTAAGGTCTAAAACACGTAAAAAGAACCCGAAAAACCAACAATATTTTTACTATGAAATAAAATATACAGCAAATATTTAATATTTAAGGTCACAAAATACGTTATATAGGGTCAAAAAGACGTATTTTTGTTCTTAAGTATTATTATTAATTGATCTAAATTTCAATATTTGCAGTTTTTTTTGTCGTGATAATGTCTAAAATACGTACAAAAATTCTCAAAAATTAACGAATTATTCACTAAGTATTAAAATATTCAGCTTTTTGTCGATATCTAAGGTCAAAAATAAAGTTTTTAAGCTGCAAATATTAAAATATAGATCAATTAATAATAATATTTAAGAACAAAAATACGTCTTTTTGACCCTATATAACGTATTTTGTGACCTTAAATATTAAATATTTGCTGTATATTTTATTTCATAGTAAAAATATTGTTGGTTTTTCGGGTTTACGTGTTTTAGACCTTAAAACGACTATTTTACGCTGTTAATATTTATTTGAAGTACTAGTGAAGGTCTTTTACAAGTGTTTAAGGTCTAAAATGACAAATTTTATGACTCTAAATCTGTACGATAAGATAAATATTTTTTTTAATAGGAAAAATTATTGCTAGTTTTTTAACTTTTTTTTACGTGCTTTAGATTAATAAACAACCATAAAAACCTAAAATATTTATTTCTAGTACAAATAGTGATTATATTTATGGTATTTCATACTAGTTTAAGACCCTAAAAACGTAATTTTTGACCTTATATTTCGACAAAAAGCTGATTATTTTTATACTTGGTGAATAATTCGTTAATTTTTGAGAATTTTTGTACGTATTTTAGACCCTATCACGACAAAAAAAAGCTGCAAATATTAAAATTTAGATCAATTAATAATAATATTTAAGAACAAAAATACGTCTTTTTGACCCTATATAACGTATTTTGTGACCTTAAATATTAAATATTTGCTGTATATTTTATTTCATAGTAAAAATATTGTTGGTTTTTCGGTTTTTTTTTACGTGTTTTAGACCTTAAAACGACTATTTTACGCTGTTAATATTTATTTTGAGTACTACTGAAGGTCTTCTACAAGTGTTTAGGGTCTCAAGTAACAAATTTTATGACTCTAAATCTGTACGAAAAAATAAATATTTTTTTTAATAAGACAAATTATTGCTAGTTTTTGAGCTCTTTTTCACGTGCTTTAGATTCATAAACAACCATAAAAACCTAAAATACTTATTTCTAGTACAAATTGTAATTATACTCATGGTATTTAATACTAGTTAAAGACCCTAAAAACGTAATTTTTGACCTTAAATATCGACAAAAAGCTGATTATTGTTATACTTAGTGAATAATTCGTTAATTTTTGAGAATTTTTGTACGTATTTTAGACCCTATCACGACAAAAAAAAGCTGCAAATATTAAAATTTAGATCAATTAATAATAATATTTAAGAACAAAAATACGTCTTTTTGACCCTATATAACGTATTTTGTGACCTTAAATATTAAATATTTGCTGTATATTTTATTTCATAGTAAAAATATTGTTGGTTTTTCGGGTTTTTTTTACGTGTTTTAGACCTTAAAACGACTATTTTACGCTGTTAATATTTATTTTGAGTACTACTGAAGGTCTTCTACAAGTGTTTAGGGTCTCAAGTAACAAATTTTATGACTCTAAATCTGTACGAAAAGATAAATATTTTTTTTAATAAGACAAATTATTGCTAGTTTTTGAGCTCTTTTTCACGTGCTTTAGATTCATAAACAACCATAAAAACCTAAAATATTTATTTCAAGTACAAATTGTAATTATATTCATGGTATTTAATACTAGTTAAAGACCCTAAAAACGTAATTTTTGACCTTAGATATCGACAAAAAGCTGATTATTTTTATACTTAGTGAATAATTCGTTAATTTTTGAGAATTTTTGTACGTATTTTAGACCCTATCACGACAAAAAAAAGCTGCAAATATTAAAATTTAGATTAATTAATAATAATATTTAAGAACAAAAATACGTCTTTTTGACCCTATATAACGTATTTTGTGACCTTAAATATTAAATATTTGCTGTGTATTTTATTTCATAGTAAAAATATTGTTGGTTTTTCGGGTTCTTTTTACGTGTTTTAGACCTTAAAACGACTATTTTACGCTGTTAATATTTATTTTGAGTACTACTGAAGGTCTTTTACAAGTGTTAAGGGTCTGAAATAACAAATTTTATGACTTTGTACGATAAGATAAATATTTTTTAAATAGGAGCAATTATTGCTAGTTTATAAGCTCTTCTTGACGTGCTTAAGATTCATAACCAACCATAAAAACCTAAAATATTAATTTCTAGTACAAATAGTGATTTTATTCTTCGTATTTATTACTAGTTAAAGACCATAAAAACATAATATTTGACCTTACATATCGACTAAAAGCTGATTATTTTTATACTTAGTGAATAATTCGTTAATTTTTGAGAATTTTTGTACGTATTTTAGACCCTATCACGACAAAAAAAAGCTGCAAATATTAAAATTTAGATCAATTAATAATAATATTTAAGAACAAAAATACGTCTTTTTGACCCTATATAACGTATTTTGTGACCTTAAATATTAAATATTTGCTGTATATTTTATTTCATAGTAAAAATATTGTTGGTTTTTCGGGTTTTTTTTACGTGTTTTAGACCTTAAAACGACTATTTTACGCTGTTAATATTTATTTTGAGTACTACTGAAGGTCTTCTACAAGTGTTTTAGGTCTTAAATAACAAATTTTATGACTCTAAATCTGTACGATAAGATAAATATTTTTTTTAATAAGACAAATTATTGCTAGTTTTTGAGCTCTTTTTACGTGCTTTAGATTCATTAACAACCATAAAAACCTAAAATATTTATTTCTAGTACAAATTGTGATTATATTCATGGTATTTAATACTAGTTAAAGACCCTAAAAACGTAATTTTTGACCTTAGATATCGACAAAAAGCTGATTATTTTTATACTTAGTGAATAATTCGTTAATTTTTGAGAATTTTTGTACGTATTTTAGACCCTATCACGACAAAAAAAACTGCAAATATTAAAATTTAGATCAATTAATAATAATATTTAAGAACAAAAATACGTCTTTTTGACCCTATATAACGTATTTTGTGACCTTAAATATTAAATATTTGCTGTATATTTTATTTCATAGTAAAAATATTGTTTGTTTTTCGGGTTCTTTTTACGTGTTTTAGACCTCAAAACGACTATTTTACGCTGTTAATGTTTATTTTGAGTACTACTGAAGGTCTTTTACAAGTGTTTAAGGTCTCAAATAACAAATTTTATGACTCTAAATCTGTACGATAAGATAAATATTTTTTTGAATAAGACAAATTATTGCTAGTTTTTGAGCTCTTTTTACGTGCTTTAGATTCATTAACAACTATAAAAACCTAAAATATTTATTTCTAGTACAAATTGTGATTATATTCATGGTATTTAATACTAGTTAAAGACCCTAAAAACGTAATTTTTGACCTTAGATATCGACAAAAAGCTGATTATTTTTATACTTAGTGAATAATTCGTTAATTTTTGAGAATTTTTGTACGTATTTTAGACCCTATCACGACAAAATAAAGCTGCAAATATTAAAATTTAGATCAATTAATAAAAATATTTAAGAACAAAAATACGTCTTTTTGACCCTATATAACGTATTTTGTGACCTTAAATATTAAATATTTGCTGTATATTTTATTTCATAGTAAAAATATTGTTGATTTCTTGGGGTTCTTTTACGTGTTTTAGACCTTGAAACGACTATTACAAGCTGGTAATATTTATTTTAAGTACTACTGAAGGTCTTTTACAAGTGTTTAAGGTCTGAAATATTAAATTTTATGACTTTGTACGATAAGATTAATATTTTTTTTATTAGGACAAATTATTGCTAGTTTATAAGCTCTTCTTCACGTGCTTGAGATTCATAACCAACCATAAAAACCTAAAATATTCATTTCTAGTACAAATAGTTATTTTATTCTTCGTATTTATTACTAGTTAAAGACCATAAAAACGTAATTTTTGACCTTAGATATCGACAAAAAGCTGATTATTTTTATACTTAGTGAATAATTCGTTAATTTTTGAGAATTTTTGTACGTATTCTAGACCCTATCACGACAAAAAAAAGCTGCAAATATTAAAATTTAGATCAATTAATATTATTATTTTAGAACAAAAATACGTCTTTTTGACCCTATATAACGTATTTTGTGACCTGAAATATTAAATATTTGCTGTATATTTTATTTCATAGTAAAAATATTGTTGGTTTTTCAGGTTCTTTTTACGTGTTTTAGACCTTAAAACGACTATTTTACGCTGTTAATATTTATTTTGAGTACTACTGAAGGTCTTTTACAAGTGTTTAAGGTCTCAAATAACAAATTTTATGACTCTAAATCTGTACGATAAGATAAATATTTTATTTAATAAGACAAATTATTGCTAGTTTTTGCGCTCTTTTTCACGTGCTTTAGATTCATAAACAACCATAAAAACCTAAAATATTTATTTCTAGTACAAATTGTGATTATATTCATAGTATTTATTACTAGTTAAAGACCCTAAAATGTAATTTTTTACATTAGATATCAACATAAAGCTGATTATTTTTATACTTAGTGAATAATTCGTTAATTTTTAAGAATTTTTGTACGTATTTTAGACCCTATCACGACAAAAAAAGCTGCAAATATTAAAATTTAGATCAATTAATAATAATATTTAAGAACAAAAATACGTCTTTTTGACCCTATATAACGTATTTTGTGACCTTAAATATTAAATATTTGCTGTATATTTTATTTCATAGTAAAAATATTGTTTGTTTTTCGGGTTCTTTTTACGTGTTTTAGACCTTAAAACGACTATTTTACGCTGTTAATGTTTATTTTGAGTACTACTGTAGGTCTTTTACAAGTGTTTAAGGTCTCAAATAACAAATTTTATGACTCTAAATCTGTACGATAAGATAAATTTTTTTTAATAAGACAAATTATTGCTAGTTTTTTAGCTCTTTTTCACGTGCTTTAGA
Source organism: Plectrocnemia conspersa (assembly GCF_051122295.1). Taxonomy (NCBI): domain Eukaryota; kingdom Metazoa; phylum Arthropoda; class Insecta; order Trichoptera; family Polycentropodidae; genus Plectrocnemia; species Plectrocnemia conspersa. Next base: position 16,086,797 of record NW_028277177.1, read on the forward strand.
TTCATAAACAACCATAAAAACCTAAAATATTTATTTCTAGTACAAATTGTGATTATATTCATGGTATTTAATACTAGTTAAAGACCCTAAAAACGTAATTTTTGACCTTAGATATCGACAAAAAGCTGATTATTTTTATACTTAGTGAATAATTTGTTAATTTTTAAGAATTTTTGTACGTATTATAGACCCTATCACGACAAAAAAAAGCTGCAAATATTAAAATTTAGATCAATTAATAATAATATTTAAGAACTAAAATACGTCTTTTTGACCCTATATAACGTATTTTGTGACCTTAAATATTAAATATTTGCTGTATATTTTATTTCATAGTAAAAATATTGTTGGTTTTTCGGGTTCTTTTTACGTGTTTTAGACCTTAAAACGACTATTTTACGCTGTTAATATTCATTTTAAGTACTACTGAAGGTCTTTTACAAGTGTTTAAGGTCTCAAATAACAAATTTTATGACTCTAAATCTGTACGATAAGATAAATTTTTTTTAATAAGACAAATTATTGCTAGTTTTTGAGCTCTTTTTCACGTGCTTTAGATTCATAAACAACCATAAAAACCTAAAATATTTATTTCTAGTACAAATTGTGATTATATTCATGGTATTTAATACTAGTTAAAGACCCTAAAAACGTAATTTTTGACCTTAGATATCGACAAAAAGCTGATTATTTTTATACTTAGTGAATAATTTGTTAATTTTTGAGAATTTTTGTACGTATTTTAGACCCTATCACGACAAAAAAAAGATGCAAATATTAAAATTTAGATCAATTATTAATAATATTTAAGAACTAAAATACGTCTTTTTGACCCTATATAACGTATTTTGTGACCTTAAATATTAAATATTTGCTGTATATTTTATTTCATAGTAAAAATATTGTTGGTTTTTCGGGTTCTTTTTACGTGTTTTAGACCTTGAAACGACTATTTTACGCTGGTAATATTTATTTTAAGTACTACTGAAAGTCTTTTACAAGTGTTTAAGGTCTCAAATAACAAATTTTATGACACTAAATCTGTACGATAAGATAAATATTATTTTTAATAAGACAAATTATTGCTAGTTTTTGAGCTCTTTTTCACGTGCTTAAGATTCATAAACAACCATAAAAACCCAAAATATTTATTTCTAGTAAAAATTGTGATTATATTCATGGTATTTAATACTAGTTAAAGACCCTAAAAACGTAATTTTTGACCTTAGATATCGACAAAAAGCTGATTATTTTTAAACATAGTGAATAATTCGTTAATTTTTGAGAATTTTTGTACGTATTTTAGACCCTATCACGACAAAAAAAAGCTGCAAATATTAAAATTTAGATCAATTAAAAATAATATTTAAGAACAATAATACGTCTTTTTGACCCTATATAACGTATTTTGTGACCTTAAATATTAAATATTTGCTGTATATTTTATTTCATAGTAAAAATATTGTTGGTTTTTCGGCTTCTTTTACGTGTTTTAGACCTTAAAACGACTATTTTACGCTGTTAATATTTATTTTAAGTACTACTGAAGGTCTTTTACAAGTGTTAAAGGTCTGAAATAACAAATTTTATGACTTTGTACGATAAGATAAATATTTATTTTATTAGGACAAATTATTGCTAGTTTATAAGCTCTTCTTTACGTGCTTAAGATTCATAACCAACCATAAAAACCTAAAATATTAATTTTTAGTACAAATAGTGATTTTATTCTTCGTATTTATTACTAGTTAAAGACCATAAAAACGTAATATTTGACCTTAGATATCGACAAAAAGCTGATTATTTTTATACTTAGTGAATAATTCGTTAATTTTTAAGAATTTTTGTACGTATTTTAGACCCTATCACGACAAAAAAAAGCTGCAAATATTAAAGTTTAAATCAATTAATAATAATATTTAAAAACAAAAATACGTCTTTTTGACCCTATATAACGTATTTTGTGACCTTAAATATTAAATATTTGCTGTATATTTTATTTCATAGTAAAAATATTGTTGGTTTTTCGGGTTCTTTTTACGTGTTTTAGACCTTAAAACGACTATTTTACGCTGTTAATATTTATTTGAAGTACTACTGAAGGTCTTTTACAAGTGTTTAAGGTCTCAAATAACAAATTTTATGACTCTAAATCTGTACAATAAGATAAATTTTTTTTAATAAGACAAATTATTGCTAGTTTTTGAGCTCTTTTTCACGTGCTTTAGATTCATAAACAACCATAAAAACCTGAAATATTTATTTCTAGTACAAATTGTGATTATATTCATGGTATTTAATACTAGTTAAAGACCCTCAAAACGTAATTTTTGACCTTAGATATCGACAAAAAGCTGATTATTTTTATACTTAGTGAATAATTTGTTAATTTTTGAAAATTTTTGTACGTATTATAGACCCTATCACGACAAAAAAAAGCTGCAAATATTAAAATTTAGATCAATTAATAATAATATTTAAGAACTAAAATACGTCTTTTTGACCCTATATAACGTATTTTGTGACCTTAAATATTAAATATTTGCTGTATATTTTATTTCATAGTAAAAATATTGTTGGTTTTTCGGGTTCTTTTTACGTGTCTTAGACCTTAAAACGACTATTTTACGCTGTTAATATTTATTTTAAGTACTACTGAAAGTCTTTTACAAGTGTTTAAGGTCACAAATTACAAATTTTATGACACTAAATCTGTACGATAAGATAAATATTATTTTTAATAAGACAAATTATTGCTAGTTTTTGAGCTCTTTTTCACGTGCTTTAGATTCATAAACAACCATAAAAACCAAAAATATTTATTTCTAGTACAAATTGTGATTATATTCATGGTATTTAATACTAGTTAAAAACCCTAAAAACGTAATTTTTGACCTTAGATATCGACAAAAAGCTGATTATTTTTAAACTTAGTGAATAATTGGTTAATTTTTGAGAATTTTTGTACGTATTTTAGACCCTATCACGACAAAAAAAAACTGCAAATATTAAAATTTAGATCAATTAAAAATAATATTTAAGAACAATAATACGTCTTTTTGACCCTATATAACGTATTTTGTGACCTTAAATATTAAATATTTGCTGTATATTTTATTTCATAGTAAAAATATTGTTGGTTTTTCGGCTTTTTTTACGAGTTTTAGACCTCAAAACGACTATTTTACGCTGTTAATATTTATTTTGAGTACTACTGAAGGTCTTTTACAAGTGTTTAAGGTCTGAAATAACAAATTTTATGACTTTGTACGATAAAATAAATATTTTTTTAATAGGACAAATTATTGCTAGTTTATAAGCTCTTCTTCACGTGCTTAAGATTTATAACCAACCATAAAAACCTAAAATATTTATTTCTAGTACAAATTGTGATTATATTCATGGTATTTAATACTAGTTAAAGACCCTTAAAACGTAATTATTGACCTTAGATATCGACAAAAAGCTGATTATTTTTATACTTAGTGAATAATTCGTTAATTTTTAAGAATTTTTGTACGTATTTTAGACCCTATCAAGATAAAAAAAAGCTGCAAATATTAAAATTTAGAGCAATTAATAATAATATTTAAAAACAAAAATACGTCTTTTTGACCCTATTTAACGTATTTTGTGACCTTAAATATTAAATATTTGCTGAATATTTTATTTCATAGTAAAAATATTGTTGGTTTTTCGGCTTCTTTTTACGTGTTTTAGACCTTAAAACGACTATTTTACGCTGTTAATATTAATTTTGAGTACTACTGAAGGTCTTTTACAAGTGTTTAAGGTCTAAAATAACAAATTTTATGACTTTGTACGATAAGATAAATATTTTTTTTAATAGGCAAATTATTGCTAGTTTATAAGCTCTTCTTCACGTGCTTAAGATTCATAACCAACCATAAAAATCTAAAATAATAATTTCTAGTATAAATAGTGATTTTATTCTTTGTATTTATTACTAGTGTAAGACCATAAAAACGTAATATTTGACCCTAGATATCGACAAAAAGCTAATTTTTTTTATACTTAGTGAATAATTCGTTAATTTTTGAGAATTTTTGTACGTATTTTAGACCCTATCACGACAAAAAAAAACTGCAAATATAAAAATTTAGATCAATTAATAATAATATTTAAGAACAAAAATACGTCTTTTTGACCCTATATAACGTATTTTGTGACCTTAAATATTAAATATTTGCTGTATATTTTATTTCATAGTAAAAATATTGTTGGTTTTTCGGTTTTTTTTTACGTGTTTTAGACCTTAAAACGACTATTTTACGCTGTTAATATTTATTTTGAGTACTACTGAAGGTCTTTTACAAGTGTTTAATGTCTGAAATAACAAATTTTATGACTTTGTCCGATAAGATAAATATTTTTTTTAATAGGACAAATTATTGCTAGTTTATAAGCTATTCTTCAGGTGCTTAAAATTCATAACCAACCATAAAAACCTAAAATATTAAATGTTAGTACAAATAGTGATTTTATTCTTCGTATTTATTACTAGTTAAAGACCCTTAAAACGTAATATTTGACCTTAGATATCGACAAAAAGCTGATTATTTTTATACTTAGTGAATAATTCAGTAATTTTTGAGAATTTTTGTACGTATTTTAGACCCTATCACGACAAAAAAAAGCTGCAAATATTAAAATTTAGATCAATTAAAAATAATATTTAAGAACAATAATACGTCTTTTTGACCCTATATAACGTATTTTGTGACCTTAAATATTAAATATTTGCTGTATATTTTATTTCATAGTAAAAATATTGTTGGTTTTTCGGGTTCTTTTTACGTGTTTTAGACCTTAAAACGACTATTTTACGCTGTTAATATTTATTTTGAGTACTACTGAAGGTCTTTTACAAGTGTTTAAGGTCTCAAATAACAAATTTTATGACTCTAAATCTGTACGATAAGATAAATATTTTATTTAATAAGACAAATTATTGCTAGTTTTTGCGCTCTTTTTCACGTGCTTTAGATTCATAAACAACCATAAAAACCTAAAATATTTATTTCTAGTACAAATTGTGATTATATTCATAGTATTTAATACTAGTTAAAGACCCTAAAATGTATTTTTTTACCTTAGATATCGACATAAAGCTGATTATTTTTATACTTAGTGAATAATTCGTTAATTTTTAAGAATTTTTGTACGTATTTTAGACCCTATCACGACAAAAAAAGCTGCAAATATTAAAATTTAGATCAATTAATAATAATATTTAGGAACAAAAATACGTCTTTTTGACCCTATATAACGTATTTTGTGACCTTAAATATTAAATATTTGCTGTATATTTTATTTCATAGTAAAAATATTGTTTGTTTTTCGGGTTCTTTTTACGTGTTTTAGACCTTAAAACGACTATTTTACGCTGTTAATGTTTATTTTGAGTACTACTGTAGGTCTTTTACAAGTGTTTAAGGTCTCAAATAACAAATTTTATGACTCTAAATCTGTACGATAAGATAATTTTTTTTTAATAAGACAAATTATTGCTAGTTTTTGAGCTCTTTTTCACGTGCTTTAGATTCATAAACAATCATAAAAACCTAAAATATTTATTTCTAGTACAAATTGTGATTATATTCATGGTATTTATTACTAGTTAAAGACCCTAAAAACGTAATTTTTGACCTTAGATATCGACAAAAAGCTGATTATTTTTATACTTAGTGAATAATTCGTTGATTTTTTAGAATTTTTGTACGTATTTTAGACCCTATCACGACAAAAAAAAGCTGCAAATATTAAAATTTAGATCAATTAATAATAATATTAAGGAACAAAAATACGTCTTTTTGACCCTATATAACGTATTTTGTGACCTTAAATATTAAATATTTGCTGTATATTTTATTTCATAGTAAAAATATTGTTGGTTTTTCGGGTTCTTTTTACGTGTTTTAGACCTTAAAACGACTTTTTTACGCTGTTAATATTTATTTTGAGTACTAATGAAGGTCTTTTACAAGTGTTTAGGGTCTCAAGTAACAAATTTTATGACTCTAAATCTGTACGAAAAGATAAATATTTTTTTTAATAAGACAAATTATTGCTAGTTTTTGAGCTCTTTTTTACGTGCTTTAGATTCATAAACAACCATAAAAACCTAAAATATTTATTTCAAGTACAAATTGTGATTATATTCATGGTATTTAATACTAGTTAAAGACCCTAAAAACGTAATTTTTGACCTTAGATATCGACAAAAAGCTGATTATTTTTATACTTAGTGAATAATTCGTTAATTTTTAAGAATTTTTGTACGTATTTTAGACCCTATCAAGACAAAAAAAAGCTGCAAATATTAAAATTTAGAGCAATTAATAATAATATTTAAAAACAAAAATACGTCTTTTTGACCCTATTTAACGTATTTTGTGACCTTAAATATTAAATATTTGCTGTATATTTTATTTCATAGTAAAAATATTGTTGGTTTTTCGGGTTCTTTTTACGTGTTTAAGACCTTAAAACGACTATTTTACGCTGTTAATATTAATTTTGAGTACTACTGAAGGTCTTTTACAAGTGTTTAAGGTCTAAAATAACAAATTTTATGACTTTGTACGATAAGATAAATATTTTTTTTAATAGGCAAATTATTGCTAGTTTATAAGCTCTTCTTCACGTGCTTAAGATTCATAACCAACCATAAAAATCTAAAATAATAATTTCTAGTATAAATAGTGATTTTATTCTTTGTATTTATTACTAGTGTAAGACCATAAAAACGTAATATTTGACCCTAGATATCGACAAAAAGCTAATTTTTTTTATACTTAGTGAATAATTCGTTGATTTTTGAGAATTTTTGTACGTATTTTAGACCCTATTACGACAAAAAAAAACTGCAAATATAAAAATTTAGATCAATTAATTATAATATTTAAGAACAAAAATACGTCTTTTTGACCCTATTTAACGTATTTTGTGACCTTAAATATTAAATATTTGCTGTATATTTTATTTCATAGTAAAAATATTGTTGGTTTTTCGGGTTCTTTTTACGTGTTTTAGACCTTAAAACGACTATTTTACGCTGTTAATATTTATTTTGAGTACTACTGAAGGTCTTTTACAAGTGTTTAAGGTCTCAAATAACAAATTTTATGACTCTAAATCTGTACGATAAGATAAATATTTTTTTTAATAAGACAAATTATTGCTAGTTTTTGAGCTCTTTTTCACGTGCTTTAGATTCATTAACAATCATAAAAACCTAAAATATTTATTTCTAGTACAAATTGTAATTATATTCATGGTATTTATTACTAGTTAAAGACCCTAAAAACGTAATTTTTGACCTTAGATATCGACAAAAAGCTGATTATTTTTATACTTAGTGAATAATTCGTTAATTTTTGAGAATTTTTGTACGTATTTTAGACCCTATCACGACAAAAAAAAGCTGCAAATAATAAAATTTAGATCAATTAATTATAATATTTAAGAACAAAAATACGTCTTTTTGACCCTATATAACGTATTTTGTGACCTTAAATATTAAATATTTGCTGTATATTTTATTTCATAGTAAAAATATTGTTGGTTTTTCGGGTTCTTTTTACGTGTTTTAGACCTTAAAACGACTATTTTACGCTGTTAATATTTATTTTGAGTACTACTGAAGGTCTTTTACAAGTGTTTAAGGTCTCAAGTAACAAATTTTATGACTCTAAATCTGTACGATAGGATAAATATTTTTTTTAATAAGACAAATTATTGCTAGTTTTTGAGCTCTTTTTCACGTGCTTTAGATTCATAAACAACCATAAAAACCTACAATATTTATTTCAAGTACAAATTGTAATTATATTCATGGTATTTAATACTAGTTAAAGACCCTAAAAACGTAATTTTTGACCTTAGATATCGACAAAAAGCTGATTATTTTTATACTTAGTGAATAATTCGTTAATTTTTAAGAATTTTTGTACGTATTTTAGACCCTATCACGACAAAAAAAAGCTGCAAATAATAAAATTTAGATCAATTAATAATAATATTTAAGAACAAAAATACGTCTTTTTGACCCTATATAACGTATTTTGTGACCTTAAATATTAAATATTTGCTGTATATTTTATTTCATAGTAAAAATATTGTTGGTTTTTCGGGTTCTTTTTACGCGTTTTAGACCTTAAAACGACTATTTTACGCTGTTAATATTTATTTTGAGTACTACTGAAGGTCTTTTACAAGTGTTTAAGGTCTCAAATAACAAATTTTATGACTCTAAATCTGTACGATAAGATAAATATTTTATTTAATAAGACAAATTATTGCTAGTTTTTGCGCTCTTTTTCACGTGCTTTAGATTTATAAACAACCATAAAAACCTAAAATATTTATTTCTAGTACAAATTGTGATTATATTCATAGTATTTAATACTAGTTAAAGACCCTAAAATGTAATTTTTTACCCTAGATATCGACATAAAGCTGATTATTTTTATACTTAGTGAATAATTCGTTAATTTTTAAGAATTTTTGTACGTATTTTAGACCCTATCACGACAAAAAAAGCTGCAAATATTAAAATTTAGATCAATTAATAATAATATTTAAGAACAAAAATACGTCTTTTTGACCCTATATAACGTATTTTGTGACCTTAAATATTAAATATTTGCTGTATATTTTATTTCATAGTAAAAATATTGTTTGTTTTTCGGGTTCTTTTTACGTGTTTTAGACCTTAAAACGACTATTTTACGCTGTTAATGTTTATTTTGAGTACTACTGTAGGTCTTTTACAAGTGTTTAAGGTCTCAAATAACAAATTTTATGACTCTAAATCTGTACGATAAGATAATTTTTTTTTAATAAGACAAATTATTGCTAGTTTTTGAGCTCTTTTTCACGTGCTTTAGATTCATAAACAACCATAAAAACCTAAGATATTTATTTCAAGTACAAATTGTGATTATATTCATGGTATTTAATACTAGTTAAAGACCCTAAAAACGTAATTTTTGACCTTAGATATCGACAAAAAGCTGATTATTTTTATACTTAGTGAATAATTCGTTAATTTTTGAGAATTTTTGTACGTATTTTAGACCCTATCACGACAAAAAAAAGCTGCAAATATTAAAATTTAGATCAATTAATATTAATATTCAAGAACAAAAATACGTCTTTTTGACCCTATATAACGTATTTTGTGACCTTAAATATTAAATATTTGCTGTGTATTTTATTTCATAGTAAAAATATTGTTGGTTTTTCGGGTTCTTTTTACGTGTTTTAGACCTTGAAACGACTATTTTACGCTGTTAATGTTTATTTTGAGTACTACTGTAGGTCTTTTACAAGTGTTTAAGGTCTCAAATAACAAATTTTATGACTCTAAATCTGTACGATAAGATAAATTTTTTTTAATAAGACAAATTATTGCTAGTTTTTGAGCTCTTTTTCACGTGCTTTAGATTCATAAACAACCATAAAAACCTAAAATATTTATTTCTAGTACAAATTGTGATTATATTCATGGTATTTAATACTAGTTAAAGACCCTAAAAACGTAATTTTTGACCTTAGATATCGACAAAAAGCTGATTATTTTTAAACATAGTGAATAATTCGTTAATTTTTGAGAATTTTTGTACGTATTTTAGACCCTATCACGACAAAAAAAAGCTGCAAATATTAAAATTTAGAGCAATTAAAAATAATATTTGAGAACAATAATACGTCTTTTTGACCCTATATAACGTATTTTGTGACCTTAAATATTAAATATTTGCTGTATATTTTATTTCATAGTAAAAATATTGTTGGTTTTTCGGCTTCTTTTACGTGTTTTAGACCTTAAAACGACTATTTTACGCTGTTAATATTTATTTTGAGTACTACTGAAGGTCTTTTACAAGTGTTTAAGGTCTCAAATACCAAATTTTATGACTCTAAATCTGTACGATAAGATAAATATTTTTTTTAATAAGACAAATTATTGCTAGTTTTTGAGCTCTTTTTCACGTGCTTTAGATTCATAAACAACCATTAAAACCTAAAATATTTATTTCTAGTAAAAATTGTGATTATATTCATGGTGTTTAATACTAGTTAAAGACCCTAAAATTGTAATTTTTGACCTTAGATATCGAAAAAAAGCTGATTATTTTTATACTTAGTGAATAATTCGTTAATTTTTGAGAATTTTTGTACGTATTTTAGACCCTATCACGACAAAAAAAAGCTGCAAATATTAAAATTTAGATCAATTAATAATAATATTTTAGAACAAAAATACGTCTTTTTGACCCTATATAACGTATTTTGTGACCTGAAATATTAAATATTTGCTGTATATTTTATTTCATAGTAAAAATATTGTTGGTTTTTCGGGTTCTTTTTACGTGTTTTAGACCTTAAAACGACTATTTTACGCTGTTAATATTTATTTTGAGTACTACTGAAGGTCTTTTACAAGTGTTTAAGGTCTCAAATAACAAATTTTATGACTCTAAATCTGTACGATAAGATAAATATTTTATTTAATAAGACAAATTATTGCTAGTTTTTGCGCTCTTTTTCACGTGCTTTAGATTCATAAACAACCATAAAAACCTAAAATATTTATTTCTAGTACAAATTGTGATTATATTCATAGTATTTAATACTAGTTAAAGACCCTAAAATGTAATTTTTTACCTTAGATATCGACATAAAGCTGATTATTTTTATACTTAGTGAATAATTCGTTAATTTTTAAGAATTTTTGTACGTATTTTAGACCCTATCACGACAAAAAAAGCTGCAAATATTAAAATTTAGATCAATTAATAATAATATTTAAGAACAAAAATACGTCTTTTTGACCCTATATAACGTATTTTGTGACCTTAAATATTAAATATTTGCTGTATATTTTATTTCATAGTAAAAATATTGTTTGTTTTTCGGGTTCTTTTTACGTGTTTTAGACCTTAAAACGACTATTTTACGCTGTTAATATTTATTTTGAGTACTAATGAAGGTCTTTTACAAGTGTTTAGGGTCTCAAGTAACAAATTTTATGACTCTAAATCTGTACGAAAAGATAAATATTTTTTTTAATAAGACAAATTATTGCTAGTTTTTGAGCTCTTTTTCACGTGCTTTAGATTCATAAACAACCATAAAAACCTAAAATATTTATTTCAAGTACAAATTGTGATTATATTCATGGTATTTAATACTAGTTAAAGACCCTAAAAACGTAATTTTTGACCTTAGATATCGACAAAAAGCTGATTATTTTTATACTTAGTGAATAATTCGTTAATTTTTAAGAATTTTTGTACGTATTTTAGACCCTATCAAGACAAAAAAAAGCTGCAAATATTAAAATTTAGAGCAATTAATAATAATATTTAAAAACAAAAATACGTCTTTTTGACCCTATTTAACGTATTTTGTGACCTTAAATATTAAATATTTGCTGTATATTTTATTTCATAGTAAAAATATTGTTGGTTTTTCGGGTTCTTTTTACGTGTAGTAGACCTTAAAACGACTATTTTACGCTGTTAATATTTATTTTGAGTACTAATGAAGGTCTTTTACAAGTGTTTAGGGTCTCAAGTAACAAATTTTATGACTCTAAATCTGTACGAAAAGATAAATATTTTTTTTAATAAGACAAATTATTGCTAGTTTTTGAGCTCTTTTTCACGTGCTTTAGATTCATAAACAACCATAAAAACCTAAAATATTTATTTCAAGTACAAATTGTGATTATATTCATGGTATTTAATACTAGTTAAAGACCCTAAAAACGTAATTTTTGACCTTAGATATCGACAAAAAGCTGATTATTTTTATACTTAGTGAATAATTCGTTAATTTTTAAGAATTTTTGTACGTATTTTAGACCCTATAAAGACAAAAAAAAGCTGCAAATATTAAAATTTAGAGCAATTAATAATAATATTTAAAAACAAAAATACGTCTTTTTGACCCTATTTAACGTATTTTGTGACCTTAAATATTAAATATTTGCTGTATATTTTATTTCATAGTAAAAATATTGTTGGTTTTTCGGGTTCTTTTTACGTGTTTTAGACCTTAAAACGACTATTTTACGCTGTTAATATTAATTTTGAGTACTACTGAAGGTCTTTTACAAGTGTTTAAGGTCTAAAATAACAAATTTTATGACTTTGTACGATAAGATAAATATTTTTTTTAATAGGCAAATTATTGCTAGTTTATAAGCTCTTCTTCACGTGCTTAAGATTCATAACCAACCATAAAAATCTAAAATAATAATTTCTAGTATAAATAGTGATTTTATTCTTTGTATTTATTACTAGTGTAAGACCATAAAAACGTAATATTTGACCCTAGATATCGACAAAAAGCTAATTTTTTTTATACTTAGTGAATAATTCGTTAATTTTTGAGAATTTTTGTACGTATTTTAGACCCTATCACGACAAAAAAAAACTGCAAATATAAAAATTTAGATCAATTAATTATAATATTTAAGAACAAAAATACGTCTTTTTGACCCTATTTAACGTATTTTGTGACCTTAAATATTAAATATTTGCTGTATATTTTATTTCATAGTAAAAATATTGTTGGTTTTTCGGGTTCTTTTTACGTGTTTTAGACCTTAAAACGACTATTTTACGCTGTTAATATTTATTTTGAGTACTACTGAAGGTCTTTTACAAGTGTTTAAGGTCTCAAATAACAAATTTTATGACTCTAAATCTGTACGATAAGATAAATATTTTTTTTAATAAGACAAATTATTGCTAGTTTTTGAGCTCTTTTTCACGTGCTTTAGATTCATAAACAACCATAAAAACCTAAAATATTTATTTCAAGTACAAATTGTGATTATATTCATGGTATTTAATACTAGTTAAAGACCCTAAAAACGTAATTTTTGACCTTAGATATCGACAAAAAGCTGATTATTTTTATACTTAGTGAAAAATTCGTTAATTTTTAAGAATTTTTGTACGTATTTTAGACCCTATCACGACAAACACAAGCTGCAAATAATAAAATTTAGATCAATTAATAATAATATTTAAGAACAAAAATACGTCTTTTTGACCCTATATAACGTATTTTGTGACCTTAAATATTAAATATTTGCTGTATATTTTATTTCATAGTAAAAATATTGTTGGTTTTTCGGGTTCTTTTTACGCGTTTTAGACCTTAAAACGACTATTTTACGCTGTTAATATTTATTTTGAGTACTACTGAAGGTCTTTTACAAGTGTTTAAGGTCTCAAATAACAAATTTTATGACTCTAAATCTGTACGATAAGATAAATATTTTATTTAATAAGACAAATTATTGCTAGTTTTTGCGCTCTTTTTCACGTGCTTTAGATTCATAAACAACCATAAAAACCTAAAATATTTATTTCTAGTACAAATTGTGATTATATTTATAGTATTTAATACTAGTTAAAGACCCTAAAATGTAATTTTTTACCTTAGATATCGACATAAAGCTGATTATTTTTATACTTAGTGAATAATTCGTTAATTTTTAAGAATTTTTGTACGTATTTTAGACCCTATCACGACAAAAAAAGCTGCAAATATTAAAATTTAGATCAATTAATAATAATATTTAAGAACAAAAATACGTCTTTTTGACCCTATATAACGTATTTTGTGACCTTAAATATTAAATATTTGCTGTATATTTTATTTCATAGTAAAAATATTGTTTGTTTTTCGGGTTCTTTTTACGTGTTTTAGACCTTAAAACGACTATTTTACGCTGTTAATGTTTATTTTGAGTACTACTGTAGGTCTTTTACAAGTGTTTAAGGTCTCAAATAACAAATTTTATGACTCTAAATCTGTACGATAAGATAATTTTTTTTTAATAAGACAAATTATTGCTAGTTTTTAAGCTCTTTTTCACGTGCTTTAGATTCATAAACAATCATAAAAACCTAAAATATTTATTTCTAGTACAAATTGTGATTATATTCATGGTATTTATTACTAGTTAAAGACCCTTAAAACGTAATTTTTGACCTTAGATATCGACAAAAAGCTGATTATTTTTATACTTAGTGAATAATTCGTTAATTTTTGAGAATTTTTGTACGTATTTTAGACCCTATCACGACAAAAAAAAGCTGCAAATATTAAAATTTAGATCAATTAATAATAATATTTAAGAACAAAAATACGTCTTTTTGACCCTATATAACGTATTTTGTGACCTTAAATATTAAATATTTGCTGTATATTTTATTTCATAGTAAAGATATTGTTGGTTTTTCGGGTTCTTTTTACGTGTTTTAGACCTTAAAACGACTATTTTACGCTGTTAATATTTATTTTGAGTACTAATGAAGGTCTTTTACAAGTGTTTAGGGTCTCAAGTAACAAATTTTATGACTCTAAATCTGTACGAAAAGATAAATATTTTTTTTAATAAGACAAATTATTGCTAGTTTTTGAGCTCTTTTTCACGTGCTTTAGATTCATAAACAACCATAAAAACCTAAAATATTTATTTCAAGTACAAATTGTGATTATATTCATGGTATTCAATACTAGTTAAAGACCCTAAAAACGTAATTTTTGACCTTAGATATCGACAAAAAGCTGATTATTTTTATACTTAGTGAATAATTCGTTAATTTTTGAGAATTTTTGTACGTATTTTAGACCCTATCACGACAAAAAAAAGCTGCAAATATTAAAATTTAGATCAATTAATAATAATATTTAAGAACAAAAATACGTCTTTTTGACCCTATATAACGTATTTTGTGACCTTAAATATTAAATATTTGCTGTGTATTTTATTTCATAGTAAAAATATTGTTGGTTTTTCGGGTTCTTTTTACGTGTTTTAGACCTTGAAACGACTATTTTACGCTGTTAATGTTTATTTTGAGTACTACTGTAGGTCTTTTACAAGTGTTTAAGGTCTCAAATAACAAATTTTATGACTCTAAATCTGTACGATAAGATAAATTTTTTTTAATAAGACAAATTATTGCTAGTTTTTGAGCACTTTTTCACGTGCTTTAGATTCATAAACAACCATAAAAACCTAAAATATTTATTTCTAGTACAAATTGTGATTATATTCATGGTATTTAATACTAGTTAAAGACCCTAAAAACGTAATTTTTGACCTTAGATATCGACAAAAAGCTGATTATTTTTATACTTAGTGAATAAATTGTTAATTTTTGAGAATTTTTGTACGTATTTTAGACCCTATCACGACAAAAAAAAGCTGCAAATATTAAAATTTAGATCAATTAATAATAATATTTAAGAACTAAAATACGTCTTTTTGACCCTATATAACGTATTTTGTGACCTTAAATATTAAATATTTGCTGTATATTTTCTTTCATAGTAAAAATATTGTTGGTTTTTCGGGTTCTTTTTACGTGTTTTAGACCTTGAAACGACTATTTTACGCTGTTAATATTGTTTTTAAGTACTACTGTAAGTCTTTTACAAGTGTTTAAGGTCTCAAATAACAAATTTTATGACACTAAATCTGTACGATAAGATAAATATTATTTTTAATAAGACAAAAATTTGCTAGTTTTTGAGCTCTTTTTCACGTGCTTTAGATTCATAAACAACCATAAAAACCCAAAATATTTATTTCTAGTACAAATTGTGATTATATTCATGGTATTTAATACTAGTTAAAGACCCTAAAAACGTAATTTTTGACCTTAGATATCGACAAAAAGCTGATTATTTTTAAACATAGTGAATAATTCGTTAATTTTTGAGAATTTTTGTACGTATTTTAGAACCTATCACGACAAAAAAAAGCTGCAAATATTAAAATTTAGATCAATTAAAAATAATATTTAAGAACAATAATACGTCTTTTTGACCCTATATAACGTATTTTGTGACCTTAAATATTAAATATTTGCTGTATATTTTATTTCATAGTAAAAATATTGTTGGTTTTTCGGCTTCTTTTACGTGTTTTAGACCTAAAAACGACTATTTTACGCTGTTAATATTTATTTTGAGTACTACCGAAGGTCTTTTACAAGTGTTTAAGGTCTCAAATACCAAATTTTATGACTCTAAATCTGTACGATAAGATAAATATTTTTTTTAATAAGACAAATTATTGCTAGTTTTTGAGCTCTTTTTCACGTGCTTTAGATTCATAAACAACCATTAAAACCTAAAATATTTATTTCTAGTACAAATTGTGATTATATTCATGGTATTTAATACTAGTTAAAGACCCTAAAATTGTAATTTTTGACCTTAGATATCGACAAAAAGCTGATTATTTTTATACTTAGTGAATAATTCGTTAATTTTTGAGAATTTTTGTACGTATTTTAGACCCTATCACGACAAAAAAAAGCTGCAAATATTAAAATTTAGATCAATTAATAATAATATTTTAGAACAAAAATACGTCTTTTTGACCCTATATAACGTATTTTGTGACCTGAAATATTAAATATTTGCTGTATATTTTATTTCATAGTAAAAATATTGTTGGTTTTTCGCGTTCTTTTTTCGTGTTTTAGACCTTAAAACGACTATTTTACGCTGTTAATATTTATTTTGAGTACTACTGAAGGTCTTTTACAAGTGTTTAAGGTCTCAAATAACAAATTTTATGACTCTAAATCTGTACGATAAGATAAATATTTTATTTAATAAGACAAATTATTGCTAGTTTTTGCGCTCTTTTTCACGTGCTTTAGATTCATAAACAACCATAAAAACCTAAAATATTTATTTCTAGTACAAATTGTGATTATATTCATAGTATTTAATACTAGTTAAAGACCCTAAAATGAAATTTTTTACCTTAGATATCGACATAAAGCTGATTATTTTTATACTTAGTGAATAATTCGTTAATTTTTAAGAATTTTTGTACGTATTTTAGACCCTATCACGACAAAAAAAGCTGCAAATATTAAAATTTAGATCAATTAATAATAATATTTAAGAACAAAAATACGTCTTTTTGACCCTATATAACGTATTTTGTGACCTTAAATATTAAATATTTGCTGTATATTTTATTTCATAGTAAAAATATTGTTTGTTTTTCGGGTTCTTTTTACGTGTTTTAGACCTTAAAACGACTATTTTACGCTGTTAATGTTTATTTTGAGTACTACTGTAGGTCTTTTACAAGTGTTTAAGGTCTCAAATAACAAATTTTATGACTCTAAATCTGTACGATAAGATAATTTTTTTTTAATAAGACAAATTATTGCTAGTTTTTAAGCTCTTTTTCACGTGCTTTAGATTCATAAACAATCATAAAAACCTAAAATATTTATTTCTAGTACAAATTGTGATTATATTCATGGTATTTATTACTAGTTAAAGACCCTAAAAACGTAATTTTTGACCTTAGATATCGACAAAAAGCTGATTATTTTTATACTTAGTGAATAATTCGTTAATTTTTGAGAATTTTTGTACGTATTTTAGACCCTATCACGACAAAAAAAAGCTGCAAATATTAAAATTTAGATCAATTAATAATAATATTTAAGAACAAAAATACGTCTTTTTGACCCTATATAACGTATTTTGTGACCTTAAATATTAAATATTTGCTGTATATTTTATTTCATAGTAAAGATATTGTTGGTTTTTCGGGTTCTTTTTACGTGTTTTAGACCTTAAAACGACTATTTTACGCTGTTAATATTTATTTTGAGTACTAATGAAGGTCTTTTACAAGTGTTTAGGGTCTCAAGTAACAAATTTTATGACTCTAAATCTGTACGAAAAGATAAATATTTTTTTTAATAAGACAAATTATTGCTAGTTTTTGAGCTCTTTTTCACGTGCTTTAGATTCATAAACAACCATAAAAACCTAAAATATTTATTTCAAGTACAAATTGTGATTATATTCATGGTATTCAATACTAGTTAAAGACCCTAAAAACGTAATTTTTGACCTTAGATATCGACAAAAAGCTGATTATTTTTATACTTAGTGAATAATTCGTTAATTTTTGAGAATTTTTGTACGTATTTTAGACCCTATCACGACAAAAAAAAGCTGCAAATATTAAAATTTAGATCAATTAATAATAATATTTAAGAACAAAAATACGTCTTTTTGACCCTATATAACGTATTTTGTGACCTTAAATATTAAATATTTGCTGTGTATTTTATTTCATAGTAAAAATATTGTTGGTTTTTCGGGTTCTTTTTACGTGTTTTAGACCTTGAAACGACTATTTTACGCTGTTAATGTTTATTTTGAGTACTACTGTAGGTCTTTTACAAGTGTTTAAGGTCTCAAATAACAAATTTTATGACTCTAAATCTGTACGATAAGATAAATTTTTTTTAATAAGACAAATTATTGCTAGTTTTTGAGCACTTTTTCACGTGCTTTAGATTCATAAACAACCATAAAAACCTAAAATATTTATTTCTAGTACAAATTGTGATTATATTCATGGTATTTAATACTAGTTAAAGACCCTAAAAACGTAATTTTTGACCTTAGATATCGACAAAAAGCTGATTATTTTTATACTTAGTGAATAAATTGTTAATTTTTGAGAATTTTTGTACGTATTTTAGACCCTATCACGACAAAAAAAAGCTGCAAATATTAAAATTTAGATCAATTAATAATAATATTTAAGAACTAAAATACGTCTTTTTGACCCTATATAACGTATTTTGTGACCTTAAATATTAAATATTTGCTGTATATTTTCTTTCATAGTAAAAATATTGTTGGTTTTTCGGGTTCTTTTTACGTGTTTTAGACCTTGAAACGACTATTTTACGCTGTTAATATTGTTTTTAAGTACTACTGTAAGTCTTTTACAAGTGTTTAAGGTCTCAAATAACAAATTTTATGACACTAAATCTGTACGATAAGATAAATATTATTTTTAATAAGACAAAAATTTGCTAGTTTTTGAGCTCTTTTTCACGTGCTTTAGATTCATAAACAACCATAAAAACCCAAAATATTTATTTCTAGTACAAATTGTGATTATATTCATGGTATTTAATACTAGTTAAAGACCCTAAAAACGTAATTTTTGACCTTAGATATCGACAAAAAGCTGATTATTTTTAAACATAGTGAATAATTCGTTAATTTTTGAGAATTTTTGTACGTATTTTAGAACCTATCACGACAAAAAAAAGCTGCAAATATTAAAATTTAGATCAATTAAAAATAATATTTAAGAACAATAATACGTCTTTTTGACCCTATATAACGTATTTTGTGACCTTAAATATTAAATATTTGCTGTATATTTTATTTCATAGTAAAAATATTGTTGGTTTTTCGGCTTCTTTTACGTGTTTTAGACCTTAAAACGACTATTTTACGCTGTTAATATTTATTTTGAGTACTACCGAAGGTCTTTTACAAGTGTTTAAGGTCTCAAATACCAAATTTTATGACTCTAAATCTGTACGATAAGATAAATATTTTTTTTAATAAGACAAATTATTGCTAGTTTTTGAGCTCTTTTTCACGTGCTTTAGATTCATAAACAACCATTAAAACCTAAAATATTTATTTCTAGTACAAATTGTGATTATATTCATGGTATTTAATACTAGTTAAAGACCCTAAAATTGTAATTTTTGACCTTAGATATCGACAAAAAGCTGATTATTTTTATACTTAGTGAATAATTCGTTAATTTTTGAGAATTTTTGTACGTATTTTAGACCCTATCACGACAAAAAAAAGCTGCAAATATTAAAATTTAGATCAATTAATAATAATATTTTAGAACAAAAATACGTCTTTTTGACCCTATATAACGTATTTTGTGACCTGAAATATTAAATATTTGCTGTATATTTTATTTCATAGTAAAAATATTGTTGGTTTTTCGCGTTCTTTTTTCGTGTTTTAGACCTTAAAACGACTATTTTACGCTGTTAATATTTATTTTGAGTACTACTGAAGGTCTTTTACAAGTGTTTAAGGTCTCAAATAACAAATTTTATGACTCTAAATCTGTACGATAAGATAAATATTTTATTTAATAAGACAAATTATTGCTAGTTTTTGCGCTCTTTTTCACGTGCTTTAGATTCATAAACAACCATAAAAACCTAAAATATTTATTTCTAGTACAAATTGTGATTATATTCATAGTATTTAATACTAGTTAAAGACCCTAAAATGAAATTTTTTACCTTAGATATCGACATAAAGCTGATTATTTTTATACTTAGTGAATAATTCGTTAATTTTTAAGAATTTTTGTACGTATTTTAGACCCTATCACGACAAAAAAAGCTGCAAATATTAAAATTTAGATCAATTAATAATAATATTTAAGAACAAAAATACGTCTTTTTGACCCTATATAACGTATTTTGTGACCTTAAATATTAAATATTTGCTGTATATTTTATTTCATAGTAAAAATATTGTTTGTTTTTCGGGTTCTTTTTACGTGTTTTAGACCTTAAAACGACTATTTTACGCTGTTAATGTTTATTTTGAGTACTACTGTAGGTCTTTTACAAGTGTTTAAGGTCTCAAATAACAAATTTTATGACTCTAAATCTGTACGATAAGATAATTTTTTTTTAATAAGACAAATTATTGCTAGTTTTTAAGCTCTTTTTCACGTGCTTTAGATTCATAAACAATCATAAAAACCTAAAATATTTATTTCTAGTACAAATTGTGATTATATTCATGGTATTTATTACTAGTTAAAGACCCTAAAAACGTAATTTTTGACCTTAGATATCGACAAAAAGCTGATTATTTTTATACTTAGTGAATAATTCGTTAATTTTTGAGAATTTTTGTACGTATTTTAGACCCTATCACGACAAAAAAAAGCTGCAAATATTAAAATTTAGATCAATTAATAATAATATTTAAGAACAAAAATACGTCTTTTTGACCCTATATAACGTATTTTGTGACCTTAAATATTAAATATTTGCTGTATATTTTATTTCATAGTAAAAATATTGTTGGTTTTTCGGGTTCTTTTTACGTGTTTTAGACCTTAAAACGACTATTTTACGCTGTTAATATTTATTTTGAGTACTAATGAAGGTCTTTTACAAGTGTTTAGGGTCTCAAGTAACAAATTTTATGACTCTAAATCTGTACGAAAAGATAAATATTTTTTTTAATAAGACAAATTATTGCTAGTTTTTGAGCTCTTTTTCACGTGCTTTAGACTCATAAACAACCATAAAAACCTAAAATAATTATTTCAAGTACAAATTGTGATTATATTCATGGTATTTAATACTAGTTAAAGACCCTAAAAACGTAATTTTTGACCTTAGATATCGACAAAAAGCTGATTATTTTTATACTTAGTGAATAATTCGTTAATTTTTGAGAATTTTTGTACGTATTTTAGACCCTATCACGACAAAAAAAAGCTGCAAATAATAAAATTTAGATCAATTAATAATAATATTTAAGAACAAAAATACGTCTTTTTGACCCTATATAACGTATTTTGTGACCTTAAATATTAAATATTTGCTGTGTATTTTATTTCATAGTAAAAATATTGTTGGTTTTTCGGGTTCTTTTTACGTGTTTTAGACCTTAAAACGACTATTTTACGCTGTTAATATTTATTTTAAGTACTACTGAAGGTCTTTTACAAGGGTTTAATATCTTAAATAACAAATTTTATGACTCTAAATCTGTACGATAAGATAAATATTTTTTTTTTTATGACAAATTATTGCTAGTTTTGAGCTTTTTTTCACGTACTTTAGATTCATAAACAACCATAAAAACCCAAAATATTTATTTCTAGTACAAATTGTGATTATACTCATGGTATTTAATACTAGTTAAAGACCCTAAAAACGTAATTTTTGACCTTAGATATCGACAAAAAGCTTATTATTGTTATACTTAGTTAATAATTCGTTAATTTTTGAGAATTTTTGTACGTATTTTAGACCCTATCACGACAAAAAAAAGCTGCAAATATTAAAATTTAGATCAATTAATAATAATATTTAAGAACAAAAATACGTCTTTTTGACCCCATATAACGTATTTTGTGACCTTAAATATTAAATATTTGCTGTATATTTTATTTCATAGTAAAAATATTGTTGGTTTTTCGGGTTCTTTTTACGTGTTTTAGACCTTAAAACGACTATTTTACGCTGTTAATATTTATTTTGAGTACTACTGAAGGTCTTTTACAAGTGTTTAAGGTCTCAAATAACAAATTTTATGACTCTAAATCTGTACGATAAGATAAATATTTTTTTTATTAAGACAAAATATTGCTAGTTTTTGAGCTCTTTTTCACGTGCTTTAGATTCATAACCAATTATAAAAACCTAAAATATTTATTTCTAGTACAAATTGTGATTATATTCATGGTATTTATTACTAGTTAAAGACCCTAAAAACGTAATTTTTGACCTTAGATATCGACAAAAAGCTGATTATTTTTATACTTAGTGAATAATTCGTTAATTTTTGAGAATTTTTGTACGTATTTTAGACCCTATCACGACAAAAAAAAGCTGCAAATATTAAAATTTAGATCAATTAATAATAATATTTTAGAACAAAAATACGTCTTTTTGACCCTATATAACGTATTTTGTGACCTGAAATATTAAATATTTGCTGTATATTTTATTTCATAGTAAAAATATTGTTGGTTTTTCGGGTTCTTTTTACGTGTTTTAGACCTTAAAACGACTATTTTACGCTGTTAATATTTATTTTGAGTACTACTGAAGGTCTTTTACAAGTGTTTAAGGTCTCAAGTAACAAATTTTATGACTAAATCTGTACGAAAAGATAAATATTTTTTTTAATAAGACAAATTATTGCTAGTTTTTAAGCTCTTTTTCACGTGCTTTAGATTCATAAACAACTATAAAAACCTAAAATATTTATTTCAAGTACAAATTGTGATTATATTCATGGTATTTAATACTAGTTAAAGACCCTAAAAACGTAATTTTTGACCTTAGATATCGACAAAAAGCTGATTATTTTTATACTTAGTGAATAATTCGTTAATTTTTGAGAATTTTTGTACGTATTTTAGACCCTATCACGACAAAAAAAACTGCAAATATTAAAATTTAGATCAATTAATAATAATATTTAAGAACAAAAATACGTCTTTTTGACCCTATATAACGTATTTTGTGACCTTAAATATTAAATATTTGCTGTATATTTTATTTCATAGTAAAAATATTGTTTGTTTTTCGGGTTCTTTTTACGTGTTTTAGACCTTAAAACGACTATTTTACGCTGTTAATGTTTATTTTGAGTACTACTGAAGGTCTTTTACAAGTGTTTAAGGTCTCAAATAACAAATTTTATGACTCTAAATCTGTACGATAAGATAAATATTTTTTTAAATAAGACAAATTATTGCTAGTTTTTGAGCTCTTTTTACGCGCTTTAGATTCATTAACAACCATAAAAACCTAAAATATTTATTTCTAGTACAAATTGTGATTATATTCATGGTATTTAATACTAGTTAAAGACCCTAAAAACGTAATTTTTGACCTTAGATATCGACAAAAAGCTGATTATTTTTATACTTAGTGAATAATTCGTTAATTTTTGAGAATTTTTGTACGTATTTTAGACCCTATCACGACAAAAAAAAGCTGCAAATATTAAAATTTAGATCAATTAATAATAATATTTAAGAACAAAAATACGTCTTTTTGACCCTATATAACGTATTTTGTGACCTTAAATATTAAATATTTGCTGTATATTTTATTTCATAGTAAAAATATTGTTGATTTCTTGGGGTTCTTTTACGTGTTTTAGACCTTGAAACGACTATTACAAGCTGGTAATATTTATTTTAAGTACTACTAAAGGTCTTTTACAAGTGTTTAAGGTCTGAAATATTAAATTTTATGACTTTGTACGATAAGATAAATATTTTTTTTATTAGGACAAATTATTGCTAGTTTATAAGCTCTTCTTCACGTGCTTAAGATTCATAACCAACCATAAAAACCTAAAATATTCATTTGTAGTACAAATAGTGATTTTATTCTTCGTATTTATTACTAGTTAAAGACCATAAAAACGTAATTTTTGACCTTAGATATCGACAAAAAGCTGATTATTTTTATACTTAGTGAATAATTCGTTAATTTTTGAGAATTTTTGTACGTATTCTAGACCCTATCACGACAAAAAAAAGCTGCAAATAATAAAATTTAGATCAATTAATATTAATATTTAAGAACAAAAATACGTAATTTTGACCCTATATAACGTATTTTGTGACCTTAAATATTAAATATTTGCTGTATATTCTTTTTCATAGTAAAAATATTGTTGATTTTTTTTGGTCCTTTTACGTGTTTTGAACATTAAAACGACTATTTAAAGCTAGTTATATTTATTTAAAGTACTACTGAAGGTCTTTTACAAGTATTTAAGGTCTAAAATAACGAATTTTATGACCCTAAATCTGTACGATAAGATAAATATTTTTTTTAATAAGACAAATTATTGCTAGTTTTTGAGCTTTTTTTCCCGTGCTTTAGATTTATAAACGACCATAAAAACCTTAAATATTTATTTTTAGTACAAATAGTATTTATATTTATGGTATTTATTACTTGTTGAAGACCCTTAAAACGTAATTTTTGACCTTAGATATCGACAAAAAGCTGATTATTTTTATACTTAGTGAATAATTCGTTAATTTTAGAGAATTTTTGTACGTATTTTAGACACTATCATGACAAAAAAAAAGCTGCAAATATTAAAATTTAGATCAATTAATATTAATATTCAAGAACAAAAATACGTCTTTTTACCCTATATAACGTATTTTGTGACCTTAAATATTAAATATTTGCTGTATATTTTATTTTATAGTAAAAATATTGTTGATTTTTTAGCGTCATTTTACGTGTTTTAGACATTAAAACGAAAATTTCAAGCTGTTATTATTTCTTTTGAGTACTACTCAAGGTCTTTTACAAGTGGTAATGGTCTAAATAACGAATTTTATTACCCTAATTTGATGATCTGTACGATAAGATATTGCTAGTTTTTTAGCACTTTTTCACGTACTTTAGATTGATAAACGACTATAAATTCCTTAAATTATTTCTCCTAGTACAAGAAGTGATGATATTCAAGTTATTTAATGTTTGTTAAAGACCCTAAAAACGTTATTTTTGCCTTAGATATCGACAAAAAGCTGATTATTTTTATACTTTGTGAATAATTCGTTAATTTTTGAGAATTTTTGTACTTATTTTAGACCCTATCACGACAAAGAAAAAGCTGCAAATATTCAAATTTAGATCCTTTAATATCATTATTTAAAAACAAAAAAACGTCTTTTTGACCCTATATAACGTATTTTGTGACCTTAAAATATTAAATATTTGCTGTATATTTTATTTCATAGTAAAAATATTGTTGATTTTTTGGGGTCCTTTTACGTGTTTTAGACAATAAAACGACTATTTTAAGCTAGTTATATTTATTTTGAGTACTACTGAAGGTCTTTTACTAGTGTTTAAGGTCTGAAATAACGAATCTTATGACCCTAAATCTGTACGATAAGATGAATATTTTTTTTATTAAGACAAATTATTGCTAGTTTTTAAGCTCTTTTTCACGTGCTTTAGATTTATAAACGACTATAAAATCTGAAAATATTTTCTCATAGTACAATAAGTAATGATATTTAAGGAATTTAATACTTGTTTCAGACCCTAAAAACGTAATTTTTGACCTTAGATATCGACAAAAAGCTGATTATTTTTATACTTAGTGAATATATTGTTAATTTTTGAGAATTTTTGTACGTATTTTAGACAATATCATGACTAAAAAAAGCTGCAAATATTAAGATTTAGATCAAAAAACATTAATATTTAAGAACAAAAATACGGCTTTTTGACCCTATATAACGTATTTTGTGACCTTAAATATTAAATATTAGCTGTATATTTTATTTCATAGTAAAATTATTATTGATTTCTTGGGGTCCTTTTACGTGTTTTAGACCTTAAAACGACTATTTCAAGCTGTTAATATTTTTTTTATTACTACTGAAGGTCTTTTACAAGTGTTAAAGTTCTGAAATAATGAATTTTATCACCCTAAATCTGTACGATAAGATAAATATTTTTTTTTTAATAAGACAAATTATTGCTAGTTTTTGAGCTCTTCTTCACGTGCTTTAGATTTATAAACGACCATAAAAACCTTAAATATTAATTTCTAGTACAAGAAGTGATTATATTCAAGGTATTAAATAATTGTTAAAGACCGTAAAAACGTAATTTTTGACCTTAGATATCGACAAAATTTTTGGAGAATTTTTGTACGTATTTAAGACCCTATTACGACAAAAAAAAAGCTGCAAATATTAGTTTGTAGATCAAATATTAATATAATGCAAGAACAATAAAACGTGTTTTAGACCCTATATAACGTATTTTGTGACTTTAAATATATTTAAAATTTGCTGAATATTTTATTTAATAGTAAAAATATTGTTGATTTGTTGCGGTCCTTTAACGTATTTTAGACCTATAAACGACCATCAAAAGCCGGTAATAATAATTTTGAGTACTATTGAAGGTCTTTTACACATGTTTAAGGTCAAAAATAACTGATTTAGTGACCCTAAATCTGTACCATAAGCTAAATATTTTTTTTATTAAGACAAAATATTGATAGTTTTTTAGGTATTTTTTACGTGTTTTAGATTTATAAACGAATATTAAAATTGAAAATATTTGCCTTAAATATTTGTTTTAGATCCTGAATTATTTTACTATTTATGGTAAAACCTTTGGTTTAATTCTACTTTTAGGGTAAAATACGTGTTAAAACCCACAAAAGTCAACAGTAATTTTACTAAATTAAAGCTTATCTTATAACACATTTATGTAAGGAACGCGTTACATAACAGAATCTACCTGACCTAAATAGTGTGTGTCTAAAAGAGCTGTATTGAATATTATATAAGCAGTTTGTTTAGTGATTGTTTAATGCTCGTAGATTAATTATCAAATTAAGTTGAAACAAAGAAAATCGTTTATTAATACTTTAAGGACATAATGTGTATGATTTTTTTTTCTAACTTTCGTTGTATTATGTAATATTTGCAAATTAACAATAATTTGAGTATTCTCACGGTCAGTGATGGTCGTTGATAATGAAATGTTGATTTCGATATTTTCATTCATAAATCAACAATAGCAGTGGGGATAAATAAAAATTAGTT
This sequence comes from Plectrocnemia conspersa, assembly GCF_051122295.1. Classification (NCBI taxonomy): domain Eukaryota; kingdom Metazoa; phylum Arthropoda; class Insecta; order Trichoptera; family Polycentropodidae; genus Plectrocnemia; species Plectrocnemia conspersa. Next base: position 16,114,059 of record NW_028277177.1, read on the forward strand.
GTAAAATAAACTATGAGTTTTAACTTGGTCTTAATGTGACAATTGCAGGTATAAACATATGTGATGCAATGGACAGGAATGCTACCTATTATATTTAGAAAATGTCAAATGTGGTTTATAAAATTTTGTTTCGGGAATTTTGACATAAAAAAATTATGTAAGGACAGGTAATATTTAGTGAGATTATTAGGGCTGCCATTTAATCAGATAAGAAATTATGTCGCCTACATTAGTTCATAGAAAATAGTAAAACAGTAACAGAAAATTTTTGTTATTAATATGAAAGACAAAATAGCAATAATTATACATTATGAAGCTAAAAACAATCTTAAAGATAATATATATAAAACTTATAAATTTGAGTTACTATTCTAACCTATAATTGTATTATTAATTATTAGTTGCAAATATCATCTTACAGACTAGGATGGTTAAGATTCCATCTCTTTTGGCCGCTAAATAATTATTATTACCACTAATTGAAATGGTTTATTTATATGTATATAAGACATTTATGAAAAAGTACTGCAAAGGAAATTATGCTGATTTATTTTTACGGCTGTATCCAAAAGAATGTTTCTTTAGAATAAAATTAAAAATGATGGTACAAGTAAAAATTTGCGTTATTCATCACCATTAAACTCCACATTAACAGTATAATAAAGAAAGCCGTTAACTTATTACCTCGCTGAATTTCCTCGTTCAACGAATATCCTCCATTAATATTTAATTCGTCTTTAGCAGTTTTTCATTCTGAGCCCAAAAAAGTGGTACGCGTTTCGGCTTTTAAAACACACCCAGACCCCGGGAGAGGTCCGATTCATTCTTTGGCTCTGTTTCGTGTACGCTTTGTTCGGAATTTTCCTTCGCCTTTCCCGAATCCATTCTTTTGCCTTTCTTTTGATATTCAGGCCAAATTTCGTTAAAGCCTCCCACACCTTCACAAAGTCTTAAAATTAGCGCCAATTGTTTTGAGATAACCATTCATCTGTTAAAAAAGGAACAAACGCCGCTTTAATCTCATTATGTAATAGGTAATTTTAACAAATTCCCCCCCAAAGTAATATAGAGAAGCCGACACAATGGGCCGAACGTTTAAGCGCTTCAAAATTTAACACTTTAAATACTTAGCATATCTTTAATTCATCCGAGAACACAATACAATGTAGGTATACAATGTAAAATATAAAAGGGTCGCTGTTGTATTTTTTTTCGTTTTAATAATAAATTACGGTATCGTGACACTGTAATTTTAATCTACTGTATGATGAAAAAAGCTTTCACCGAAGAAGCCTATTTATTTAAAAAGCTGAGGCATTGTCAACACCTCTCGCAGGTGCTTTTATCCACGAAAAAGGGAAAGAATAAAAGATTTGCAGTCATCGTAGATCATTCGCCTGAAAACCTCTTTGTGAAAATACATCAGCTTTTCATCTCTGTACACAATTTTATATTTTTTTCCAGCAAATTTTATTATTTATTTTTAATTTAAATATATAAATTAATTAATAAATGTATCTTTTATTAACTAAGGTGGGCTAAATTAGTTTGATGTGCTAAAAATGGTAAATAAATTAATTATTTTGCAGGTAGTGTTCACAGTTTACACCAAAAAAAATGTTATGTTTGGATTTGTGTAATTACTCAACTTCTAGGAAGAGTAGAAACCCTATACATTAGACTGATAAGAGCTTTCTTTTTTCAATGCACTTATATACTACGTTACAATTATCAATTAGTTATTACCTAATATTTCCGTATCTATCTGCATAAGGTATGGAACTTTAACTATGTATAGAAAAAAATAAAAGAATTCATCGCTTTCATTTCTATTTCAACATCACCTAAACCAAATTTTGTATAAATTGCCTTACTGAGAATGATTTTTATTTAGTTATTCCCGCACTTGATCAGAAAGAAGTTGTTGCCTGTCTATCTACGTTCTTAAAAGCTCAGCGAATAGAAGGTGAAAAGGTAATGATTGAATTATATATGTTACAAATAAATATATATATATTTTTATGTACATATATGTTTTAATTTCGTTTAATGAATATATTTGTGCAGATGTCGGACTTCCATTCAAAGCTCATTATAAAAGCAATTGTACAAAATAGTATAAATGAAGAGATAGCCGAGATGAGAGCATTTAGAGGATATCAAGAAAGTACTCAAGAAGCAGGACCATCGGCCCTTAATAATAGAAAGGAGTATTCTCAAAATTCAGAACAAGAGTCGACTAACGATTTATCTTTGCAAGAAAGTTTAAGTGAATCTTCACAAATCGTCTCATTAAAATCTACTCCGAAAAAAAATAAAGAATCATCTCACATTACCATGTCAGAGGTTTCAATGAGTAGTACAGATTGTTCTCAAGAATCGCTAGTAAATTCTCAACACGTATCTTCAAAGTGTTCTCGATATGTCTCCTTAGACTCAGACACAGAGAATTGTTCTCAGGAATTTAATAAATCACCGCAATATTCCGCCTCAAAATGATCTATTGAAGTGAATCAAGGTTCGCCATTTACTACAACTTCAAAAGTTAACATAAACTCGCCTTTTTATATATCTTCCGATGCTTCTATAGATATCATAGATTTAACTCAAAAATTTAGAGCATCTTCTCAGGGCACCCCTTCAGAAAACTCTTTAAAGGTCAACATGGAGTCATCCCAGTATAATATATCAGAACAATCTTTTAGTAACTCAGATTATTCTCAGAGACTTACAGAATCATCTCAAGATACTATTTACTCAAGCTCTTCTAGGAATATTCCTAATTTTTCTCGGAGATTACCAGTATCCTCCCAAGGAAACAACTCGCCAACCTCTGTAATAGTCAATAAGGAGTCTTCGCAGGATGTAACCTCGGAGTCATCTATCAGTATTTCAGATTCTTCTCAAGAATATACAGAATCTTCCCAAGAAATAAAAGAGTCTGAAAACGAAGAGGATGATATTTGCTCTAGAATAATGGTACAGCAATTACATGAAATTCATACAGCTGCGAACACTCTTAATTGAGGACCTAATATAACAGATACATTCAAAGGATTGAAGAAAAAGTAGAAGCATAAAAATTGTATAATTTTTTTAATATAACTATGTGTGTATATGCTTACATTTTAATTAACTTTGTACCGTATTTATCTCAAGTATTCATCAAAGTAAAAATATTATATTTAACTTATATTGTATGTTCTTTTGTTATATTATTTAATAAATGTTTTATAATTTAACTTTTTTATATTGAATACTTATTTAACACGAGTATTTTATATGTAGATATATGTATTACAGATACGCGTGTTACTATAATAATAACTATGTTTAATTGTATATATTTAAGACAAAGTTAATCTATATTTTTTATTAGTACAGATACAGTATATTATGATTTATGATTTAAAATTACAAAATATACTGTTTTTCCTATTAAACTGCGAAAATTATATATATGCATATAGCAAATATAAAATATTAAAAATAAACCTGTTTTTTTATTTTCTGGACGTATGCAATAATAAATAGATAAAATTTATAAATATTAAAATTGTAAGTAGTTATACTAGTTATATATAATTTTTTTATACAAAATAGTATTATTATCTGTAAAAGTAATATAAATCTATTTATACGTGACTAAATATTTTCTGAAACATATACATTGACAATCGTTCTATTAAAAAATAATAATAAGTGTCATTAAAAACCTAAAAAATGTAGAAATCCTAGAATAAACAGATTAAATAACGCATTTATTAAAAACCTTACTGGAATTTTCACTTGCTACTAAACAAACATATTTCACGCTTGTTTGTATATTTCGCAAACATTTGGAAAACCACTAAAATTCATTTAAAAAAAAGCTCAAAAAGGATCCTAAAATTCTAATTAGTTACTGCCTCATTAATTAATTACTGTCATTTAAAAAAATATTAAAATATTTGCGTTGAAAAGAAATTTTGGAGAATAAAATTAATAACGTATAATTCGACTTCCGCAAAAATCACTTCACAACACATCAACTTAATAGTTTGAAAAGCTTTAAAAAGAGTATGACGTAACGGTTTAATTCACAAACTTTATAATTATAAGACTCACAACTCTTTGCTATGCTTAAAGGATAGAGCGAATCCTCGGATATAATCCGAATTTTTAATACTGCCCCCCAGCAGCTCTATCCGACGATGGTTGTCGATGTTCGAGTTTTATCTTAAACAGGTTTTTATTCGCTAAGTGCCCGAAGGGTAGGCGACGCTCAAGAAAAATATGTATTTTTCAGAATAAAGGAAAACACAAGAACAGATAAGAAGTATATGCAGAAACAATCTCTGTGCCACATGCTACTATTGCATCGGCATAAAGATATGAATGTATACAAATATATAATTATAATTTAATGTTTCTCTGGGCTTTTGTATTTCACCTTATACTTAGGTAGTATTACAAATAATTGACTAGGGAATGATTTTTAAAAAAGTTTTTTAAGCCTTGTAAGCTATAAGCTGAATTTACGCACATCCAATTTGCCTAATTATACAAATATTTTAGAAAAATGGAAAAACAAACCAACGAAAATCGAACCTATACGGAAACTGAGTACTCACCAATAAAATGGTAAATATGTAATGATTAATATTTAAATATTAGCAAATCATTATTGATAAACAGATTACTGGATGATCATAAGTAAACAAATTTTAACAGTATGACAATTTGTTATATTGAACGCAAATAATCAATGGACATTGCTTGATAACTGTTACATTGATTGTATTTTTTTAGTGAAGTAATATTTCCACTAGTATAAATATATTTTTATTAGCAAGTCAATATTAATAAAACTATATTTAATCACGTACGATTGGACCATTTTAGCTGAAGATTTCACTGAATGCCTAATGTCCTATGCTTAATACGCAAAATAAAAGCTATGTTGTATTACTAAATATTATATATCCCAAAATTCATTTAAACTCATTTATCTATTTACGCGGACGACACAGCTATTTAACGAGTGCTTAGTCTTGTACCAATTGCATATAAACATTTTAAATTTTAAATATACATTTCAAGAAGTAATAAAAAGAAACATAGACAAACCTTGGCACCACCTCTTCAAAGTAAACAGGGCAGTAATGTAGAATTAAAATCTAGTGATGAACACCGGGGCTTGCACCAGAAGTCAAAGCATTTAGGGTCACTAAAATATTACCAAAATATAAACCACGGAAAAAACATTAAATAATTGAAACTAAATTAACTGATCGTAGACCGTTACCGGTAAAAAAAATATGAGCTATGAAAGGTTATAGAGCACAGAAAAAAACAACAATACTGTTTGAAACAAAATGTTTGTTCTTAATAAAAGAATATGACGGTCCTTAAATATTTTTTTTATGAATTACTTTTGTCCACAAATAAATAATAAATAAATGTAAGATGTTAATGTTAAAAAATATAATATAAATCTGGAATATATAGATATATTAATGAAAATCTCAATTCCTGGGTTTCCAAAAATGCCGAGAAACAAAATTCCTAGTTCACATACGATTCCATGTGCGCGAGAGAAAAGAGAGAAATATTACTTAAGCGCGTTTTTCATTACACCCAAAACGATTGAGAATAACTGGCTGAATCGTTGTAAATTGAAAATAATTCGATCCGTAACGGCCGTTCGCATGCGTGTTCCTAATTGTGTCGAAAAAGATGGCCTCCCCTTTCGGAATGTAAATTTCATTTTATGTTTGCCGGTGCCGAATACAATTTTGAGAGATCCTTGATAATAATACAATAATGTATTCCAATCGCATAAGATAAAAGCATTTGTTCCCTTCCAGTCAGGTGCACAAGTTTCCCTACTCGGCGCCCACCCCGTACAGGGGCGGATTCGGGCCGAATTTGTATTCGCGCACGGGCAAGGGGAGCAAAAGAATGAAATGCCGTAGGATGATATTGGATTTCAAAAACATCGAACTATTTCCCAATTTTAGTTTGAGTTCCTTCTTTCTTTCTATTCTTTTTCCTCTCCACGGATGTTTCCGCCTTGTCGTCTAGGATCTTTGTTCGTAGCGCGGGGGGAATCGTCGGAGAAATTGTCAAGACGCTTTTCGCGCATAAAGAGGGAGCGTTTAATACGTTTTCGTGTTTTGTACGCAAAAAATGATACGATTGTGTATTTTTGTACGCTTTGCAGGCTCAACTGGTTATCCAATTTTGCTATAAACGTTGTCAACCTATATAGAGAAATATATATAGATCTAATGTGTCTCGAAACTATTACTTCCTTTACTACATCAAATATAAATTAAAATAATATAATATTGATAAAATTAATATAATTAATAAGTAAGACATCGCTATTCTTTAAAATTGATAGAAAGCTCAAATACATTGATTAGTATAAAAAAGTCTATATATTTTAGGTAAAAAGATCGCAAATGTGAATACCCACTTTACTTTTTTGTAATAAAAAAAAAATGATTTTTTATAACAATAAAGAAGTTATAACTTTAAACAAAATTTAATTAAGAACTTCTGTTTTTACCAGACGTTCGACAGCTAATTTAAAATTATATTAAAGGTCAGAATAGCGTAGTCTGTACGGTCTTGCCTAGTAACTAAGAAGCCACAGGTTCGAACCACGGGAGCAGACTCAAATTGTTATTATTGAAAACCAGCTCAGGTGCAAGATGATTTATATTAAAATACATAATAATAATTATTAATTAATTATATAGATTTGCCTTTGCACTTCATAAACTTAAATTACCAATAAGCTCTGCCTTCTCCATGACAATTAATTAGTCGCAAAATGTGACAGAAATATACAATACTTAAATTAATTAAATAAAATATTATATGCATTATTATATTCATTATTAGCCAAAATACTAAGAAAAAAAAGATTTTTAGTTCATAAAATAAAAATTATCCCAATATAAAATATTACTTTATTAACTTGTTAATTATTATGTGATATTAAACTACCCTAAAATTTATTATATTTTCATGCATAATTTTTTTGCAAAATTACACTAGTGATTTATTAAAATACATCAATTATAATTTCAAAAGGTAAATTACGCAATTAAAATGCATGGAACGCTATTTAAAATTTATCAAACTTAATATAAATACGAGACGTGCGATTCCACTGTTATGAAATTGTAATATATATTTATGATGATAAAAATAAATTAAACAATGTTTATACACATACATTATTTTATGATGATAAAAATACTTATTGTCTATTGTAAACCACAAAACAATGCAGAACCAAACGAGGGCCATTCTATTTATTGCTTTTCAGTAATATATCTTCAGGAGCCATTCATGGAATATATCCCTTTTATAATGTAGAATTGGAAGGGCAGTATTTTCGGACGGAAGCCACCCACATTAGCCTGTTCCGTTCGGACAAATATTTGCATAATGGTTTTTATCTCCACACATCCGAATTGAATCAACTGCCCTATTATGAGAACTTCTTCCGGTCCTCCTATCCAGGTCGAAAGCTCTTATGGTCGCATTTATAGCTGGTCGTCCATTGTAGCCCCCGGCCAATTTCCCATACATAATAAAGCTATGAATGTTTTGTCATTCGACACACTATTGGTACAAAATGCTTTTCCGGCATTTGAAAAATAACGTGTTAACGATCGTGATAAAAAGCCATTAAAGATATTTTGTTGTATTAATACATAATATATATTTTTGTTCCAACCACATATGTATTTATAAGTACATGCAAAGTCATTCTTAAGATTATTAAGGCTTGCCAATTTTTGAAGAAGTGTGTATGTAATATATTACTATTATTCAGTATTGTGCAATCAATAACTTAATAATGCAAATTTTCCCCAATACTCCATACAAAAAATTTACTCAACCGTTAAAAAATTAGAAATGCCAACACATGCATATGACAACAAATCACAAATATACATACAGAATGTCTATCGATCGAGTATATTACAATTTTTTACCTTTAGTATGGTTTTGGAAAATTAAAAGCAAAAAATCGGCATATTTTTATATCATTCCAGCTGGTATGCTTAAAGAAACTTGGTAATTTATATCAAAGTGTTTTTGAAAACTAAAATTGAATATTATGAAATATTATTATGGTATAAAAAATAAGTTTATTAAAAAATATTAAATTGATATTGTATGTATGTGTTCTTAGTACATTTTATTTTATCTTTTGTATTGTAGTTTCCAAGCATAGCTAGCGGTTGAACAATTTGGCTTTCGACGTCTGCGACAAAACGAGGGAATTCGCTATAGATCAGCAGCAGGTCCCGCTCTGTCGTAGACAGTTATGTATCCTAGGGTGAAGTGTAGCCCCAGACACAAGGCCTACGAGAGAGAGAACCAACCGGCTACGAAAAGCTCGACTGAAAGCTCCGACCGCCGAGACTCAAATAAATTTCTCGTTCGCTCACAAAGCGGACAAGGAGCACCCCGCGCCCAAGCTGGTCTTAAATATGCAACGAAATAATTTCAAATTCAGATGAAATTTCCCAAGAGGCTGATATGCAAATTTGTCTTTAGCTTCAAGCAGATTTGTAGTTGAATAAGTTAAAATTTACTTTTCGTTTCTTTCAACACGCGGCATCGACCATTGTCTATGAACATTTTACTGTATTTCCTATATCTATGTAATAAATATAAATATATACTTTTTTACCTGAATTGTGTATCTATAAACATCGAAACTTTTGAGGACTGCGTTCTACACGATGTATTAAAAATCTCAGTGGTGGATTAATAACGTATGTTTGTATGAAAATTCAATTAAATTTCTAAAACCCAATCTAAACAGCACATTAAGATCTGCTTTTCTATCACTAGACCTAGAACTTGTTTAGTGACTTAAAATTAGTCGACATGTCTGAATGTTTTTAAATGAGAAATATCACTATCAAAACTCTACTCTAAATATATTTATAATTATTGTATGGTGTCATAATATTTACTGACAACAAAAGACTAAATATTTACATTACTATATAATGTACACACAAATTCCATAAAAAAATAATTGGATAGTATACAAAAAAGACAGTCACACCTTTGTTTATCAGTCGCTATATATTACACGTTCGAAGCACACATCGGAAATTAACAGCTAATTGAAAAGTTATCCGATACTATTGATTTATGTCCAAAGATATATATGATATAAATATAAAAAATCTATTAAGTTTAATAATAAAGATATATTTATAAATTGTATTATTTTTATTATTTTATATAATATATTGTGCGTATATCTGTGACTTTTCTCATCCATCCATCTTGTGTCAGAGAATTATAGCAAAGTTTATATTGGCGAAATTTCTCCGAGGGAATGATACTTTTTTTTCTATATCTTTCGCATGAAGAGTCCTTTTATATCAATAATTCATCAAGTTTGACAGATTCTCCCAATATATCTAATGGAAAGTGATTGGATAATGACGATTTTTTTTTATTTACACCTGCGACTTTTTTAATGTATTAATTACAAATATATTTCAATTTTATTTTTTGCAATTAATGAATCTGCAACTAGCTTTGTGCGTTTTACAATAATATTTGTGTTAAAAAACATAGCAAACTAAAATAAAAGCGCAGATGTATGATTTATTACTAACAATTGGTTTTCATTATATCGTGCGAAACTCACTTATACTGTTGCTTATCTTCTGTTCCAATGTTACTAATTTTCTGTCTTTCACCAAAACAATGACAAAATCACTTGTTGCGGGAATACAAGTAGACGTCGTACATATGGATTTTGAGAAGGCTTTTGATAAGATTTCTCAAGGATTAAAAGTAAAAACATATTCAGATCTCAATTCCTTAGATGATTTAACTCGGTTATTTTTAATAATTTAAGCGATTATAGACAGTTTATAATTTATAGTAAAAAGAAAATTTCACCCCTTCGGAGGTTCTTTAAGGGTACAACTTGGCCTCTTTGTTTCTTACGTTATTTATTTTTAATAGCAGTTACAGATTCAAGTTTTCTTCTGTATGCAGATTTGAAATTGTTTAAATGCATTCGATCTCTTGTGGGATATTGCCATACTATCATTTTCTCGATCTCATTCGCCAGCTTATTATTTTTAGGAGCTGGTTCAGTTCGTCTTGTTTTTTTTCACTTTTTTCAATTATATTGTTATAATACAATATTTATTTTTTCTTTAACTATCGTAACAAATTGAGGTTGGTGTAAGGTAACCTTTTTAATATGCCTCATTAGTAATTCATAACTATCCAATAATAAATTAGTAAGTTATTACTAATTAACAGCCGTGTTTACTCTGAAGATAATATAACACAGCTATGTATTCAAATTACTATAAGTTAAAATTAGCTACTCGCACTTGAACTTCCGCGATATATCCAAGAAGTTTTTGTTAAGCGTAAACTTTAACACCCCATAAAATTTTACAGCATGCAATTTGTTACGACGTTGACCTGCAGGTCACACCTGACCCCAAACTTAAAAGGCTATGGACTTGTGGACTCTTATGGAGATTTCTTATAAACAAATTAAAAGATCTTAAGGATATTTAACCTTCTTGAACAAAATGGATTATTAAAATATATTATATACCAATCAAGTAAACCAAACTGAGAATTTTATATAATAAAAACTTAAATTAGGAATTTATTTTTTATGTGTTTAAAAATGTTTATTTAACTTATTTTTGTATTACATAAATTGGGCGCATAGATAAAATCACCTATGATCGAAATCTATACCATGCACCATTTTCTATGGTCATTCGACGCACTGTACTCCCGAAATTAATTGGACGGTTTTAAATTTTATGTATATAAATATAGCTATATTCAACCTTATTAAAGGGCTGTATCAAATGATGAAAAGGATTTTTGATGTCATCAAAAAGGTTCCCCTTCAATTTTAATCCCCTAACTTTTCACGCGTCATTGTAAAGCCTGTTTAAACCACAGCCGACAAAAGCGCTAATTTATTTTGCACTCTTTGTGAAAAAATAAATATTAACCAACCCTCGCGGAATCGGAATAACGCTATGCTAATTTATTCATAAAAATTATAATTGATATACCGAGAAAAAATTCTCGTTAAAAAATCCAAATGAAATTTCACCTTCTTCTCAAGGTATACTTTACTGGCGATTTCTCCTTTATAGAAAATTTCAATTTGAAACACCACCAAGGCACGTGGGTGTAGAGTAATTTTTGAAATCTTTGAAAGGCGTCGCATCGTCATTTTATTTTCGCCTTTTACAAGTCTCTGAGATGAATCGCGAAACATTCCCGGATTTCCTTTTATGTTTATCGCCTCATCAGTTTTCATTGATGCAGTATTTTCTATCGGTAATGAATGTCACGCTGGAGGATTCACAAACCTTTGACTTTTATTAAAATTGTGACGTCCTCTAAATTAAAGCTCCTCTATTCACACACACAAGTGTAAAATATACGCTGTAATTTTGATATTAGAAATATTTTCAGATTAGTGACACGAAAGAGGCGAATATTATTTTTAGCTCTGAACGTCAAAGCATAAATATCATAGTACTTGTGACATATTTGACAACAAATATAATATAGAGGAGCATAACTTAATGATATAGTAAATATCTTGTGAACATTTTACAAATAAAAATGACAAATATTATATTATTTAATAATATATTTAATTAAGACTAACTTATTTGGTATTAACTCGCATTCCACAATTAATATTTTGTATTATCTGTATAAAATTTAACTATTAGAAATAACTATAGTTTTTTAATCAATCAACACATAATAATTGCTTCAATGATTATAAAACGTCACATAAAAAAATAGAATCATTACAGCAGAAAACTATGCATCAACAAGTATTTTTTTATACGTATTAGTATTTTTTTTCTAATATTTAATAATTTATTAAATAGTGATATACTATATATGGCAATAAATAGCCTTTACTTAAAAAATATCGAAATGTACATTAATATCTACCAATGCAAGCGGAAACAGAACTTGGCGAGCGTCGAATCGGAACAAACCTAAAACCGGAGGCGAAAAATAAAGCACAAACCGCTTTCGTATTTTTTTACCTCTTCTTCTTACGGCCGTGTAAAATTCGAGATATTTTTGCGTCAAATGAGAAAAGCGTGAAATGAAAAGTCAGAGCTGCTCTCACCTCCCGGATATTTCTATCGCGCGGAGGAGCTTTCGGTGGTTGGCTCTCTTATTCCTCCTTGTGTGTGGCCTATCCCGAAGATGAATGGGTTTTAATATAAAATTGAATTCCGCGGTTCATTGATTTTCAATTTGTGCCCCACACATTTACCGGTGACGGTGCGAGGACCACCTCCCGCGATTTCGCCCCCTAGATCTGGCCACCCTTTGTCGAATGATCAGCCGGAACACGATGTGGCAGAGGCACATCTCCGTACATATACAGTTTTTTTTTCTATGCACTATTTGTAGATTCAATTTTCAGATTTGACATAATATATTATATTTAGCTTTATAACAAATTTATTTAATTTTTAATAAAAATTACAATAACCTGATTTATATATTACTGTAATGTGTACAATTAACAAATATATTAAATAAAATATAACAATCATAAAGTTTTTAAAATATTGTTATATAAAATAAGTGACGATGCTATTTATTTTACGCCTAAAATTCAAAATGAGTATATTATGAAATATTACAATTAAACTAAGCTTGCATCTTTTCGCGTTTCGCATATGAGTCATAAATTTCTGTTGAATTAACAGTTGCTGAAGTATCATTGAACAAAAGCTTTAGCAAGTAAGTAAACAAAAAACTAATTCGAAAGATTTAGCATGAAAAATAAAAACAATACATAAAAAAATTATGTATTTTGATGAAAAAAGTACAAGGAAAATATTTGGAGCTATCAGTTATTCAAGAATGGAATAGCGTAATCTGTAAAGTCTTGTTTGATAACCCGGAACCGCAGGTTTGGTTTATGGCAGCAGACTCGAGTTTTTATTTATAAAAAATGCCCCAACTACAAAGTGACATCAATTGATTATAAAATATGATACACATAATAATGTATAATTAATTATATATAGATGGCACCGACTCCCAGACTTTCAGTCTGGTGGTTTATTATATAATAACTTTTATATATTACATGTAAAATAGATAGCGTTATATATAATGTAATAAGTAATCTTTCTATAAAAAATATCTGAAATATTTTAGACCCGACGGGGTAGAATTTAATAAAGAAAAAAACGAATTGACTCTCTGAATAAACAGCAGAAACTTAGTGGTGTATGTAGGGCCACTGGTTCCTAAGGTGTATGCCTCGATGCTGCGATTTCCTTATAAGTGTGCCGCCATTACAAAACTTTCATAAGTTTATAGATTTCATTTTTAATTAAATATAGTGAAAACCAGTAACTCATTTTCGCCCACTGGCTTACCTATCCCACATATTTCCTTCCTCCGTCTCCAACAAAAGATGGTGATGCCGGGAGACCATCAGCAGCTTCGGACCGGGATACCAACCGTAGCCGTCCACCGTGGACGGCTCAGGTTGAGATTTGGAAGTGGACCATCGTCACTAATGGGAAGGAATTGTGCTCAAGTAAAGGTCGCTAATGAGCCGATAGTTAAGGGCTTACACACGACCTGAGGAAGTGGGCGGGAGCACCAAGCCCCGTGGCAAAAACAATTTTTTTTGTAATTAACTTTTTATCTGTTAAAAGCCCCAAAAAATGGTTACTATTTCTTACTATTTTTATCTAAACCTTAAATAATATAAAATACTCGCTATTTTGCAAAGCACACCTGTTATTATTTGACAAAGCGCACTTTGAGAAATCCTGAATTCAGCAAAAGCGTTGAGAGTCAAAAAAGTTAAGGAACCACTAGGATAATAAAAAAAAAACTTTCGAAAGTATTTTATTTGCTATTAAATTGGCTATTGATGTTACTTTCAATGTGCTCAAAGCTTGATAGATTTAAAAAAAGCTTCAGCAAACATACACGACTTTATGAACTCACAACTATGTTAGTTAATAAATTAGCTACTCGTTAACCGACTTATTTTGTTTTTGAATAAAAATGCGCTGTGATAAAGTGGAAATTTAAAACTTGTTCCCAGCCACGGGCTGGATTAAATAGGCAATGGGCCAAATTTGGCACGCGAGCCGACCCTGGATTTTGTCTGTTATATACGTGGGTCGTTGAATAAATTTCGCGAAAACAAAACTATTCGTGTATATTTTCACTACTGAAAGATTATTTTAGACGTGATAAGATTTTTTTTCTAAGAGAAGATAATGGAACATTAATTGATCGGAATGCTATGTTCTTTCCTGTTTTTTATTTTAATGAATTTTGGCGCAATACCCAAATAAATTAAATATTTCAAATAAGTAATGAGAGCACCTCATAGCACCCATTAGGTACTATGCACTACTACATTAGTGTGTATTTGTATTGAAAATAAATTAAAATACGCTTTTCACGCATCGTGCGTAATAGATCGACCAATCAAAGTCGCCGCAGACAGGGTCGGAAAAGGGATGGACATAAAAGAGGAGCCAGGGTCGTGCAATTTAAAAGTCTCAAACCGCCGTCAGGGTCGTAATCCACACAATTATCGCCATCCAGATCCATTATCGCCGTCGGCGGCGGCGGGCTCTCCATTAGTCTGGAATCTTTCAACTCACGTAGCTAATTTGGACGAGGCAGTCCCGCGGCAATAAATACATTCCCGTAGGATATTAAAACAAAAGGTGGGCAAGGTGGAAAAATTAGACTCACGTAGTAGCACGCGCACCCCTCATACTCTTCGTTGCCTTCCGCCGCGACACCAAACTGAGTTACACCTCTCGGGCCTAATGCTAAAAAGAGTGGTGCCCTCGTGCAATACGTAACAGGAAACCCAAAGCTTTTCCGTCCCGACCTTTTCGTACCTCAGCACTCTGTATATAGTATTTCAATCTTTTTATAAATTGTAATCATGAATTTAAAACCTCCAAACCAAGATTTAGTATGGTTTAATGCTCCATGTATTAAAGTACACGCGTATATTATATAACTAATTTTTAAACGTGTATCCTTATGTTTATATTCAAACTCTTTTTAAATAATTGTGTGCAGTTAGTTACTTACATAAATAGCAACAATATAGTTCAGATTTTGAAGCGTACTGGTCGTATGTAGTTGCTTTGGTAGCAGCTTTTCGGTTGCGTCGATAAATTATTCTAGAAATTGTCGGTACGTGTTCTCGAGCGCGTGTTCTGGGGTTGATTGCTCAAATAGAAAACGAGGCGTAAATCAGTGGTCGAAGAAGTTCGTGTATCGAAGAAGTTCTTGGAGCGAAGTAGTAATCCGAGCAGTGGAACCGAGTGTGTATAATCCAGTTTTGTACCACATAGTATACACCATATACCCACTCAATAATAAGAATATGGCGTGCTTCTGGACAGCTGCTAGGTTCGTGAGCATGGTTTACTGACGTGTCTCTTGACTAATAATGAGTACGAATTGCTACAATTTAATAACGGGTTTTAAAAATATCATATTTTCATTAGATTTATTTTAAATATTAATCTTAATACATTTAAATAATTATTCTTATAACGAACAATACTTGCGACAAGCAATATAAGAGTTCATAAAATAAATTTCTTGACTCAAGAGGCGACGTTAGTTAATTTAATTTATTTAACAAGATAAAAGATAAATAATATAGGGTGATTCGATTCTAGTTGTCTATGTTGGCAGCACTATATATAAGACAGCTGTCAATAATCACGCGTGTGCAACGTGTCAAATGTTAGTTTGCAAACACATTTACAAAATGGATCGCTTAAACACCGCTAAACGTGTTAAAATTGTTCACTGTGATCAGAACTGTGCATCAAAATTCACATATTCTTTATCCATCGTCCTACAGAGCGAACTTGCAAAGTACCCAGGTCGCATTATTTTACGTGGTGGCGTTAACTGACCGTCAAGATCTTGCGACTTGCGAAAAAGTCATTGAAAATTACATTCAAATGATCGGCTGCTGTAAAAGGTTCAGACGCGACCCTTTAATTGATATTATTTTTTTAATTATTGAAATACAGCAAATGTTTGATTAATAAAAAAATCCAAATATACCCTAAAATTTGGGTGTATTTTTTTAAAGTTAGAAAACTGAAATTGGATCACCCTTTGCAAAACAGGGTGTGAATTAAGGATTATCGTTTACGTGTCCTTGAGATGTGACTATAAAATTTAAAAAAAATATTAAATTAACCTCGAGCCCGTGACCTGAGTCATAAATGTTATCATATTATATAAATTCTCTGAGCGGCCTCGGATTCAGAATTTACGCAAATACGATATATACGCAGTTTTTCCGTGATATTTGGATTTGTTTTCTACTATTATGATCTCTTCTTTTATGTATGGAAAACAATGTGGACTCTCATACATAAAAAGGGAAACAAAGTAATACAAAGTAAATAATAGTAGAGAAGTATAAGCCTGTGTCTATTTTAATACCACCAACTAAAGTATTTAAAATCATAAGCTTCAAACCATATTAAAGGACACTTGGTGCATCAACAGCATGGTTTTTCTGTATCTAGATCAGCAGCAACGAGTCTGTTCTATTTTTGCAATAAAACTGCTCTACCAACAGCTACATCTGTGATTCGGCAGAGACGATTCGAATCATAAACATAAAATATTTCTTTGTCACATCGGCAGACGATCAAATTATACAAGTGCTCAGTCTACGGAATAAAACTCGACACTTTTATTTAAGATGGTAAATTGTAAACAGTTTGTTTGCGTCTATTTTTAGCTGCAAAGTAGCACCCCTTCGGCTTTAAAACGTAAAATAAGTGTGTTTATTACTATAAAAAAAATATAAAAATAACATATCTTTATTTTTTACAATATATACAAAATATGAACATTTAAAGTTGTTGCATTATTATATAATACATATAGACGTTTTACCACTTATATAAAAAACAATAATTAACCCAAAATATTTTTTTGTTAATTTATTTTACCTTATGAAATAATATTATTATCTCACGAAATTATTACAATGATTAAATTTTGTCAAAAAAATATTATCATATGGCCCATAAATTATATAAAATACTGTTATTTTATCAGCCACATACATATATTCACTAATACATTAAAAACAAGAGATTTCAACAGCATAATCAATAATCACACACATTTAATTTATATATAATTATTACGGTTTAACTAAATTTTAATATTTATTAAAAATAAATTCGAATAATCTTTTCATTGTTACATAATATTACTACAAATAATATTCACCTATACACAAACATAAATTTGGACAATTATCAACTTCCGCTACCTGAGCGCTGGGTTTTCTCGTTACAAGTTAAATTTGCATTTAAATTAAGATTATTGGGGGGTTGGTTTGTACCAAAGTGTGTAATAATTTCGCAGTGCCGCAGCCGCGATTCGTAAACTCGAAATTTTCATTAATCATCAGGACGTAATCAAATTGTGATGAGCCTTAGTGAAATTTGAACCAAGAGGTATAAGACAGGAGGAAGAGCTCACTTGGCGTTCATTGTACAAATTACAGTTAATAAACGTATTCGCTTGCTAAGGTATGTTAGGTTAAGTTGTAGCTTTAAAATGGATATACAATATATTTAAATAAATATTTAGAGCTGGACCTCTTGTATATTAAAAATATATTAAAAAATGTTAAAACCTAAAAAATATAAGGTTCCTCTTCTTTTAAAGAAACCTGTTAAATTGTCAATGATTGATTCTTTTTAACTATTGCACCTTTTTTTAACTAGTGTTTTAATGCTAGGATACAATAATTAATCCCGCAATATAATAATTTTGTGACATATGTAAATATATTAAAGATGTATATCTTTATAATTACAGATACATAATCATAGGAAAAATTGTACACATACCAACTGACTGGTTTTGCCGAAATTATTTTTGAATAATCCAATACAAAGACATTAAAATATACAAGCCATTTAAATGCTAAATAGTTTATACATGGTGTATGTCGTTTAACATTAGAAATAGATACAAAATATCGTAAGTGTGTCACTAAATGTAATAACGCACTAAATATAAAATGAACAAAGGTTAAATTTAGATAACAAACAAATAATAAGAAAAAAGACCGAGTCTTAGTATTTTTTATATACGTATAATAGTTAATGTTTTTTCTAATATTAATTACTTGATGGTAAAAAATGCAATAAAAAATTAAACTTGATGCTTTTTTTAAAAAAAATATTTAATGTTTAATCTTTAAAACTGATATAGTATTTAATATAGTATAGTAAACTGATATAGTATTTCACATGTAACTATTTCAAAAATAGAATGTGAATTATAATGCTTTATAAATGACATTTGTTAAATACTACTAAATAATATTGTAACTACATATTATATAAATGCAACATAATTTTATATTATGAACATTAGCATTAAAAATAAATATAGTCTTATAATAAATTTTATTTTTTCTTAATATATAATGTTACAGTACCTATAATATTTTATCATATAATTTTATTAACTTACCGTTCGTTGGTCCAACACAAACGACTCCGGTAAATCTTTATCCGTAATAGTATACCTAAATTTTTTTAACAAAATCTTCGCTCGTGTTAGAACCAGCATTTTCATCTTGTAGCTTGGCATTTCAAATTCAAAATTATCACGCGATGTTTGCTTACTATTGGTCAAATGGTAGTCATCAAATATCTTGAGCTTTCCTCTGATTAATTCCTTCAGCAGATTGGCTGGATTGCTTTTCGGAATTTCACCGGTCATCAATAACCAGTTCGTTTTATTTCCTTCTCTAGATTCGTATAGCTCCACAAGAAGATTATATTGGTCTCTATACATATCATGGTTAAATCTTTGCTCGTTTAGTGCACTAGCTAATTCGCTCTTCTCGACACTGATTTCATTGACACGATCTGTTAGCGCATTTATCATTTCAGTTTTGTTTCTTTCGCAGTCATAAGTTCTCGCTTCAGAATCTAATGGGATTGTATAATGTGTAGATTCATATGTGACTTTATTTAAAACAACGCTTACGTGGCCCGAATTTTGTATAGTGTCTTCTCTAGAGTTTGATATTGAACCTTTATGTTGTCGAGGTACATTTGAAGCATTGGTATGTGTTGCTGGTCTTTGAGTATGACAAAAAGTGTGAGTGCTCCAAAATTGATTCTGGCCGTGTGTCATATGATCACCTGAAATTTAAATAAATATATTTAATCCTGTGAATTTAAAAACATATTACATACAAAGAAACTAAGTTTTCTGCAAAATATCATAATGAGATGAAACTACGTGGTGTAAGACTTATTCTACAAAATTGTCGTGCAGGCAATAAAGTGTAAATTTCAACAACCAGCTAGATAAATGATTTTTTGTTGCTTGCCACCACTTAAACTATATTCTATTTCAGTAATCGGGCAAGCCCAGAAAGGACTGGGATAGTGATTGTTATAGGTAGAAATGCATTCGTCAAAATTACAGTAATTGCAATCTTGTTTTTTATTTTCTTGTTTCACAAGTTTTATCGCCCATGTTTTTTTTATTTGCATTGTATCACTTAAAAAAATAGAGCCAGAGTAATGTATTATTTAAAGATAACTTTTCTTTAATAATTTGTTGCGCAATTAAATGACAATTCGATCCTTTTAAATTAAGCATCTACAATCTTAAGTAAATGATAGTATTTAGTGTAATATCATAAATTTTCACACACATAATTTTTTTTTTTTTAATTATAATTCTTAAGATGATTTATCAAAATATTGTATTTATTATAACTACAATATTTTTTAAAGTATTACTTTAAAATATATAGTATATTTGTATCTCGTATTTTTTATGTATAATAAAATGAAATGAAAAATCCTGAAAACATTTTTTATGATAAATCCCATATAAAACTAATATATCTAAAAAATGCGCTGTAAGACAAAATTTTTAATTGAAGTTAAAGTTAAACTATTTTGCAACCCGAGAATAAAAGATTACTAACATATACTTGTGTAATATACATATGTATATTATATTTTTTAGTATGCTTATCAAAGTAAAATTGTGCAGTAAATTAGTGTAATTGCTAAATTATTTTATTTGTTTATTGTAATGTGTTACACTGGGGAAAATATGTACCAACTGAGTAAGTCAATTATACAAAATTAATACCTAAAAGTAAGATTTAACTACCAGAATAAAAGTCTGGAAATCAGTTACATCTATATTATTAAATATAAATTACCATATGTAATATAATTTATAATCAATATATATCACTGCAGCTGAAGCCGATTTTTTTATGAATAAAAATTCAAGCACAATTTGATTTTTCGCTATTAAAAATAGCAATATTAGCAAAATATTAAATATATATTTGATGCCTCACCTCCTATAACCACTGATGAACTGTTAACCGTCGTGACCATATTCTTAACTATCTCCCACTTATAATTTAACGTGTCTTGTTCACGGATCTGCACATCATTGTTAGCGACGCACATTGTTTTGCAATTACTGCCTGATACGTGACCGTAAATATCGTAGTCCGTTATATCAATATTTCCGATCTCCCTGTTAACTCTTGCCCAAAACGTGAAAGCAGAAAGACCAGGCTCGCGGTTTATGCAAACTCGAAAGCCTTTTGGCGAAAACACCATAATCCTCAAAGATGTACCACCACAATACACCGTGAAAAACAAAAACAAAAATATGCCCTTCATGTTGACTTGTAAGTATTCGAATCACAAACTGGAGCACTCAAAGTCGGCTTCTTTGTATGATGCCTCCGAGTGACTGAGCAAAACCAGTTATTTTTATCTGTGAATTAAAGATACACGACCAAAGGTTAGAAGGATAATAAGAATCACGCCATACACGTTTACAATTATAAATAAATGTTAATAATAAAAAGTACAGTAATTATGTTCTACTAATAACATAAAAAATACACGGTTTTAGTCATTAACCATGAACTAAGCTTTATACCAATGAAAACAAACTAATTGTCAAATGAACAAAGGTTCTGATAAAATTATTAGTATAATATTCTCTAAATGATTATAATATAATATAAATCAGACATAAGTGTTTCTTAACTATATATATGTAAATTAAATAAATATAAAATACAAAAATAAATTAAGTTTTAGTTAAAACCGTCCTTGTTTAAAACATGATTTTTAATGTCAAGTTTGTAAATTTTGTAGGATTCTCTACATCATGTTAATATTTACTTTAGTTTTCTTTTAAACGCACATCAGTAATGATTACTATGCAAAATTAGTCTTTATAATAGTAAGCAAGAAAAGTTCTAAAATAGTCCCTACTGAAAAAGCTATTTGTGAACTTAGTCGTGTGTTTTTCGTTGATTAATAATTGTATTGTAGATTGTAAAGAATACTAGTTAATTTTTATTATTTTAGAGAGTTGTATGTTATAATTTGTATATAAATATCTAGATAGCGTTTGTGACAGTCTATGTTACAAGAAATTTCATGCCATTATTTTGAATAATAACGTCACATGTAAGTGTCTTCTCACATTGATTTTTTTATTAAGAAAAATAATTAAAATGGTACCTGTTTTGCATTTTTAAATGAAATTAGATATGAAAAGATTTTTATGTTTTAAGAGTATAAAAAAAAATAATGAAAGCAGTAAGTTATTAAGAAAAATGCGGATATCAAAATGGTTTTATTTTAACTAAATACCGAGTTTATAATGTTTTTTATTAAACTTTATAACACTATAAAGTATCCAAGTTGATTATTATATTTGCCATGAAGAGCAGGGAAAATCAAATAGGTCCATGCATACAGGATAATTTGATAAGTATAAATAATGATAGATGTCTGATAAATGACAAATGTTCAGATAAACATTATAACAAATTATATTTTTATATAAAAAATATATTAAATTAAAAATATAAAGCGTAACGCTTTATTATTTTATAATTTGACATTCTTAGAATGACGGCAATAATTCCCATCCAGTAATTAATAAGCGTATCGGGAAATTTTATAAATACTTGCCAATCTACGTCATTTAACAGTAACGGACTGTATTCTGTGGTTGAAGTGTGCTATCAATATACCTAATACATGGATATTTCCAATATTACGCATTATGTATATGTATATAAAATACGTAATTTTCCACTATCAAAGATAATTATTTTATTAAAAAACGTAGTCGTAAATAGCGATGAAAAACATTCTCAATAAATACACACAAACACGCAAAAACATAATGATATTTTGCTACAGGCATTCCAGTATGACCGAGAGTCAGTGAGTGTTCAATACTGATAAGGCCAGCTTTAACCTCAAATTGTTTGCCAATAGGTCTGCTAGCATTCAAACCACATCTATCTCGAAACGTAAACATTCGATATAATAAAATTGCACAATGCTATATAGTATTGCAGCGACTGTTATTTCTGAGCGATAAATTCTATTATTAAGAAATATTTATTTTTTAATAATAAAATATAATTTCATCTTTGTATACAACACGTGCTTTAATCCATTACGTTGTCTTAATTTAAGATAACTGAACTGTTCCTTGGCATTTTCATTTCGCTAGACCGATACAATCAGTTAATGGCACAGTGTTAGCAGGTGCAGCGTTGAATATGACAACATTGTGTTCTACACTTTACTCTCATAGGACGTCTAGTAAACATTATGATCATATTTATTACAATAATATGAAATATTAAAACAGCATTTAAATATTTAAAAAATATTTAAAATATTTAATTCTGATCTAATTTAAATTTTAGCTCTTATATTCTATAAATTAAATTAATTTAATAATAATATGATAAATAAAAATAATTCATTTTTGCTTTATATCACTTTACGAAAACAAATTGCTGAAAAAATTCATTGCGTTTGATATAACGTTCTATCCTATTGTTCATCTACCCTTTGGTCACCGATCGCCGGAGTCATCGATGAATCAGAATGTTGCGTGGACATAAGATAATCAGCAGATAGTCTAACATTATCACGAGAGCACATCAGGACAGATCACAGCCGACAATAATTCAACTCGACACGCCAAAGAAGACTCTCCGGCTTCCATTACCTGCCATTTCAACTCCACCGCCCGATAGCGGCATCGACATATGTTTTATAATTTAAATATATTTATAAATAAACTATTACCAGCTCTTCCGGTAATTATTTGGCTGCAAAAGCAAAACCAGAAATATATTTAAATTATTTTTATCTTATTCTAAAACATTAAATGCATTAATATGATTAATTTAATTTGTTTTAATGATACGTTTATTAAAGGTTTACAGTTTATTGAAGAAAATCGAAAATATATTGCTTTCTAAGCCCATTTTTATGTGTATAAATCGATAAATTCATTATGTTTACATACTATACTATAATTATTTTATAAATGTTTTGCTTCAAAAAGTACTATTTGCCTCAATTATACAACTATTTATAAAAGTAATAATCGCTTTATTGAAGCTTTTTATACGCACCTTTTTATGTGGGTTTTGAACTCAAAGAAGAAGAAGAACTAACAGCATCTCTATGCAAATATTATCGAAGGCCATTAAAATAATCCCTGGCGATCGTTCGCCGCTGTAGCGTTTCATTATGCAAGCTATTAGCGCTAATATAACAGTCGGAAAAATAATTGTCTACCTAGCCGAAGATGGGAAGAAGGCAGAGACGGTATTCGGTGGGGTGGGAAAGAAAAGTGAATTTGTGGAAATTATCAGTCGGTCGGTGGTGAGCTGTCTTTCCACCT
This sequence comes from Plectrocnemia conspersa, assembly GCF_051122295.1. Classification (NCBI taxonomy): domain Eukaryota; kingdom Metazoa; phylum Arthropoda; class Insecta; order Trichoptera; family Polycentropodidae; genus Plectrocnemia; species Plectrocnemia conspersa. The sequence continues at coordinate 16,137,927 of NW_028277177.1, forward strand.
AATTGCTTTCATAACTTTTCGCCCACTTTTCCGTCGGCAGCGCGTATGAAGAAAAGTTTCGCGCGGCCGCTCCGGGGAAATATTAGATTCCTAATTGTAGTTTCGTCCGTGGAAAAAGCTCTTTTGGCCCTTGTCTGAAAGCTCCTCGTCGTTTCTCTTCTTCCTTCTTCTCGTTTTTTCTCCGTCTGTTTTATTATTCGCCAATTAAAATTAAACGGTCTCGCAAGTTTTCCTTTCGCCGCAAACTCGGTCAGGCTCGGTAAGAACAGATGAGATTTTAGAACTCTTATAAATGACGCAATAATTTGCGTTTCATTACAATATTTTTATCATTATTTTTTCTTAGCAATATAAAGTTCTATGTGCTTTAAAATGCTTCACTAGAAACAGTTATAAGTTGCTATTGTTATATTATTTAGATCTTTTCAACAACTTTTTACTCCAGCAATCACTTCCTGTGTCACCCCTCAGCTTACTTTCACTGCGGTATTCATTTTTTCATCCAAAAATAATTTCAGTGACAAGATGAGTATGAGATTTATTTTCTTCAACAGGTGTTTTTACGGTCTATATATCTTGGTAAGCCTGTTATGGAATACGCATGCGACACAAGCGATTCTCGGCGGCTGCAGGATTTTATGCAAAGGCATGAAATATTTTCGGACAACTATCCACAATATTTCGATATAGCAACAAATTATGTATTGTATTAAGAGCCGTAATATATGTATATTGTAATATAGCACTCTAAATTGTAAAAACATCTATCTCGCATGGTCAAATCAATACCTGCAAAGCGGCTAACTAAGTCTGAATATAATAGTCTAAACCAAAGTATTTTATTTTTTATTTCTTATCTGTTCATTTGTCCTAATTTTCTAGAGTTGCAGATATTTTTCATTTCATTTAATTATTACATATTAAGATATACCATTTAGTTTATCATAATAAGTTATAATAACAGCGGTAGTATAACATAATTAATGTTAGCAAATCTGATCTATACATATTGAAAAATATAGTTGGTTCTAGAAAACTGCCCTAATGTAATACAGGCATTATTATGGATTTATCTTAGTATTTTACTTGAAAATTTCTGTCATTTAGTTGTAATATAAATGTAATATTTAATAGATCGGCTTTTAATGACAGCATTTTAAATAGCAAAAACGTTGTATAAACATTTATAAGGCGGTGGAAACAGAATAGCGCTGCTCCGACCGCAAGCTTTGGCCTTTAGGCGTTTAATCTTTATGCTTGGTCTTAACAATCATACTAATAACTTGGCCTTAACAGCTAATTTAGTGTTAAATCTTTTGATTCTACATATTAATATTTATTTTTATATAAATAATAATTATATATCAATGACATACCGTTTTGTTTTTAAGTCTTAATGATGTTCTCCTGTGCCACAATGTGACAAATAAGAAAGTAGGCTCTTTGTAAGCATGATTTTTATTATATTATCCTTAATTGATGTATTTCTATGTATAATTTTTATCGTGTTTGAGTAAAAAAAAACAAATTGGTAATGGTTACTTTACCTTCATCAGACATCAGAGTTAAACTAAAAATACTGCACCATTATTTTATGTTTTCATCTATTTAGTCAATTTTGTTAAAAAAAACTTTTTTACTCCATAAATTGAATATATTAACTTGTTATCAATTTACTTTAAATTGAAGGTCAGCAATATACGCTGATACAAAAATGATCATATCTTCTCGACCTAGATTTCAAATACAATTATATGAATATATGTATCAACAATTAAAGTTGTAATATTATTCCGTCAAAATATTCATAGGGACACAGTTTTAAGAATCTTTTTAATCTGAAATAATTTTTAAAACACTAATTTGGCACCAGTTTATTTTGCAAAAAAAAATTATAAAGCAAAAATTTTTTTTCAAGTTTATTTGGTTTAGTAGTTTATACATAATTAAAATACTCTGCAATCTGAATAAAGCTAGTCATACAAAATCACATTTGCATGTGTAACGTGCACAGTCCGGCTGTAAAATTACAGACTTCTGCTATAAAACCATTCGATCTGTAAAAATATAGATTTCGATAAAAATAATATCGCTGTAATACTAATATTTGACCTTTCTATTTTAAAAGTTTGTCAACCCTGATTTTTATTTCATGCCTCGCTAATATTTTATGTATGCAAATATTTTAAGTTCAATGACTTCAGCTTGAGTCAATTTTTAGACATTTTGGATCATTAAGTTATTTCTCATTACTATGCATATATTTTTTTAGTAAGATCAATCTTATTGATGTATGTAACTAGCTTATATATGATTTGATCCAACGTACTTGCTTTCGAAAAACATAATGGCTTCGACATTTGTTAGATTTAGTGTAAATGTACAGGATGTGGTAGAGATACATGACATTTTCTAACGATCTATACTTGTTCAGGCGAGTAAATGGAAGGGTAGTATGCGGTTTTGTTGTCTGACTAAAATATAATCGATTCCATTTTAGTGTTTATTCCACGGAACTGTGCTTTATTTATAGTGTATACTGAAAATATGCAATTGAAACATTTTAAATATCATAAATTTAATCTAAAAGTAGCAGTATATTGTATGCAACCAGATTTATCATTGACTATTTTATTAATTTACTCCTAGCGTTTTAAAGCCTCTCAGCATCATTTTTCTGTCAATTTTTCCAGACGCGTGCTGTAATTCACATACCTTTTCCATCGTTTTCCTCTTTCAATTACATTATTTTTATACAACAAAAATTATTCGTATTATAAACGACGAGCGTTTATACGATTTATTGTATCGCCCTGAAAAAGGCAAGAGGCACCCTCGCTATAATTTTTCTTTATCCGATCATAAGTTTGGCTACCTGTCACCGGTCGGGTGGCTCTGCAGGTTTTAGCCAGTATATATATATAAGGAGCCATTAGCCACCTGGCGTCATATTAACAATATCCTGCGTCGGGGATGATAAATTGTGGCGTCTAGGTGTCAACGATGCCTCAGTTGTCAGCGGCGACGGAATAAAGGCGTCTGCCCAAGATGTTTGCCTTATGTGCGCCGCTCAAAATTGATTAATATGTTCATATATAAATTATAAATAGGACATTTTAATCTATTTTAATAAATACATTCTGATTAAATGTGTTACATAAAAACCAAATTAAAATTATTACTATTCTTTAAACATATGTAATTTATAATTTACTTAAATGTAAGGCTAAATCGAAGCCATTGCACTCAAATAAAAAATCCAGTATCGATATTGTATGGCTCATTCTAACCTTTTGTATTATTGGCTCATAAAAAGCTTTACAACCTTGAATTTCCCTTTTTGTATAATATGATAAAATTAATAATAGCAGATATTTACTCAACCAACTCTAACGATGTCTTTTTAAGCTGCTTTCGTTCTTGATTTGATTTTTTTGACACTTAATTTCCTGATCAATTTTTATTTGTTTATTTTATATTTATTGATCTGGACATGTATGTACAATATTTACTTAACTATGTTGTCTTATTTCCTGTCGCACTATATCAGCAAATATTTTTTTACTGCTATTTTTTACTGACATTATTTAACAAGATTATTTTTTACTCTATCTAAGGCCACACAGCGCCAGTTGCTGATGCTAATTGAGGAATAACTGCGCTACTTATTTCGAGTCTTCCATGCGGGACAAATTTCCTTCCCATCGAAACGCTACATTTGAATATATTTAACGACGTCAGACTGTTGATACAACTTATACAGTTTGGTAACGGTATCATTTTAGACACAGGCCCGATTTTTTTTCTTAGTATCCTTCACTCAAAAGCCTGCAGTTACTGAGAGTTTCTAGTGCATAGTTTCCTCAACTCATATGACCAGAATTTTTTTTAGATGTATTTTAATTATTATAGGTACAGGGGGCGCCTTAAAGGAGTCTAGGAAGAGCAAGATGTATATATTTTATTTGAAATAAATCAATAACAACCTAACCTAGCACTGTTGTAACTGAACTGCAACATAAACTGTATAACTGCGTTGCTGGGATAAACCCTTTCCTGACGTGCATAATTATGAAGCTCCTTACATTTACTTTATCATTTTTATTTTTTTATTTATTTTATTTTATTTATTTATTTATTTCAACAGCTACTGATCAAGGTTATTATTTATACAGTAAATATTAATCTATTATAAAAACTATGCACGACGAGTCTTTATAACGTTACTGTAAAGAAGGATCATATTTTAAATTTTATTAAAATTTATATGTTTTTATTGCAAGGTTATATGAAAAAAAACATACAAACCTACTATTTGGGAAATCTTTTTCTCAATATATGTAATTGTAAAAAATATTTACCATTTTTAAATGTCATATAAAATATGAAGCAAAATTATTATGTTCACAAGAAATTCATATGAAAAAATAAGTTTACCAGAGTATATATTAACAGTATATATTTTTGTATACTACATACTAATACTAATTATAAACATCTAATTATAAATAACATACATGTTACTGGTTTCAAACCATTTTCGTGTTTATAATTCGTTATTAGCTGTAATTTGATCAAAAAATTTTTAAATATAAACGTTTGTGAAAATAATTTAAGGAAAAAATATAAAAACTTTTTACAATTTAAGCGAAAGAAATAGAAAAATATGGAAAAAACAATTAATAAAGTCATCATTTGAGTATTGAATTATTGATATGTAGTCTAGCTTCTTAAGCAAAATGTGTTTTGCAATATATACATTTTTAAAGTATTGGTCATTGCATTTTACTTTTTAAATGCTTGAGGAAGTCGTATAAAAATATTTGCAAAGCACAATTATTATTTTAAATTAACCAAATATTGCGTCAACTCGTTTTACTTTTAAGGTATAATGCTAATACCGAATTTATTCAAAATATGAGTTTGAGAATTCAGAATTTAAAATAATATTATCCCGCTCTTGAAGAAACTCACTAGATCCAATAATACTATAAGGTTATTTGACAAAGAACCACGAAAACAATTAAACAGAAAAACGTCTCACCGCCGACCGACTGACAATTTCCACAAATTCGCCTTTCTCTCCCCTTCTTCGACTAGGTAAGACAATTATTTTTCCGACTGTTGTATTAGCGTTAATAGCCTGCGTAATGAAACGCTATAGCGTTGAGCGATCACCGGGGATTATTTTAATATCCTTCGGTAATATTTACATAGGGATGCTGCTATTTACCCCGCCCTTAATAAATAGACGGTGTTTAAAATTCTGGGCGCGATGCGCGACGAACGCGACCCTTCCGACGAAAAACACCGACGAACCATTCGTACGCCCATTGTCTGAGTGGTACATAATAATAATGAGCGCCATTATGGCACAGCAGCAATGGCACCCCCTGTAAGCTCATAATACAAATAACAATGCAATGGAATAAATATTAAATTAATAATAAAAAAAGGTGATTCTTAATTTATTACATAATATTTAAGTGTGAGCATAACGCCTCCATCTGAACCATGACCACCTCAAAATGGTACTGTCATCCTACAATAATAATATTTTTTTTAAATAATCATATTTTTTTAGACTTTTTATAGTCACAATACTTCGTCATTGCAGAATTGCGCAGATTTAAAGCAAACCAAAAATAATCTACATTATTGTTTCTAGAAGACACATAAATTAAGACAGACAATTCAAGACATCTAGATGGATTTTATATACATTTTAAATACAAAGGTTATTTTACAGACAATATTTATATGAATTTATTAATAATGTAAAAATAAAAAATATCAAGATTGTGACACCAGGATAAAACACCACATCATAAATGTATTTATTACGCCAGTTACTGGAAAATATTTTGTTGCTCCATTTGACTTTTTCTAAGAATTCCGGTTATATATAATGATATATTTCTGATATAGAATGTATTGGGAAAACCGTCTAGATTCTGAAAACATATTGATTAAAAGTACGATGCGACTAAGGTAATTTAATTAAATATTTTAAAATAACATAATTGAAATATATTTATTATAGCTTGTGATAATTTAAAGTTTAATACATATGCAAAACGTTGCTCGCTAATTAAAAATAATTTTAAATGCGATTCTGCAGTTGCAAATAACATTTTTTAAATTATTTTCGAAAGCATTTATTCAAGCAAACTTGTTACGCCGATAAAATCTGGTTATTGCCTTAAATTGATTTACATATGTCAAGGTAAATTCGCTTTACATGATAACTTTTTTTACCCTTAATTAATATTATTAATTACTACTTGTTTAATAATTTTCATCATCCAAACTCATATTTCTCTGTATAATTTAATATTATAAAAATACATTTTAAATAATAAAATTTAATATATGAATGCGTTATGCAGAAAAACATTTTTATCACACAAAAGCTAATATGAATGCAAACATTTTTATGAGATTCCCCAACGCGCTTAACACCTTCGCTGGTATGTATGTGTTTATGCGATTCGCTGCAGAGATTAAAGTTAAAAAATTCAAATAAACACCCACGCGCGCGATAGTGGCGCGGAAGTAATGGACCGACTGGGATGCTGCGATGAAACCGGCGCTGGTTGGCGGAAACTGGCGACATTTTATGAAATTAACAGCGGCCATTGCCGCTTCCGGGAAAAATTAAATTGTCGACGTGACGAGATCGCGTCTCGCACCATCCTGCAGCAAGGTGTGAAATTGGAGCAAGGGGGAACGAGCTTTTTCAAGCACCGAATCGCCAGATTAAGCGAAATTGGGTGGCATGAGATTATAGCTAGCATGTATTGGTAAAAAGATGGTAAAAATGGTAACGTATTTTTTAAATATTTTTTATAGAAGATTTTATCGAGCTTAACTTAAAATAATAAAGTTATAGAGACATCTGTGGAGCCTCGGCAAAACTTTTATAGCATTAATAAAAAACCGAAATTATTTTATAATTTCACATAAAATATTATACCGTATAATAAATATTTTATTGCCTAATAAATAGTTTTTAATAATTTGTTTATATATTTAAAATAATATGTATGTGTAAAAATAAGTCTTACAGTGCCAAAATTGCAATCTTAGCGTTTCAGGATTGACATTTCCGGGATCGGCAAATTGCATTTTTATATATATGTTTAAGTCAATTATATTTTTACTAGTTTAAATATAATTTCACTAACACAGCTAGTTAAAATAACTTACAGTTTTTTATTTTCATTCGTAAGGTTCATTACCCACATTGACCATGTTAAAAGGTACCGATGGCAGAGGTCACCGCGAGCTGCTGACGATTTTAATCGTGGGAACATGGAAGGTTATTAGACCAGAAACGTTGCTGAAGGGGATTTGGGAATAGTAATCAAATAAAAGATAATATTTCATTTACAAGTAACTCGAATAATATCTTAGTACAAGAATAAAATTGATATGCTGGTTTCAGAAATGTAGTGCTACATAAATAAAAATATGTTGGAGCCCTAATTACCTTTTCAATGCCTTCCTTTTTTCTATTATATTTTTGACAGCTATTATTATGTTGAAAAAATATAAATATAAAATAAACTTAATAACATTAAACATATTTAAAATATGCGTCTGTTATAATTAAAATAAGTCAGTGAAATTTATTTTAATACTTATATCTATTAAAAAGATTTAACGATTATAAATAAATATGTAGTATGCACATTTTTAGTTTACATTTTTTTTAATGATTTTACATTTTGCTTATTCAATTAGCATAGTTATGCTAACAGTAAAAGTTTATCAACTTTTTTATAATCTTTCATAATAATATTCAAAAATTGATTTTCAACTATTGTATATCACTGTTTGAGAAATATTATTTAAAAATAAAAAATAGCAAATGTTGAGTTCGCTCTTAATATTCTAATCTAAATTCTTAAACATTAAGTAAATCAACATCTTAAATTTTTCTCCATAGTATTTAAAAACTTTTTCAAATTCAGGTAAAAATATTAACTGCGCTATTTTAATATAGAATAATAATAATATTCTATCTCTAAAATTTGTAATTATTTCATACGTAACGAATTATTAATATACCCTATTATTAATATATTCTTATGACTATACGTTTAATTATTTATTAAAAAAATATATTTTTATAAAATACATACAATATGTACATAATATATTTTCTTTAAAAAAATACACTAACCGTGTATCAATTAATATGAATTAGTCACATCATGTTTTAATCTATTTGCTCTTGATCATCAAAGATGATCAAGAGCCGGCTATGCGGTCATTGTTAATGATTGCAATTTTTCACAATTATTTCTCAAGGACATAGAGACTGTTTTTTATTACCAGTATTTATTTCATAACAGGATATAGCAATTTTAATATTAAAAAATCATATAAATGTCCATTCAACTCAAAATTTAAAAATTGTACATATTTAATTATTCGTTGGTCATAATTATATTTAACTATTTGTGCGTGTTCCATTTACAGTTGCAAAAGACTTAAACGATGTTGAGTCATTAAAATAATGTCAAAATTCTATGACTATCATCAATTATACACAAAAAAAAAACAATATTACCTCACATTGTAAATTTGTTACATTGTTCATTTCGAGACAAAAAGAAGACACTTGACGTGACAACTTCGGAAGTGCCTATTATATAAAATATAATGTAGCATTTTTACTAGCATAAAAACGTGATGGTACTGGTCCTCACTTATGTAAAAAATAATAATAACAGTTTTGACCGTTCAAGGACAAGCGTACAAAACATGCATGTTATTATTTTGTATTATTTTCATAAAGGCTAAAAATATATAATTACAACTAGCATGTACCAACTACATATTGTATTTTTACCTGAGCAGTAATTGCAAATATATTATGTAATTTACTACTATTCGTTTCAATAGTCAAGAATCATAAGATTTACAACAATAGTGAAGAATTATTATAGCTAAGTTTTATTTATTAAGAATTATTACTCTGAAACACAGAGTAATTTAAAATCGCTAATACATCCCTTTATCGTAGTAATACATATATAAAATAATCAACATAAATTTAGGAGATATAAAAAAGTTTTCACAATATATTTATTGAGTAATATTCTATATCATGAAGACAATTTATATAATTAAAATTTATATTTATAAAAAATTTATTGTGTATTAAATTAAATTAAAAAAAAAAATTTTATTTTTATTATATTCCAACTATATAATGAATGTCTAAATTTATATACTAATGTATTTTTTAAGTTACGATAGATAAATGTTTTTTTTTCAATATGTATTTTGTAAAATGTCTCTTTAGTTACACATGCTAAAAGTAATTTTCTTTATACTAATAATAATCATACATGTCTTAAATTTTACTTTTTATATACATACATATGTATGCAAAGTGTACATATTATATAGATGCCGAAGCAAATAAACAGTTCATACTTTTAGCATTTTACTACTTTTTGTCGGTATAAATTATAACATTTTCTCCGCTCGTAAACCAAAATGCGTACGGCTCTCCTAGGATGATGCCGTATTCAAGTATTCAACCCGTTTATAAATAATACATCATGCCGTAAAGACGTTAAAATAGCAAAAGCCATCAAGTCGAATCCACGAGAGTGGAATAGCAAGAAATGCCTACGAAAAAATAAAGTAAAAAATTCGGCACGTTCCCCTCAGGTCATCGGGCCGGTTTTACGGCACTGCAATCACTCAGCTAATGCTCATTGTTATGCCATATCCATAACTCAGGGCCGGCCCAGGGACCACTAAAACCGGGGCACCCCCGATCGGCAGCAAAGTGTTATTTCATGTAGGAAAATTATATAAACTGCCGGCAATAAAACCGCAGCAGGCCGGTCGGCATGTCGGAAAAAGTGCGATTCGATAAGGGCGGATTGCGCCCTTTATGACGGGCGATAAGGGGCGACAATCCGGCCCTGTGCGGGCGTCGATCACGATGAGATCAGTCGCCGATGGAAATTGACGCGATTTGTCCTTTGTTACGAGCATGAATATTTTATGGGTCGTATACAACGAGCGACCGAAAATATACACGAATTTTATTATATCGTACGATAACGATGTTTTCCTCGTAATGGTGTACTATATGATTTATTTTTCTATGTTGGGGTTAACTAAAGAGATCCCAAGATTGAACAAGCTGTGTTTTCAGAAAATTACCACGACTATAAATTTAACATCAGAAACTTGTTAAAGAAAATTGTTAATATAATATTTGTATAATTATAATCCTCTGATTTTAAAGCGTTTCTTTTCATGTAAGTATTACACACACACAATAAAACTTTTTTATATAGGCTTAAAAACTAGTGGTTTTATTAAGCTCACATAATTAAGTTTGAATTAGGTCAGATTTATAAATCGATGACTATTATAAATGTAAATGTGTAAATTTCTTACTCCACTTTTAAGTAAAACACAAAAAATCACGGTAAACTTTTTTTAAATTTCATAAATTAAACCAAAATTCATTTAATAATTGGACTGCCCAATGAAGGGATTAAATCGGCAGGTCTAAAATCATGAAAAAGCTTTTAGTAAATTTATATACGTGAAAATCTAAATATTATGTTAATAAATCATAATCCCTGGGGTGAAAGTTATTTGCCATGTGATATACAAAGGCAGGGTTTGAATGTCTAAGACAAAAAATGTCTTTTTTGTTAAAAAAAGGGCACCACCATAAAAAATATTTTTGAAAAGGGTGGAAAACAAAATCTCTTATGGAGGGGACCATAGTATGAATACGAGAACGCGGGAAACCAACGATCACTTCTTCGAACAATTTCTCATAAATTTCCTCCGACTTTTACACTTTGGGCTTCAAGGCATTAGAGCTCTAGAGCTTGAACCCACCAAGTTTGTACGAACTTCGAGCAATATGAGGCCGAACAAAATTAAGACTATCGAATATCGCAAAAGCTGCCGCTTCTCTCTTTGTATCATCCGGTACAACTCAACATTCGGAAACCAGAGTTAAAGCCGCTTTGAAAACACATGGAGTCTCAGTATCAGATAAAAACTGCACCTGAAGATTGCAATTGCTACAAAAAAATAACAATAAACAAAAATTAACATCCCTGACAATAAAGTCAAAACAAAATAAATTGCCTCCATTGTCATTATTAATAGCGCTGCAAAATGTTATTTATAATGACAATTGACTCATGAAAAAAAGTGTATGTGTGTGAACTAATGGAATTTTTGTCTAAAAAAACAACAATAAATCTATTATAGTATTAATAATTATACTTTATTTCGATAATTTAAAGTAAAAACCGCAAATATTTTCCTAACAACCTATTATTTTATAAATAATATATCGCAAAATTAATTTAATAATCTATTCAAAATTAAGTTACATTATTATATTTTTATCATAAAAAGTTTAAATTTTATTATAAAATTAATACACTATCTTCTCTACCACTTCCTTATTCACACTTATCAATTTTATTTAATTGATGTCGATAAAATTACATTTTTTAACACATGATAATTCTTTAAAAAACAGATACTAACAACAAAAAAAAATAGTTTATAATGTTTTTTCGTCATCAAACGGAACTCAATTATATACCAATTTTTAAATAATATATAAATGGACTATATATCTGTATTATATAACAAAAATTACCCATTGAAGTTTTTGATATAAAATTAGTACTTCTTTAAAGTAAATTAATAACCATTGTAATATATTTGTTCTGGAATTTTGTAGTTAGAGAATTTTAATTTTGGTAAAACAAAGTTTTTTATTAAATAATAAATATGTTGAGCAACAATTGAGAAATATTTATTTTCCGTGGGTGCGTCCGTAGTCTTCGAAGTGGGTTAAACTTTAAATTTCGAACATCGGACTGAACCAATATATGCGAAGAGAGAAACGGTAGCTTCTGCGATCTTTGCTGCACGATCTTTGTTCATCCGGCCTACTTTTGGGCGAAGCCCAAGCTGGAGAGCCCTTTCAGATCCGATATTTTGAACTCTGAAGTGAATATTTATGTGTGAATGCAAGTAGAAGTCTCTGAGAAAGATCCAGAGGAGTTCTTAGATTAAGTGTCTGAGAGCAAGTGATTATTGGTTGTCCACGATCCTGTATTTATATTCATGACTATCTCCATAAGGGATTTTGTTGTCCGCCCCTTTTTGGTGGAACGATAAATTACGGAAAGGTGACGAGTTTTTTTTATGAATAAAATTGCCGTTAAAGCATATTACAAATGGCCGTTTTGAAAGCCATTCCGAATGCACTCGTTAGCTTTTCTCAAGACCACGAGCTTATGACTTAAAGCTGTTAAAAGGTTTCCTTTTTCATTGTGGTGTGCCATTTTAACTAAAATACCCATTTTTTTAAACGCTTAAAAAGCTTAATCTACTGCGAAGTTTATGTTTTTATGATTAATTCCTCCAACTACGTTTAGAAGAGTGGTTTTATTGATGAACCTGACATGTTGCTTCCTAATATGATCACACACCAAACCGATCAATTAAAAGGCCATGAACACATGCTACTGCTGAAAAGCTTGGTTAAAACTATATTTTTTCCACTTTCCACTCAATAAATTGCTTTTTGAATAATATTTTTTTTATGTAAACTTCTTTAGAATCGCATCGAATTAAAATGGAATAAAACATCTTACTATATAATGTATATTGGCAGCACCTGCAAGTTAACGTGTTTCACAAGTTAAGTATTCAACTCGGCTTCGAAGCCTTCCTGCAATATGGCCATAAGAATATCGTTCCCTGAACGATTGTTTCGCTCGTCCCCCCGATCTTCTGCCGCGGGAAGGCGCTTTTTTATTTTACAAAATGGGACTATTGCCATATTGGAAAAGCCATCATCATTTTTTCCAACTTGTTCCGGTCCGACCCCACGATTTCCCACTCTCCCGACAAGAAATCCAACTTCATTCTTCTGCATCGTATATTTTCCAGATTTTTTTCCCCACTTGAACCTAGGCTACGATGTGCTCTCGCTCTGTGAACAGACATTAATTTAACGAAAATGATTTACGAGTAATTTTCGAAGGCGTTCGTATGCTAATAATTCTGTTAAATTGCCACAAATTATCCATTTGCAAAAAAAAGATAGTATTCTATTACCGTTAGTTTAACGATGTAATTTATATCTCTAATGAAAAAAATATAAGTTGCCATGATAAAGTATAGTGAACTTCAAACATATTTGTATTAATCTTAATAATAACAATTTTACTAGCGCCCTACAGTGTTTTACCTTCATATTAATGAGATGCATAGAGTGTAATTTTAATTGATACATTATTGCTTTATTATGAAAATATATCAGCGGTATCTTTTATCAGTGATTATTATCTATATACTTCTATAATGATATCGATTACAATGTAATTATTATGAATATGCTTTATAAATGCACACACATGTTGTCTGACTAAATTTAAACTTCCTAGATAGAATGTCAATCAAAGAAGTCGATAAAACTATTATGTGTGTATTGTTTTATAACTGTTTTATAACGTATGATTAAAAATTTAGTACCCAAATATAAACCTTTTTTGTTTACAAAAGAAATTTATTTTAAATTTTCAAGATAAAATAAAAGTTTTCTTAATATTTTTTCTCCAATAAAATAAAGCGTTGAGAATATTATCTACTTAAGAGGCAACTTAAAGATAATCTACTCAAAAGTAGATGATGAACTGTAGTCTCTGTTAGCATCGGGTAATTGGGTAGGGTAAGTATGCTAGATTGTACGTTGCGTGTTGAGTTCGTCATTAATATTTATTTTTATCGGAATCATTTACATAGATCAGCGGTCGCCAACCTTTCAGACCTCACGGACGACTAAACTCAAAATTTTTGAATCGAACCTCCACAATATTTTTTTCGCCCTAATATAATAATAAAAAAATCAAATTTAATAATCACTGATACATTCATTACAAAAAATACTAAAAAAATATTGTGAATTTTATATTATGTCAATGATGATATTTTTGTTTATAACTTATATTTGTGCAAAATAATAGTTGTATAATTTTGGTAGCATATACGCATCCTTCTGAAAAATGGGACGAACTCCGGATTCTGGACGTTGAGCTGTACCAGAGTAACGAGAAGAGAGAAGCGGCTGCTTTCTCTATCTCGTTAATTAATGATCAGCTGCTCTTCTTGGTTCAACTTCGTTGATGTGTTGAAGAGAGCCTCATGCGATGGGAGTTGAAATATTGTAATTAATCGTTACAAATAAAATCGAGTTATGTATAGTGGCCTCTCTAAATTTTAAGCTATACTAATAAATTATAATTATTACAACATATGTTACTTTACAATCTGATTTCAATGTGGTGTCTCCGTCGTAACCCATTGTACAACGCAAAATTTACACTAAATAAATATAAATATTTTCTTTCTGAATATCGCTCGTACGATGCCCCTAATGTATAATTTATCTGATAAAAAATATTGAGTATAAAGTCAAGTCTATCAAAATGCCGCGAAATATACACATATAAATATATTTATATACAAAAATATTATACTGGTCAAAAAGTTTCCCACAAACCATATCGAAAACAAGTTTTTTTATACTTTGCTCAATAAACGTGCTTTGAGAACCGACGAACTATGACAAAGAAAATCCACGGTAGCTCGCAATAAATTCGCGAGTCACGTGTGTAGCAATGAAAAATTCCAGCTCCCGCGGAGTGAATCAGCTGCCCCTTTCTTCTCACATGCATACGAAAGTGTTTCACATTCTGAAACAGATGGTGTAGCCTACTGACGTTTTGTTCATGTCTTGCCTTATGGTCCATCTTAAAATATTTATGGAACATCATCTATTCAAAACCATTCAGAGCGAACATAAATCATCGGCTCGAACGCATTTGTAATACGTGTAACTTTTTTGTTACAACACTAAATTGACTTTGATTGAGCCAATTTCTAGATTAACATCACGTGTCAGTGGCTCGGCATTGGATCAAGATATAATTATTTTTATTTGGTAAGATATTACTTTGAAAGAGTGTGTATGGATGGATTAATGTTTCCGCAACACACTCGTTTCCTTCCATATATATCCTGAAACCCAATTAGCCTTAGAACTTCACAGTCAATCTCTCCTATCTGATCTCTCAAACACGCAATACACGCATCCGAACCCAAACTTTTAATCCGAAACTAATGATGTACGTGGAATCTCACTAAGTTTTATTTTCGTTTCAATCTATCAAGTTTTCCCAACTCTATATATAATATAAAAGTATACAATCATTACTAGTGCTACATAAAATAATCATTATATTATATTGATAATACTGTTACATAAAGAATTCATACATTGCAATAAGGGTTTCAAGGAGAGCTACACACTAATTTTATATGTTATTTTAATGCACTTTAATATTTATTGAACTAAAATAAATTATACGAAGCAAACCAAATTGTGATAATATAATATTAATAAATAGGTTTAGTTTATAACAGGGCTGTGGAGTCGGAGTCGGAGTCGGAGTCGGAGTCGTGGAGTCGTGGTGTTTTGGCCGGAGTTGGAGTCGGAGTCGGAGTCGTGAAAAATGAGCAACTCCGAGCATTTTTTTATATTATGAAATTTATGAATTTTTAATTGCGTAATAATGAATGTGTATAGCGCATGAATATTAAACGTGTAGAAAAACACCAAAAATACCTTATAAAATTAAACTTTTTGAGTCGGAGTCGAAGTCGGAGTCGGAGTCGGAGTGGAGTCGTGTTGTTGGTAAATATCGGAATCGGAGTCGGAGTCGGAGTCGTGTTTTTTTTTAACGACTCCACAGCCCTGGTTTATAATATAAAATTAATATGTTAATGCTTTCTTAAAACATACGATTTTGACTTAAAAAGTCTAGATTTATTGTGTAAATTGATAAACAAGTCTATAGCAGTTACTTTCACAATGCAACTAAGCAAGTCACGAGTGTTAAATTTCAAAATACCAGATGCTCACTAACTTAACATACATACATATTATGATGTTAAATGCGTCTGCAATAGTTCTAATTGATTTTGAAAAGCTATGCCTAATTGTAAATATGCTAACAAAACGCGTTTTAAGCCTCGCATTTTTTAAAAATTTAAATATTTGTCTAGCAAACTGCAAAACCTAAGACACCGTGAAAATTGCTTTAAAAGGTTTAAAATGGTTGGGAGTGGCAAAAAATCTCGGGCAATACGGCGTAGGGAAAAGTTGGGTAGTAAAGATTAAATGGGCGGAATAATCAGAAAACGTCTCGCTGGCTGTGTACGATAACCGACATAAATATTGTATCCTGTACCCTTGAGTCTTAATGGCGCAAAGTTTTGGATGCTGCCGCACGATCATTTCCTTACGTATCATAAAATGATGCTAATTTGCAAAGAAGTTCAAGACGTTTTGCCTCTTATTGCAAGGCCAAGTGCCCTTACACGAGGACGCCGTTTGTTTGCCAACTTCAGTCTCTCGGTTACTGTTCTCTTGTAATTGTACACCATTAAACGGCAAGTGTTGTACATATTATTCTTATAGGAAAACGATATTTATATAATAATAAGCGGAACATTCCAGTTCAAAATAATAACAATATTTACATATACATATTTTTTAAATATGCAAACTCATCAAGATCAACTATGTAATTAATACAATGAAAAATACTTGTCACATGTATGTATTAATGTACATGCATATATTTATATACGGCGTGTAGGTATTAACGCCAAACTAAACAATGACACATGTTTAAATAAAACTATACGACAATTTTCCACTTCTTAACTGCAAAAATAAGATTTACATGTAAGTTTTTATAAGTAAGCTCTTGAAAATCTTTCAGCGGATAATCTCACGCTTCTGTTAAAAGTTATTATTATTTTTATATGTCCTTATTTCATTTATTTACTAGATCATTCATGCCGTAATTTTACGTTGTAGAATGCCCGCTTTGTTTTAATATTTCTATTAACTAATGGTTGCTATTTAGGTAACTGCTGTGAGGCTGTGAGACTGTGAGTCTGCCAGGAAGCAAACTCTGAAGGCTTAGTAAACTCGAACAGAACCGTCTGACAGACTGGACTGAGCAGTCCGATTGAACTAAACTAATAATAAATGATATGTAAACTGAAGTCTTGGAATGTAAACTATACTAAATGATATGTAAACTGAAGTCTTAGAATGTTTACTCTCTTCGCTAATGAGAGCAAATATTCCACTTATCCTCTTCTTTTTTCGACTAAGAAGACAAATATGACGTAAAATGCCGTACATATTAGTATATAAATAAAAACAGTTTTTCTACGTCTAATGAATTGTGTAAATATATATAACAATGAGCTTATTGTATTTTACTTGATAAATGTGCTGACCTTTTTAAACAGACAATAATAGCTCAAAAATTTGTTTTTAATTATGTTAGATGCCTTTGTATAAATAATGTATATTTTTTTGCCTGGCATCGTCTTTGTATATTAAACAACGCTGAAGACTTATAATTTTTTTTTAAAATCCTCATAATGAATAAAAATAATAGTACAATGCATTTAATAAATAAATTATTCATAAAATAAAATAATTTATTGCTGCGTATTTTTACTTTTTTTTTTTATTATTAGTGCAACTTAACACTAAGCTTTTGGGTTATGAGGCCAAAATTGTATGACTTTGCATGTAAATAGACGTCGGAAAAACTCCTAACACATAAATGACAACATATATAAAGACATGCAGGCGGTGAAATTGAAATGGCAGGTCTTGGAAGTTGGAGTGTCTTCGCTGGCGTGTCGAGTTGTATTATTGACGGCTGTAGTTTCGCTGGGATCCGTGTTCTCTGGGCGATCCGCTGATGTATTTCGTATCAATGCAGTCTCCTGGCTTGTCTCTGTCTCTGTTACTCCGTGGACTCTCTTCTTCTGCGTATCTCACCACATCTCTCTCTGTGTGACCAAGTATTACTTTGAGTGCAAATTTACAGCCAAATGACGCCGGAAAAGTTAAAAGCAGTTTATTTTATAAATGCTTATAAATTACTACTTATATAGAGAAATGTAGATGCTGCTATTAGGTGTCTTCGCCGGTTGTTGAATTGTATTATTTTCAGCTGCGATGTCTGTGGAGCAGCTAGGGTTCGTCGTGATGTTTTCTTGCGATGCTCTTTGTGTGATCTACTGTCTCTCATATCGATGTAGTCTACTGACATTTCTCTGCTCGTCTCTGCCGCGTCTCTGTCATCTCCCCATGAGTCTTCCCCATTGTAATCAAGTATTACATATTTCATAATACCGATTTAAATACAATTCTGGCAAATCGTATATGTGAACGTTTGTTAGTCAATTTTATCACATTTTAGACACACACCTAAAATGTGTTCACAGCTGAATATAAACTATACAGTTAACCATTCAGGCGATTAGTAACCAAAGGTTTGAAGGACAATACTCTTGTTCGCAAGATAGAATGTATTGTCTTGTATTGCAACAGTTATAATTACTCTGCTGCCTCCGGTCGGTTAAAGAATATGTCAATATACTTCTTTTGTTATTATAATTATTAGGTGTTAAATAGCACGCAATAAATTAAGAAACGGCAATAAATAACAATGAAAACTCTTACATGTATTAACTATCATTTGTAATTGACCGTTTCGTTCAATTTTATCGAGATTAGTTTGTCGTTATCGGAAAATTGATTTTACATATAGTTTTGCCCTTTTGATTATAGTAATATTTTTTTAACAAAAAGATGTGAAATTTTAGCTATTTTTGATTTTTGTTAAAAATTAAAAATGTTGTCATTGTAATGTTTTAGAAAGTATATTAATGAAATTATTTCGACTATAATTTATATATATTTATATTAAACAGTTTTGGTTCGCGTTAAAAAAAAACAATATAGAACATAGAAAATTATAATAGTAAAAAATTACCCAAAAATGCTTAATTACCAATGGGGGTATTAGTTTGCATAATATTAAAAAACAATTTAAAAATATAATATTATATAAAAAAAACACTGACGTATATTAAAAATGCGCTAAGCCGATTAGGGTGCTTAAAAATATTATTTTATAATTCACGTGACGTGTAAATTGTACGGATTCACAAACGAACAGAATAAACTACATGGAAATCCATCAAAAAACAAAAAGTATTTTGCTTTTTTTACGTGTATTTTTATAACCGAAGTACGATACTATGAATTTGCTTTTTCATTGAAGTCTACTAAAACAAAAGAAAAACTACTTATTCAAATTACGTACTTGAAATCCATTTTTATTGATTATTAAAAATCGATAAATATACGATAAAATATTTACCGATTTTTATTAATCAAGATTATCGATATAAATGTAAAGCCGTTTTCGAATATTTATACTAATATTTTTATTAAACTTCTATTTTATTAGATATTAAGCAATAATGAATTTTAATAATTAATATAAGTTTTGCCGAAAAAAAAATATTTCGAATCCTTAGAAAGTTAGTTACAGAATGAATAAAAAAACTTGATGTGTATTATATAAGAAATACACTCATGGTTGAAAAACAGATAATATCATATGATATTATTTATAATCTACTAATGTAAGATTACACTTTCATGGTCATATATAAATACATAAAGTATATCGTGTTACAAAATACCAGTTATGAGAAAAGATGTAATGCTAAAAAATTTTATATGACAGAATTTTTAAAAATTAAAATATTAATTTAAATTATCATTGTATATGTATTATATTTTATTAATACTAATTATTTGAAACCTTAAAAATAATTTTTAATATATAATATATATAGTCTAATTATTTAACTTAACAACAAAAAGTATTGGAAATATTAAATTAATAAATAAGTATATATTCGCATAGCATATTAATTCAAAAATTAAAAATATATTTTTTTATATATAATATATTAATATATTAAATAAATAATATGTAGTACATATCTTATGAATTTCTTCTTGAAAATTGTATTTTAATTTGTACATAAATATATTTATATAATTCGCGTATTGTACTACAGATTATTTATATCGCAATGTTTATAATTAAACATAAATATTTTACTGAAATGTATTTATAACTTTTAAATATTAAATATTATTTTATATTGGAAACGGAAAATTCTCTAACTGTAAATATCTCTAAATTGTAGTCAAAAAATAATATTATAACAATATTATTCTTTAGATGTAAAGTTTAAAGCTTTATTGCAACGTTATTAGCAAGACCTGCATATTGCTGAAAGAAGAGAGGCCTCAATCGAGGCTTCCTAAGATCACCTACACGTTTTTTTTCATCGTTTCTCTTTTAAGTTCGCGCTACCCCATCCTTTTGTAAAATATGACATCAGCCATTTGCTGGCGCGTCATCGAAGGTCTGCGCCCCCAGATAATAAAATAATTAATGTGAATTTCAATTTCAATAATTGTTCTATTTAAATATGAAATGGCTTGAATCTCGTTTGATTTACTGGTACCCACGATTCCGAGAAAATTTATTAAGATTCTGTAGTTTTTAGAATAGTTTTATTGAATTTAATTATAATTAGAGCGGTTATCGTGTCCTTGAATTAAAAACCCACATATATGACAAAAAAAACTTATTTTTTCTAAATTTGAAATTGTGTTTTAATACGTTTTTATATTTTTTTTTTTGAAATTGTGTTTTGATACGTTTTTATATTTTTTACAAAGTTTCAAATTTTAATTTTTCTTGCTAACCGACATTTTACAACAAGGTGGTTAACAAATTTTGATTTTTACGAGTTCTATTTTTATGAAAAGTTTCATATTGTTCTGCCGATCAAGCTTGTATTGTATATTAGACTAAAGGTTAACTTTCTCGTCATACTGATAACATTTACAACAACATGATTAATAACAAAGTTAATGATAGTTCATTTAAGATAGTTATTACTTATAACGATTACAATATCTAACACATGATTACATATATACATTAATAATATGATTACTAAAAATGACTATAACGATTTACTAATAATGGTTACATATGATAATTTGGAATGATACATACTAATACATAACTGTATTAATTTATATGTAACTTTTTTGTTTATCTTTGAAGATAATAGACCAAAAATCAAACAGGTATCTAATGAAAGCTTATTTAATTTTAGTTTTATCGTCAATATTATGTATTGTATTATAATAAAAACTTTGGGACGTTTAGCATATTTTGTTCAGTTGACCTTTGAAAATGTATATCCACTCTCTTCTACCATTGCGCGCAAGTGGGATAAAATCGCAACACAAACAAAAAGCACACTAAGAAAACTATTATTATATTCGCCTGATTTAGTATGTAGCCAGTTATCGCACAACATTGCTGGCGACCGGTGATAATGCTGCAATCTTTCGTTGGTCCAGTAGTAGTATATTTATCGATCGGTAAAGACGTGCGCGCATGATGTACGCGAATATTCTAATCACATCCTTGATCCTATGCAGTGTTGATTCTTTCAAAATATTGGGAATCTTTCCTCATCCTGGCAAGAGTCATCATATTGTGTTCGAGCCGCTTCTGTTGAGTTTAGCTGAAAGAGGACATGAGCTAACTATTATTTCTCATTTTGCTCCAGAAAAAGTGCCTAAAGGATGGACTCAGATATCTTTAAAAAACTTTGAATTTTTTCATAAGGAAATCTTCGACTTGAACGACTTTGACCAAGGTAGCTTTATAACGGCTCACGTGAGGGAGTTTTTATTGTTAAAAAACCTTGGACACAATATGTGCGAATTACTCACAACGACTCCAGAACTTCAAGATCTAGTAACGAAAAAAGCAAAATTTGACGTGATCTTAACAGAGCAGTTCGTTAGCGATTGTGGATTGATCATTGCTAATGTCATCGGAGGACCTGTAATTGGCTTTCAATCGCACTACATGATGCCATGGCATTATGAGAGATTCAACCAGCCAATAGATACTGCCTACATACCAAACATCTTTTTGGGCTACGCTCCTACCATGAACTTTTTCCAGCGTACTGCTAATACAGTCCTAACACACATACATTTATTCTTACACAAATATTTTGTAATAAATGAAGATAAAGCAATCATTGAGAAAAACTTAAATATAAGTCTTCCACCAGTAGAAGACATGATTAATAATATATCATCGATGTTATGTCATACACATTACATGATAAACGGCGTGAAACCTTTAGTGCCCGGTATTTATGAAGTTGCAGGAATGTTCCTCAAGACTGAAAATCGATCTTTAAATCCAGTGAGTATGGTAATTTTAAATGATGTTAAAAAAAATGTTAATTTCTTATGAAAAGCTAAACTATTGTATAATGTAAAAAAATACTTTTCATCAACAACATTATTTTTTTCACAATAAAATATATCTCAAAAATAAACTATGCCCTTAATATATGGCATTGATAACAAATATTTTAATTCTACATTACTTTTTATTAGTGTTAATAGTTCATGATATTGTAAATATATCAACATTTAAAAAAATACTTTATTTATGTATGTACATATCACAAAATGTCTAAGCATAACAATAAATTATAAAATTGATAGGAAATAGAAAAGATTCTAAATGAATCTGAACATGGCGTCATATTATTCTCACTGGGATCGATGATTAAGGCTCACACATTTTCTCCAATAAAACTAGGCTATCTGTTCGATATATTCAAAAGATTGAAACAGAAAATCATATGGAAATTAGAAACTGATTCTATAGCCAATCTACCTGATAATGTGTATACGATGAAGTGGGTACCGCAATATGAAATATTACGTAAGTAGATAAAGTTACTAAGTGTAAAATCGCTCTAGTGCTAAAATTATACGTCACCAATTTAGATCATCCTAAAACAGTGGCGTTTATTGGACACGGTGGTCTTGGTGGTGTTCTAGAAGTATTACACGCAGGAAAGCCATCTTTATTTATCCCTGTGTATGGAGATCAAAACCAAAATGGAAATGCAGCTCAAGAAAATGGATTAGGAGTATCGATTACATATAAATCTATCACTAAAAATAATTTAGAGGATGCGCTGGATAAAATTCTCTCTCCAGAGTAAGTATCAATACATATATATTATATATTTTTTATATGATACTGATCTATTTATATTCCAGATATCAACAATCTGCGTCTAATTTATCAACGGCTTGGCGTGAAATGTACGAAAAGACCCAACCATTAAAATTTGCAATAGAGCATGTTGAATACGTAGCTCGCAATGGTGGTTTGAGACGTTATGGTTCAGCGAGTAAACTAAAATGGTATCAACGTAATTTGCTAGATGTATATTTATCACTCGTAATTTTATTAAGTAGTTTATTTTTCGTTGTCTATAAGACTATTAAGATTATAATAAGCAAAATCACAGTTTCTACAACAAAACACAAGATAAATTGATTTTTTTGATATCGTGTTGTAATTTAATAAAATGAATTATATTCTGAAAAATAATAAATATTATAAAATAATTGTTGCTTTTTCACACGAGATTTATTTAATTTAATTTAAAATCTTTGTGTGTAACACTTATTTATGTGTTTCAGTGAATGTATCTATATTACCAGTGAAGTTATTAATTTTACTGGCGATTCAGTGAAATCATATCGAAATACATTTTCACTAGTAGATATTTATTTCTGCTAGCGAAAATTTAATTTAACTGATAGGAGCTAGTAAAATTATATGCTGCTCTAAAGCGACTATGAAACTTATTTTGACAGTTTCGAAACGTCCATTTGTTGTTTAAATCCAAACCTAAACGAATTAACCAAATTCAACTTGATATAATGTATATTTATAACTTGCTATGTTTTTTAAAGTTTTATTTGGTTAATTTGTTTCGCTTTGGTTTATGTTTAGTTTGATCCATTTTAAATATACTATTTTCTCGCCAATGGAAAATAAATTTTTTGATACGTCTTCAGTGGCTAAGTTAGTAAAATTTATTTATACTAGTGAAAATATAACTTAACTGGTAATACACATTCACTATAAGATATTAATTTCATTTCTTGTTATAATAATAAGATTGTATTATGTTATTTACCAATTAATATGTATAGTTTAAAAATGTTTATTTTTTATTGGCAGACTTTCAATAATCAACTTAGTGAATAATCTTGTGATTTAACGACTTTTATTTATAGAAATATTCATTTGTATAATTATAACTTATTTACTGTTATATTGCTCTGTATAGTATTTACATTATACATTAATGTTCTGTATAGTAGTGAAAATACCAAAAATAATATAATATATAAATTTATGATATTTGTATTTTAAACATAATAAAGATACGTATGTTGTGATATTAAATCCTAAAAATAAACAATAAAATTGCATTTAAACCATATGTTTAAATAAATATACAGAATTTTAATTTAGTTAAAATAAACATTTGACAGTAAATAATGAACACGTATTATGTATAAAAAATAGAATAACGTTCTGTCTCATAGTATTTTACTTTTTTTTTATTATTACCACATATTGTCTAAAATAAATGATATTATCAAATAGCTCATGAATTATTTTTATTTATTTTAAGGAGCATTTAGGTTCAACTGATTTGTAATTATTAAAAAATACACTTGATATAAGTTACCTAACACATCATAAATGTTCACTTCTTACACGAAAACACACAAAATATATACATAGTCACAATAAATATATTGTTAAAAACAGTGTCCTAAATTATCTCTAAATAGAATAAGGGGCGGAATTTTTAATTGCAGCTCTAATAGCAGTCGTCTAAATGTGCTGCGGAACGCCTCATTTCTCACTATAAAGTTATTCTAATTGCTCCCCTTCAATACATTTTCAATTTGTCATCTAAAACTGTATAGCCGTTCCATCGACATTTGTTAAGATATTTGATTTAATTATTCGTGAAAATATCTACAAATACCATCGGCAGGCGCAAATGGGCCAACAACACGGTTTTCGCCAGCGTCGTTTTTCAGAGTATTTGGACAAATGCGGATTCGCACTCTTTACAAAAGAATGTAAAAAACTACTATTCACATAAAATTACTTGGTAAGCGTACATGCAACCGCAGACACACGATCAAAGACCACTTAGAATTTGAGAACACTCAAAAGCATTTTGTAGAGCGGATGACATTTGATAATAACCATTATTTATTTAAGTTTATAAATGCTATGGCACACCTATTTTTTTCTGAACTAACTTATATTTTTGTTTTTGAAAAAACCCTTAATTTATTCTAGCTTATACGAGGTGTGATAAAAAAATACGCTGAATAATTTCAGCACGAACAACGTAATAAGCTTACATCAAATTTGAATTAATCTCTTTGGCTAGCGATGCACTTATCTCAACGTCGATTCCATGATTGGAAGCATTTCTAGAAGGCTTATTTTGGAGCTTTGACTGGCGTGTCTTTTTAGAGCGAGGAGAGTCACTCGTTTTCTATGATTTTCATCCAATGCAATTTAAAATGCCTTTAATTTATTACACCTCTTTTTCAGTTGTTTTAATGTCATCCGCTATCATTTTTATTCGTCGGACAACAGTACGTCTTGACAAAGAAATGTTTTCTAAGTATTTTTTTTTGTATTCGGGACATATACTTGCAACATCAAGCAGAAACTCTTTTACAAATTTACCTTTATGCAATGACTTTGTATTCTTGGCGATTTTTTCGCTTAAACGTTTTTTTAACATAAAACGCCAAGCATGTGTTATCAGCAAAACCAAACATGTTAATATACAGTTCTTGTTTAATTTAATAATTGCTATAAATATTATTTAAAATAAAGTTAGTTTGTACTAAAATTATTTAACAAAATAAAAATAATAAATATACTTGTTAAGTCAAAAAATAATTGAGAAGTGCAGGAATGTTCTGCGCTTTGACATAAATCTCCCGACGGCAAGCAAACAAATTGATTCACGATTAACACCGTCTGAAGCGTGAGGCACCTTGCCCTAGCTATTTCTCTCTATCACATGTACTTGTGATAGAGAGAAATAGCTAGGGCATGCAAATCCGTGCAAAATAAAAGAAGATATACTCACCCATATTTTTTTTGCAAAATTTTATGACAAAGCGGTATAGTATGGGCGTGTAAAAGTTAAATGTGTTGTTATTTCGGGGTAATACAGAACAATCCATGTTTTTAACATTATTTTTAAAGTTTGTCTAATATTATGACTTAATAATGATAAAAAATGATATTATATATTTTTTTGATTATTGCGTAAATACAATTATAAATATTTGACATTTAAAATTATGGCCGTAAATTATAAACTGATTAGGACCAACACTCGGGTTGGTAGCATTGCATGTCAGAGAGTGATGTGGCCGCAGACATGATTCGTCTTATATATTCATTTAGTATTTTGTTAACCTTAGTATTTACTCTTAATTATGTCGAAGGAAACTTACCAGACAAAGTGCTTTGTAACGACGAAAGCTGCAATGGTAATTTCATCGCCGATTTCATATAAACCAGCTTGGACTTAACCTACTTTCCGTGTTCAATCATTATTGTACCGAATAAATACATTTACTGCTTTCCTTATATATTAATACAAAAACAAAGATTCATATGTCTCATTACATTATAGTTGTGCTAAAATATACTTCCTATACATTGAATGGTTTAGGTGAAATTAACGAATGACAACTAATGTCATTGGCTAATAAATTACATTTCTTTTTTTTGCCTAATTATTTTATTATTTTTAATTCGATCGCTTAATTTATTTTTTGTTTTTTTTTATAATGCACATTATCATTTGTATATTACCATATTATAGTACTTTGTAACATTCCCTTTGTCTCACTGTCATTTCAGAGCCAATATCATGGGCAACATCGTTAATAACCTATAATACACCCCAAGATTTTGGTGTATCGTTCAAAAAAAACGTCAAGGTGCTGGTTGTAGCAAAACCATACATCGGTGCTACTAATACCGACTCTTGGGGAATTGTAGTAAATGGCGTATTTGGATTTGCCCCTTTATCGGCGCTAAGAGAAGGGACTGTTTTAAAACATCCAAAAATTGTCGTCAATATTGAAACTTTATGGAAGCGTTACCGGCATAAACATGGCCCGAAAGAAGAATCACAAACACCTCAAAAGAATCAACCAGCTGAACAAATAGATGCGTTGCCAAGTGAACCGAAAAAAAATCACAATATAGAGTCCAAACCGATAATAGACGTTCAAACTCCACATGAAATATCACAAAACCATGTCAAGACAATTGATAAAGCACAGAAAGAAGATAATTTAATAGATAAAACTAATCCTGAAAGTACAGAACCAGAGTTGGACGTTATTTCGAATGTAGTTACTGAAGACAAGATTAATAGAGAATTTAGAGAGAATTTATACACCCAATCGGAAGATTTAAAGGATTCAAACCAAGAGCCGACTTTGGATGTAATACCAAACAATTCCGGCAGACATAATCATCAAAAACCTAGTAAAAGAAATGAAAATACAATCGAGAGTGACCAAAATCAATCAAATAGTACTTTTGTCAATATCGACTATGTAGAAAATTCAACGAATGATCATATGATAAATACAAAAATACAAAATAATATAAATACGGAACAGTCTGCCAATGTTAATGATAGCGTAAAACCAATATTACACAATCATGAAGATATTCATAAAGAAACAATTGATAATACGCATAAATCAATATCACATAATCATGAACAATATTCAAACAACGATAGTATAAAAGAAACGACTTTAAAAAAT
Source organism: Plectrocnemia conspersa (assembly GCF_051122295.1). Classification (NCBI taxonomy): domain Eukaryota; kingdom Metazoa; phylum Arthropoda; class Insecta; order Trichoptera; family Polycentropodidae; genus Plectrocnemia; species Plectrocnemia conspersa. Next base: position 16,165,738 of record NW_028277177.1, read on the forward strand.
CAAGATTCTGCCAACGTTGATTATAATACAAAATCGATGGATAATACTCATAATCAAGCAGAAAGTTCGACCAACAATCATGAAAGAGAAGCTACATTAAATAATGATTCAAAAACTGAACATTCTGTCAATGTTGATAGTGATACGAAACCAATTGCTAATATGCATAAACCAATAACAAACAATAATGATCATGTAAAAGAAGCTACATTAAATAATGATTTAAAAAATGAAGCTTTTATCAGCGTTGATAGTAATACACAACAAATCGATAATATGCATAAACCAATATCACACAATCAGGTAGAAAGTTCGACCAACGATCATGGAAGAATATCTACGTTAAATAACGATTCAAAAACTGAACATTCTGGCAATGCTAATAGTAATACAAAACCAATTGATAATACGCATGAACCAAACAATAATGCAAAAGAAGCTATGTTAAATAACAATTTAATAAATGAAGATTCTATCAATGCTGATGGTAATACAATACCAATCGATAATACTCATAAAGAAAAGTCAAAAATGTATGAAAGTTCTAACAATGCTGATAGTTCAAAATCATTGGATAATACATATGAACCAAACTCAGATAATGATGAAAAAAATTCAACCAATGATCCAAAAATTCATAATTCTGAAAATACACAATATCATATCAATGTCTATGATAACTCAATAGAAAATTCAACCAATGATAGTATTGAAGAAGCAAAGATAAATACTCCAAATGACAATGTAGAAAGTATTGCTATGAATAATGTCATTGTTGATTTTGATCCAAAAATAGTTGAAAGCCCTCAAATCGTTGACAGTGTTGATGTAGAAAACATAAACAATTTATATAGAGGGTTACAAGACAATAATGTAGAATCGCCTCCTGATCAAATTCCTGTATCTTTACAAACAGAATCGATTACAAACCAACAGGAACACGTATCAAATGAAAATGTTCAAAAATACATCAATGAACCTGTTGTGACAGAACAATCTGATAATGAAAACGAAGTGGAAGCGTTTGATAGCACAGATGTTCTGAATGGAATAAATTCTTCTGAAAGTTTCTCTATGGATAACAACACAGAAGACGATACAAACGAGCAAAAGTATGAGAGTCCGTATCACCAACCGCCATCTAGTCCGCCGATGTTTCATGGATCTACAGGTCCACATTTATTTCATTACCAACCTGATTCTAAAGATATGTTGATTGATAAACCACATATAGACGAGCCGGTTACAACTGAAGCATTACATGTAATCGATGAACCGGAAGTTGAAATAAAACTAGAGACATCAACCGTACAATATGAAAAGGATGAAGATAATGTTTTGGACGACGATGACAAAAAATCCAGCTTTGCTTCTTCAATGTTCATATTTGGCGATCTATACGACAGCATTTTACATATCTACAGATCAAGTGTACTCGGACCAAGTAACAACGAAGAATTGAAAAGTAATCTCAATAACAACGATTACACAGAAAACACTCATAGCTCGCAAAACATTATGTCGTCACTATTCTCAGGTTTGTGCAATTTAGAAAAATATTATTAAACTTTCTTATATTATGTTTCAAGCTTATTTTTATTATTTATTTTTATGAGATATGTGAAAATTAATGTCGTATTTTATTTTAAACATTCTAAATTGTTCTCTCTGTGGTTATTTATTTGTATAAATAAATAACCAGAGTATCAGTTTCCGTGTATTAATTTCTACCATGATAGATCTTAATAAATCTGATTGATAGTTATCTCTCGTCTCAAATATCTTATATGTGTATCATCAGCATTTCTTTAATGGTATCTAAGAATTATTTTATTCAGTTCATATTCTCATCCATTGTGAACACTATTAAGCTTTCCAAAACTTTGTATATGTAATAATAGGCGTTTTTGATGCTCTGCTCGTGACGTGTCACTATAAAATGAACAATGAGGGAAGCATCTTTGTTATGGTAAAGACAAGGCAAATTAAGAATCAAAGCCGCTTGAAGTGAAAAAACAGTTTGTTAAACGCTTCCGTCCGAATCCTTGCCCCAATAACATGTGTAATGTTTTCATAACAAACCATGCTCTTTTGTAGTTTTAATGAATTTAAATTTCTTATCATCATAATTGGTCTATCAAACCTTAGGGTTAGTTTGTACTGTGGTAATCCACTTGGATTCAAAGAGTTTAAGAATAACTGCCCTTGTCATTTAAATAAAATGTACCTGTTAGAACTTGCATCGTCTACTGAATCAAGAAATTTATTTTAGTTATTTAAATTGATAAACATTTGTATTTTATTGTGTTCTAAAAAAATTGATAGTATTTATATTATTCAGAAAACACAAATAAATATCTCTTAGATACCACAGAATAAATACTGATGAAACATAATAAATAAAAATATGACATTTTATATGCACCAATCTGATATATTTTATCCCAACTTTATTAGCCATGATAAAGTATCATCTAAATAAATCTTACCTTTTAACAAAATTATATCATATTACATAAATCTACTTTTGATAGATTTTAAAATGTTTAATCGGCAATTTTAGAAACATTGAAATGCAGTGCTGATGAAAGAGTTAAACCAACATGGTCAGAAGTATCGAGCGATTTGATCTTTTGGCTCGTAACATCCGCCATTAGTGTTTTGATGTTTACGCTCGGATACTACTATTTGGAAAATAGGAAACAAGACGGTAAACTATTGGCAATGGTAAATACATTGCAAAAAGAATTGCTTTGTTCAACTAAGGTGCTTAATATTAATTTATAAATTAATATTAAATCTTGAAAGATGTTGTTCTTACGTTTGTTTCATTTTAGGAATGTATAATACTCAAAGAAGACTTGAATAGAACTAAAGAAATATTAACCGGCATCGAAGACAGCTCTTTTGGATCGAACGAGATGTTCGCATCGCTTAAGCAGGACTTGGCCGGATCGCAGAAGACTATCGAAGAACTTGAAGAAAAGTTGGTAAATACCGAAGAAGAATTGGCCAATTCGACCGAAGCAGCATTCGAGCTTCAGTCAATATTGAACGAACAACTTGTGTCGAACGAGAAGAGCAGTTCACTGGCTTTCACCGTCACTCAATTGCAGACTCAATTGGACGATCAGCAAAGTAGGTTGATAAAATAATATTTATAAATAGATTGATGATGAATTTTAAATATTGTATATTGTTTCAGGCACTATGAATATGACTAAATCTCAATTAGCGAGCAAAATGGAAGAGAATGAAATATTGATAGCTAAAATTGTCAAAATCAACGATAAGAGCAGTTCTTTAGAAACAGATCTTATTCATACACAAGAGTCCCTCTCGCGGACGGTTAAAGAAAACGAAATCAAATCAAAACAGATAGACGAATTGACTTTGAATATTGAAAAGAGCTTGAAGCAAGCCGAGGAGCAGAAGAAACTAGAATTGAGAGAACTACAGAAGCAACTAGATCAGTCTAAAATTGAATTGATTAAAGAGAAAGCATCGTTGAAGTCACATAAGCATGAAATACAATCACTACAAGTATGTGTTGTATTTATAATAAAAATATTCCATAGATTGATTGTTAATTTTATTTCAGGACGGCTTAAAAGCTTTACAGTTAGATGAAAAAAATATCAATAGTCTTATAGAAGCGACGCATACAAATGCAGAGTTGGTTTTGATTGCTTCGGAAAAGACTTTTCTTTCCGAGAAAGTTGAAGTAAATTAATATTTCATAATTTTATATATATACGGTGTGGCAATTTACATCCCAGATTGTGTTTTTGTCAGATGTCATAGAGCAATGAATAAATATTATAATTTAATATGAATTAATTGAAACAAGCGTGTTTGAAGGTTGGAGATGATGCTAGATTATCCAAATGTTTTTAGAAAAATCATTAAATAAAGTAAAGATTTGACATCTTTTTTATGAATATTCAACAAAATGGTAGTTGTTTTTGTTGTTGTATGATTTCTATTGTTTAGATTTGACAACACAGACTTTTTCTGTGTTTTCATAAATATCACTGTATTGAAAATAGTTTCTTTAGATGCATTTACTGAACTTTTATAATATTGCAATAAGAGTATAAATAAATTACATAAATTATGGATATTTTCATGGGGTCAATCCAGGAATTAAATTGCCAACGCTTTATCATGTATGTAAATATCAAGACTAAAATTATTTTATTTATAGGCTGATCATGCAACAATAGTAGAGCTTACTGAAAATATCAACAGACAGAATGGTAGTATTACCGAAATGAAGGAGCAATTGGTCACAGCTGAAAGAAATGCACTTGAAGCTACAACTAGACTAGAAGTACTAACAAAATATTTCAAAGAAAAAGAAGCAGAATTATTAAAGTAAGAATAACTTAGAATGTTTAAAGGGTTTACTTTATTATTTACGATTTTTCCATCGGTGATTCGATGGTTAAATAATTTATGTGACAATATATTTTATATTTACGAAATTAACTAACAGTAGCAATTTGTATCATTTAAAATTCAGTGAAAAAATAAATTATATGTGTTTAATACAAACTAATCACTTAATCAGTTTTATAACAAATGTTATCATGAGTAGATAGGGACAGATGTGGTAAATAAATGAAATGAAATCAATCATATCTATAAAACTAGATTTTATCGAGCAAAAATAATAGCATATTTGAAACCATCTTATAGTTTTACATCTTATCTTTGTTGTGATAATTTTTTTGTACAGAGGTCTTCCAATAAAAATTTACTAATTATTTTATTGTAATATTCAGAGAATTAAACAACAAAGAGTCAATGTGGCTAACTCAACAAGGAGAGGCTATGTCAATCACCGAGAAAATAGGAGTGTTTCAAAAACAAATTCAGCAATATAAGTATGTGATTCTTTCAATAGATTACCCATATACTTAACAACATACAACCTAATTCATATTTTAGAGAAACTTCAGAAAGCTTGCGTCGTGAAGTAGCAGAACAAGAGGCTGCATGGCGCGCCCGAATAGCAGCTTTAGAGCAACGCGCTCATGATGAATGGCTAGCTAGAAGAGCTGCTGAACGGTCAGCTGAAGCTTCGGCTCGAGAAGCACAGGCTTTGAGACAACGGCTTGCTGCACCATCACCAGATAAGCGTAATAAAGATACTAATCATAATCGTCGAAGCACCATCTCTCAAATTAACCTCTAATTATTTATTACCAAAGGTGTAGTATCTCCATTGACAACTGGAGAAGCGATCCCAGATCCTGCTTTTATGCCACAACTCGGTAATTTGCCTCCAATGATGCCGCCACCACCGTTGGGCTTTCTTCCGAATCCGCACGGAGGACCTATGATGATGCCTCCACCTTTTCCACTGCCGCCGCATCGTCCACCACCTTTAGGAAGGCTCAGCAGTCCGCCGCCAACGCAAATTCCTCGTCAGGATAGATCTTATTCGCCAGATTCAAGGTATGCATTTGAATTAAGCTTATGATGAGTTTGATAATTGACTAGCTCTACAAGTAATACAAAGGATTATCGGAAAGTATACTAGATTATTTTACTCAATGGGCTACAATGCCGTTTCTGCTAGGATCCACGTAACATGTTACACTAGTAGCGAGTAAAATCTGTTTCTTCTCTGCAAAAGGAGAAACTGCTGCTGAAATTCATTGCCAACTTGTTTGTTTTGGCAATGTTGTTATAAATTAGCGAATATGCGTTAAAATTTAAACCAGGAAGAACTGAAAGGAGCAGAATGATACTCATTCAAAAACTAAAAAATGTTTTGTTCCACTTTATATACAATGAAAAATATTCATTACTGGGGTTTTTTTTATGAAACCGTTACCGAAAGATTAGAATATCGGAAACTCCACATGTTGGGTGCCAATACTGAGACTTCAACGCCGTTTATAGGCTCACCAAATGCATCATGGTCCATATTCACTATGTTGAAGAATAAATAAAGCTTTCGAAATATTTTCTAAGACTGCATCTCTGCTTTCTAAAATTTCTCATGTATATGAGCAAACTCGAAAATTGATATTAAATCATATCTAAAAAATAAATTAAAACGATTTATTTTATTGTTTCAGGTACAGCCCCGATAGGGATTATAGAGCGAGATCTCCAATGTCAAATCAAGATCGCAGGAGATACAATGACAGAAGATATGATAATAATAGGTTATACATTTTTATAGTCAATTACATATATGTATTCTTTTTTTATAACCCTAGTTATTTGATGCAGATACTATGACAGTGAAGAAGAAAGAAGATCTCGAAGATATGAAACAGAGACTGATTTTAGCCCAGTAAACACTCTTCCGCCTTCACCTATTCCAAATCCTCGCAATCATAAAGGCTAGCTTTTTTATTAATTCATTACAATTAACAAATCCATCGTAAATGCATTCTAATTTGTACATATTTATATGTTTTAGGTATAAGTTCCGGTTCTGGTCATTCGTTTGAGTCGTTAGAACGATTTAAATAGTTTATTCTATCGGATTTGTAAAATGCTTAAAAATGTTTATAAACTTAGGAATATGGAGTTTAAAATTGAGTTCAATATTATTTTTATATTTATTACAGGACATTTTAACGAATGCGTCGATAATAGTACATATTTTCTATATTGTATAATCTAATAATATATTATTTTGTTATGAATAAGTATCAATGTAACTATCTATCACAAGTTTTCCTTGATTTTTTCGTATTTAGATAGTAGTTAGTATTTTTTTAATGGTTCTAAAATATCCTTGGTGCTGATACAAAATGTACCACTTTCATATTTTACACTTTTTTGTACATAAGCAAATTGAATGTCACGGGGTTCAGCGTTTGCTTAAAATCGCACGATTTAACAAGTCACTGGCAAGCGTCGAACCTTGAACCGAATCAGATTTTTTATCTAAACATTGTGATATAGCCATTCGTATAAGTAAAATAATAAAATGATTCATTCAGACATCAAGATTTTTTTTTTATTTATGTTACATTGGTATAGATTACAAATTTTTAATACACAATGAGTGCCTATTTCTAACAACATTTTATATTGTCTGCAAACGTTCCGACGATATTCATAATCGACTTTTAAGAATAGTACAACTATTATTTTTAACAACAGTGATTAAACAAACGGTTAATGTGCATAGCGTGTGCAGCAAATGAAAAACATTGAATTAAAAAATAGTCAAACGAGGCCAACATGAATATAGCACAAAAGTAATGGAATGATTATTACATATGATTTAAATTAAAATATCAATTCACAACTGATTAAATATCATTATTCTTATATACATTCATGTTTGTTAATATTATCGATATATAAATGCGTCACAGATGGAGTAAAACGATATACAATGACGTTTGTATATATTATGTCTTAAACAATATTTATCAATTGACTTATATAACCATTCTGAAACATTAATTAATAAAAATCTTACAAAATACAATTGATCATAATACTCAAATTATATATCACAGAACCGAAATGAGATTTAAAAGTGTCGTCTCTAAAAAGTGCATTGTCATTAAATTGAACAGTATAAAATCTATTGCAGTTAAACAATGATTGAAATTAACTCGTAGCGTTTATGCGAAAACTGTGCTCTGTATGAATATATTCCATGCAATTATTCACAATAATTAACTTGTCTCATTACGCATACATATTTATTATTTATATATGTATATATAAATTTGTGCTCCAAACCAAATAAAACGTCTATACATTAAAAAGAATCAACAATTGCAATTTGCATAGATATATCATCTTTTCTTCTGTATATCATATAATTCATATGTATAAACAAAACTATTTTCACAATACATATTTATAAATATACATTTTAATCAAAATATCATTTTCAATAAATAATACTGAATTACAATTTTAATACATCTATTATACCTATCGTATAAATATCTTTCAGTAATAATCATAAAAATCATAAAGCTATTATAATTACTAGGTACATAAAATTATACAATTAATTTAAATAATATGTCACAATTATTTGTTCACGTTGATTACTATAAAAAAAATGTTAAAATTATAAACAATGGATAGAAGCTCAGTTTAATTTCATGATACGGTAATACATACCTAAAAGTAAATAATCTATTTTTATTATGATGGATTGCATAAATTGTATATTATATATTTAAAAAAATTAAAATGATATTATTTATTAACTATGATGTGATAAAAACTCAATTAATAAAATTCATAATACTGAAAAATTGTGATAAAAACTCAATTAATAAAATTCATAATCCTGAAAGCTTTGAATTCATCAACCGAATACATAAATGGCATTAAGTACCGAATAGCGATGCAACAAATAAATAATTTAAAAATCAATCAATCCATTAAATACTGCAGGTCGATTTATAATAAATATCAAGGACTAGTTTCCATAAGATTTTTTAAATACATAATTTTAGGACTTGGTACAATTTTCATTTAAAATAAAATAATTTATTAAAGCGGAATGTTTTAGTTAAAATGCAAGCTTGCGTGTAAATATTATTTCTTTTTCACTCAAGCTAAATTGTCACTATATTTTTTGTACAAGATTCAATAAATACAAATTAAATTAATAAAACAATAAATACATAATAAAACGTCTTTTCAACATAAGTAGCAATTTAATTTTTAATAAATTATGGCAAATAATTTGACTAATGACTAATTTTTCTATTACCAATTTACAAATGTAAACTGTGGTTCAGTCAAGGGGTTCAATCAAATAGATATTGAATTAGTTTTAAAAAAATGTAAAAACTCATTCTCTATATTATTCATAATAATACGGAGGAGGGGGGTTATTAGTAATTAGTAACAATCTACACTTCATACATCATTATTACATATATAATATCTCAATTATATAAACCGATGTGATCATTATATAATTGTGTTTAATTTATTGTTATCGTTACCGTATCGTATTTATATATTAGCATTTATTAATAACGTAAAATTTGACTAGTTGATTTGGTATCTAAGCAGTTGAATCTACAGAGTCCGTCTGCTTGAGATCGGCATGGCACGCTTGGCATACGCGCACGGGGCGTAATATTCGCAAGCGCGCCACTGGCGCTTCATATCGCGAGCAACGACCGCAGAAGATCCTGCCGCAGTTGCGACAGTGATGACGGCGATCGTACATGGTAAACTTTGCACTGCAGGCGGCGCAGCTCGCGACACCGGAATCTCTTACCCAATGGTCGCCACCTTTACCGGTAGCGTCGCACACACCCCACCGGAAAATCTATTCATACAATAATATAATTTTATAAAAATTGAGTCTATAATTCTCATAGAAAGTACTAAGGACCTTTCATTTTTGACATTAATGATTATAAACATGCTGAAGACCAAAGCGAAGTAAGTATAAAAGACATGATTATTACATGATTTAAATTAAAATATTTTAAATAAAAATCTGATTCTAAAGGCGGCCACACACGTTACGGTAGTACGTGACGTACTTGAATGTCTCGCGTCGACCTGTACAGGTTCTGACATGCTCTCAGTTCTGTTGTAAGCGTCGAAGTGAGACATTCAAGTATGTCACGTTCGCTGAAAAAAAGAAAAATTTTGCGGAGCGCCTGTGAGCTTGTCAACTGGTTTCCGGTCGACCTGTGCAGGTCTACCGTAACGTGTGTGGCCGCCTTAAGTAGTGAGACACCAGACTGAAATCAGTCTAAATCGGTGACATATATTTTATTAATTATGAATACAGCCTACAATTAATATATGCAACTATGACTACCTCGATTATATTTTAATTATTTATCACAATATTCTTCAATGAGATTAGGAAAATCGAAAACATCGATCGGAAATATAATTATAAAATAATCACTAATTCTGATCTCCCAGACACGAGACCATACAGGATTCGAACCTAAGTCTATCACCAACTTATACTACTGGTCTATTAAGCTGGTAATATGTAGAAGGTAATCTCATAAATTATGCTGAAGATAGCTGTATTACTATCATGTATAATTCCCTGAATCTAAGTGTATTACTAAAGCATAAACCTTCAATGTTTATCTAATTATAAAGGAAAGTCCTAGCAATGTTTGCGACTGGTACATGTAAATACAAGATTTTTTCATTCCACTGCAATAAATCAACCCCAATGAGATGAGTGCTTTTCTCATAGTCAATTTTATGTGGCAATTTCATGAACAGTTTCCAAAATATTTGACAAAAAACACCATCAATTATGTTAAAGGATACAGAATAACTGAAAACAAAATCTGGGCAAATATGGGTATAAAAAATAAAAATAATTTTCTTACACGTCCTCTAGCATCACCGACAGCAACGCCTCTGCCATTCTTAGCAGATGTGACGCAAGTAACAGAAGCTGGACTTGTATTATCTTTGCGATCAAACGCTGTGTGCATTGTGAGCTTGCTTCTAAATACAAGTTGTCTTTGCCACTTCAAACCTGTATTATAAATAATAAAAACAGCCCATATTTAATATCACAGATGACATCTCGAATCAATATCGTATATGTAATTATTTAATAACAAATCTACCATCTCTTAATTGAGTTTGTGTCTGCAGTATTTTCCTTTTCATACTTGAATCGTCAATTTGAGCGACGCTAGTAGCAGGCGGAATCACGACAAACGAATCTGTCAAACTAGTATCCGATTTGCTGGTTCTCATACCACCGCTCGGCTGCGGGTAAGTTATATCGTCTTGCAAAATACCAGTAAAATCTGAATGCACAATCGATGTCGGCAGAGGACTTTCAACCGACAAAGGCGCACCACCAGAATCAGTAGAATCGCCCAAGCTACTACCACCTAAAAATAAGCAAACAATCATAAACATGATAAGAATTTAACGGACATAACCAATAAATAAATATGAATACCTTCGCTTTTACGGAACAGTGGATTTCCTCTCGATTTTCGCCTTAATATTACAGCACCTTGTTTTTGAAGCTGCCTAGCGTCTTCCACGTTTGTCTCGTTATCTCCGGTGGTTAATTTTTCTTCATCTTGACTTTGAATCGATAACGTTCTATTCCATTCGATTCCTTCATCTTTATCACTGTTCATGCTCTCCAATCTGACTTTGCAATTATCAGGCATTTCGTTAGATGGATAGTCCCAGTTGTCTTTTTCGTATACGTTTTCTTCATTGTCACTACATGTCTCTTTTTCTTCGTGCCTCTGTGACGATTCTTTGGCACTAGTCGTTTCGGCTGCGTCTGATAACGAACTTTCAGATCCAGATTTCGTCAGAGCACCTTTAAGCATTTAATAATTAAGAGCAATATATACATCAAACCTGAATCAAAAGTATACCTTGAGTGACCTTCGGGCAATCGAGATAGTCACACTTGCATTTAAAGGCAAAATAACCGAAAATATTAAACAAAACTCAAGAAAGTGCAGCAGTATAACAATTAGAACATTATGGCAAATTTCGTTAAAAGCCTTCTCACTAACAACCAAAAAAAAATTATGACTTTCAGCTCTTTACCAGCTTCAAGATGCCATGATTCAAATAAACAAAATTTCAACGTTTAGAAGAAATCAAAACAAACATGTAGAACCCAAAAAAATGAGTAAGTTTTTAGCTATATATTTTTTTCCATGAGATTGGATACTTATTAATAAACATATGTACACATACCATCATTTTCAACAGATAAACTACTCTGCTTTAATAATTCTTCGACTCGCTTCTTTGCTTTGGAAGTGTCCAACAAGTCCTTGCTCTTGGATGTCTTTTCGCTATCACTCAAACTACATTCGCTCGATAATTTAGAACTCAGTCTACTTATGTTCTTGGGTTTTAGTCCAGGCGAAACCGGTATAATACTATTCGGAATATCTTCTTCATCAGGTACTTGAACGTAGTCTATCGACCACATCTATAAATATTAATAAAAATATTAGATTGAATTTGAAAATATAAAAACAAAACCATTATAAACTTACTCTAACAACACCGTCGGAAGATCCGGTTATAATGACATTTAAAGCGTCCCATTCCCTTGTTTGAGAGTACGCCACGCACAGAATCTGCTGCATTCTATCAGCTCTTCCAACACACGTATCCACAGATCCCAAAACATCACCGTTTATTGACCATACGTGTAACCAAGTTCCGGCACACGTCGCTATATCACCCTATCAATAAAAAAAATGATTAAAATCAACAATACAACTGTCAAAACAAATTAATAATACTTACAGTGAGATCATTGACAGTTACAGCCGATATTGGACCAGCGTGACCAGTTAGCTGTCGAACGAACAAACATCTTGATAAATCCCACACAATTGCAGTCCCGTCTCGGCTTCCACTGACGACAACGTTGTAAGCAGGACTGGCAGCCAAACAAGTGACAGCTTCTGTATGACCGTACAAGCATTGCTTCACAGTTAATAGCTTGCGATTAGCATCGTATTGCCACACTGTCAAAACCGTGCTAGTTCCGGAAGTAACCAGAGTTTTGGAAGATGGACACACACAGCAGACTATCTCGCCACAAGCTTGTGACACACTCTCACAAACAAAAACAGCCTTATCGTTATCGTAATTTCCTATTCGGAGCGAATGATCGGCAAAACCCCATGCGGCGTATTTGTTAAAAGCTGGCGGCATCAATATCTTATTCTGCTCTACTGCTAATATAGCCTTGTCGGTATATAAAATCTGCCCGACGGGTCCTTTGACTTCTACAATAAATAAAAAATATATATTAGAGATGAGCATAATCAGATATGGAATTTTAAAATAATAATACCTTTCACAGGATTTGAAGTAGGCTTCATGTTGTCCAAGTTGTGAAAGAATAGTTTATCAGGCGGAGTTATTCCTACAGTAGGATTTATAATGTTCGGATCTAAAATTGTAGAGCTTCTTTGTGACATCTTCTTGCTGGGATGCGCTTTACGGAACAGTTGCTTCGGTATCTGACCAAAGTTGTTGATGAAGCCGATGATGGCGTTCTTCTTCAACGGATCGTCAATACTATTAACATTTTAAATAATTAATTAACATAAAATATATGTTTAGATAATTTAGAAATAATGAGACATACTTGTATATGTCAACGTTTCCTTCATAGAATAAGTGATGGAAAACGTTCAAGCTATCAACTGCGGGTTGACCCTGTTGCTTATAACCGAATATGAGATCAATCCAGTGATGTAGATGATGTGAAACGTAATCACTTTCTAAAGCTTCACGGTGTACTCTAATGAACTCTCTAGGATCGTTTTTGGCCCACGGTGGTAGTACCACGTCGACTAATGGCATTCCCGACTGCTTACAACCTACAAATGAATATGTCAGATTAGTCAAGTTTAGTAATAATAAATATTGACATAAAGAGCTTGTGAGAAGTGGTGTCATTCTCTAAATGTTATTATTTAAAGAACAAGGTCATCGTAGTCAGTAAAAAATATATCAACTATAAATAAAATATCGAATATGTTCGGTTTATCAAGGGTAAAAATTGGAATGGGTTCAGCATCTTCGAGACTAAACACTTAAACATTTGACAATTCATTTGGTCCAAAGAATCCAACTTTGAGGCAAGTTTAAACCAGCTCTTATTTGTATAATTAATATTTTTTTAGTTTTTGGTGTTTTTTTATCCCAATGCTCACTCCAAATGGTAAGCATTTAGATATCGTCTTATAAAATTTGAGTGTCTAAATACAGAATCCTACAATTGCCAATGTAAGAAAAATAGGAGGTAGACATTACATCAGAAGAAAAAATTCATGACTTGGTGGAACATCTATAAAAAAAATGAAAGTACAGAGGCCTTTTCAGGCTTTCTAATGACAGTATAGCACAGAAAACTAAAAAATTAAGCTAAGCTAGTGAATCTCTATATACACTATATACATACCTAAGTCAAAGTTATTCGAATTCGATAGAAATTCAGGTAGATAGAAAAATTCCGGAATCAATTCTTTAACATCAGACATGTTGTGCCTAGAAGCAGATCTCCAAGACTCTTTCACAGAGCTGAACATCCGATCGGCTAAATCGAAATGTCCACCTTGCAAGCGTAAGAAATGCTGAGTGAACGGCTCCATTCGAACCAAATATGAACATACAATCATGGCAGACGAGTAATGCGTTCCATAATGATAAGGCGGTGTCTCACCGTGAGGATCGTCCCATTCCTGCACAACAAAAAAAATATTTCAGAACACTTTCATATAAATAAAATAAATAATTCGAACAAACCTTATATCGTTTTCTAAACTGTTCTAAGCGGTCAGGACTTTGAGCGCCCATTGGTTTCGAAAAGTCCCTAAAAGTGGCCGAATTAGCCAAGTCCAACTCATGTGAATCGTAATCGGCCAAAATCCACGGAAAGACTGGATACTGCATGAGATCGTTATAAGAACGCCCAGCTAACGTATTTAAATGCATTAGATATTGAAAGTTGGATATTTCTCCGCGCTGTAAATTAAATAAAAAAATTTAGTGTTCCATCAGATTTTGACTAAAAATCGAAATGTTGAATACTTACGACCCATCTTTGAGTCACTGATGTGTCACCGATGAGCGTAGCAAAAATGCTTTGAGGTTGTTCCACTGCTACCCCTCTACGTTGACCAGCAACGGAACCAGCGGCACTATCAGATATACCAGTTGCTAAAGACATGAATCTTTGATACACCTAAATTGAAATAAAGCATTAAAATCTACTAATATTATAACGACATATTTTAATTAGGAATTAATTTACTTTATTGCGAACTTTTCTTGGAAAAGAAAGAAGATAGTTTCGGCCGTCACTAGAGAATACTTCCAAAGCCATCGGTTGCAGAAGATAACGACGTTTATGTACTTCCCTGAAAAATATTATAATTATTAGATAATTTTAAATTTCTTCAAAATTCATATGAATCATACCTGATATCTTCGTATGAAAATTTAGAACACATTCTAGGGATTCCCTTGGTCGAAGAACACTGACTTGCTGGTAAGATCGGTTCATAATCAGCCGGACAACTGTCCAAATCTCTAATTTCTCTATTCTTTAAAAGAGTAAAGCCATCTATGACATAGCAATACTCTCTTCCGAACAATAAAAGTCCTTCCGTAGTATCTAAGCCTTGTATTCGAGCACATCTGAACATATGCGTAATCTAGAAGTATTATAAAACATTATAAAAATAACTTTAAACATTAAGCACATACTTTTAATGTATGATTGTACCTTTTCATGATGTTCTAATAATCTCAAAAGAGTTTGATTATCGGGAGATGGAGTTTGTTCTTCTTCATCTTCATCCTCTTTGCCTTCTTCGTTAGCATCCACAGATGAAGAAGCATTGCCTCTCAAATTATTTACGAGACTAGATGGAGAACCATTATTACCACAAACATCACTTTGAGATTCTTTAGTCCTATAAAATAATAATAACAATATTAGAAACAATATAATCTATTAAAATATTGCCAGAACTTACCCATTGGATTCTTCCGATGATTGCAAATTCTCTAGCGAAGATGTCAAATTCTCACTTCTCTCCATCTCGCCTAATCCACCGACTCTCCATTGCTGATACACTTTATAATATTCTTTACTATCCAAGCTATGAGCAACTTTATACTTTAATTGTTTCTGTAAAAAATAATAATAACAATATTTAATACAATAATCAACACATTAACCATATTATACACAATAAAATAAATACATTTTCAGGATTATCCATTTCCGGTCTGTACGGATAATGAATATAAAACATGTCGTTCTTCCTCATTTTCCTCCTCATTCTATTTGGTCCTTCAGTGCTGTCGAGCATCCATTTGTCTAAACGACCGCTTTTTTCTGGTCCCCAGAGACCTCTTTCTCTCGTCAATTCAGTTTCAGATTGTACCCATTCTTGATGTACATATCTATGAGTGTGCTGCTGTGTGTTTGCATGCTGAGTACAACGCCAACTCCACAAGTCTCTGTAAATAATATATAACCGATAAGCACATTATGATAAATCTATTATAATACATAATATGGTAAAACTATTACCTCACTAACTGTACATGACAATCTGTATAAAAAAAAGCTTGTTCTTTAGCCAATTCTACTTTAACTTTAGTCGTGTCTTCTTTCTTGACTTTGCTTCTGCTCGCTAGACGTGTCAGACCGCCAGTTACTTTCTGTATCTTAGACTGTATCTGATTGTGCAGCTCCCATGGAACTCGATACGATGCCTTTCTTTCAGTTTCGACGTAATGAAGCCAAAGCTTAGTGGCATTTTCGCAAAGCTGCTCTCTAACTGCACCGAGATCTGGAGCTCTTGCATTTCCAACTGGCGCTATCAGCGTAATCTTGAACACTTCTTCGATCGCCGGTTTTTTACAAGCGTACAACTCTTCCCAAACTCGACGTGCAGCTCCAGCCATTAAATTACGTCCTATTTTATAATTAAATTGTTACAATATTTTAATGATACAATATTTGAAGTATTGACATACCTTGATGTTGTGTCAACCGATCGTCTCTTGCTTCCAAATCGCAACTCGGATTCACGTGCCATATTGTACGCATATGGGAATCTAAGATTATCTTCATATCGGCACTAAGTTGTAGAAGACAATAAGTGAGACAACCGACGAATTCAAGTTCGTGATTTCCAGCTCCGAATATTAATAATCTGTTTGTTGTGAGTTTGTGTAAAGCTTCCAGCACTGACATTTGATCGGCTATAGAGTCGGTAGAACGCGAGAGTAAGAAAAGAATAGTTCTATTAAGGCAGTGGTGTAAGCCTTCTAACGAAGTACAGCTAGACTTTCTTTTTGCTTGAATTACTAATTTAACGATGAAGTCGAATATCTACAACAATATAAATATTAGCAATAATTCTGATATAAATATAAAAAAAATTTTACCTCATGTGGATCTCGAGATAGTTGTCCTTGCCATAGCTTATCGACAAGACGAGCCGATAAATAACATACATTAGCTACGTTCGATTCACTCGAGAATATATCCGTCGAAAGCAAATGTTCCATTAGTGTTGATAAAACTTCAGTTTGAAATTCCACTTGTTGTCCATTACTGGCATTTGGAGGCGAGGCATCAAGAACTAAGTCTATGACCGGCGCCTGTTTGCTAGTAACACTCAGCGGTAACGAATCAATAACTATGACTCTCAAAAAATCCATTACAAATTTTCTAGCAGGATGTTCAGTAAGACTAGCGGTATTTTCTTTGAGGTAATTGACAGGTGGAACCAAAACCGGCGGATCT
This sequence comes from Plectrocnemia conspersa, assembly GCF_051122295.1. Lineage (NCBI taxonomy): Eukaryota > Metazoa > Arthropoda > Insecta > Trichoptera > Polycentropodidae > Plectrocnemia > Plectrocnemia conspersa. Next base: position 16,183,031 of record NW_028277177.1, read on the forward strand.
TGCTCAGAAGCTGGAGTTGACGCACCAGAGCTTTCACAGCTTTCATTGACTAAAATTTATATTCCACATAAACAAATATTAAATAAACTTAATAACACAAATAATCACCTATTGGTACATCTTCAGTTTGTGCAGGTGTAAATAATGTTGAAGCCAATGCTGTGAGCACTTCGGCAGTCATGACGACAGGACCAAAATCAGGAAAGTTGTGATACAATGAGAACAACACCTATAATAACATTCGATATTAATCTGGCATTTAATAGTTACTTTATTCATATAAAATATGAACAACCTGAATAATTGTAACCGGATGATCTTTAATCCAATCTGGAAGAGTAGTTTGTTCTTGATGAATTAAACATCTGACCATTGATAATAAAACTATCATTGCTTCAGGACAGAGTGTTATTCTTGAAGCTACAGCTGCCATACTTTGCTTGGTCGAAGCATTTTGATTTGGAGCAATGCCCCATAAGAACGGCCACACAGTATCCATTGCCAATCGAGTATCGGCTGGTAAAAGTCGGACAGGTTGTCCTAGCATCAAACCGACTAGTAAAAAGTATAATTCTCCAACATGAAGATGAGCAGGCATCAACCTAAATCCACACCATGAATTAAATTCTTAATATACATTCTTAAAAAGTAATGACTTACCATCCTAGTGATTGAAATCCTGAAATGTGCAAAAGATCAGTCTTGATCTGACCACCGTTTCCAAGTGAACCACCCAAGACTACGCCGACTTGTTGAGAATGCGCCACCAATTCGGTATGCCTTAACCAACCGCCGTTACCCTGACCGTCTCGGAACCTAATTTAAAAATACTCATAAAATCAAATATTTTATTTTAATAATTGAACTTGAAACATACTTTTGAAGCAAAGGTGAAGCAGTTCCCTGTCCAGCGCACAAAATAACTAACAATCTCATCGACCATATCACAGTCGAAGAATGAATATGCACTTGCATGAAGCTCAACAGCCAATCGATTCCCAAAACCCTAGCAATCTCTTCGCACACAATAGCGTTCACAGTATTCCTAGGAGTGAACAGTAACCCGTGCATCAGATTAAAGCATCGGTTCCTCAACAATATTTGCTCTCCCTCCCCTTCATTATCTCCGTCCCCTTCACGTATATTCAGTTCTTTCTCTGGCTGGTTTGGCGGTGGCAAAGTTGAAGATATAAATTGTCCAAAGCATAGCAGATCATTTGGTCTTGGTTGTCCACCCAACAAAACGCTCAATAATTGCAGCAAAACTTGCTTTGTGCTGAAGTTTTTAACTTCTGGAATGATATGTAAAAGTTTAGTCACGAGCTGCAACTCCCTCATGGTCCTCAAATTGTGGGCCCTGTGCGTAGCCTCAGTAGCCAACTGTAGTAAATGCTCAAGAAGAGATTTGATAAGACCACCAGGTGCACCGAGCCAAACTTCTAATTCACATATTAAATCCTAAAACATATTAAATATATATAAAACGCAATTATCATTGATCTATGTAAAATAAATGGATAAATACCTGGAATGCCATCAAGTTGGGAATCGACGGAGTATCCTTTTGACTATCTACAGTTCCGACTAATCCAAATGTGAGATGCAATATATGAGAATTCAATAACTGCCTCTTTCTTTTCAAAAGCATTGCTAAAGTTTGATATCCTTTTCGTCTATCCATTTCGGCTTGAGCAGATTTATTCGATCTAACAACGCACACTAGAGCTTTGACTCCGGCGTATAAGCTTTCAACATCTTGAGCCATTGCTATGAGTCCCAAAAGTACTGAGCAACCTCCTACAGTATCAATCTAAAATACAAATTCATTAATGTTTACACATTCATTAATAGCACAACCAAATTTATATAATTACCATGATAGCAGCTGGTCTTGGGCAAAACACCCTAACACCCAAATAACCCACAACCGTTCCGCCCAAGCATCTAGCAGGACCCGATAAATGTCCAGCAGAATTGTGAAGTATCCTGATCGGTGTAGCATTTTCATGCGAAGACATGCCTAACTGTTTAGCAATTGCCTTATTATCCCATTTGCTATAAACCTTCCGTATTTTAGCTAATGTTAACTGTGAGACGGCTTTGGCGTTCAAGCCAAATATGACCTTTTCTTCCGCCACTAGTGGTGTGAGAGATTCTTGATTCGGTCCAGACACACTCGGAGATTGAAGGGTTCCAACATAATGAGGACCAAGTTGAAATATTGTGGACACCGTTTGAGGACTCAAGACTTCTTCTAATAACAAAGCGGGTCCTTGTCGCCATGTTAATCTTGAATATCTGCGCCAGGGAGGTGGAGTGCCTATAACTCCGTATACAGCACTAGCCACGCTCAAAGTTGCAGCTCCTCCTCCAGGATTTACGCTGATGTAATGCAGTTTGCCAGAATGCATATGCTGTCCGTCAAGATATAGCGAAAAAGATGAGTTTTTAAGAACGGCTCTGTTGAGCACTAGAGTCAAATGGTGCCACTGTCCTTCGTGTAATAGATCCGGACACCAAACTCTAGCCCCGCATTCACCACTACCTTCCGGCTCCCATTCTCCGACATCTAATAAAGAAAATATGTTATTATTAATATTACCCAAATACAAAACTAAATAAAATTGAATTGACTAGGTGTTTAGTCTCTATCAAATCCTACTCTTACTAATATAAGTGAAATTGCATTCCACCATCTTCCCCTGATATAAATGTGTATTACATTAATTGATATTAAAAAGTAACTTGAAGTATCTGAAGAAAAACATAGGTATATACATAAGTAAAAATTTACTGAAACAAATTAAAAATATTTTATTTAATGGATATGTATAATACAAATTTTTGAAACGAAAATACTATATCGATTTGATCATAAGAAATTACGATATTTTACTTATGCAGGGCAAAATGTGATAAATATTCTGCAATGTCTTGAGTTGTTTTTTTTTAATTCCCAGAACTAGAGACAGCAAAAACTCTTGAATTCCCGGGTTGTCTCGACACAGAATGCGGCAATTCTGTTATTTTAATTTTTTAATTCCGACGTTAGAATGTTGAGTGATATTATATTTGTGTACTCTTTCTGAAGAACTGGCTTTTAACGTATATAAATATAGCAAGAATGTCTCTCTCAAACCAATCACAGGTCTATTAGTGTTAAATCTTATAACTCCTGGTAACTAGTTAAATATAAATTATACACTGCATTTGCTTATACTTACTATGTGGAACATGAGTTTCATGAGTAGATACTATGATTGCTTTATCGCGAGCTGATAGTACGACGGCAAGACAGACAAGATGTTCATCTCTTGTGCTATTATTCAAGTTCCTCACGAGTGTCAAGAGTCTTACACAATGAGGATCAGTTCGTGGATCAGAAAATTTATCGACGCAAATCCATGTTGAATATGATAATCCAGTTTGAGGAGGAAAGACTCTATCGCCTATATATAAATAGAATAATTAATTAAGAGAATTATCTAAAAAGGAAGAGAATAAGTAAATACATTACCTGATCCTATACCGCCAGTTGTGCTATTATCTTGAGGACCTAATGCGTTAACATTAGCGGATTGAGGCGCAACACTCGGTAGATACAAACAGCCAAATCCTTCAGCCGACATATCAAACTCAACAAATGGCGGAAGGGTGCACGAACCATGAGATCTTGAATTATAAATTAACGTAAGTCTAACATTTTAAAAACTAAACATATTATAAATACCTGTAATCTCTGGGAGTTGTCATAGAAACAAGTGTTTTAATACGAGTTAATGGAACAGGACCTCCGGGCTTACAAGCAGCGCCTTGTTCAGGTGATACACAATTCAAAGGATTGCCCATTCGTAGAAACTCCCTTAAAATTTTGTAATATTAATTTCAGATTTTCTATGAATAAAATATAATCAAGAAGATCAAATACCGTAAGTCTTTAGGTTCGAGAGATTGTGCCGCTAATCTTTCTAGCATGTATTGTAACTGTGCGTGAATGCAATGCTGTTCGTCTTGCAAAGCAACCTTGCCGACTTCTAAAAGCACTCCAGTTAAAGCAGCTTCACACATCACTTGCTGATTCCTCTCACTAAATAATAATAATAATGCAAATATAATACATGATTTAGATAATTTTATTATTAGTCTCATTTTTAATTCATACCTTCTAACGAGTGATTTAAGCACATGAGCCAAATAATCTTCCATAGCTGTTGAATGAGGATGATTTGGATCGTTTGACACTGAAGGAAGAGATGGCAACAGTCTCATTAAACAAACTACGACACCACCATGAACCACCAACGGCTCAGGATTTGGCGGTGATAGATTGAGTGACGATACACAAGGACGACTATTATCCAATGATTTTTGCCTCTCAGATGTGACGGCATTTTGTCTAGCAAGATTTGGAGATCTCACAGAGAGAGTTCCACAAAACACGGGCTTATCAAACGAGTCCAGAGCCACATCGTACATGAGCCGTAAGACGATGCAAGCGTGAATCAAAATCATGGGAATCTCTTCGGGAAAGTTCATCTCTAAAATATTTCCAGTGAACATCGAATGCAAGGCGTCATAGTATTGAGGATCGACTTGATTGGTATTACTGTCTATGTAAATATTTTGAGTGAAGCATCCTAAGAGGCGCACTGTATCACAAAGACTCGTGGTGCATATCTATAATAACATTAACAATAAATAAATGTTTATAATATAATAATATAACTTTAAAATTATTACTTCATGGAAAAAGAACTTCGCATTGGCAGGCTCAAATCTCATTGCTGTGCTTATTGTGTGGAAGACGACGTAGAGTAGTGTAATCAATTCTTTATTCAGTTTTTCTCCTTCACATAATTTTCCTTCTAGTGATACCAAAACGCTTGTGACGTACACAAATCCTCCGACTTTCCTGAATACTGTTCTCGTTCTGTGAGATTCGCGTAAGCATCCTAATAAAGATTTCAGTATATGAGTTTTGAGCAATAATGCATTCGAAGGTGCTGAATGTAAAGTGGCAAGTACAGCTGCCATATCGTCTTCGCCTCCAATGCTTAGAATCAATTCCCTAACAATACCTAAAATGTTATTAAATATAATTATTACAGATAAACTGAACTATATACAACAATAACAATATTTAATCAAAGAAACACTAACCTAATGCTTTACTTCTGCAATCTAAATACAAAACCATACCGTGGACACACTTAGCGCCTTCGCACTCTCGAAATAAATTGCAGTTGTTTGTATTTGTGCTCAATAGAACGGTCATAGCGTCCATGATTAAGAATCCCAACTCTTCGTCTTCGCTACTATCTTTCAAAGTGTCATTGTATTGAACTAGCTTAGCCTCTATTTCTTTCCTCCTAGGTGGCCTTTTCACGTCGTTATTATAAATAGTCTTATTCGAATCTTGTCCGTTTGAATAATTACTCTCTTCCTTTTCGGAATCCCTCTGCTTGTCTTTGAGCAACTTTGAATATCGAGAAAGGCAAGTCACAAAAACTTCCAACATACCAACCTCTCGATACACGTCTTTAAATATCGTATTGTGTCTGAAAGTATTTATAATTTAATTATTAAATACCATACATACTAAAACAATAAATATTTAATACATACTTTAATATATTCAATAAAGTCTTCATGCATAATATGCTACAAGGTTTAGATGCGTTCGTCTTGAGCAGAATTGACAGTGATATCAGTTCTTTACATGGCACGAAATTCAGTTGAAACACAATAAACTCCAATAGCTCAAAAAACTTTTCTTGAATTTCGGGACTCTTCAGGTATATCTTTTCAGAAAATTGACTAAGAGTATTCTGACTCTCTAAGATAAAGTAATTGGCGTTATCTGCATGATAAACGCTGGATATTGCATCTAAGATGGTGCAGCACAACGCTGGCGAATTAGATTTTATGAAGACTGATTGTAGAACCTGAACAAAATTGAGTTATAAAATATATAGTGCAGAAATACCAATTTGATATATGCTATCATCAATCACCTGGAATGCCTGAACATTTCTAACAGCTTGGCCTCTATTTGACGGCTGAGGTAGTACGAATCCTTGAAGTTTAAACAATTCCGAAGCAGATGCGTGATGCGGTCTTAGTTCCGTATAACCGCATGAACAAAGCGATGACACCATCAAAACGAGATTTCTGATAGCGGCGTTTCCTTCTGCAGATCTTGTGCGCTCTTCTTCCAGTCTAATAAATTACAACCAATTGTAATATTCGGTCATAAATAGTTATATTTATATTTATTAGATATAAAATAAAAATCAACCGCAACCCAAAAAAATAAATAAAACTTACTGATCAGTTAATAAATCAGGAATGTGCGGTTTACTGTTTCTGTGTATGTAAAAAAGAATAGAAATAAATAAATAAAAATTAAAATACACAAAAAAACACACAAAAATAACACAAATCTAAAATCATATCACTCACTTCAGTAAAAATTCTGAAAGGAAATGATATCCTTGACAAGCTCTGAAATCATCCAGAAGCAGTTGGCTGACGTCACTCGAGTCCTTTAAAAAGCAAAACACAGCAACAAACATCTCAACGACTTCCAGAGGAGAAAGTTCAGGTACTCTTTGCATATTTTCAAGACATAATGATACACATCCTTTATCTATAAGATAAATAATATATTAGCATGCATTTTAATATGTAATCTTATACATTTTAAAGTCTTACTATGAATATATTGCACTACATTATGAGAGAGTCCATGCCTAGACAACGTCATCAATACTTCGGCTGCAGATTTTCTCCACATTACATTATGAGGCGGACAAAAAGACGTTATAGCCGAAAATAGAAGACTTAGATCATCTTTTCTCGCTAATTCTTCACACGGAAACGCATGACTGCACAATCTTACTAATACCTATTATCATAAAAAAAACAATTAAACACAATTCAAATTTTATGTTCCGATAATGACATACCTGTACAAACGTTTTTTGAAGAAGTATACGCCTTTCACGCGGAGTGAACTTCCTATTACTATCGTGGACGTCGGCTTCGGCTTCAGATAATTCGGGAAGATCGAAAAATAAATACAGACACTTGACTAACGTAGACGGCACAGCTGCAGTTGTCATGACCTATACATAGTAAGATGTTATTAAATCGTATATATACTAACATATGATTTTACATTATTATAACTGACTTGTACTAATGATTGATCACCGGAAGCTAAGAGGTTTAACGCTGACAATAACATCCAGCCGTTGCTAGACTCTTCGCTGTTCTCAATTTCTAGAAACTTGGCAATGGCACAACTGGCCGCCTCCGTGCTTTGATTCGAAGCTCTTCTCCTGATCTCGGTCACCATAAGTTTGGACACTTGTTGACAGAAAGCTAATATGTCCCAGAACTTTTCGTTCATATCGCTAGACGGAGTTGACTCGAATACCTATAAAAACAATAATCAGTTAGATGTATTTTGATACACCTGATTATTTCAATATTATAATTTACCTTGTAGAATAATGGAAGCATATTGTACAACTTATCGTCTCTCTCGGCATCACTCAGAGGATGTTGTGGATGCGTATATTCTGAGAACAGCTTTTTGAGATGCATTAGTCCAAGTTGCGTGTGAGGTGAGCTGCTTGAAGCCCCGTCAGAGGGTTCGGCACTGCCCATGGCGGCGGCCCCGCGCAATTTTCTCATTAAATTCATTTTCTTAAATTATTTTAATCTTATTTCAATTCTGGAAATATAAATGACATAATGACATTAACAAATCAAATATAATCTATAAATTCACATCTGAGAGATTTGATTAAATATGACATAATAAAAACTAAGGTATGTAACTTAATGTAACATAATTGTTCAAATAAAAAAATACAATGACAAACAGCGTATACTTTTAATCTTGTGGTTAACGTTATCAATTTTTATTAGGATATAATCTTTATCAAAATATAGTGACATGTGTGTAGTAAGTAATACACCACGGAAAAAATGAATCACTGATAAATCATAACAATTGAATGCTAAATAAACATTCAATATTTACATTGGTTCAATGTGAATAAAAATACTATAGAATATAATCTCTAAACAGGTGCACAGTGTAAACACATATGTATGACAGATTAAACAATCAACAATGATTCAGTCAAAGAGAAAGACAAATAAAAGTTAAATATTTAAGTAACTAATATTTAAAATAATAAGTATTATAAATTTGAATTTGCCATCATTTGTGCAGAAAATTTCGACAAAAGAGTGCGTATGTGCCAGCAAAGCCGTGGAGGCCATTTGCCCGATGTTATATTCCATAAATAATCCTATCCTATGTACTTCATGATTTAATAAAAAATAGCAATCTAGACTATAAAATGTGTTTTCTATTTAATTCAAATCTTGCGTTAATTTTGGGACACCTTTATTATATAACCTACTAATAATATTCTAAAACTATACAGCCAATAACAATTTATGTCATTATATACTAAATAGGTATTAATTACGCTCCGTTTAAAGTCAACTTTTGTTTAACAGTGTTTCAGTTGTTAAAAAAATTATCACTATTGTGTTTCTATAGTAAAATCGAGAGAATTAATGGCATTTACATTAAATAAATAATAAATCGATATTTATTATAAAAATTCCAGTAATGAATAATGAATCATACAAACAATTTTATCTGTAACCTAAAACATTAAAAATTATAGCACTGTTCATAATAACATAATAATTACGTAGTTTATATATTTTGAAATGAATCATATAAAAACATGTGTTATAATATTATAGCTATGCATTAGTTTATTAAATTAACTCGTGATTATATGTCATTGTTTATATTTTTTAAAGAATTTAACACGGTACTTAGCATTGGGAAATGAAAGGGCTTGAGTATCACGCTTTTTCTTTCTTTCATTCTCTTGCCAACGTTCCAACCTTTAATGTTATTTAAACTACGCCCAAGATGATGACCCCAACATTAAGGGTCAAAACGTCGATAAGAAAGATCAGAGAGAAAATGCGCGATACGTAAGTCATAGAACTTATGAAACATACTTTTACCGCTGAATATTTAGATTTACTCAATATATAGACTGCAAATTATTCTCTCTCAGAAATCAGAGAGAAACTTATGTACATATCTCACAGTTTTTAAATGTTAAGGACAATATGTGTTGTGAAAAAGATGGAAATTTATATATTTTGATTAGCCAATTCGTAAAATAATTGTAACCTATATACATATTTATCCCTAGCTCTAAATATGTCAATTGTGAAGAAAATGGCAATGACTATAACAAATATTGTTATGTCAAATCGGCTGACCTGTATATGTGAGAATCGTGAGAAAATCAGCTATGGTTATTACATAAATCGTTAAGGGCAAATTGGCTGGCAACAACATTGGGTGCACAGTAAATGTTCACTCTTGACAAATTAAAAAAGTTAAGCAAATACAAAATAAAAAACCAAAAAATAATCTATTTGTTTCGCTGATTCTTTTGACTATCCCCTTTTCTTTAGTTGACTACTCCAGCTAGAGAGAAATCGTAAGAATATATATTTATTTCATAGTAGTCAAGAATATTCGTTGCAGGAGAAAGTTAAGCCTGTTGGTTATATGTGGTTATTTATTGGAAAGTTCTTTGATAAGTAACCACACACCTAATTAGTAATAGTCAATTTTAAAAATAAAAGCTTGTAAAGTACAAAGAAATTAAAGATATGTTATTGTGAAAATCAACAGATTGACTATATTGTTAAGTATTCACACACTGATAAAAAATATTTGGTGCTTATACAACTATGAAATGAAAATTAAATTAAAATATTGATGATGCCCTACTTAATTATTTTAAAGAATATTATAAAAATATTTATAAAATTAAGCTTGATCTTTAATTCAAATCAGAAACACAGATTTTTTATTTTTATAGAAAAGGTCATTTACACTTAATATTAGAAGATAATCATATGGTTTATTTTTTTTTTAAATCATACATAATGGTTTTGGGAGCTCCAGCAATACAAGTTAGTGTTGAAAGGGCCTTTTCTAATTTAAAGTTTATTCTGTGAGACAATAGACAAAGTTTAAATGAAAATACATTAGAAGATATTTTAATAATTAGAAGGAACTTTAATATTTTTTTAATTATAAATATATATAACCAAAAATTCTGTATGCTTCAACGGTAAAAATACGAATTTGTTTCCTTTAATAAAGTATATTATTATCATATACCTTTAATTAATTAGTATTGAATCAATGCATGTAATATGTTTATTACAAAAGAAGGAATAAAATGTTATAAATTATGGTAGAAAATATTTTTTGATATATTTTTTTTTTATTTGAATCGGAATTAAAAGCAAAATGAAAAAAATAACGGTTCGAAATCATGATTAAAATAGTACATCTCACTTTTTCTCTAGTTGTATTCAACATATAATGAAATATATAATTAAATGTTTAATATAGTACAATAAAGAAATTACATATTTAATGTTTTAAAAGGTTCAGGTAATAGTTCCGTTTTTGTCATATGGTTTATATTTTATATAATATTTATTTCATTGTATACAAAGCTTTGATAATAAATATTTTAATCATCTGTACACTTTTACAGTGATAAGGCTAAAAGGTTTTCTAATAAATATTTCCACTATACACATACTTTCACCCTAAATTTCATTCATAGATAAAGAACAACTGATGAGTCAACTTTCCACATTAACATTAAATTAAGGATAAAGAGCATGTACTTGGAAAGTATAAAGCCTATCACTTTATTACTGATAAATATTAACAAAAGAAAAAATGCTCTAATAATTGCTGTGATTTCTGAATCGTGTGTAGTATATTTATGTTCAGTTCTCAATAAATTCGGTTTAGACTATATAACGGCAAAAATATTAAGTACGAAATAGTTGTTCAGCAAAAAATTATCTCCCAATCAAACAAATTGAATACATCAACATTTTTTTATTAACAAACAATAGTCGAGTAGTGCCAATACCACTTGTTGTTGTTCACTTGATCGACGATAAAGCATCCAAAACACACTCACATGACTCACACTGACAGTTTTAGGTCAACATATTTGACGCAAATTACGAACGAAAATGGCACAACAAATCAATAGCGCATCACACTAGTGATTCAAAGCAAAACATATGCGATTAAACAGTGTTTAACAACGATGAGCTAACGCGACTCGCAAGTCAAAAGTAGCTAATCAATAAAATGCATCATAGTAGATTAATTCGGGTCTAGGCACGGAATTCGAGGGTCAAACGATTTGCGTCGTCGTTTTTAATAGTTTTAAGCGGTGGGGGTGACAATGCGGTAGTTATATATGGGACATGGATCGCGTCGAATGTGACTATTGATAATTGCTAATTGCTCACCATCGCTGCGGCGTTTCCTTCGCTCGGGGACGATCGGGCGGCGGGCGAAGCACTTCTGAGTCCTATCGGAGACTCATTGGAGGCGCGGGGGGCGCGCGGCCCCGCGCAGAGTACTCAGTCGCGCACCTGACAGCTCGGACCGCATAGCACTCTCGTTCAATTAAAAACACTTTTGGCCATAACCCAGCGATTGTTAGCCAGGCATTGTGTAACTCGACGTACGAGCATTGGCCGATTTTTTATTTTTCATTTCCTTTTAAAACGTTTTAAATGAGATATAAAAATTAAATTTCAATTAATAAATTAAATACTAAAAATATGCTAGTAATTAAAAATTTTAATGCGAGGTTTTAAAAAATAATAGAAAAGTTTAAGAAAATTGGGGGAAATTTATAAAAATATGATTGCGAGAAATAAAATAAAGCTTAAAGATTACTTGATATTTTTAAACTTTATAATATTTATTTAATAAAAATGTAGCACAAAAATATTGTATATAATAAAAGAAAATCAAATCCTCGTATTCTAACGCAAGACCCCCTATCGCTACGGTTAAGGTCAGTGTGATAATGACCACTCCTTTAACGTTATCTACCAAGGTTAAACATTATTCCCTTTCTCCATTACTTAATACAAAATTATATATGTATGTATACTGAAAAAATATAACAAATATATCGTTACAAAAGTTTAAAAGTAAATATTTATCTCCGTATATCCCCAAAAATAAAATCGTGTCTTAAAATGTTTTTTCCCCAAAAAATGTCTAATGGCTTATTTCAATGTGTAATTTATTTTTTAATATATAAAACTTTGTATTTATACATAAACAAAAATCCACATTTACTTAAATATAACCATGTCATCTGCTTCTGGAATATTAGCATAACTCTCTAAACCCTAAATTCCGGCCTGAATTTATTATGACTCCATTTTTTTAATACCTAGCCTGTAGCCTGTCCATAGTGCATTGCCAACAGTTATTTTATCCAGGGCTGTGGAGTCAGAGTCGGAGTCGGAGTTGGAGTCTTGGAGTCGTGGTGTTTTGGCCGGAGTTAGAGTCGGAGTCGGAGTCGTGAAAAATGAGCGACTCCGAGCATTTTTTTAAATTATAAAATTTATGAATTTTTAATTGCGTAATAATGAATATGTATAGCGTATAAATATTAAACGTGTAGAAAAACACCAAAAATACCTGATAAAATTAAACTTTTTTGAGTCGGAGTCGAAGTCGGAGTTGGAGTCGGAGTGGAGTCGTGTTGTTGGTAAATATCGGAATCAGAGTCGGAGTCGGAGTCGTGTTTTTTTTAACGACTCCACAGCCCTGATTTTATCCCATGAATTATTCACGCCTGCTAGAGCTTACTAAGTTTTCACGCTGGTTTCTCCTCATTCTATTTTTGAATGTTATCGTTATCAATTATACTAATATATATGATACAATACATGTTATTGGATTTAAACTATTTTCATTTTTTCAATTTTGTTATTTGCTACAATATAATAAAAAAAAATATAATTGATAACGTTAGTGGTAACATTTAATGAGAAAAAACAAAAATCTTTTTACGATTTAAGTGAAAGAAAAAAGTAGACAAGTGCTAATCAAAATATTTTAGTTAAAGATCTGGAGCAATTAAAAAATGTTCTTCAACCTATAAATCAGTGATTCTCAAAGTGGGCGCTACCGCCTCTTGGTTGGCGCTAGTTCAGTCCAGAGGGAGATTTGTGCGCAACTGTGAGCGATGGAAAGATCCAGTGGCATAAGCAAGGTAGGAAATTTATGGAAAACCTTTCGTACTTGTTTCATAGTTGCATTCGTTGTGTAACATACAACTAAAGTCGTAGTGATTTGTTTTCTCCCCCAAATAAACCCAAAAATATAAGTTATAACCGATCGGCGCGGCGGTCAAAAGCACAAACAGATTTTAACCTGCAAATATTGGAATGCGAACTAATCAAAAAGTCCGCCATGCATTGGCAGAAATATATCTATATGAAATGACTTAAATATTCTTAGAACTCATTTTGTGAGTATTTAAAAACATCTCAGTTTTCTACACAGCTTGATGAGTCAAGCAATGTAATGAAGCCTTACTTTTAGCATATATACGATTTATAAAAGACGAAAAAATTACTAAGAGCTATTATAATTGGCTATAAATGTCTGCTCTCTTTTTCTGCATAAAGTCGCGAGTTTTGGACAGCTTTATTGAAATTGTTCTGAAACTTTTAATGGGGTTGTCAGTGCTAACGCATCTACAAAAATTAAGAATAGAGGTACAGCAAAACCTCGATATAACGGATTTCGGATATAACGAACAAAATACCCGGTCAAATGTGAAAATTGTTGAAAAATCTTGGTAATGATATACATTTTTAAATTCAAGTGTCACTGTTTGTAAACAATGTTCTACGCATGATAATCACGTAATACCTCTAATTTTATATCTATATACAAATAAGGCTTAGATTCAGAAAAAATATTTTCTAATTTATTTTAATTTATTAGAGTTTTTTATGAAATAGATATTTATGAAATACCTACCTCCCCAATATTTAAAATCACGTAATATTTTCAATCCATTTATGTAATCTTTACTGATAATATATCGTGCCATTTAATTTCTTAATAATAAAAAAAATATATAGATAAACTATTTTTATATAACGGACTTTCGGCCTTAACGGACACCCCCTCATCCGCATTAATCCGTTATATCGAGATTCTACTGTACTTCAATATTAGATGAAGCGATTGAACTTTATATCTAGATAGCTACAATAACACAACTTCTTTATATTAGTATAAAGGAATATTTATTGTACTGGCATTCTGATAAAAACAATTAGAAATAAATAATTAATTGTATATGAATATAAAATATTATGCATTGAATGTTATCGATTACATAAATTACTTATATTTTCGTTAGATGTCTCTCTCTTTATATATAATATGTACGTATTCCATTTATGCGTGAGTATTTATTTGCATGTATATGTAACATATATTTTGATTATATTCGAAAACATACTTTAGTTGATGTTTCATATTTTGTATAATTTTGGGTTTGCTCATTTTGCCGTGAAATTTTCCCATAGGCAATAATCAAAATGAACATGACCAAAAACGTGAAAAGCGACACATTTCGTGTTGAGTTGTCAGTCCGAAATGCTCACTGATAAGTTGTCACCGTTGGCATTGCTAAAGTAAATTTCTAAATATAAATCGGTCACGAATATCCACTCCGAATTGATTTATCACGATTGCACAAAACCCTGAACGGCCTATTATGGCGGCTAAATAAACTTATAACAATATTTATTAGTTTCAAGTCAATGAATATTTATCTAGATCGCCGTCTCTTCTGTCTATACATTTGTACCACTTGGGTGCTGATCGAACAGCTATCTCTATTGTGTACAGCCTAGATAGGAAGAAAGAAAATCGGCGAGAAAGAACAATGCGCTAGAAATGTCCAAGATCAATATGCATAAACCCAAATGTTAATAGTGGTGCTCAAAGACGTTTACGCAACAAATGGCGTAATGTATCTGGCGATCTTTAGAGAAACACAGTGAATACGAATGTGTTTGCAAATTGTTTCATCAACGAGTTACACACGCTGCATATTTGCACGTCAGTGACAATGTGCACTTTCAAAAAAAATGAAAATGACCTACCAAATGTGACAACCATGACGCAGTCAATAAGCTCTAATATCCGCTGTTGTTACAAGGATATTTTGCGAAAATTAATTAAGAATAGTGTATATATGAGTTTAAAATGCAAGGTGATAAAATATGATATAAACTAGCATCATAGTATTTGAAAATTCAACATAAAGCTAATAAATAAACTATATATGTAAAATAAATACAGGCTGTTTAAAGTCACAACCCATTTAGTTAACTAAAGAAAATGTTATTGTTATTATACAGTTTTAATAATCCAAATATGCTACATTTACAGAAAATGTCTTCTGTTAACAATAAATCAATTAATGAATCCATTGTTTACAAACATAGTAAATTATTCAAAGGATTTTAGAATATTCTGATTATTGAATTATATATTTCAAAGAAATAGGTCTGAATATTAAAAAAATGAGAGGTAATGTTAGGAAAAATTTCCAGCCCTAATTTGTTTTATTTTGCAACAGTAATGACTTATTAAGTACTAGGTTTTGCATTATCATGGATCAATATTACTTTGTTTACCAATGTCAGATATTTTATGGTTAGTTTTATGTGCATTATTTCCATTTCCCAATAATATATAATTTCGCTGTAATATTTTCACCATCGCCGTAATGATACTATAATCTTTTTCGGGTGCTAAATTGGTTTTTGCACTTTTTTGCTGTACAGCTATTGTCCTGATCACTTTTAGTTATCGTAGAGAATCCACTTCTTATCGCATGTTATGTTTAATTAAATCCCTTATTATTATCGACAACTAATGCGAAACAAACTTGGAAATGTTGTTTCGTTTTGCATGTTAGTAAGTTCGTGCGGTACTAATTTGTATATTTTTCAGCTTTACTAGACATCCAGATGTCAAGAAATGCCGCAGGTGTCCAAACAGTTGTTTGTGGATAAGTTTCAACGGTGTTTCTCAGTATTTTTTAATCAACAACAAATTATGATCTTCCATGGGATTTAGTTTCAAAATTATTATCGCCAATACGAATATTTTTGAACCAATGTCTTACAATTCTTTGACTAACAGTACCCTCGCTACATCCCAAATAGACATGACATGCGTGACATTACACGATAATCTTTTGTTGACATATATATTGATACATTTTTAATAGAAGTAACCACCTCTCGATTGAGTAAAATTAATAATTTGAGCAGTAAATATAATAAGTCAAGTCGTGCATTAAAACCTTTTAAAAATTATCAAACGCGGAGGCTGAGTAATTGAGACCGGTTTGCGAAACTTTTTTTTCCGTGTCCTTTTATTTCAAGTTGCTTATTGAGTCTGCTGTATGATCGATAATTTGTTACTATTTTATTTTAATAAATATTAAAAACACGTTCTTGATTATATGATTTAAAACAGTAATCAAATTGATCTCCTAGATATTTTTTGTTCAATATACATAACGCTGAGCCTTGAACCGTGACCTTCAACAGTTCATTTCCAATGACCTCTTCTGGTCTATTAGTTATTTTTTGCAGTATTTTTTTACATTTATCAGAAATAATTGTATCGTAATATAAATGAAAGGGTTGTTCATACCTCGTAGATATGCAAATGTCTTTGAGATTGGATATTATTATTAATCGGTTGCGAATCAGATATGCACCGGACGTACGCAACAAAGCGGTCATATCGACTTGTTTCGAACGCAACTAGATATCGAACGAAACGCACAGAAAGAAGTATTATACATTTATTATATTACTAGTTCATAATGAGATCATTGTTGGGCAACCGATCATACTCGACGGGTCGAATGTTGCACAAAGCTACTGGTGGTCATTAGTTGCATGCAGATGACTCCTTTGCCCACGCGAATCGAATATGAAAAATTATACCTAAAGAGCAAAGAGGTAGTGTGTAGAAAGCTTACTTAAGTGAATGTCGTACATATTCTTATTCATGTCTGATTGTTTTGAGTCGTGATCCTATGCTGTGTTATTGAGTACAAGTAAATCATTTTATCTCTGAGCTAGTCGTTCCATCTCTTCTTATGTGAAATGTAAAATAAATCGCTTCACGATTTAAAAACATGATGAACTCTTAAATCAACAGTCTCAAATTATGGCAGCTTTACGAATTTTTTCTCAATTCTAATAAAATGAATATGATTTTATCTTGTTGACACAGAGATGGTTTTGACGATAGCTATGAGAAGCATATCCCTACAGTGTGTACATATATTTAAATGTATGTACATATTCATATGTATTTTTATTTATTTATTTAATTATAATATTATTTATAAAAAAATATTTACAATAGTAAATTAAATTTATTTATGTATATATTTTAAATAAATAAATATATGTATATAAAGAAAGTATGTAAGATCATAATGTATCACAAAGCCCTTATTAGTGTGGCGACTGTTTGCAAAGCGAGATAAGAACGTTTCTTAAAACTAAATTTTGAACTACTTTTCAAGAAAGATGAGATTGCAAGATTAAAGCATTTCGTTGAAAATCGTTAATTTATTAAGAATTTCTGTGTTTGAGTGTTTCCAAAAAGCACTCTCCTTCACCAAGTGGCAGGGATATTAGGAACTCTGAGCCACACCGTACAGTTGATATTAGGTCGGCAACAAGAGCGGAAAAGTTAGCGCAGTTTATTTTATTTGATCTGATACTGCGTTTATGTCTTGGCTTGTCAGGCCTTTGATTTAATTTATCTTAGAAGGTCACCATTCGTTAAGCTTTCTTTATTGGCCAGCCATTAAAATGCATTCATAAAGCATCCTAAAGGTTCTCCAACGGCGCCGTCCGTATAGGGTCAGCCAGAAATTTACACCCAGACGGCGCCCTCCTAAGACTGCAGCCTACAGGGCTGCATCAATGGAGTGCAGCCAACCTTAAAGAGTCTGACAGTAGCCACTTCATCTTCCTGAAGACAATGATGACATCTGCATGCCCCATTGACCAACGGTCCTAAATGTCGTTTCGCCAAGGGTCTGTGCCATCGGATAATGTGCTCCGTTTTTCTGTGCTATATATAATATAATGTAATTTTAAAGTTGTAATTATTAAAATGTTCTGTTCAAATTTAAAATGGCTTAAATTGCATCTCCAGCAACAATTCAAAATCCTGCTATTTTGCAAATGCAAATTAACTGATATTATATTGATAAAAAATTTGTAGAGCGCTTTCCTCATTATGCACGGTGACTTAATTACTTTTTAAATGTTATTATGCTGTAAACCATAAATGATACAGATTAAAATAAATAAATAGAAGCAAAATTTAATTTAAGCCCTTATTTCAAGGACACTCTTCTTTCTTCAATGTATTTTTTTAAACCTCTAAAATATCATGTTTACAAGAAGACACTTTTTGATAATTTTATTATCATATTTTTAAAAACGTGGTATGTTTTTTTAAACTACATTCAGCTTAATGAGCGTATAGCGTTTATTGGTTTACGAGGTGTTAAAAAGTTATACATTTTTTAAAACTGCTACCGTCTCTATTACAATGATGCCATGGCCTTAATTTAAATTTATTATTGTTTTTATAGCAATAACGGTCAAGAAAAAAATATTGAAATTCTTATACACGTTAAATGACATCTTTTTACATTTAAAAATAGTTTCATGTAGGATTTAATCCATTTTAACTGACTCTTTTGTGAATATACTTTACAATTAGAAATCATTATGGTGCAATACCAGATATTAATATTACTTTTTAAGTATATAAATTATAAATTAATACGGGGGTTACTGCTTACCTGTATATATGCAACTAATGAGTACTACTATTGAAATTTTGATACAGATGAATAGTTTTGTATAAAATAGATTAAATAATTCAATGGATAATTAGTAGCAATATAAATTGTATCTTATGTTTTTAAGGAACACTAAAATTTATTTTAAGTATACATTTGCGTTAAAATATATATTAATTAATTAAGTTACAAAGTTGCGTTTATTAAAAAACGTATTATTAATTGCATGGTATAAAATCCCACGATAAAAAATTTTAAACATTAAACATGCGATTTTCATAGAAAAAAATAGGATGTAATTTGTTTGTGTGGCATTGTAATAATACTTAAAAATAACATTAATAAACGTTTAATGTTATTGGTACTGTTGAGTTTATTTCTTGTAATCGGATGTAATTCCTTACTTCATATGACTGCATTATTAAATAAAGTCTTCCATTTATTATAGCCATTATAGATTAAGACACTTATTTCGTAAATTGCTTCAAGTTAAACAATAATAGACGATTGTTTACGTGATATTTCAATATAATTTGTGTCTGCGCAAAGTAGGCCAAGCTCTAGAATCTTAAGTGAAATTAATCAACATACAAGAGCATTTAGTAACAAAACTGCTTTTCACGCAAATTATTCGCGAGCGTTCCTTAAACAAAATTTGCTCTGGAAATTGCCTTAAAATTACTCAAATCCATCAGAAAAGCAATTTCCTTATCACTGAAAAAATCATAAGTTGAGCGACGCGACGTTATGGAAATCGTTTTAAGGGCAAACGTTTTCATTTTTTTATTAAATATAGTTGAAATGTTTTATTGATTATGTCGTCCATTGCTACTCGTTCATCCATAGTCGTGTCATTGTCTATTTTATTCAAACTTTGCAAAAAAATCACTTTAGCGATACATATTAGACATTTAACAGTTATGAATTGCCATTTACGAACGTCAATGGACACATTTTTATATATGTATAATTTAGTTTTTACTACTGAGATTATTCACACTTAACGATGTCGAATAACTGCAAATATAATTATGCAAAAACGACAATAATCCACTGTTTACCTTGACGATGAACTACTCTAATTATTTAGTAAAGATAATGGAGGTTTTATGCGAATTGACATAATTTCTTTCCTTCCACGAGGCAATAATCAATTTCTCGAACGTCCTTCTGGTGATTCTGCTAATTAAATTATTTATACTTAACATTACAAGAATGTGATAAATGGAGTTGCATAGCTAATGACCGCAAGATAGTATAAAAAATCGGTCAGTGTACGACCTTGCATTTGACTCATGAGAGCTTGAGGCTATATTAGATATTGAGAATAATTAAACGGCACTTGTATCCCAAGAAAACATTAGATTATTATTTATAAAAAAATATTATAAAGTTACTTTTCATGTATTACATTTACACGATATAGAATGTTATTACAACTTGAAAGTAATGGCAATGATTATGTTATAGTTAAGTATATTTTTTGTATATTTTTAAATTTTTGCTGACCGCAATATATGACAGTATGTGTATAAAAATAAAAAATTATCCAATTTCAGTTTCTGAAAATTTCAATTTCAAAAAAAATTATCAATTAAATAACTACCTCTGGATCATCCTTACGATGTAATTTTAGATAATTTTCTCGTACATTTCGGGCGGTATCTCGGCTATAACTTGGCGGATGTTGGTTTTTAGGTTCTCAGACAATTCGGGTTTTTTGGCGTAGACATGACTCTTTTAAAGAAAACCGTCCACAACTTTTACAAAAAATCCAACAGCGTTAAATCACATGATTAATTCAATTTGAGAACTTTTCATACCATAATTATAATCTTCCATAATCTTAATCAGTAAATTTCAATACACAGTTCCTACACATTGTTATTTCTGTAAAAAAAATTTAACGTTTTGAGCGTAGTTAAGCGATCCATTTCGTAAATATGTTGTCGCAAATTATCATTTGACACTTTGATCACGCATAAAAATGTGCATTTTATTATTGTACATTCACCCTAAAATAACAGAACACCAAACTTATTATTTGACGAATCATAATTATGTGAGTTAAATTTAGTCAAGGTAATCAACATGAATTGTAATTTTTAATAATTTTTGAACTAATGACCTATACGGGTATGAACTTTAACTTTTCAACAAGGTAACTAATATTAAAATAAAATAAACGATATGAATATGTATGGATTAATTTCAGTAAGATTTTTCTTAGAAATATTTTTGATAGGTATTCAATCATATTTTTTAATTTACTTTATTTTATTTATAGATATTGTAAATATGTGGCACCCATAAACATAATTCATATAGAACTTCCCGTTTTTTTAAAATCCCTATTAGCAGCGTAAAATATACATAACAATACGAAAAAGCTTTTTAACATTTTCAAACAAGAACCCAAGATTCTCTTCTGAAATTTCTCGATCGTACAAAATCTAGTTATATTATGTCTTTAACACTTGCCGCCCTGTGATGGATAGTGAGTATCTAGGACTTACATTTTATTTAATTTCTCCAAATATACTGATTGCAGGGTATTAATATTTTAGTATTCTTTATTAAAAAATTTGAAATATGTTATTATACAAAATACACAATGTCATCTAGCTTCTTAATTTACGAGGATAGTTGATTTAGTTGTAGTAATCTTAAATTATAGCCCGCAGTAATAATATTATAATTATTATTAAATAGGATATTATACTTTGGAAATCTTTAAGTTACTCTTTGTACATTCAGTTACAGTTATTTTATTTTTGTTTTGCCATATAACGAAATACTAAATTTCGAAAGAATAAGTAATATCGAAACTGTCGATACGTGCCGTACGTGCGAATCACGTGTAGTAATTGAAATTTATAGACATTATAAAGTACAATAAACAAAAAAGCACGCATGTACTTCATTTTATAGTATAAGATTGCGTATGAAAATAAGCAAATTTCAACGAAATTTTCCGTGCCGTTTGTAAGATTTTATTTGTGTTAAGGTCAATGTGCGCTTTTACTTTTCTAATTAAAACGAGTGCGAGAGGAAAAGCCTTTGTGTCCTATAAATTTATAATTTTCATTGCTTAATTTAACCTAGAATGTTTTAAGATGGACGGAAAAATAAAACAGATAAGTACGTAATAAAATTACAATATGTTTTATAATAAGTACTTATTCTATTTTTTAATTATTTGAGAAAGTAAAGTTATTTTTTTGAATAATATAAGCATGACATTGACATTATCTAAAGTAACGTTAAAATTAAATCAATTAGTTAATTACATTGATTAGAGTTAAAACAGGTTTAAAATGTTTTAAACTTTAGTTTCTTATATATTCTATTTTCAGATTATATTGTGTAATCTTCTTAAGTCGTAATTAATAAAATCTTGAGATTCTTTAAAAAATAAAGTACTAAAAAAAATAATTAGGAACTACATTATTTTATGCATATGTTTATGATAAGAATGACTCATTAAGATATTCTCAAAGTATTTGAGCGAAATATATTAGTTCGTCAAGTACAAAAACGATAATTTTTAAAACGATATAATACCTCTACTTAAGAATCCATTAATGTTTTTATTGTTCAATAATGACATAGAAACTATATTTATTATTATATGCTGCTCACTTGAAAATTTTCAAAAAAGTGCAGTCGATATCAGATTCCCTCAACCTGCAGCAGGATCTCAGTTCTTTATGGAAGTGTGCTTTCGATAGTCGACCACCTTTCAATGTCATGAAATATTACACATTTTAATTTTCAAGGTCATTGATTCCGGCGGAAAACACTTATATTCCAGACTTGCTTTTCTTTACTAAGAATCGTTTCTTATACATTGCAGAGACTTACAGAATATAAGTAATAAATAGTAGTTCATAAAAAATAGCATATGCACTGTATTTATATTACAGCTACTGGTAAAAAGGAAGGTAATGTTATATAAAAAATATTGCTACATAAAACGTTAATAAATAATAAAAAATCGTAATAATCTATTTTGAAAAAGAAATCAAAGCCTTTCAGATATTTTTTGCATGACTATATGTATATAAAATGGTAACATTTTTACATAATTGATTGTACTTTATTGTTTAACGTTTTTACAGCATATAACACATTACCAATAAGAAAAACGCTTAGTATTTTATTGTTTCTTTAATAAGTTTAAACTATTGCGAACTATCGATAAAAAAAGATCAGCCAAATTATATGTACTATTTTTATCATTTTCTTCAAACGCTAATATATATTAAGTTTCAGACTACATTTATTGTAACATATTAGTTTTTTTTTGTTAAAATATTATAGAGTAACCTTAAATTAATCATTTTTAATTTAATCTATTGCTGTAACGTTAACAAATTGAGAGCAACAATATTTCATTATTCATAAATTTGTTTACATTTTACTGGCATTTTCATTGATATAGGTCAAAATTGTTGACGACCTTTAATAACGACCTTTCTTTATATAGCATTTTTAATTATAAACGTTTATTTTATAATATAAAATACTATATATTACCATAAGGAAGTGTACTGAATCATATCTAGGTGTAAATTCTGTATAATGCTCGTGTGCTTCGTGAGGTACATTTAAAAAATCTAAGTAATACTACAATTGTTCCAATATGACATGATAAATAATGTATAAGTTAATTCAATGTCAACTGTGTTTGTTTCATTTACGCAAATTAACAAGAT
Source organism: Plectrocnemia conspersa (assembly GCF_051122295.1). Taxonomy (NCBI): domain Eukaryota; kingdom Metazoa; phylum Arthropoda; class Insecta; order Trichoptera; family Polycentropodidae; genus Plectrocnemia; species Plectrocnemia conspersa. The sequence continues at coordinate 16,206,606 of NW_028277177.1, forward strand.
TTCAGTTTTTACATGCGTTTCTGAAGTTTCGCTTTTTTCGCAACGTTCGTTGACAACAACCATGCAAAAGTTCGACATTTTGCGGTTTTTGCGACCGGATTGTCACCGTATATGGTTTATATGGCAATTGTGTATTTGTTCGGTTGTCTATAAGACATTCCGTTTTGTCAGTGCCTACGTGAGAGATTCGAGGTTAAATTCTCCGTCCGATAGCGTGCGTTTATTACTTCCACCTCTTTTTGTATCGCTAAATCGTACACGCCTATATAAGCGGACAGGTAGTACAGCTATACACTGATCATAAGCATCGATTGGTAATGATATTTTTTTATGTAAAAGGCTCGTCAATGACATACAAACCAGTGAGAATGAATGAGATGCTATTAAGTGCCATTTTTTGCAAGAATATCATTTTCAATGGTTAATCAGCGGTCTGTTGATATTTTCTCTTTGATGATAAAAACAACAATGGAGAACCTCGTTTGGTTACATGCAAGGTATTGGATTTGATTAATGGAATAATTTATAGAACCTTACTGATAAAAAGATCAAGACATATTCGGTTTTTATTTTATTATAATAGTTTTATGTAGGTCACGATTATTAATAATCATTGAACTAATATTGAGATTGAGAGACTATTTTTTTGTCATGGGACTCATTTCACGTTGAGATAATGCAAACACTTGAGCTTTCACTCTTTGAAATTTTTCAAGTTCCGATCACGTAATTGATACGTATGTATGTATATGTACATTGTATATAATATATTAGATCAACTATGATATTAATTGCTAATTATTTGAATAATATAAGCAAATAAATATTTATGAATTACTTAAAAAAATATTTATCAATTATTATTTTAATTCTCTTCCTTGTGTATCAAATAGCTATTAAAATGGTTATTCATTAGAAACGAATTAGATCTGGTATTCTGCGGCCGTATAGACAAATAAATGAGAAGTGAATTTTTTAAAGGTATAGTAAGTTTTAAGCTCTTAAACATTATTTGTTATTGACTAATGTTTTGGTAATTGTGATTTTATTATATATGTAATCTTAGCTGATTATTATTAAATAAATAATCGTTTTACTACTTAAAAACTATATATTAGGAATCGTTTAAAAAATCCGAATAGATTGTTGATATATTGTAATATAATTGAAACTAGTTTATTTTCTGTAGTAAATTATGTGGAAATCTCTAACTTAATTTTACGCATGTTAGCTGTATTATTCCATAAAAAACACGAAGCAAACAAACATAAATTATCGTTTTTTAGAAAACTTGCTAAACGATGTTATTGTTAATGTTTTTTATCGAGCAATTTCTATAAATGATTTTTATTACTTACTAACTTTTCCTTGTATACATAAAAGATCGGTTTTATAAATGGTCAGTAAACTATTTGATAATATCGTACACTATAAAATAATAGAAAATATATCACTATCCTGAGATTAAATAGTAGATAATCTACCACTATCCTTAAATTAAAAAAAAATATTTTAACAAATTTATTTTAGAGCCATTGAAATATGCTTTCGGATTTGCAAATTGCAACTTATATTATTCGAAATAAAAGCTTTTTTAACCCTTTCACCGCGAATGGCTTCTATAGAAGTCATGAAGAAGATCGCCAGTACTCACTGGGCACCTAAAGGTGCCATAAATCTTTGAGCCTAATAATATGGTTATTTAGGATAATTTAAGGCTATAAATTACTTGAATTTATTAAACATAATATTTTAAAAATATATGGCATGAATATGTGCCACATATTAATAAATTTCGAAATGGCGCGCAAAATTATCAGCCGCGGTAAAAGGCATTGCAGTTTTGATATGTCCATATCGGTCATGAATCAAAATTATTTTTCACCAATTTTTTTCGTTTTCAGTCGTTTTGATTACTAACGATTTATAGCTATTGATGTGGTGTGATATGTGGATATTTTTTGTCCATTTATCACAATTCTGTTTTTCAATTTATTAATATATCTTGTCGTCGAACGACTACGACGACGAAACACAGCACGCACGGACATTCATTAATCACTGGGTTGTATAGACGCGAGTAGGTACTGATAGAATGGAACGGTATTCGTATTCCCATATATTGCTAAATTAATATATTAGAACATGAATCATCAGTCTATATACTGACTAGGGTTGCAGGGTTACTGATTCTTAACCAATAGTAACACCCTACCTGCTTTCGTTTATACAACCCCAGACCTTTGGCCTTAGTAGAGCGAAGCGCGTAATCGAGTAATTATTGAATAGGCAACCTGTTGCTATCTATTAGTATCTATATAATATATTGCTATAGTATTTTTTTCGATACATCACAAATGTGATCCATCGATCAATATATGTCTATGCGATCCGCATATTAACATCGTCGCTTAACGACAAAGAATATTTTTATTGAGCAATACGTACAAATATTGAATATTTTTATACAAAATTAATATCAAGTTAGTGACAGACCTTGAACTATAGATATCTAGAACATCGATATGATTCAATGCTCCAACCCTCGATCTAATTATTCCGCAAGAAATATGATAGCGTATCAGATAATAATACAATAACCAATAATATATAATATACATGTCCTTTAAAAGTATACGCACCTCGCTGATTTCTCAACGCTCGTTAATTCAGTAGGTCGTATCCGTCTTTATTCATTATTGTCAATATGCATAAAATTTCTGCAATAATATTTCCATAATGCATTAAAATCAATAATCTTATTATAAGCATTGCGGGTAATGAAATTTAACACTTTACGAGTCCAACACATTAAACTTGTAATATGTGGGTATACAAGACAAAGTTGTAATTAATTTGTGGACCTTCTGTTCGAGATGGTCGTTGGTCGTCGTATGTCTCATTTTCCACAAGGTCGATTTTGATCGAAATAAACGGTGGTGTGCCATTATTATTTTCATTGCGAATAGCTTAATTGAAGGCTGGCTGGCAACAGGATTTTGAATGGAGATGACTGTGTTTACTTTTCTCCTCCTTGGGAATTCCGATAATCCCAAATTGCGTCCAACGAATCGAAACTCATATTCTCTTTGTGTCAACTCGAGGCAATTGAACGTCTATTCTATAAATGACAATCTTTCAGCTATTGACATATTTATATATGTATGTACACACTTATCTTTTCATTTAAAATTGGTTTGTGATTTTCAAATACCTAGGGATTCGAATACATTTAAATTAAGAGCTTATCTTATACGTAACGTATCAGAACTTTCATTTGCTTAAAATGCTTGCCTTAAAAAAGCTTATGAAAAAAAATGTATTTAAAATTTTAGATGAATTTTTATTTAATTAATTTTCAAGAGTTTACATTCACCAGTAGAATCAAATCAAGTAAGTCTTAATTAGAAACTTTTATCCCCGAGAGACATTTTTTTTAAAAGACGAATTTTGGTATTCAAGTTTACTATTTGTATATAATTAATAAATAATAACTGTAATATGAAAATATTTTTTGAATGACTTCGGTAAAAGTTTAATTTCTTTTAATTTCCAAAATTAGTTTCAAGAATATACTGAAATATTGTAAAACGTAGATAAAATTAAACTATTTTTTTCAATCACTGTAGCTTTTATTTATTGTAATTATTTTTTTATAAGCACATAATGAACGAATAAAACAGTGATAAAATACTGTTTTATTCGTTGGCTCTTGAAAGTGAATAAACTATAGCTACAAGTATTTTTATAATGTATTACAATACTACAAATACAAAATATTATCACAAAATTCAATATATTATATTTTACTGACATACATAGTATAATATAAAACGGATTGGACAGCTTAATACCCACTTAACATTTCATTAACTTTAAAATTACAAATTAATTATTTCAACGGATGACCTTATAACGGTCAAAGCTCCAACTTTTCTGGTCAATGGCTCGACTGTGCCAAAGGCTGTTTCTTTTCGCTGAACCATAAGTGGTTGTCTGACATTCATATCATTACTTGTAAGAAACCGAGGCTAAGAAGTTAAGACCTTGATTATTTTTTCTATATATCAACAAAATATGTATAACACATAAACAATCGTAATTTATTGCTAATTTGTAATCAAGCGTACCCCTAAAAATACGATATAAATATATTAAGTCTGTTGCTAAGTGTTTTATTAACGCCTTGTTTGTATACATTTATACATATTTTTTTATTGTCAAAAAAATAGGATAATAAAAACTGGTTAAGGCGTGTACCGCTCTAGTTATGTAATCGCTTTTTACAGTTCAGCAACTTCTCCGTAACAATTGTTCATATATTGAAGGGCAAATATAATATAATTATTATCTAATGGAATCAAGTACATTGTATAATATAATCTCATCCTTCAACTTTTTTGCTTTAATAAGAAATCGAAATAAAGTGTTACAATTCATATTTTGAAGGTCGGTTTTTTATTTGGAGGAAGGAAAGTGACATCACATCCTTAATCCGATAACATACATTTTGAAATATATTTACTCAGCGAAACGTGTATATGAATGATGTTTAAAGAATGAAAGCAATGGTGCATTACATTTGCATTTTTATTAAAAATAAAAAATAAGAAGCATATAAATATATACGTAAATAAATAAAAACTTTAAAATATTGATATTGATCATAAACAATATCCCATTGTCCTGTACGTTGGCAAAATTGTTATTTAAGTAGTGTAGCTGACAACAAAGCACAACACTTGGTTGTAATACCAATAAAAATATTAAAAAATAGTATTTATGTTTCTAAAAAAATCATCAAACTGTTTACAATACATTTAGAAAACCCGTATATTAATTTTTCAATACTGTCACCATTAATCATAACGGTATTAGCATAATTTTATTGATTTTAGCGAGAATTGTTGACTATTTTGCGATCTTCTATCAGACGAAATATGGTTTTAATGTGTTACAATTTTTTAAATTGTACCATCTCCGTCGAAATGGGATTGACAGGAATTTTTGGTACGCCTGCTCTGTTGTTCAGCACCTTACCAGGAAGTTACTGATTGCCTAATGTTTTTTTTTAACAGTTAAGAGATGAAATATATTACAATTATTTGCCGAATACACTCCTATCACTTCCGCAAGTATACTAGTAGTAAAAGTCCTGAAACGACGTGGATCATGTGACACTATCGAAAACCGTGTCGATTATAGGAATCTCATTTATGGACAATTATAAGTATTTCTCTCTTAAATAAATAGTACTTTACAATTACATCCTTACGTGTATAATCATACTGTATGTCATACTACGAAGAAAAAGTTATTCATTTTGTACCTTGAAAACAATTCGGTTTAATCTCACTTATTTGCAAGTTTGCAAGGCTATTTAAATGATATGATATGTAAGATTATTTGAAATATTTTAAAATACGTACATATTAGTTATTTGCATTTGTAAGTTTAATGGTTTTTATTAAAATCTGGTTAAATTAAAATGTATTAAATATTACATATTCTAAATAAATACATCTTAAAAATAATATCTTAATAATATAAGAAGTCCATAATTTTTTGATCATTACCATGCAATCTAATTTAGACAATTTTTAATTAAAAATAATTGTAAAGATATCTCTTAACTTTTTATATGTATTACGTAATGCCAAAATTAATGTCGATTTCAATAATAGTCCTAGATGTGGGAGATCATAAAAGATTGACGATGATGTCCAAGCTTCAGAAATGGACGAAAATCCTACTTAAACTGAGCTGGCCGATAAACTAAACTAGTCTAAGTCAATGCATAGACACATTAAGAAGATTGGGAAAGCGTGGAGACAATGTGAATGGGTTCCACATTAATTTAACAAAAAAAAACAAGTCGACCAATATCTCAAGATGTCAACTGTAAAAAGCATATTTCTGTGTATATGCTAGATTGCAAAGGGTCTGTGCATTATGAAACTCTTAAACCTGGCCTAACAATAACAACAAGTCAGCTAAATCGTTTGCACGAGGAAATAAAAAATAGCATGCGCTTACCAATATAAGTAAAATAGTTCTACAATAGACTTGATAAAATCAAGGAACTTGGGTGGAAGGTTTTATCTCATCCACATTGATGCAAGACTTTCTGTACTGAAAAAAATCCAGAATGCTGACGATGGGAAAAGAGGGCTATCGGAATATATTGAATCAAAGTCTCCAAGATTTTATGTTAATGAAATTAAAAAAATAAATAAGTGGTAGGACAAGGTTATATGTATATTTTAGAGAAAATTAAATATTGAATCACAAAAGTGATTTTTTAGCTCTAATAAAAAACGATATTCATGGTGTGGTCACCTAATATATTCTAAATATGTACTTACTTCTAAAAAAAGAATACTTAATAACATTTTTTTTGTATTAAAATACATATTTAATTCAGTATGAGTATAATATTTTTGTATTAAAATATATACATAATAATGGTTTGATGCTAACTAATTTGGACAATTGTTTTATAAATAAAATTGTAAAGATATCTCTGAACTTTCTACATATACTATTCAAACCTTTACATCTAATAAACATAACAAGAAACCCATATGCCTAGGCATTTGATAGAAAGTTAGTGTTTATATGATACAAAGATTTTAATAAATTTTAACGATATACGATTAAAATATATATTCTATGCAATACTATCCAAGATAATTGAATGATAAATGATCAATTTACTTACAAGTTGCCCAAAGAGGATTTAAAACTTGCACCTGAGACCTATAATTTTTAAACCTTAATTGCACCTAGCCACACAACAACAATCATAATCCAGACTGTGTAGAAATAACGATTAAGGTCTTTATTATAATTTCTCTAAAGTTAAACTATGTATGTGTGTTTTAACTATATAAACTGGGGCATTTTGCAACGAGTCCAATTGCAATGCGAGGAAGTTGATTTCGTTATTAGGAAGGATATTTGTACAGTCAACCATGAACGTCGAAGTATTAATTAATATTAAAGTCCAATACATGAGATATAAAAATTATGCATAATTCGACACGTTATTGCGATTACGATTTGAATATCGCGGACTTAAAAATGTTCGACGATGTGGGTCAAGATTTCGTCTTATAATTGCCATGAAAAAAATCGCAGTGCTCGATAATTCGCTTTTTGCAAGTTCAAAAAATCGGTGAATGGGTCGTTAAATAATTGGCACAATGACAATATTCCTTTTTTTGTATATTATGTACAAAAAAATAAACAACGAATATTTTTTTAAAACAATGCCTGACGTAATTATTTCACTTTCAGATAGGATTAAATATCAGTTTTAAAGTATAAAATTTATTAATAACTCTAACAGTATACATATGTGTCGAAGTGTTTCATTGAACAATACTGAAAGTATTAAAGATAGCAATAAAAAAAAATACTGTTCATATAATTATTGTAAATAAATATTGATCTATTTTATAAATATCAATATAATACTGATAAATATTCATTTGAGCTTAACATAATCAGATAATTATTTAAGCCAATTCACACTTAGATAAGCCTATTTAAATGATTATTTTATAAATGCAGTGTTCTCTCGACTATCTGAATATGGATTATCATTTAACTCAAAACCAAATGGGTTCCTGAAGTGAGAGATTTAAAAAAAAAGTAAAGGGTTGCCACTGAAAACAGTTATTAATTAATAATGCTCCTTCATATCTAAATAAAAGCATAAGAAAAACAAGTAATGATCTTATGGTTGTATTTTTTTACCACCTAATGTAACAAGTTTATTTCAAACCATGTACCAAGGCGTTATCATCAATGAAACGGCTTTACTGAGCTTGTTTTCTCAAAACTCTTGCTGAGAAAGATGATGCAATAAATATTTTTTGGAAAAAATTACCTTATTTAATTCTATACATAGAACAGCACAATCTTAGTCAAAAATAAAGCCAGTAATACTAGTTCAAAGAAAGATTATTTTACCGTGGAAAGAGATGTATTAGATCTGTAGACTGAAGAAACTGATATATATCTGAATTATGCAGATAAATGGAAAATTCAAAATGCTTTGAAAATGTCGATCGGGAAAATATCGAGGAGTGGCTTGATCGCGATTTAAATGATCCGGATTTTTAATGTCACTCACATAAAAGATGGAGGGAATGATAGTGAAAATGCAAGTAAAGAAAATTCTAACATTTATATTACCCACAAGATGGCACTGAATTCTGTTTAAACTTGACTGGACTATATCGACTAAAGCGGATTCGAATATAAAAATATTACAGCTTTTAGAAAAAAAATCGTAGTGATAAATCTAAAATTATTGAGAAACTCTCAAAAGTAAGCAAAATCGCATATAAAAATAAATATTATCTGTATAGTAATTTTTTTATACATTTTTAAAACCAAATAAAAATCGATTGTTCGAATTATCTGTGCCCTTCCTCCACAGCATTGTTAGCCTGGATATTTGAGAGTATACCGTATTATATTTATTTATGTTATGTTATGTTATTATATCTTAATGTCTTTCTTTATATGTATGCATAAACTCTGCATTAAAATAATATTTTTTTAGTACTGTTTTTTAAGCAGTCTCTTCATTCATTACGCATATTATATTGTAATAAGAATAAAAAGGTCTCAGATTTTTGTATACAAAAAGTAGTTTAAAAATATTTTATATTATAATATACATTTATTTAATTTAATTATTTCATTAATAAAAGTATTATTGATAATTTATTAAAAAAAAAATTAAAATCTGAAATTAATTTTTGATTTTATGGATTAAGACAAGACAATTATAGTATGTAGATGTTAATGTAAATATGCATTGTATGCTATTTTTTTATTGCTCTCGATTACATAATGCCAGTTCTTCTTTCTCAACAATCATTTTATAGAAAAAACTTTAAAATCTTACATAATTCAAATGTCAATTCACTTAATTTAAGAACATATATTCGCGTTATTTACTGAAATTTGCTCATATGACACATATTTAAACATACAATATTAATAAATATATGCATATATAAAGTCATATACACGAATAAAGCACATGTTTTACTCTGATGTATATTCTGATGAGTGCTTTTAAGAACCTATAAAAAACATTGATTTTTCTCAACATCGTTACTATAGCAATTAATACTGTTACATTACCAGTGTTTCGCCACACACAATTTAATTATTAAAATTTATTGCTTAAATTGATGAAATTCTGAGCAATTACCACCGACAACGTTTACAAGAAACAAATGGGTCAACATATTATAGTTAGATAAAATGGAAATAGTTTTGTTAGTAAGTACATGTCGGACCTTTCTAATACCTTTCCTCCATCCGAACAGTGGTTATAAATTATTAGCGCAAATTATTCCGCCAACGCTTAAATCAAGGCAAAACTTTTTTTTATTCTAAGGGATTTTTTTATATATGTACTGCTTTGTTCATAACCGGAATATAGAATAAATGTATTGCTCTTCAAAAGTCAAAGGTTTACACTATTGGAGGTCGTTCGGGACAATCGAGTAAGAATTGTAATAGTTGTGTTGCTTAGCCAGTTTTATTCGTCGATGATTTGGCGTGAGATTTATTTTAATCAAAATTAGAACAAACGTGCGAATTTAATATTCAATTCTTACGGAATTGATACAATTCTGCAATATCGATTTTTTGCAAAAAAAATGTTTTGCAAGCTTCTCAACCTTGCTTTTAAACGTACATGTAGCATAGGCTTTCCTTCAGAACAGTTTACTACGTGAGAACTGCGGCGTAAGCTCCGGTCAATGAAATTGTTTAAAAAGTCATTGTCACAGTGCTGCTTAAAGTTTATTGTGATCCACTTTTTTATTTTGGAAATTCTACATTTATATTTTAAGATCATATATAAATTTGAGTTCAGCGTTTATAGAATAATATTTAAAATACATAATACAAATTTAGATCTTTACATTAATTAAAGTTATTAGGTTTATCTAGTATCAATAAACGTGCAATAATTTTGAATCACGTACATTCTGTGTAATTCCTATAAATACGTGTTGTTCTCGTAGCATTGTAGCTGGAACACAGGTGGCGTGAAAGGGAAAGTGGTTGCTTTCTCGGTTTCGGTCGATGCTTTAGGGCAGCTCCGCTTGATGCGAGCTCGGATGAATAACTTTAAAAAATGAATTCAGAATATTTGCTCATACACCTTTTTTGCTTCTGGTGTATTTTACCTCATTCAATCTTAACGCGTGTATCAGACGCATTGACTTGTTGATGGAATTTAGTTTGCTGTCTTTATTTGTAACTTTTTAGGCGTAAGAGGCGGGACTTTTGAGTCAAACAGACGCCAAGAACTAACAAATATTTATTTTTATCAACAATCCGTTCCAGTAAATTCCGCTATGAAGCGATGAAATTAAAATGGTAGGTCTTGGAAGTTAAAAAGTCTTCGCTGAAGTGATGAGTTGTATTATTGTCAACTGTGATTTTGTAGAGCAACAGGGATCTGTCGTGATATGTTCCCTGTACGATCCGCTGATCCATGTTTCTTGATTCAATAGTCTCCTGGCTCATCTCTACTGTTGTGATTTCATAGCGCGTCTCTCGTCGTGTTTCTCTCTCTCTGTGACCAAATGTCACAGCTTTATATATATGGTTTAAGACAGATCTAGAAAATTGCCAATTATCTTGCTAGTTGAACACACCCACGAAATATGTTCGTGTCTTTAAAAATTACTCAGGTGATCGGTTATCAATGGGTAGAATAAAAATAATATTATGCGCAGGATAGAATGTTTTGTCTAGCGCGTCCTTTCCAAAGAAAGAGTAGTTTTACGGCGATACTTATAGGTGATTAACATGTCGGGACGAATTTGCTATTAGGTGGTCCGCGCAATATTTATAATTATTAACGCAGTTGTTTGGTCACGAGATCCCTTTTCTATTGCTGTGTGAAATTCTTATGTGCTTTACTTTCGAGATTTGTTGATTTCTCTTTTCATTTGTTCGAAATTAAAAATTATAACTAATTGTGCAGGCGGTTGAAACCTCCCACAATAATTATCGTTAACGTGAGTTTAAACAGGTATAGATTTGGCAACACTTCACTTGCTGTTTTTCATACCACCTGTTGTTGGCCAATGTCATACCATTATTTTGTGTAGTGGCGTCAATGCCAAGCTGTTGTTAGATGTTATACCTCAGATTAATCAATCACGTCGTAAATACTAATAGCATTTTGATTCATTGCGCTTCCAACGATTATGCGCAAGAATATTTTTTTAAAAAGTACATTTTAACTTTAGTGCTCACCAATGTTAAAATTTTATTTTATTAATGAAGATAGTCGTCAAAATATTGCTGATTTATTAACCCTTACCATGAACTTTCATTTCATATTCAATTTATTTATAACTTAAGCCAAGTGACAGACCAGCAATTCTTGAATATTTATATACAATAAATTTTAATCCTAACGAAAATTATCCATAAGTCATAAAATGACAAAATTACATAAATAAAACTGTAGATTGTAACAAATAAATATTTCAGCAACAGGCTTTGAATTAAAAACAGTAAGCAATAGAATGATTTTAATACCGAAAATTCACATTAGTGGTTTCGGAGTTACCATATTCGACTATGGTCAATTAATACTACTAAGTAAGTAGTATGGTACAAGTCAGTAAATAAGTGACATATATTTTATTAGCTGCTTACGATAAATATATGCCACATGATTTTATTTTAAATATCCATCACAATATTTATTCGTAAAATAATAAAAAAATAGAATAACCACTTTAGGATAGTCCAGTATAACCTCAGATAACTGTGATAATAGTTACACTAATTTAATTTATTTAACAGACACAATATAAATTTCAAAGTACTAAGGACCATATAGACTTAAACCCAGATCTTTAAGATATTAGTCGCCAACTAATTGTTAGTAAAAAAATATTAATAAAAAAACAATCTGTAATTGTGAATTACAATTATTGTCACTCTCGCTTGACAATTCCTTCTCTGGCTAAAATGAACAAAAATATATTCATACTAATAATAAACAATAAACTCTACAGCACTATGTAAAACATGACAATATTATAATCATCTTCCATTTTTCAACCGAATTAGTAAAAACGAAAACATTTATAAACAAAGCAAAGCTATTTTTTATTTATAGAACATTGATCTATTATAGATATAATTAAATTTAATAACGGAAATTGTTTGATTTTTCTTAATACAATTAAGAGTTCTCCTTAACAGTTGTTTCGTGTGTGGTCCTGTTTCCTTTGTCATAATTTAACATGTGTTATCAGAATCAACATTATTTTTAAATATAAATAAAAAAGTTTATAAATAAACTTATTTAAATATCATGTATCGCTCAGTGGGAAAACCAGTTTTATATTATCATTTATTTAACTTTAATCACTAAGCTCTAATTTATTTTTAATTAAAGGTTTAGGTTTACCACTATCGCGTAGTGTAAACATTTATGAAAATTATTAATTTTACCCACAAAAGCCACTTGGATTTCCAATTTAATTAGAACGAACATTTTTAACTCGCAAGTAAGTCTTATTAATTAATATTATTCACAGGGTATACAATCTAGTAACCCTAATTCAATTAGCATACTAATATTTAAACCATATAAAAAATGTACATAGCTTATACTAGAAATGTAAACCACGTAGCATTAATGCATATAAAAAACAAATTTATGTATGAACCGTCAGTCTATAAATCATAAGGCGTTAATTAACAAGCTCACCACCCACTCCCAGCTCAGATTCACTTTTATTAATAAACTATTTTGCAAACGGTGGGATGGTCAGCGGCCAGCCTCAGGAGATCACTGGCATCCTCACCTTGACCATACTCACATGCAGCACCTGTCTGCTCACCTGATGTGTGTGTACCGGAGAGTCTTTCCGGGTACGTTCGCCGAGGAAGGCCATCCTCGACCAGCTACCTATAAAACGAACGTACGTGACTACAAAAATTATTCACTCACCGCATCCACGACGGCTAGCAGCTATTTAGAGATTAAGAACAAGAAAAATAGAGTTGGCAGCCGATCCTCTCGGTTGCGAAACAATACCCAGTGGACACAAGAGCGACGTTATCACCTTCGAGTACTACCTCCACTCTCCGCTACTTTGTCCGAGCTGTGCAGCACGGAACTCAGAAGATTTCCAACTGACCATTCAGTTTCTTCCAAGTGACTACGGGTTCAACACCTGTGATTTAAAGACTGTCCTAGTCTTCGCGCGGAGTGTTCTGTGATAAAGTGTGATAAGAGTCCCAAGAAGCTAACAAGATGAAAATTGTAAGTTCCACTCAGTAATTTTGGATTGGTGTTATTTTTACAGTTAATGTTTATGAGTAGTGTTTCATTCTAAAAAAGACATTTTGCGATTTATAACTAAAGAATACTTTTAAATGCACAACTTGAGTGTGCTATGAATATACAAGTGTCATAATTATATATTTGACTATTTACTTAAAAGCTTGATATTTCTTAACCATAAAATAAACATACGAAATCGATAAACTTAAGTGTGAATTTAATTACTAAATTTTTAAATAAAAAATTACCTAATATTGCCACATATTAAATTAATATCTCACACCTTAAAAAGTATAACTTATTTGTCATTGAAAGCCACACTGAAAAATGTTTAAATATATGTTATTCGCTGATCTGTCTTTGAGGAAGAACAATAGATATAAAAAAAAAATCTAAAAGACTTATACTATAACTTATTATAAATTAATTAATATACACAATGATTATTTTCCCTAAAAAATAAACATGTTAAGAGTTTCACTTCACTCTTAAGATCATCGATATAAGACTAGCTTTATCATTGTTAGTTCAGAGATCATTGTAATTTTGTAAGCTAGAGAAATCTGAGAATATATACATATATCTGCTTTGAAAGTAAAGTATCTATTAATTGAAAAATATTAAAAATAATACACATCTCAATATTTAGATTAGATCAATTATATTTGTCGCTTAGTGGAAATCAGTTTATTTTTATTTCATTTTATTTTAATTAATTTAAATCATATAAGATAATTACAAAATAATTGTATTTTCTCTTCTAACAATAAAAATATCTCAATTGTATAATAACCAGAAATGTTTCAATACAATTACAGATTCTCTGTTTGTATAGAGATAGAGTGCATCTTCCATTATATTATACATAGTCTCATTATGTTGGAACTATCACTTTCACTATTGTTATTTGGTTAACACGTCAAATTGGCTCGTTTTCGCGAATTTGTATTAAAATTATAATTCCAAAAATTAATAATAAGATATTCTTAGTTCTTGCATTTTATACCGCACCCGGGTTTATATAAATATAATAAAATATTTAGTCACTTCTTTAACTGCATATATAAAGTTGATACAGTTAACGGATAAAAAGTTATAGGCTGTATCTGCTTTTGTATGAGTTCATATATGTTATCTACCACAGCTGCGGTTCTCTGTTTTGATCTAATTATATCAAAAAAATACATTGATTAATTACATTCATCGTTGATTGATATGTATATACAAATAAAAAATGGTCTGAAAAAAATAATTATGTTATACAGCATTTTTGTTAAATAATATTAATAATTAACGTCTAGTTACAAACAATAATCATAGTAAAGAACTGCATTTCATATATAGTGCATTTTTAAAATAACTTTAAATAAATAAATTATCTTTAATATCGCTACTATTTGGATATCACAATAAAGCAATACTAAAATGTGGTACATTAGTTTTTAAAAGTATTGAGATCAAAATTTTTGCTGTTAAACATCTTAATACTGAATAATAATTAGTGAATCAAACATGCAAGCATTTGATTTTTTTTATGGTTAATGAGTTATAAGGATTGCTTTTTTTTATAATATTTTACAATATTTGTTAATATCGAGAACATCTCTTTGAATGCGATTTTATATATGTATCTATTTAATAGATTACTGTTTAAAAATACAAATGTACACTTATTTTGATTCAATATTTATTTAACCATTATGTCTTTTGGGTATACCTGTATATTCCATATGCACATATACGGAAGTCCGGTATCATAACCGCGACGGTTCCGAGATGAAAACGAAACAAGACTCGTTTTCGTTTCAAGGTTAATTATTCTAGCCTGCAGCTCTTTAACCACGAGCACCGTCAGACGGGTCCAGTATTTTGTATGCCGATTTTTATAATAATTACACTCTCGTCTTCTTAAAATTTCACTTTCTTACCAAAAAAAACAACAATTAATTATCACGCTCGATTGTCGTAGAAAGTTAATTTTAACTGTTATTTTAACCGCCTACAATCTGACGTCCTTTGAATCGTATTATAATTTGAATTAAGTCATTAGTCTATTAAATCCATTAGGCTGCATATTAGCTTCAAGGCACTAGTGATCAAAACCAGATTAATCAACGTCTTTGTAATGCAAAAACTAATAAATATTGAGTTCTGCAATGCAAATTGTCACGCAGTCGGTCTAGGTGCGTTCAGGATACATACCAGGGGTTCAACCTTGTGAATTCGAGGACCAAAAACCGGAATAGAGCGGCCGGTAATTGGACGTATTCCGTTATTTTGAAACGTTTTAGAAAACGTTCCAAGTTTCGCAACACTATGACTTTGTTATACAAGGCTTACTATGGAGCAGCACTTCCCGACAATGCTGCCAAGAGGAAAGTTACCCATACCTAACAGATCGATGGTCATTGATTATCGATTAGAATCTTACAATTACAATTCGCAATGATATTTGCATACACACACAAAAGAAGCAATCAAGACCTAGATTGATTCTGATCGTTGCTCAACGTGCGATTAATTATTCTAAATATGTATACACATAAAACAAGTCAAAACTTTGACTTTCGAATTTTTTCAACTGTAGAATTGTTTGAGCACTTTTTTATCGCTATAACAAATCGTCTACATAAATTTTAAACTCGAGATTCTTTACGTACTATTTCGCAATATTAACTTTCTTCTGGTTAGCGCTTAACTCGCCGTTACGTTTTAACGTCAATAGTATGCGATATATCTCATTGACTAACGTTGACATTTCAAAATAAATAAAGACGTACGTGATATTACCGCTGAAATCACTCCAGATATTCAACTAATTAACTTTCCCTCTTATCGTCACAGTCAGACCTTGAAATTTTTTTTTGTCAAAATTAAAAATAATCAGCACGAGTTCAGCGAGCGTGAAATTTCGAACCTCCAGAGCGAAGGTAACACTATCACGAATAATTGAACGTCTAGTTACCAAACAAAGGCTTTTATGTTCGAACAATTACGATCAATGTTATGTTGTCGTAAAATTGTCGCTTGATGGCATAACGATCTATGTAGGTATTGACGATAGCAATTATATCGTGAAGGTTATATCACCGCAGATTACATCTATCCGTTGATTCGAGTGTTTAATTTTAAACAATTAAATATTCTTAATAGTCTGGGAGAGATGCTTATTAGATTGTATTGTATTATTATTATGCATAATTTAAATTAAATTTATTATTTTAAAGAATACCAATATTTTGAGGGCCAGATATATAAATTATGTCGAGTTGAGTCTTAAATTAACATTAAATCCCCTTTGCTATTTTGTAAATATAAATTAGGCAGCGAAGTATAAATTAAGTTTTTATTACAAATTTCATAAAAATAAAATAAATTACAAATTATTTCATCCAATTGAAAAAACATAGTTAAATTCGTTTGTGATACAAAGAAGAAGAAAATATATTAAATTAAATTATTATTTAATTTTATTACTTATCGATATATATAGAATTAAAACTTATTAATGCAATATACTTTAGTTGTTTGACAGTAAATAAATTAAAAAATATTTTATACGTTACTTTTAAATTTTAAAAATAAATACTAATCGATTTTCTTAAAATTAAACTGACCACAGAAGCGCTGGAAGCACTGCTTTCGTAATTTTACTTTCCTCTCATAGTAACTTTTATATCAAGGCATATAATTTTTTGTAAATGAGTTTTCGTTACATTATATTATTGTATGTACACAAATTGTTGATAGGTTATATGGCAATGTTATTTTATAGCTTGACAGAAAAATACTACGGTAGCAGCATTTTTGGATATTGATAAAGCTTTTGATCGCATTAAATATAAATTTATTAAATACAATTTTACAGCAGCTTTAGTAAAATTAATAAACTCGTTTATAAACGATGAAATCTCTCAAATTCAATTTTTAAATTATTTGTCAATTTCCAAATCATTAAATTTTAAGATCCTTGTTATTCACAATATTTACGAGTGATTTCCCAACTAAGCCTTATAGAAATGATATCAACGCATTATTCGTTTATGTCACTGCTCTTTTAAGTTAATTTAAAAATCTCCACCGAGCACTAGACAGACTTCAAAACAAAATAAAAGTTATTTAAAAATCGTTTGACAAATGACTAGTCACTGTAAATCTCATTAAAAGTATCACAGTAATGTTTTCCCGTAAAAAGAAAAAAAGCTTTCGCTGTCAATATATTATTAAAAATTGCAATGTATAACAATTTTCTGGACTGTAAAAATACGGCTAAGAATTCAAACTTTTGTGGAAATCTCATATAGACAAACTAATTATAAAAATTAAAACAACCAGAGCAAAACCAAACCGTCTCTTTTATTGCATAAATACATATCAACAAAAAAAACTTATTTATAAAGCTATAAGACATGCAATTTTGTACGCTTCCCCGGTATGGAAATATATAATTAATACTTTTTTTTTTAAATAATTTAAAAAATCACTGCAAACAATAAACATTTTTAAGAAAAGGTGTTTTATATATAAAAACATCCATGGCTATGAATTGAAAAACACATTACATACTATGATAAATTACTATTATTTTTATTGAAAAAAAATAAAAACTCTTACACTTTTATTTAAATGAAATAATTCAGTTACAAAGATAAAGTTACTTCGATTAATTTTGCAAAACAAACCTCATATTTTGTATACAAACATCTACAACTATTGTAACTGAAACAGCTCTGTATTTAGTTTTAAATATAATTACTATGGATTTGATGAGCTTCATAAGAAGTTCCTTAATTACTACGTCATATAAGTCTTATGCCTGCTCCCCTTTTTGGCACCTAGCACGCGCAGAGCTATAGAGTTTTAGAACCGTTTCATTAAAAATCAGTTCTGGACACTTCTTAACCTTGTTCATTAAGTTTTTTAATCATTATAAGCAGTGTTAGAAAAATCGTTTCCATTTTTATTAGGTAACTATAAAAATTTAATTGCAAAGCTTCTTGCATTTCTCGCTCAATAATCCAAATTATCATTACGCATCATTCGACGATTAATCGCACAGTGCGATATAATGTCTTCGGCTATTATTATAGTATTTTAATAGCACATGTACACATGTGCGCCTAACCGTTACACATTATATAACAGTTGAGAGTGAAATAAACGGAGAACGCTGTTACGTATGCGAAAGAAACAATCAAACAAGGAATGACCAGAAAACACGCTAAAGCCTTAATCACGAGCGCGTGTGTGAGATTTGCGACGAACACCATTGACACAAATCGTGATCAATCATCTATAATACTATCCAATTATATATCTCGTATACAGGTAGTTCAAATCCCTTTGATGTGTCGAAGAGTGTTGTGTCGAAATGTTCCACATTTAGTTCAAACTGTGTCAAAGACGATAATAATTACTGGGTATCGCACAAAAATGTTTATCTACTATGTGATTTGATATATAATAAAATATAAAGGTGACAATTCGTGATACTGAGTGATTATTTTAGCAGTGATGTTATGAAATTGTTACGACTGTTACAGGTGAACGATATTATTTATCTGCCCCGTTAACTCGTAAGCATAGTAGTAATTCATATTTTTAATTAACAGGAATATTAATTGTAATTCGTATATTATTATATAATTACCATTGTCCTCATTAAAAATCAACGGTCTTTCATTTTTTTTATTTAGTTAGCAAACACTTGAGTATTGCATCTAATAATTAAAAATATTCAATACCTAATATGTACGAACTAGCTCAATTTTAATTATATATTTTAATTCTCAACCGTGAAATTAATAAAATCTATATAAGCCTTTTCGGAATTAAAATTATATAATTCCGATTGATTTCTCAAACACGATAGAAATTAAAAAAACACACCAAGGTCCATATGGGATGTGAACCCATGTATTTTATCTCAATAGTCAGCGACAATACCACTCGTCTATTGTGCTGCTTAAATTGAATTTATTGACGATGGTTTTATAATTTTTCTTTGATTTATCTTATTAGTATTTCGTGTATTTTTTTGGGAAATTTTATTTATTTTTGCCAACTATAAAATGATACATTATTATGTATTTATATTTTTTAATATATACTTTTACAATATATACTATATATCATAATTTTTCACACTTAATTATATTTTTTGCGTATTTTGTATTTGTATAAATGTTTTTAAAAAAAATTAAACAATAAATTTTAAGCAATCTTATTATTGTAGTAAAATGCTTGTACAAATTATACAAAATTATTGGATAGTGTTTTTAAAATATTTTTTAACGTAATTACCTATTAGTATATGAGCAGTGTGCTATTTTATTTAAGGTTAATACTACAATATGTATTATACGATTTTAATAGAAAATAAAACTATTAGTTAAATATAATAATATTAAACACATATAATATACATATATTTTTATTTATAAATTATACCTTTATATATTTTATTTGGCCGTTAAGTGTATTTACTCATGTCTACATTAACACATCGCAAGAGGCGCGAAAATAAATACACACTTAAATAAAAACTACCCTTAGACTACCATGTAATTTAAAAAAAAAGTATTTTATTTTTATTTTAAGAAAGTATTTTTTTAAATGTTGCTTATTATTGTAAAATAAAAAAAATACTAAATATAATATAAAAATTGCTAAAAGGTGTTCCATATACTGCAATACTTGAATACAAAAATATTTGATATCAAAATAATACATAAATGTATTTAATGCTGTAGGGTGAATGTGGAAATGCGTGACTTCGATCGTTAGTTTCCGTTTAGTTTTCCTGGTAGAATAGAACTCGTTTTTTTGACATTGACACTAAATAAATAAGAGGTAGACATACGAGTGACGTAACAAACTTGATTTTATACAACCTTGCGATTGGTGAATGAACTACCCTAAGGCTACACGTGTGATACTGATATGTATGCACTTATATGAATTTAATCGACATACTTTTAATGCGAACAAATCCGTGTTTAAGATCAATGTCAAGCTATGTGAACACAAACAGGAAGTTAACCGCAATTTCGAGCTTAATCTGATTATTGAAATTACTTGATTGGTTAATTGTGAATGATTTTTACTTTTTCATTTATTAAATTGTCAGACTTTCCACTTGTAAAATAATGAGTTATTATTATGATGATAAATTGAAATGACTGTATCATCCGTTATTAAATTTTGCGATAAAATATTTAGTTACAAATGACAGATTTCATTATTAATTAAATATATATTTTAATTTGGATCGAACCCTAGTCGAACCTTATATACTCATAAGCACCCGAATCGAAATTAAATAGGATTCCAATGCTCGCACGTACTGTACTATACACACACGGTATCGGTTTAATGTTCGGCCAAAGAGCTTTTGTTTCGATAGAAAAGCCACCATAATAAAATTAAGGGTGAACGAACGACCTTTCGGTGTGCCATGGCGAATGTCACCTCTGCTGGCAGGCCGTGAAAGCCTTAGTGTAATACAGTTAATATTCTACTTTAGCCCTGTGTTTACATATTAAGACACACCTGAATTCTCCAGTAGAAAATTCAACAGGTGAGTATGTCTCGAACGTTAAACTATGTGAAGCAACCCCTGGGGTCATATTAGAGACAAAGAACTTGAGCCCTTGATATCGATGTTTCAATATATAATATAATAATTACATCAATTAATTTTCATAAAATATACAAATTTTGGATACTGAAATATTTTATGTAGTTACAATTATTTTTTCTTAGATATAATACAAATTATCCACGTATAATACTATAAAATATTGTAAAAATATATGTATATCAATGACACCAAATGTAAATTTACTAACTGCGATTTTCAGTTAAAATTACCTTATATTTCTGACACATAAGCTATGAAATCTTAAATTAAAATAAAAATCAACCGTTAAAGAACTTTAAAGCAAGCCTGTAGAAAATAATGTTTATGTAGAAGAACTGATTTTGCATGTAAAATGAACAAGAGATAATCTAGACTGATTTCTCAATTTGAGTAAATGAATATTAAATCAAATCCTTTTTGTCCTTCGTGTAAACTGGATTTAATTATCAGCAAAATATGTTAATAATTTAATACTTTTTAATTTGTATTTCAAAAAGACTTTTAGATTTAATATATTTATGTCAAGTTTATAATTTCGCAATATTAAAATATCTCTATATTTTTTTAATTGGTCATTATTTTTAGTAGAAATCGAACGCTTTGCGGTCGATGAATTTTGAAACGTTGGAAGAGCAAGTCGTTTTTTAATCATCCTGTGTGTGTGCTTGATAAATGCAGTTTTGAAATATTCGCCAATAAAGTTATTGCGGCAGTTAAAATTTGCGTTTACCCAACAACATGTAATAATAATAACCATCGATAAAATACGCTTTATGTATCATTTGTACAGTGGCATTAACTGCTGTGTTAATCCTATTACTGATTCGGTAACGTGAATGAAAATTAACCTACATTTCAATTTTAATAACCTAATGCGATTATAAGTTGAAAAAATACGATTAAATTCGTTACAATTTAATGACCTGAACCATTGTCCTCGTACTACCATAAGATCGAATAAAAATAAAATGAAAAATAACTTAGTCGGAGAACAAAGGTATTTTACACATACGTTCAACGCACATTATCAATTCTAGCTTGGAAAAACAATTCATTTCAAAGTACACTCATTCACTCCAAATGTAAACTATGAAAAGTCTCAACTCGGTGACAGATTAATCAATGTTAGTCACGCAACGCCACGACGTTAAAATTGTTTACGCAATTATTCCGTCGTGTAATCCGTAATGGATATGTCAAAACGTTGTTGTTGTTTTTTCTTCAAAAATAATATATAGCAATAGTAAGGAGACACTTTTCGTAATTGATGATTATTTATATCCCAATTGACATTGGAATTTTCGTGCAATTTAAAAATACATCACGATACGACCTATGAACTTAAATATTTATTTATTTATCTATTGGGATAAGAATTTAATTTTATAATTACATTAAAAAATATTCAAGGTGTGGCATTATTACCATGGAATGCAATTATCATGTTAGAAATCACGGATGCGTTCAATAGTTCGTTATGCACCAGTAAATATGCTATTGATATGTCTTTTCAAGTTTAATGATTTATTTTAATTTTTAATTCAGCATTGACTTAAAAGTGGATCATAAATAAATGTATAGCTTAATATTTTTTTGCAAAACGGTATGTTGTGATTTAAAAAGCTACACAAATATAGTATTTTTATATCTTATAATTTACAAGTGAAATGACGCTTCAAAGTGACCTATAATAAAATTGTTTTTTTATTATAGAAATGAAGGGCTTATTGAACAATATTTTTTTATAAAATTTATTACTTTATATACTAAAACCAAATAGAGTTATCTAGTTTTTAAGGAAGTAAAATCTATAATAAAAGTGAAATAGTCAAACAATATAATATGTAATCTGATTTAAGGCTAAGATATGTATCATTATTAATGTATAGTTTTCAGTTATTAATATGCTTTTTATATTTTTTCGCAGGTAATGTTCCTGTTTTTAGCTTTCGTAGCTGTAGTAAGCGCCCAATTTGGCGACTATTATGGCTCTAATGCCTTTGGTCCTGGAGGACGACAAGGATTCGCTCCTTTGATGGCCATCAGAGATCCAAGGCAAAACACAGGTAACATAAATGGTAATATCATCATTCATTACTAACCTTATTCATAGTATATAAGAATAGAAATAAAAAAAAACATTTTTTCATCTTCAATTGACAAATGATCAGCTATTTCAACCACGCCTTAGACAACCAGACATATTGTTTCACACGATTGATTCAACATCATAAAGCAACATTGATTTTTCACGGTCATTCTCTTAAGCGTATATAAAGCAATCCCTTTCGCTGAACGTTTAATTTTTAATATATATATAGTAAAAAATAAACACAAAGGTATGCATTTACTTTTGAGTCATGATCGCGACCTCGCTTTGGAGGATCCGTATTCTTTTATACGTCCGGATTCGCAATTACATTTTATACAATCACGCAAAAAAATTGCGGAACCATTTTTTAAATTAAGAGATGATTTTGCAGATCTTGATCGTGATATAAATATTTGTTAAATTCGGGTATGCCGTAATTAGTTTTTGGATTCCGAATCATTGCATTGTTGCCGATAGTTTGGGTCTCTGAGTATTCTGTCGGGTCAAACCGAGCTGCGGTCAACTGTTCGGTCGTATTGTTAACAATTTTGATTTCAAACTGCTGTAATTAAATGTGGCTTTATTAAAACCGTGTCTGTGTTTGTGTCAGGTCCCGTCGTGTTTCCCCCATCTCCCCCCGGCAACCCAGAAGACACCAGTGGAGTAGTTGTGGGTGCTTCTGGATACGGATTTGTGCCACCAAGCAACCAAGGTAAACGGCGTTGAGATCAGCAGTATGTCTAAAAATAGACCTACCTTAAAAACCTCTCAATTAAATTAATTTATTCGGTACAAGTCTCGAATGTATCTAATACACTTAGCTTCAAAAAAAACCTTTTAAAATCAGATGTTATTTGCCCGCCCATCTGCGTCGTCTTATTAAATTATATATCTCATCATCAAAAAGACGCAATGTACCGACCATAATAAATAAATAAAAAAAATAGTTCAATCAAATGGAGCTTTTAAAAAAGCTTCATTTAATACGCTTTCACATCTTTTTTAAGGATGTTATTATTTATATTATTTTTTATACGAAAAACATTCTTGTCAAATATGTTTTTTTAATTAATTATAAGATATTTTTAAGATAATAAAAAATAATTTATGATTACGAATTTTTATTTTATACGAATGTTATTAATATAGATAAATATGACTAACATTTTGAACATTCACAATCCGCTTACCTATAAATCCTATTATAATATTTTCCAATCCTGATCACAATGGGGAATAACAATGAACACATCTCGGGAATAATGTTAATAAGAATATTCTTTGAATTTTATATATGGAAAATTATAAATATTAAAAAACATAAATAAACACAATATTATGGATCTAAATTATTCACAAAAATCTTTCTGGCCAGTTGTTTTTTTAAATTTTACTTAAGGAATACAAAATAATTTATAATGTAATTTAGAGGCTTCGTTTCTAATAGGAAATATCTACGAATAATATAGAATTCGAGAATATTTTTTACTCCTACGACACAATTTGTAACTAACACTGGATTATGTGTATATTTTAATAAATAAATTAGGCTTTATACGGACATGGAAAATGGCGAAGCTTGTGAATCAACAGTTATTAGCTTAAACGGATTGTTTCGGCATAATAAGGGATGGCCCGAAAGTCTCGCTGTTTTATATCAAATTTATTCTGAAATTCAAACAATATCCCCCATTTATAAATGGGCCTAAACCTAATATGCCTGAGTGCCACTCTGTGAACGTCTCCATCGGTATGCGGTTTTAATTCAAAGGTTCTCCATCGAGTACGCGGATTAAAAAATATGTCAAAATTTTGACTAATCTGTAAAGATAAAAATATATTATTACAAGTTTCTAAATATCTTATTTTGCAATTGCATTAAATAATAACTACATTTTCCCACATCAATCATAAACTGAGACGTTTCTTATTATGAATGGAAAATAATAAATATAATTGGAGTACATTTATTTGAAGCAAATAAATATTTATATTGGCAAACTTTCTAGTTTATAATGTCACGATATACAATGTAATATAAATTTGCTATGTATGGCGACATATAAATGTCATTGAATATCGTAGTACCTATATATACCTAATATATATTAGAAGTTACTATACGTGAAATTTATGAAATATTTTCAATATATAAATATTGAAAATACAATACACAAATAATTTATATGGGTTGCTAAATGGTTTCTCATTAAATAAGGCTATTATAATTAATGTCAAGTTAGTTAACTTTTACGAGTATATGCATATTTTATGCAATTTCTTTAGTTGTATTATATGAATATTAGTCAGTTCAATTGTATAAGCAAATATATGATCTTAAACGACGATTAATAAACTTTATTATGGTCAACTTTACAAGGGTCAAAAAATGTACTTGTATTAACACAAATAATAAATTGGTATGATTTATATTTTTCACTCACACACACTTTTTAAATGTTTGCTATCTACACATGCCTATCTTCATTTGCTTTGATTTCTCTCAAACGTCTTACCTGTTCATTAATGTTGAAGAGGTCCCCTGGTTTTGTACTAGAAGAGTTTGGATTCAGGACTTTTTATGAATTGGACGATTATTTTTAAACTTCATGATAGCAGAGTGCTGTTTTTTGATATGTTGAATTTACAGAACGGACACAAAGTTGCATTCACTGTGTTGAAAGAATTCTATTACAGTATTGAATTTGTTAAAATATATTATATAACAATATCTTGTTGTATGCTTGCAGCTTGATTTGAAAGCAGTCAATTAATTTCCTTCTCTTGATTTTATCAAATTGCAAATATTATTTACTGTACCTTATAGTTTTATTTCTATGATTGTCATATCATAAGGTAATAAATTGAATTATTGAATATTGGTACTATCAGCAGTGTACAATAAATATAGAATGAGTCCTAGATACATGTCCTGGAAATCCAGCTCATATTTTCCTGTAGTTCGAATAGACATTTTTAAATTTTAATCTGGAATTTTTAACTTAGATTAACGTCTTAAAATTGATTTGATGTTTACAATTCTTTATCGAAAGCTTCTGTTGCACCAATGAAGGTAACAGTGCAAACTTAATTCTCTTCTAAAGCCTTTTGAATATTGTTGGTTTTCTTCTGCAGTTCAATCTTCTCAACAGAATTTTTTTAAATAGTTTTGCGACCACTGCAGTTAGTTCGGTATGAAAACAATCCTTCCAGCAACTTTACTAGTTTGAGAAATGCGAATACTTAAAAAAAAATTAATTGTTTTTATTTTTAGAAAGCTTTTTAGTTATTGCTTCTTTCCAATGCGTATGTTAATCATGTTACCGGTGCGTTAATGATTGTTCTTTTCGTATATTTATTGCTTTCAAAATGTAATTTTTGCAATCGCAGTGGTTGATTATCTCCCGTAATTTTTTAAGCTGGATGTCTCTTCTCCCGCATCATTTGTTATACACATATATACATATAATAAACATCTACTGAATATATTTTCCCAGCATTTCCTTCCCAGTCTTTTTTTTGTAGTATTTTTTGCATGCTAGTGAGTAGATTTGCATCGGCCTCTATAAAAATGCGATTTGTAGGAGATTACGTTCTTTCGATGTGATTTAGGTAAAATATCATATTCAAGTCAGCTTGACGTTCAAGTCGCTCTCAGCTTTGTTATCATAATTTGATATGTATCAGAATGTATTTTAAGTAAATATAAATAAATATATTTCACCTACAAGGGAAGGCAACTTACACTTAAGGACATCGTTGAGATGACTTGTTTTTTTGTTTATCTTAAAATCATTTCCAAAAAAAATTTTTAAGCAAACTATTTAGTATTACTAAGGTGTTTTAATTTTACGTATTATGTAAGATATAGATTTTATTTTGTTCGTTAAAAGTTTGAGTATCCACTAAACATCAATTGAAGTGCAATATGAGGGTGCTGGTGTTTTCTACCTGATATGGCGAATAGCCGCCCCTGTTTTAATGCGATCCATATCTACTATATAGGACCGCATCTGTAATCAAATAAAAATCAGCGGAGATTCCTCTCCCGCGGTATCCCGGCAGCGGTACATCAAGGGATGCTGGACCCTCCCGCTGGTCACTTTTGATATCCGGAGTGGAATTTCAACAATAATAACTCAGCATTAGGGCCTACCCGTGATCTTTATTAAATTTTCGAATGGATCCAAATTAATTGGATTACTCCGAATAGCCATGCGAGCGAGAGAGAGAGAGAGACAGTTGACGCCCTTATAAATCAAATTGCTTGGATTAGAATATTTCACACACGATTTAAAATATACACATATGTATAATTCAAGAAATAAAACGTAAAAGGTGTTTTGTCGAAAAATATTTTACTTTGCATTTCGCAAATGAAGAGTTATCGCGATCGATGAGCTTTAAGGCAAAAGCTCCCGATACGTTTCGTAAAGGGTGCTAATGGATGAAATATGACACTCTCGCATATATACATGTACAAAAAAGCTTCGCCATAAATTGAATACGCATTAGGAAAATTTGAATATTTGCACACAGAGGGAATTGCCTTGATTTTGGATCTCGTTTGTCAAATATACATTGGGGGCTTTTATGTATAATGAATCTTCTGAAGTTATCGCAAATATATTTTTTGTCACTCTAGAAGCCTTTCTAGAACTCTAAAATATGTATATATTAAATAAAATATATAACTTGTTGCACAAACTATCTATGGCACTTATACATATTGTATATAATTTGCTAGGTCCATCTATGTGACCTTGAAAGTTTTTTTAATAAAAAAAACTTGTTTGCCAGCCATATGTATTAAGTATTTACTTGCTTAACTAAATTATTAACAAGCAGAGTTGTTAGAGGTTTACAAAATATATTTTTTTTAAATACCTAATATATATTATTGATACTCATTTATAATAAACATGTATGTCTGTAAAATAATACCCCTATGTTTTGAGTGTGTTGACTCGAACGCCGAATTCTGCGAAACTTAATTATTTGTAAAAGTTTCATATTGCTCTTTTTATTTAAAATAAAATATTCTTTATATATTTAAAATTGATTGAATGTATTATTACATTGCAATAAAATATGGTTATGGTTTATTGTGGGTTTTGAGAGAGACCAAAACTAATAACCTAATAGATTCGTATTTGATATATAGATTGGGAAATATAAAAAATGATATCGAATCGAATCGAATCTATGTCGACAAATTCGTAATAACCTAGTATGTAATAGATTTCATAAATCCCATCATACTACGCACAGCATCATCTCACGTATATCATTTCATAACCAATGTCAAATTTTTCACTCGCACGAAAATGTTTATTTAGAACATGACGCTTTCTAACATTTTACTGCCGAAAAACGAGCAAAGTCACCGTCTTGCTTCATTATTAATATAACAAAATTAATTAAGACATATATGTAATAAAAACACACATTTAATAAACAATACATGAGTAGTAGAAATGCAAAAGAAAATAACTAATTAAAATATTTTTTTAAGAATCACAAAAAATTGTGTACAAATGTATCATGCAAATTTCGACATTTTGTCTAATATTTTAACTGCAGGGTCTTTACTTTAATTTTATTTTTTAATAAAATACTTAGCATTTAATATTTTATTGTTAAGGCTAGAAAATTATATAATTACATAACAAAAAATAAAGTCGAGATCTATTTATTTCGAACATTAATTTATTTTTTGTATTGCTACGTCACTCATCCCCAAAATATTTACATATGTACATAAAAATGTGTTCGACGCTTTTTATTTTTTACTCTGATGTATTTTGGTAACGCAATAGCTCTAATAAATATTAATTGCTTTCTTTTTTGAAATCAATTTTAACTCCTTTTTATAAGAGTTCTCATTTTGGAATACTATCTTGAATCGTATCTTTTCTAATACAATTGTATTAAAATTATAATGCCAGTATTCTGAAACATTTAATATATCTCTCACCGCATTTTTAAAACATACATTTATATATGAAAAAGTGTATTTATCATATACATATATGGAATAAATTTTTTTTTTCTATTTTAAAACTTTTTACATTTGGGTAAATCTAATCTGGTCAAATGTAGCTTGACCTTCTTTTAATCTAAATCTGTGATTTTAAAAGTCAATATCAATAAGATATTTAGTTTTTCACTTAAAACAAACCCAAGAAATTATCGCATGTATCTCAGCTAAGCTTAAGCTTGTATTTTAAAAACTTTCCTTGAATTTCTTCTTTAAAACAAATATATGTATGTATGCAATAGGGAATGTTTTTGTTCATATTACTATATACTCAACTTAATTTTGATCAAAATAGCGAATAACCACTTTTACATTTGATTGACTCATATTTATGCGGTCATAGTTACAGTCCTATAATTTAGCTTATTTTTTTATATTATATTAGAGCTACAAAATAATTAGGAGATAGTGGTTTCACCATGCTTGGCCTTCGTTCATATCACTAATAGTTATTTTACTTTATTTCTTAATTATTTGTATGTATTTTTTCATAAAAAAGTACAAAAAAATACGTAAAAAAACGATTGTAAGTTAAGAACATATTTTGATTTTTAATTTAGTTCTTTGTTTTAATATATAATTATAAAGTTATTTACAATGTACTTATATAGTATTAATGTAAAAAATAATATTTAGTTAAAAATGTTTTTCAGACAATCCATTTAAATAATTCTAGAGATTTAGTGTATTTCATATATAGATGATTCTTAAAAATGTTACACCATGACAATATGTCATTTTCGGCAAAAAGTGTACATGCTATCCTATACTCCTGTAAATGATATCTATAAACTGAACACTACTTTAATTTTACAAGATTTTTTCAATTATAAAATAAATGTTTGAATTAATTTTAAGGGTGTAAAAGTTTTACATTAATACAATATATTTCACACATTAATTTTTTGGGTTTAAATAAGTTGTCAAATATTTTCATCATTTAGTCCTTTTGACAACCAAATCACTGAATTACTCTTGGTGTTTCTGAACTGTTTTATTTAAAGCTTATTTAATATTAAAATTATAATATATGTTCTTGTATAAATCTATTTATAGAAAAGCATATTTGGATATTTATTATTAATTTTTAATTACAGGCATTAAACTCAGATTTGGGTGTTTCTTGTTAATGCATCAGTAGTTTGTCCATTACCTAATTATGGAGATGTTGAATTGCTTAAGAAAAAATGTGAAAATATTTATATATTGTATTTGATTACATTTGCATGTGATGCGATTATTATTTTCCGTTTGACTGATGTTCTCTAATGGTCATACGCGTACTTTATATTATATATATTGACGAGGGTGAATCATGCCAACCCCCTCGTGAACGGACCCTGTCCATCCCCCAGATTGGCACACTCTCCGATGGACACTCGGTTATAATTTCAACTTTTCCCCAAATTGGCCTATGAGAACAATGGCCAACTAGCCAAAATATCTAAAGGGTGGGATTGACTGACGTGCACCACACATAAGGCGCTCGTTATATCCCCAAACAATGCAAGATCCTCTGTCCGTTTTGTACGTCAAGTAGTATGTCGGTTGCTCATGCTGTCCGGAGCAGCAACAATAATGCGGATATTAAATCTGAAATACGTACGGCTAACTAAGTACTAATTAAGTGGTCGAGTTGCCCTTTGTCCGAAAGGGTTGTTTCATGCTCGAATAACCTTTGCACGTGTGACTTTGGTCCCTATTAATATATTCACCCTTTGGCTCAAAAGAGACACGCGGCTCACTCATAACAATGATTAAATTCATTAGCTATATTGTTTCGTTGTTTGTCTTTTTCAGGATTGTACAGATACAGATTTCACCAGCAGAGATACTTCTTTTGATCGAAGGAGACGAGAGACATAAGATTGACACCGCAGAAAACGGCTTTATCCAACTTATCACATTTACTGCATTTCTTCTAGGTTTTGGTGATTACAATTCAAAATGATGACATTGGTATTTTCAAAGTATCGAAGATTTTTAGATAAATTAAATATTTAAAAAAATAGTAAATTTAATAAAATAAAAAAGAGTAATATTAAAACTTATTTCAAGATAATATTTTTAATGTATTTAAAGACCTGATAAATATATTGAAAATGAGACATAATGTCCAATAGTTTGTGCTCTTTTGAATTACCACACTCGCTCAATTTATAGTCAACAATTAGAATATATAGAACCATTAAGTAAAGAACTTATAAATTAAATTTTCCCCATTAATTTGCTTTTATTATCAATGTTAAAACTTAATATTAATCCTACATAAGTTTTGGTATTACTATAATAAATATTATAAAAGCAGATTTCATCTGGAAAATGTTTAAATTTACAATAAAACTATTTTATCTAAATTAACAGGTTTTTGCCTCGGTATTTGTTTTGCTTATAATTTAATATACAGAGCTATTTAAAGCATTTTACATTATTAATACAAGTAATAGTAGCATATTTTTTATTTATTTATTATCAAGTTATATACTAAAAAAATAGTAGTATTACGTACATATATTGTGATAATAACAATATTACAAAAAAGTGACTTTAGTAGTAGTTTTATAATAGTAGTTACCTTAATCTTCGATTTAAAAATATCGATTACCTAATTTATGCGCTACAAATAATGTTGAAAAAATATTTATAATACAAATATGTAATAAAACCTTTGAATTGTAATCACTATCAGTGTAAATATTTATTTAATTTATTGTACATATTGTAAAATTGTACATATTGTAATAGTTAATATTGAAATTCTTTATAATGTACATAAAATGTTATGTATGTGTGTTCATTGTACATATTTATCACGTGTGTTCAACCTGTATAATTTTAATTAATATTTATTTATTAACCATTTATTACATATAATTAGTATATATATATATATATATACACATACACAAAATAAGTACGTATGTATTACATATGTTCTTATTTTTAAAAAAAAACAATGTACTCGGTTTTAAACTTTGATAAATTTAATAGTGAGTTTGCGTTTATATCAACAGATGGTACTAAATTATTATTTATATCTTTCATAAAATATAAAATATGTTATTGTTTTTAATTTATATGTTTAATAATATATATTTATTTATAAACTATTGTATATATTATTCATATTTACATAAATTTCTCACAGTGCATTCAAACCCCACCTTTATATTCCCCAGTATCCATTATTCAAAGTTACCTTTATTTTCTTTCTTCTAACAAAAACGAAACGACAAATAATTTCCCTTGACATTTGACACATAAAATTGCGTATATAGTATCATCCGATATTGGCTCGCGCTTCGTAGGTATCTATAATGGGAACCCTTCGATTTTGAAGATATTTCTTACGTCGCTGCCTCCAAATCAGATTTACCACATATCTTTGAAGAAAAAGGTAAAATTCCACGGATGTGATGCAATAATCTTCCTTTATCCCCAAAGAAGAAATCGTGAATATTTTACCTCGGACAGCCCTTCTGTTTTCACCCTGATTCTGTTTGTGCGTCCATCCGACCGTGAAACGTCATTTAATTATTTTATTTCTTTGATTCGCTCGAAAACATGGGAGAGTTTTGTATGTGAATGGAAATTGAAAGGTGGAATAATATTTTAATAATAATTAATTAATATATTGGGTAAAATCAACATTTATTGACATTGTATTTATAAAAGAAAATGAATCAGTCGCCTAGTTTTTTGAAGTCTTTTATCACTTCCAAGACTTTGTCGGTGTCAGATAGAGCATTACGTAGATTTTTTAAGATTTTAGCCTGAAAAATAAATTAAATTTATTATAATTATTTTGCATTTACACTAAACATCAAGACATATCTGAATATATTTTTTAATTTGATACAAGAAAAAGAGGAATATACTTATAATTTGGTAATAAGTAACACATTTGAAATAAAATATTGTTTGGTTTAGCAACATTTCCGACCATAAAAGCAATATGAATACCCGTTGGTAACTTTAAATAATAAACTGAAATTTTGAATAATGATTTTTTCGTAGATTTTTTGTGATTACAAAATTAAAAAAATTGTATTTATATTTCAAGATCCATTTTCAGTGACATATTAGTATACAGAATTAGATTTAACTGGAGATGATTGACCTGAATTATA
The DNA here is from genome assembly GCF_051122295.1 of Plectrocnemia conspersa. Classification (NCBI taxonomy): domain Eukaryota; kingdom Metazoa; phylum Arthropoda; class Insecta; order Trichoptera; family Polycentropodidae; genus Plectrocnemia; species Plectrocnemia conspersa. Next base: position 16,239,867 of record NW_028277177.1, read on the forward strand.
AAACTGATTTAAAAGCATTACATCGTCTTATATAAATATGCAGTTTTTACAATTCCCTTAATTCTAGTTAGTTCGAAAATATACAAAAAAAATAAAAAAAAGCCTAATAAATTAATAATAAAATCAACCAATATATGGAAACATTAAAACCTCATTAAAAACTTTTCAGTAAAATGTTACCGCTGTACATTTATAAATAGTAAAAAATAAATAAATAGTTAAAAACCTGATAATAATAAAATAATTAAAAGTAAAAAATAACTGCATTCATCTCAAAAAAATTATTTAATATTTTATTTTTTTATTTTGTAAAATTTTATTTTATTTTTATTTTATTTATTTTCATGATTTTATTTTTTTATTTTGAATTATGTTTTTAAGAATTCACTGAATTAGAATAATAAAAACATTTGACTAATATATACTACATTTTAATAAATTAAATTGACAGTTTTTTTTATATAGCAAAATCGAAAAATCTACATCATCAGTTAGGTACTAGCGGTTCTTGCAATAAAGTCGTTTTATCCAACATTTTGTGGCCCTTGAATTCCAAAAAATCAAATCCGGGTCACGGCCCTAAAAGTCTGCCCTGTCCTGTTGAAATGTTAGACTTAAATTAGTCTCAGATTTTATTACCTAACCTAGTTTACGTATTTCTTCAGGTTCCTCAAAATGTATATTTTAGGTTTTTTATTGAATATTTTAAAGCATCGACCTCATAAATAGTTTACCTTACATTATATATTCAATAATAATAATTTAGATATATGCTAAGCGCTATATATCATGCTTTTTAAGATGTTTTAAATATGCTAGATTTCTATGTATAAGTATTTTTTTAAATTCTGAAAATAAAGCGAAAGAATTATTACAATTTTTAGATTGTAAACTTCATAAAGTGTATTTTTCTTTCTATATTTTAGCTTGAAACTTCGTAAATTTTATTTTTTTCTTCATATATATTTAGTTTTAACTTAATTACACAAAATAAATCCACTCTATCAGTCATTTTCTTCTTTAAAGCTAGAAAAGTCTTACTAAGTTGTGGATGATTTGTCCACATACAAAGATTATTGTAACATCTATAGAATAAACCTTTAATCTTTAACTTTAACAAAGTGTTTTTTTTGTTAGCATATAAATTTAATATATACAAATTCATCATAAAAAACAACAATTTACTTTACTGATTGTTACGTTTTTAGAGAGATTAAAAAAATTAGGAATTTATCTCTTCTAAGATTCAAAAATGTATCAAAATGAATTTACTCGTGTTTTAATTTTTATTCTAAGTTAATGCCCCAATAATTCAATACTGTGAGAATCTGGTTATTCTGCAATAATATAGTAAACCTTTTATAATTTTTAATTCTAATTATAAGTTAAATTAATTTTTACATAATAATAATAGTGCATGTGCTTATTTAATAAAAATCAAACTCTGGTTTTAGAATTTTACAAATTTATCCCATAAACGGTGTTTAAGCTATGTTTCGAAAATATCATCTCTTATAAAAAAAATTTAAATTACGTAATAGTAAATATAATTGTTATTTTTATAAGCATTTTAGAGTTACAATATACACGTACAATATAAAAATATATATAAAAATATATAAATGCAAATGTTAAACTCACCAAATCGTGCACGATATCTTCAGAACTATCATCAGGAATAGGAATCGACGCAATTTGACTCACAATAACAGCGACAATCATCAGAAAGAAGAAAAACTTAAAATTCCTGTTCATTTTCGTTGTTTTTTTATAAAATATTTAGACTTTTAATATTCGAATAACAGACACAAAATGTGACCTCTAATAACATTCGTTTACAATTTATAGTGTTATCAAATACCTCCCACTACAGCCACTCATAATGATAATAAAATATGATAATATAAAAAAATTAACATTAATAATTTTATTTATATAATAATTTATATATGTGTTATATTTTTAAAATAAGCATTATTTATGTTTCTCATTTCATTTGTAATTGTATCTGGCAGTGTCTTATATAATATCTTCAGGATTTTTTCCTAAAAAATAATATGAATAAAATAAGCAACTTAAAATGTTATTGAAAGCGGCTTACCGAAATTTTCATCACATTCTTCCCAGTTTCAGAAATTTCAATAGGACTTGACGATATATGAGTAATAATAGCAACGATTATTGCCAGAATAAAGAAAAACTTTAAATCTTTAATCATTTTGCTTTCAATTTACGATACGACTTGACACTTCTATGACCTCGTATAACACTGATGTTTTTATAGTTTTAATGCGCTATCAAACAACTCCCACTATTAACGTGTGCTTGTGATAATTAAAACAAAGAACATTGTTTTTTACATTAATATATTTAAAATTAAAATAAATAAATTATAAATTAAGTTATATTAAAGCGATCAATCATCGTCCATTTGCTTCAAGTCTTTCAGTATCTCAACAGCAGGTTTTGCCTTTATTAAAGCGTCTCGAAGGTTCTGTCCAAACCTTTCCTGATAAATAAAATAATTTTATTCGTAATAATTAAAATAATATAAGTCTACATATATTTAATATTGAATATATACCAGCTTCTTCCAAAAATTGCGGTCGTCGTCATCGTCATCGGGAATTGGCATAGTTGATACGTACGATAGCATCACAAAGGACACAATTACTAATATGAAACACAATTTTGTTGAAGCTTTCATTTTTTTATTATGTATGTATGTGCAAGCTTCTTCAATGACCGATGCGCAGAAAGTGAACTCGTGAATCTTTTACGGTCAGGTATAAATACGTTGGAGTGTTTCCCCTCCAACCGCTTTTTATTATATTAAACATGGTTTATATCAAGTAATTCTTGGAATATTATAAGATAAAAATAATAAACGTTTCTTTTTTTAATTATATATTATAGCTATTTGTATGTACCATTTACATCTTTTATTATTGTTATTTAAAAATAATTAAAACACAGCGTTCAAATAGTATATGAGGAAGTAGATAAATTAGAAGAAAAAAACTATATAAATTTAAAAATAATAATATGTGATACATATAAATAAAATATTTCAGAGTTTATATAAATCAAATTATAGTATGATTATTATGCAATTCATAAATTAATTTCCCATTTCCTTAAAATCTTTCAATACGTCAACGGCCGGTTGAGCACTAATTACAGCGTCCCGAATCCTTTTCCCTAATTTTTCCTGTAAATATTTATTTATTTTTTTGAAATAATCAGTAATAAGTATAATAAATAAATAAATGAATGAATAATACTAACAATCTGTTTCCAAATATCATCGTCATCGTCGGGTATCGGAATTGAATGCACGTGTAAAACAACCATCATGACGACAAATAACAGAACGTAAAATTTAACAGACCTGTTCATGTTTATTATATATATTATATAACAAAATAATTGAAATTACTTCTTCAAATACAAATAACTGTCTGACTTGCTTTATGAACTGCATGGTCTCTTTATATAACAGGTTTCATCTCTACAAGTGTTTCTCAACATGCCGAATTTCGATTCGAGTGTGCTATAAAACAATCTAAGGATTTATACTAATATATTATTACACTAATATTGTTTGTATACATTTAGATAATTATTAATATTTTTTATTAAATAAATTAAAACTTACCTTTCATATTGATAAGTCACACACAGTCAAAAACTGGTTTGTAAACTTCTCAGAACGAAATCGCGATTCAAGTTCATTGAAAAAGAACAACTTGCTTAGTGTATATACATACATATAGGTACGTACTAAAATTAGCGGATGGGTATTTCCTCGCTTCAAAAACGGGGAATTTATGCGGGGAATTTTTTGGTTATGTTCTCACAAAATCTTTTTTGTTATTACAAAATAATGATGAGCAATAAATAATTTTAATTGCTTTTATAAAAAAAATTAAATCAATTTTAATGTATATATGTATTAGTCTAAGTTTATTGACTTATTCTGACATCTTAATTTATAAAAGGCCGCAATATAAAACAAACATGATCCAATGTAACAGTATAATTCTGTAAAAACTTTTTATAGCACTATTGATTTATTTCAATTTGCTTAATTATAAAATAAAATCTACAAATAATCACTTAATTTTTTTCAAAGGAAAGTTATAGGTATAATCAGAGTTGTTGTCATGTAACGCGGTGGAACGGCGTACCAGAACATTTTTGACGATACTTTTGATGCTTAAAAATTGATTGACTATCTGCGTAACATTGTATTTTTACGTAAATATGACGTCATTATTTTTATTTTTAAATGTAAAAGTAGAACCTAAAGTTTAAAATGAAAAAAAAAATCGATTACTACTCAATCGCCAGTCCCACTAAAAAAACACTACGACGACAGAAAATATTGCAGTATTGGTATGATAAGAAGCTCTGTAAAGCATGGACGCCAAACATAAAAAGATAAAAAGCTACAATTTAATTCACGCTTTTTTTACAATATTACAATTATCAATGAGTGATAATGAAATTAAAAACATTTAAACTAAATATTGACTAATAGGAGAGCGCAAAAAACAATTATCCATTCTCAGAAGGCAAAAATTTACGCCAAAAGCAATAAAATCATGCCGTCACCGTCGCAGTGGGAACGCTCGTTGCCGAGCGTTCCCACTGCGACGGCGCCGACACGATTTTATTGCTTTTGGCGTGAATTTTTGACTTCCGAGAAGTGATAATTGTCTTTGCACCCTCCTATTGACCAAAATTCAGTCTGGATACACTTTGACCAATACGCTCATAGCAATATATTATGAAATAAATAAATATCTTATAAAAAATTGTTTATTTTTTTATGCGCCTTGTGGAATAGGAAAAGCTACTTTATATTTAATTAAAATGATATATGAATATAATTTTCTTTAATAAAATGCTTGACAAGAAGTGAGTTCCGGCACCTTTTTTATTTAAAAAAAAACCCTAAGTATAATGATAAAATCTAACTAAATCATTTAAATTAAATCACACTATATATAACAAAACTCAATCAACGAATATCAATACTCACTAATTTCTGTCAAATGGTAGAAAACAATTGCAGTTTTTACGCAAGTTAGACGCATTGCCTATTGCATTCTTTAGGCACAAAATGGTAGTTTTATGGTGCTTAACGAGCGGTTTACTGGCGGATGCTGGCTGGTAGGTGAAATAATGATGGTATTTGTTAGCCCCATTGTTAAAATTGTAAGTTACGCAATTGTGGTATGAAGTATTTTTATATTTTTATTTTGTCAAAACGATTTGTTATATCCTTTTCTTCGAAAGTTTTAAATTATTGTCATACCTTAGTGCTAACTGCGCAGCAGGGTGGACATTTAAGTTATCTATAATTGAGTGCAAAAGTTTTCTATTTGACCTGCTCACTACATTCCAGCTATGCACACGTACAAATGTTACTGAAAGAAGTCGCTGCTTCTCAACACCAGCCAAAATTATTTATATGCAGTCGGTTTTCGGTTACTAATTTTCTTACTAACTGCCTTTCTCTCTCTCTCTCGTACTAGCGTACTATATTTAATGTAATTTATTTTGGTGTTTCTCCATAGTATCTAGTTTCCATCACACCTTATAGCAAAGTAACATTGGTTGTCGCTCTCGATCCTGGCGAATATTTTATTACTTTTCCGATAATCTTTCATAAGCAGCGCTGGGATAAAAATTTGGATCAGCAAAGTTTTTAAATTATGCCTTTCAGACCTATTAAAAACCACATGGAAGATAATGCGTCTCCTTGTACCATAAAAGGTTCTGAAAGTTTTCTTTAGACTTGTACATTGCTTATTCCAAACTTTAGCTATGATATATTTTTATTTTTTGCCATCATCATACGCTTGACAAAAGTCAAAAGACAATTTCATCTATGCAAGTTTTCTTAATAAATTGATTTTCGATGGATCTGTCTGTCCTAAGGCCATATTGGTAGTCGCCAAGCTATGTTTTAATGTAGCACATTAAACGTTTACAGTATATATTATATTTCGAATGCAATAACTTTTTTGTAAATTTAGTGAGTTTGTTGTAAATATTGGATTGTAAGCATTAAACTAAGTATGTATAAAAAAATAGCTATGCTTTTAAATAGCACGAGCAAATAAATAATTATGTTTATTTTATGAAGATATAAATGTATTTATCAAAGACAATTTATTTTTATTTTTGGCACTGAATTATCACCATGGCAGCGGCAATCTGGCCGACGAATGTCACTTACTAGACAAGGAGAAGTAAAAGAAATCTTCTTATACAAGAAAACCTAAAAGTATGAATAGATGTTTGTCTAACACAATATAATTAAATTTAAGTCTACAGCAGTATATATCTGTCTTTTGATTTCCTCTTCCAAGACAATTCTTTAAAAATCGATTTTTGGTCTAAATTAAATTTAAAATTGAAACCTAAACGAATTTAATTCTAAAACCATTCAATATAACTTCAACGATACATATAATACTATATATAAAAAATATGTTTCAAAGTCAATGATTGTCGTTATATTTTTAATTATTATAACATCATTTATTTTTATATATTATATGTGAGTAAAATATATAACTAAATATATGAAAAATATTTTTTTATCCTTATGTAATTTTAATTATAAATTATATTTAATAAGTTTATCAACGTACATTCAATGATAACAATTTTAAGGCATGTGTCGTTATCAAGCGTTTGTTGAACTTAATAACCTTTTACTACGCCGTTTTTATTTATAATTAAAATTAATTAACGTCCATATTTTACGCAACCATTTCTATGAGAAATAAAATATTTAAAATTTATTAACAATATAATTTATTTACTTTTAATAAATACATGGTAATCTCGAAACTGTCAAATTTGAATATCACACTTTTTTAATATAAAATACGTGGTACATAAATGCCATTTTACAATAGTTATAATATTAAATAATAATATTATATACAATAGTGTCACTTCCCCACTAGTCCAACTACAGAAGAAACTACAGCAACTGCTGGTCCTGCTTTTATGGCACCATCGCGAATTCTCTGTCCAGCCTTTTCCTATAATACAAATTATATTAATATTAATAAAATGTAATAAAATATTTAATAAATACGATTAAAAAGTAAGTATTACTATTTTTTTCCAGCCTTTCCATTTAGGTTCTGGCGCCGGAGCCGAAGATATTTCAGTAGATACGATCATGACGATCAAAAAGAATGCCAAAAACTTCATGTTTTGATTATTGATATGTGTATAACAACTTGGATAATATTCCTCTTTGGCTAACTGTCGACCACTGATGAAAGTTAATCGACCCATCCGCTTTATATATGCACGAATCAAACAGTGCAATGCGTCATTGGGATATCTACCAAGTAAAGATATAGTATTGCGGTACTTTTTCTATTTTATCGTTGTTTTATTTACAATGCAACGTAAAATTAATTATAGTATGCAGTATGACGATATATATTTATATGTATTATCGCAACCATGAAATATTATTACTATTGCAATCATTTATTTTACCTATTCGAATTAAAAAATCAAAGTAAAAACTATATTTACTTATATAGTTAACTTTTTAAATCAAACTAGTTGTTATTATTATGAAATATGTATTAAAAATCACAAAAAGAAAAAATTGTTTCTAATATATTTTTTTTTATTATCTATATATTTTTTTATTTCTCATATAAATGCAAGTCAACATGTGCATTTGTGTATTGGAAGAAGTATAAGTTAATCGTAGAATAAACACTACTTTTAATTCAAACGAATTAAATGATTAAGTCTTGTAATATCTAATCAGAGATATTTTATATAAATTATAAATATAAAAATAATTATTTTTAATTGCAATATTCCACTTAATAACATTTAAATCTTACATGGAATAATTTAAATCATTTAGTGAATGAATTATATTTTTTATCTTATGTCGGAAGCTGTGGTTTCCTTTATTTGTATGTTATTTTATTTACGTAAGTTAAACATTGTTAAACATATTATTTAAAATTAACTAATAGTTTAATTTATATTTAAATAGATTTTAATGCATTTTATTTTAATAAAAAATCTGATATTTAAATCATATTTACTTATTATTAACTTTAATGCTCATACTTTCATATTTGCATGCGAAATACCTTATCTTTATAACGATCTATAAACAAAGAGTGTGTGTAATGGTTGAGTATATAAATTCAGCGGTTAGTTTTAATTTCACACTTGATATCATAACTAAGCGATACATCGGTGAATCCCCTGTACCATAAAAAAATTACAAAACCAATTAAAACGTCTTTTGATAGTGGAATTTCCAACTCATATCAAATCATAACATAAACATTTTTAATAAGCGTATGATATATTAAATATTATATATACACATGCATGTAATATGTAATAAAATAAAAATTTAGCAACGTATTTATATATTATTTCTTAAATTAAATTGTGTGTATTAATAAAATATAAACACGACTTTCAATATAATGAAATAAAAACAAATATCACAAAGTCGCTATTAAACGGTGTTCCTTCATTTGAGGGAGATTATGTCAGATTAAACGATCCTTCAACGAAGAGCTTTCACGAGCAAAAAATATGTCCAACACTGAAAGCTTAATAAATAATTAATTATGAACTAATCCCTTAGAAGCAGCGTCAAAATTATTCATGAAGGATGAACGTTTACTTTTATTTTTAAGAATAACTATTTAATAAATACAAAATTATATTTATGCTGTGCTCTTACAAAACCAAAGTATATCCTACATATCTTAATATATAATACGCATAATATAAGTACCTTTCGTCATACGATTTATCCCATCCTACATTTTTTTCATATCGCACATATCTCATTGTAGGATTTTTGGCATTCCAGCATTTTTTTGATCTCCAATCTTCGAGTGTCCTTTTCAAAGAGCTCTTCACTCTCAGATGCGCCCCAGCCCTTCTTGCTACAAAGGGACATTTCGGACCGAAAAGAAGCAATAGAAATATAGTTTTCTTTATGCTTCGGAATAAAGAGAACATCGCCCCCGTGGCTCTGCACCGACACTAGCTTTCATAAAGAAGACTATTAAATCGTGTTTATAAAGAAATGCCCGAGCCGTGAACACGTCATTAAACCTGCGAGGATTATTAGGAGAATTTTCTTCTAAGATACTTTGCATGAGCATGAATGTATATATATTATATTTATACATAAATAAACGCTGACATATGTAGAACTTTTACATTACATTATATTCCAGATTTTTCTTTCTATATATTTTGTAGGCTGAATGGACGAACGCAATTATACGGATGGCTGGCCACACTAAATTTCGCATCTGATAGTGCAAGAGGAAGATATTATCAATAGGGGCCACTATTTTACCGCGGAGGTTAAGGATTCTAAACATGTTTTAATAAAAATATTTTCAAAAGTAATGAAATAATATTTTTTTAAAAGCATCTTAGTTTTTTGTTTTTTAAAGTTTAATTTTTAGCATCGCAAAACGCAGATTGATTAAGGAAATACGTGCATCACCGTCAAATATATCTAAGTGGTTTTATAACAACCGGTTTTTTTTTACTAAACCACACTTTTGACGTTGTGGATAATAATAATATAATTATTTTCCTCGGACAAGGGCAGGATGTATTTATTATTATGTTGCGTTTTTGAGAATGTGTGTATGGATGTATATATACTATACATATTTTAGATCGAGTAGTCATCATCCAGAGATTCCAAAACAAGGTTCTACGAATGATAGTCGACGCTCCCTGGTATGTTCCTAATGACATAGAATTCATGAAAGATGATATAACGAACAAATACACGACATACAGTGACTCCAATCAAACAAAATGGCAACCGAACTACTTGACAGATATGACAAATAATAAATAGTTTATAAGTATAAACAAATAAAGTAGTATTATATAAAATAAATTAGATTTTGTAATAATAAATATGGAGAGGCATTCAATGGGATGTTTCTTTTACACGCCAATATCATAATAAATAAAAAAAATACCAATTATTTATGAATAGACAGTTTGTAAATAATCAAATAAAAAGAAGATTGAGTCAAAGATGACGCAGCCAAGAGTTTGAGGCGGCTGAGCCAAATTATACCTAAGATGATGACCCCAACATCAAAGTAAGTAACAGTTGCGATACAAAAACCTTCACATCTCAAAAAGCTAAAGTAACATGTTGATTAAATCCGATAAAAATTAAAAAAAATAGTGGTTAATTTTCTGATAATTGATCTAAAACCTTGTTTTTTTTATTTCTATCCTGTCTGGGAGATCGGAATTAGAGACTAATATATAAATATAATTCCAATCGATAGTCACATATTAGATTTACCTAGATTTTCCTAATCATGGATAAATATCGTGATGAATATTTAAAATCGAACTAGGTCGTACACATTAGGTATAGAAAATTCTTTATTAATAAGCTACTTCAGTTCATATAGAATAACTTGTAGGTATTCGATAATAAAAGTAATAATGTTATTATTTACTATCATATTTAAGTAAAAGGCGCCTCACGAATAATTGTAACGGTTCGCAATAATCGTATTAGGTAATGTTTCTTTTTTTCATACTTTGTAATTTTTAGTAAATATTTTTTTGATATTAATTTAATAAATAAACTTGAGAAGCGCAGGTCAAACATATTTACTATCGCTATTAATTCCTTCCTGAAAAATATCGAGATCGTTTGCGTGAAATATTATTCCAGTATTTTCGATTCGACATCATATTCAACGGTTCTCTCTTTTTCTCCTCAATAAGTTACCTTTATTGCTCTATTTATTTCTATATAATAATGATAACTCTATTTTGTGTTTAACCCGACTTAGAAGCCTTATTTATTGTTTGGATACCCTTTCTTTTATTAGCTTTGTAAAAAAATATATGATATTATTTCTGCGAAGAAAATTTGCAAATCGTTCTTTGTCAAACATCGACAGAGCAATATCGCACGCGATAAAAAGAAAACACATTTTCTCAAAGGTATATACAAGATTAAAATTTTCCATAGGGAATATATCGCATAAGAGATAATATGACGTCACGTCAATATTATAATATTTTCATAGCGACATGAAGGCATATTGAATTTTCAAAATAGATGCCGATTCGGGGTGTTTTTTACCCCGGAAGGAGCTATGTCGCGCCCTTTGCCTTTGGATTGAGATATTTTAACAGCTTGCATTTATGTGAAGGAGGACGTGGCACGGGGAAAAACTTTATTAGTTGGTCGGTATCCGGCGGAAGTCAGATGTAGGGAATTGTTACCCCGGTACTTCCTTTGGGAACATGCTGGCGACGGATATTACCAGATAGGAGAGAAACGATGGTTTTTGGGGATTATTTTGGAGTATTTACTCGCTGTGGTGATAAAGTATAATAAATAAATGTATAAGCTGTTTGTAAAGTGTGTATTTTCTTGACCTCTTTATAATTATATTAAAAATATTAATTAGCAATTTTCAGCGTTGATATGTAGTAGCTGTAAATTAAGTAAAACTCTAACTGCTGCAGTTATCAAATGTTATTTTTAAAAGTTAATGATAACTTTTTAATTTAGTACTTATTTAACGCTTACATTTAATTTGTGTTATAATTTGTTTAAAATTTAAGTGTTAAATTATAGTAAATCCAGTACGAACAAAACTTAACTTCATCATGTTTTATAGCGCATTTCCTTTTATATATAAGAAGATACAAAGTTCGGACATGCACGATAAATTCTAGTGTATTTGCTTAGCAAAATATATTATGTTCGGTTTACACAGCTCCGGTAATAATTTTAATTTATCATGTCCGTTCCGCTCAGTGGTCTCACCGGTTTATTTTCCGCTGAACCCCTTTCAGTCTGGTTCGTATTATTGGTTCGTTGGAAAATCGAGAAGCTCATATTCTATATAAAATAGATTATTCGCTCATGGAAGGTCTATCGCTTCATCAAAACGAATCGCGATCGCTAAAGTTAGACTTATATTAAAATATTGCAATTTTATGGTTAATCGGATACAATAACCATTTTATAGAGTGCTTCTCAGTTTTATTAAAAAAAATATAAGCTTACAGTTTATAATAAAATTTCTAGTAATATATTTACACTATCGATATTAAATTCGCTTTGTTCGCCGATGAATAGAATAAGGTTAACCAGAAAATTTCATTTGAATATCATCGCCCTTTATAAGAAATGCAGACTTTGTCTTGCAGCATACTCGACCGTGGCTGCCACACGTAGACTGTGTTTAAAGAAAGGTCTTATCTTACATGCATGTAAAGGCTGAGAAAGGCGTTTCATTGACTTAAAGTGGGGTGACAATTTTATTAGAAACCGTCTCGATGCGTTTTATTCAATAATTCCCCTAGAAGTGTTCTGCTCGAGGACTTTTCGCACCGTGTCAGCGTTTTCGACTGCAATACCAGCTGGAAATATGTTTTATTGAATTTCATGTACTTTTTTCATTGTGGTGTCATGTTCTGGCAATTTATGGAATTCAATAAATTGTTATAAACGCATGAAGGCAATAAACGTTATATTTATTACAGTGTTAAGAAAGGAAATTCCGATTGCTTTATTGGAAAAAAGCCGAATAAGAGAGATATAAAAACGGTTATTTTTAGGATATTATCTAATCATACTAAAAAATCAAAAATGTTTTTACAATTTATTTTCGATGTATTCATCATAGTAATAAGAAATATTTCAACGCAAAGGTACACATTCTAATAGCTTTTATATCGATATGGTACATAAAATACGAATTTAATTACATTGTTGATGTACTTTATATTCTACATCACAAACCTCAGCATTTTAATATTTAGTATAATATTTTATTTTAAGAAGAATCCTTTTATATAGCATAAAAACTCGCAGGGTCTTTTTTTATTGAAAATGTGACAATGAAAATATATTTCTTATTATTTTCGTCACGCTTTTACTAACCTTCTGTCTTTTACCAAAGCAGTGACAATAATTGAAGCAGTCTACTTGTTAATTAGGAATTATATCTTATTTTTCGAAAAAATAATTGTTCAGAATGAATAGTATTTTAAAGTGTAAAGGACAAAAATTTTTTCAAAAATGTTTAGCTCTTAAATATTTTTTAATTAGGTACGTGTTAACATATTTTATATTTCGTTCACGTGATGAACTTTCATAATAAACTCCCTACAAGGACAATGTGATGCGGGAGTGTCGTCGTAGCGCAGATTTGTAAAGATTTTAATTAGGGCCTTAAATATAGCCTGCCAATTAATCATGGTTCGTCGCCGCCCTAAATAAGGTAAGGGCACGAGCACAAAAAAGACCTAAAGAATCGAGGCAACACCGCCGCGAATAATGAGGAAATAGCCCCCCGATTTGCTAAACAGAGTTCGCCGCGTTTTGTCGGGCAATGCCATAAAAGTTTTTCTCCGACAGGAGTAACAAGAAAACTTTGCCAATGAAATGTTTCTTTACATTTCAGAAGCTTACAATGAGTTGCCGAGTTGCTCTTTTCTGTCGATACACCAAATGCGGCAATCGTAAATAATTATAGCGACTCTCATTACGATCCCCAACTTCACCCACCCCTAATCTATAAAGTTAAAAAGTGGACGATTTTAAAAACGTCGAGGAATTTAATTTACTTTTTTATTATTATTTCTTATGAATGACTTTTATCTGTGGAGCGTGCTAAAATTGATAGTAATAAATCGCGCATTCAAGAGATGGTTTTTATATGAAGGTAAAAAAATAAATAGCTTTATAATTTATATTATTTTATATATTACATAAAAAAATACATAACTGACTGCTAATTAAATAGTAAATTATATATTTTTTTTAATAATAACATATGGAATTTCAACCAGTTGAAGATCGACAACGATTAAAAAATATTATATACAATACATACCATAATTAATTTAATATAAATTAATTCCAATAGCGCAGCGAGATATGAGATGACTCATTATTAAAAACTCCAAACTAAATTTATCAAAACTATAAAGCCTCTGTCAAAGGAAAGATACGAGTGCCAGTACATTAGAGTCATTTGACAGATTGACAGCAAAATAAATCATTTTATTTGAAATAATAAATCTTTTTAGATATTTATATTTTCTGGTTTTGAGGCTGAAAATGTGTGACTTTGCAGTCAAATAAGCGCTGAAAAAGCCGGTACCAGTTTATTTTATAAACATTTAAATTACCATAAATATACACATATAAAAATTTAGATGTCGCCATCAGACGGTGGAGTTGATATGGCAGGTGTTGGAAGTCGGAGAGTTTTCACTGGCGTGTCAAGTTGTATTATTATCGGCTGTGATATCAGCGAGCATCCGGTATTTCCGAGATGTGTTCTCTTGATCTGCAGACGTCTCTGTGTCGATGCATTGTGATGCCTCACAGTTTCGTCTTCTTGGCGTTTCCACATTCTGTGACTAATTTAAAACTCTGGTTCAAGCCAGCGCTGGCTTATCATAGATGAGGATATTTGCAGGCCAATTGCATCGCTTCATTGCTCTTAGATATCAAATGGTCTAGATGGCTACTCTCGCGATCGATAACCAATGAGTTATAAGAACAATATGGGAGTGAAGAGTACGCATAGTTTTTTAGCAATTGATAAATGTCTCGAGATAGATGTGCTATTAGGTGATCCGTGAAATATTTTAAATTATTACAACAATTATTTGGTCAAGAGATCTCTTTTCCATTGTATGAATATACTATGTGCGGTCTGACTTTCGAGACGGGTTGATCTATCTTTTTGATTGTTCAAATGGTTAAACAGTGACCTCTAAAATATAAACCCTCGCACAATTTTTAACAATATGAATTAAACTTTATGCTATAAGACTGTTTGTATGCTTTTATTATGAAAATATCAAATAAACTTTCTCTTCAGATTAAAATATTAGCCATGGTTCCACATAACATATTAGATACAAACGAAAAATTTAAATTTTTATTACATCGTTTTTTCTCTTAACTTGACGCACCCCCACAACATCTATTCTGCTCATTTATTTAAAATGCGGACATGTGGACCGCATTCCACTCACGAAGAAGAAATAATTACCGTCGCGGTCCAGTAAACTTTCCTCAATCCCCTTTTTTATTATCTCTCCACTGACCCTTTTTTATCGAATAACCCGCCGGGTTTTCCCCGAATGTTTCCGAGCGATGAGCGAAAACCATTACAGATGTATTGTTCCGGAGATGGGATGTAATTCGATAACCGACGTAGATCTGAAGAGGAATGAAGGAAGACCACAGAGACCCTCCATTGATTATCCACCGCTTCATTTAAAAATATCCATAATAAAAATTAATAGAATAATTGGAAATGCAAATAAAAAGGTAATCCAAAATTTATTTGTTGACGTATTTCAGCGAATGTTGTCGTACAAGTTGAATTTAGAATATGGCTAAAGAGCCCAACCCCTTAGTGAGGTACATTTGTACTTTGTACACACAAGGGTGAAACAAATTTATGTTCTTTTACGTTGTGCAAACGCCCCGGGGCATGCGGTCTCATGTGGTCTTTTTGAGTCTTTTCTGTTTACAATACGACTTGATACAATTTCATGTCTGCTAAGCATTACACTTTTGTGCGCTTCCATCAAACGGGGCAAAAACACAAGATACTTATCCTCAATTTATAACATAAGATTAGACAAAACGATCGTGAGCGGCTGTATCTTTACTTTCTAAAGTATTTTCACTTTTCTTAATCACAATAATACAACTATAAAATTTAAATGGCATTAAAAATAAATTGGTTATACTTAGAAACATATTTTACTAATTATAAAATATACATTCCTCTATAGAATAATTTTAGTAAATATGTTTTTTTATGTAAAGATTTAATATAAAATTAGCAAAAAACGTAATGCTTTGTGGTTTGCTTTGGTATTAATTGTATAGGTTAGTACATAAACATTTAAATAATTAAAAACATCCATTAACTTATTTTTTGCATCTAACCTCAAGTTTTGTTATAGCTATTTTCGGGTTACGAGGCTGAAGAGGTGTGACTCTGCAGGCAAATAGACGCCGTAAAATTTGGTAATATTATATTTTATAAAAATTTATAAATTATCACATTAATCGAGAAATTTAGATGCAGCTATCAGACAGTTAAATTGAAATAGCAGGTCTTGGAAGCCGAAGAGTCTTCGCTGGCGTGTCGAGTTATATTATTGTCGGCTGTTTTTATTGCGTTCCTCACCACATCTCTGCCTCTGTGACCATGTGTCACGTATTTTATAATCCTAGTTTGAGACATCTCTGACGAATCGCAGATGAGGATGTTTGCTGGACCAATTGCATCGCTTCTTGAAAACACCCACAAAATGTGTTTTGCCTTAAAATAGAAGTGGTCCGATGACTACACCGGCGATCGGTAATCAAGGGTAAAATAACAATTGTATTATACGTAGGGTAGTATATATTGTCTATCGCACATCCTTTTCAAACAAAGAGTAGTTTTTTCAGCGGTACTTATGGGTGGTTAACGTCTCAAGGCAAAGGTGCTATTATGTGGTCCGTGCAATATTTACAATTATTAATGCAATTGATTGGTCATGAGATCTATCTCCTATTGTTGTAAAAAATACTGTGTATAACCTTACTTTTAAGGCGTGTTTTCGTTTGTTTTTACTAATTAATATTATATTAATAATAAATATTTGTAGAAAATATGCTGTATTCTTGGAAAGTATATAATAAGCAATATATTTTCAAAATAAGTAGGTGTTATTTTACTGATATCTAAAGGTCAAATAAATGATAAACAATACTATTAGCTAGCATATTGTTGTAAATTTGCTTTTAGTATGATTTTTGCAATGTGTTATTTAGAGACACTGTAAAATATATTTTGCTTAATTAAGTGTAATTAAATTATTTATTTTTTATAAAATAAAAGTGCGCAATAAAATTGAAATCTTAAATATTCTATTACAAGTATTTAAACTACAATGCGATAGATTCTAAATCGCATAGAATTCCAATTAAAAGCGGTTACATACCTGAGCATAGTCAAATAGTCGGAAAGCCAGAGCAAAGCAACGATTGAGCAAACCCCGCCGCGAAATCTAATAAAGTTTAAGATGACTGCATATGAGGAATTCAACGTCAAATTGACTGAAGACCAAGAACCCTCTCTTTCTATTTTGAATACATGATATAATAGACCTCGTATAGGGTATAGGGGGCACGTTACCTTTAATGTTCTTTATCCTGGATTGAATTAGGCCCGCGCACAATGCTTCGACGACAATGACAAACATTTCGCATTCGGGCCCTTCTGTGTCATTTATCAAACATAATATATTCAAGATTTACCCTTAATGCTCCAATGTATTAGATGCACGATGGAATCAATGGAATATTGGCAGCGTCGCATGCACGTGGCAGCTAAGATGTCCAACCCTAACTTTACGACGTTCACGCAATTTAAATCTCAATATGACAATGTTGGGGAACAAATCCCTTTATGGGATGGTATGCTTATTATGTAATAATGCGAATATAAATAGGACATTACTATTTAAAAAAATATTCATTGAAATATGAAATTACATACTTGTACGTAAGCATTATATATAATATAATATAAACCATTTAAATTAAATTTTCTAGTAGCTCTAGTTAAATTATTAAACTCGATATTTAATGGTAAAATCTTTCAAATTAAAATCTCTTATTTGCTGAAGTCTCCCAATATTGAATTTAAGGGCCATTGCTATTCACAATATCTACGAGTAATTATACAACTAAACCTCACAGAAATCGTGTCAAATGCTCCATTATTTTTCAGTAACCCGATGTTACACCGTTATTTAAAAATATATACTCTAACTAAATAAAACTCATAAAAATGCATTAATAAAAAAATGTGCGAGGAATAATTATTAATAATCATAAAAATTTTATCTTATTCTAATAATACAAAAATTAACTACTACTAAAAAAATCCATTAAAAAATACACATATTTTATTAAAGGTGATAAAGAAGATAAGTAAGTAAAAGAACATGGTCTAGGAACTGCAAAGTGTGAAAGAGATTTATTTGCAGCAAGACTTATTATAACTTAACATAGAACTAAATTAAGTAACCACAACATTGTTAGTAAAATTTTTAATATGCTAATTAATTTTAAAATGTATTAAAAATATGATAACAATCATAACAAGCATGAATATGTAAATTTAAAGCTTTCAAGTATACATATATACGTACAAAAACATATAATTCAATCTTTGAATGATATTTCAATATGCTTTGCCTTATTGTTATTTTCTTGGTACACATAAGAGTCCCGTCTATTTTAGATCCGATTCATACTTACCATACCATAAATATCTAGATATATTTGATTGAATTCAATCTTCTTAATGGTTGTATAAATTTATACATTGAGCTATGATATGCACACATTCGAGCACTATAAAAGCAATATCGTCTGAGTAGGCAATTGTAAAATTCTCACCCCGGTCGTTATCGTTCAGATTGGGTTTATAAGGCACTTTTCTAGCAAGGAATGACAAAAAAGTGGCAGCACGCCAATTGAGAAATTTGCATCCCTCTCGCTGTATGCGTAAATAGGCAATAAGAGGGTAATATACAGTCGTCCTCCTTCTCGCACATATATCCAATATTGTTTTCTCAAAAGTCGATTTGGAAACTCATTTTGTACTATAATATCAGCATCAAGTTTGTTTATATTAAATTTCGATATCGGCAAAATGGATCGCGACACCCTCGCATATATTCACGTCAGGATTTTCACAGGTGAGACCATAAGATGCGATGATTTATGACGCGCGATTGAGATAACTATATGCCATGACTAAGGTTTACTTTAAATAACATATTCTTTACAAGTCAAAATAGAGATACTGAAAGATACTTGTACTTAATCTAAACATATTACATATTTCAGATATTTCCTTATTATTTACAGAATAGTTGTTACAGGATTCATTAAGAAAAATTTATGAAATATTATAATAATTTATTTATTTTGAACGGACTTTATAGATGCTAAATTTTCTTCAGAGTGTATGATTAATTTACATCACATATTTTTTTAATTTACTTGTTTTTATTACTTTTAGCTACTTTTGTAAATATTGTAATATACATTAAATATATTTTATAGCCCAAAATGATAAGGTGTAACAAAAAAATAATATTATGTAAATCGTCGCTAGAAAAGAGTCTGTTTCAAAAAGAAATATAAGCAATCAGTAAGTCATTAGACATTAAAATAAAATAAAAATTAAACTTAAGAAAAAGATCAATAATCAAAAAGAAAATAAACATTTATATGTGTTAATTGAGAATACAAGGAATTCTGGAGATAGGTAAGATCGTCATTTAAAAAAAAATCAAATTTGAAGACGTATCGGTATGTTAAAAATAATATATATATATATATAATATGTTATGCCAACATATACTAATACTAATAAGATCGAATATAAATTAAATCAAAATAAAATAATATTTCTTTTGAAGCCTATTCATAAACTTCAATCTATAACATGTTATGGAGGGGACATTGGCAAAAACTGGGCGTGGGCGTACAAAGTTTGCTCTGGAATATCAACCAAAAGGTAATTATAAACAGAGGGGTGTGTATCGAACATTGCATGGTATTAGAGGACGGACGTGTCCTTTTGCCTGAGGCCCAGGATTAAGTTCGTATTTGAATAGTAGCGATAGACAGATACTCGGTTATTGAAGCTGCACACGATACATAAATACAAAACGATAATGTTGTGACGCGATGATACTGGAGGGGCTTAACGAGAACGATCCGCCCTTATTACTCATTAAGGGAGAGATTAATATAATACACTGTCCAAAACTACCGTGTCGTAAACGCACGATTGCTTTAATTTTATACCGCTCTTAATAAATTCGAGATATAAGCAATCTGGCTTGAGGCAATTAAGTCACCCTGAGTTGCTCTGAATTTTTGTCGCCTATCACATGTTATTTTGAATATGTAATAAATTTTCGTCACTTTTGGTTTGAAAATGTTCAATTTGGAAAGCGAAGGGTCCGTTTTTCGGGGTGCATCCGTGCGTGTATAAATAAAATGGCTATAACGTGCCGGGTCAAAGGATTCGAATTATTAACTGTATTCTTGCGAACCCATTGTGGCACGTATGGTACGATGACCACGTACAAAATCTATCGAGAGCTCACATTGATCGGAATTGTAAAGTTATTCAATATGAATTGAAAGCTGTTCACAATATTATTTATAATATAATTCGTAATAGCAAAATTATGAGTGGGACTGGAAATGAGAATACGTGATATACTACTTATAAATATGCCTGTAAATATATTATATTTGTCCAGCTTAATTGATTTTTTCACTAACGCACCCATTAGTACTGCAGTCAAAAACTGCAGCAAGTATTACTAGTAAAGATTATGGACTGAAATATCAACATACATATATGAAATTTATATTTGGCTAAAAGTATACATATGTACTATATGTATCAGTCACGCGTAAAAAATAGTTTGTGGGTTTCCCAAACTTGGTATACAATTTTTGTCGGCTTTGTTTATATAACTTTATATTCAGGGTAAGCTACTTTTAAATACACTTTATTTTTTGGTTTAATAGCTTTCAATTGCTAAGATTTTATTTTAAAATAATATTATTTTACCTCCTAGCTCACTATTACCTTTTGTGCAATCTATAATACTACGGCATTATTAATAAATCAATTTAAACGAAAAAGAAAGCCTTAAATTATATATCAGTATATTAAAGAACGACTAAAGATTATTCGTAGCCTATGTTATACTTTGGACAAAGGGCAATATCCTCGGGGTGATTTGCCCACACGTTTTGTCAATATTTGTACGTGGAATTATTCGAGTTTCGCTCACGATTTACTTGAAAGTTTTTTTTTGTCAATTTTTTACTGGATCGGTCATTCGAATATATGGATCTGATTTGCGATAAAATGAAAAATATATTCATAATAAAAGGTATGTGTGCTATATATATTTTACATACATATATACATTTTTACTAAATGGTAATCATTTAACAAGCGTTATTTAGCAATTTTTAATGGATATTTTATTCTTAAGATGAATTATTTATATATATTTGCAACTTAAATATTTAGGATTTTCAGTGTATTAAAATACATATTATGTAGTACATACATTTATGTATATGAAAATTCCCAATTGCGGAACGAGAGTTGCAAACTCCCATCTATTGTACCATAGCAGATATCCTCCCAGTCTCTTTTCTTCCACGTGCTCACATACACGTGAAATATGAAGATCCGACCTGTTGTGAATTCTAAACGAATTTTTGAACAGATTTCTCCGACTGAAGAATTCAATGAGATATACGGAATATGCAAATGGAATGTAACTCGAGAAAGCTCACGTTTTAGTTCGACAATTCACAAATTACAATAATACTACATCAAATATTTTAGTATTTAATTACAGTTTACCTTTGATAACTGCTATATTAAAAAACTATTTTTTAAATTATTTAATCGTGTATTTACTTTTTTTTATGTACGAGTTTATGTACAATTTAATACAAAAACTTCAATATTTTCTTTAAATTTTCTCTTTCACCCAATTTTAAATAGCCCCATTGCAAACATATTGCGTGGCTAATAATAATGTTGCTTTTAAATCAACGAAGCGTAATTGCAAAGATTAGCTTTAGAAAATTTCAGTGTTGTTTTAAATTTTCAACCCTTCTTGAAACAAACAATTAATTACAAACATGATCAATGATTATACTTTCGTATTTCATATAAATTTATCATCAAAAACTCAGGTAATTTTTTGACCCCTTCATATCCTATGTAAACAGTTATAATAATTAAATAATGTGCGGGCATTTGGAATGAGCGCCTGTGGGTAAATATTTTCTTTATCCGCGACTAAATTTATTAAACACGGTTAAATTGAAATCGTAAAATGTATGTATATTAATATGTAAGAGCCTAATACATATATGGACTCATAAACTTTATGGGGTTGAACTACGATTTATTGAATTATTACAGTTGAAAATCATATTTATGGTTGTTGAGGGGTATTTTAACACACTGCAGGAACAAAGACGTATTATAACATTTAGGGTAGAGACTCTACCGTAGAGTTTTTTATTTTACAAAATATTTTATTTCGTATACAGTGGAATACCTGACAACCAATACATAATTAGAATCATCACTGTTTTACAATAAAACTTATTAGTATTTTCATATACTTTATACGTTTTTTTCATTTTCAATACAATTGAATTTAGTATAAATATTTCATTTTAAAATTGGTTCCACTTCGCTTATATTTATTAATTTAATATAACTACGGTTTTCATTTTTTAAATTAATTTTACTTATAGCAAACAAGCCCACAGATGTGAAATCCCTCAGTCTAAATTCCAATCTAAATTAAATGCACGTATATAAAATGAATATTAAACAAAATTCAACCCTTTACGACAGTAATCCGCTTGGAAGCGAATTCCACGAGCGTAAAAAACGCACGTGGCGACCCCTATCGCTATTCAATTAAAATCAATCTTAACCCCGAAGATGAAAGTCTCAGAAACCGCCCCCGAAACACCACCCCCATCAGATTTAGAGCGCTAAATAGTCGCTTTGCGACAAGATAGGAGCAATTCGGCGATAATTAAAAGGTTATAAGCGTCGAGAAAAATATGCTAGAGGGGGTGGGATAAGAACCGGTCGCGGGTCAGGACTAGGGGGTGGGCTCAGGAATTAGAGAGAAAGGCATGAATAAATTTCCATGCAACCCCTCTCGGAATCGCGCGGCTCGGGGCACTTATATTTAGAGATTTCCTTGTTATAAATGTATGAATTTTACGTTGGATTCCTTAATTTATGTGCCATAACCATTGATCATAAAAGGGGGTGCACCGGGCTTCACTTCGCGCTTCGCTAAACTTTCGTGAAAAATTAATACATAAAGGCATTGTATATTTATTTTATTTATACGAATTTCACCGCGAAAACTCCCCTAGAAAACCTTTTTATTATAATGCGATATTATGAAGTCAGGAATTGAGGGATTATCCGGGAATGGGACTAGCATCTATTTCCGCATAGGAACAGATGAAATATAGATGAGTAAAGTAATAATAATGATGTATGTTTTTGAGAAATAATGATAATTTAATCCACGGTTATTAATTTTTTTTTGAGAGTCTCGACTAAAATATTTAAGCATGTAAATATAATAAAAAATAAATTGATTAAACCAAATTGATGCTATATATTTAAGAATTAAATGTTTAATATATTTTTTTGATATTTTTTTGGTACCCCAATTAAACTTAAAAACACAGATATAATAATTTAATTATAAAAAATGATCTTAAAAAGATTATTAATTATTTGATAATTTTTATATTTTTAAATAAACATCAGAAAAAATTAATTGGAACCGCCTCTCTAAAAATGGCGTTATTTTTGTATTACAAAACCTATAATTTTGGTTTAGATGTAACAGAAAATAAACAATTAATTCAAGTCCGAATAAAAAAAATTAGCTCACCCCAAATTAGCGCAAATGACTTTTTCTATGTCTAGAAGATAAAATATATAAAAACAACATATCTACATACATCCGATTTTATTTTTGTATTGTCCAAGAAAACAGATCAAATATTTTTTACACTGATCTTTCTTCTTCACGATTTTAAATAAACTAAAAGGAATAAATATGTTAAACAATGTAAGAATTTTTTGCCAACGAAAGACAGCAGTAAACGATCGCGTTTATTGTTAAGCAGTGACACTGAATAAATATATTTGTTAATATTAAATTAAATTTATATATTGTAGAAAACCACGTCAATTTATCAGTATCCTATGTAATTTTTATAAATAATTAAAAGCTTAAATACAGCATATATTTATAAATTGTAGGGTGTATTTTATCCTTTATTCCTTTATCTCTTATTGTGCACTAAAAGTAAATATACCTATGGTTACAATAAAATAATTTAATCACCTCATTTTACAAACAAATATAAATGTATTTTATTGAACTAAATGCTTCAAATGTTATCAAAATTTTGATTATATTTTTATTAATTTAAATAATTAATAAAATTTATTGATAAGAAAAAAACGTGTTGCTTTAAAACATTAGAATTGGTTTAATATAAGAAAATTATATAAGTTGATGATAACGGCATGCCTATTTTTCACACATACCCAATGCGTGTGTGACTTATTCTGATAATTGCAGTCAATTTATAAGGAAGGGTTGCACGATGAATTTTAAACATGTCCCTTAACGCTTGGGAGGGTCCTGGATTGGACAATTGCGCCCCTGTGATAAACGAGGACGTGTTCGATCCACCACTGCAATTTGCAAGGACCCGAAAATATTTATTTCGCTCATTAACGTGAATATTTTATTATCTTACCTTTCATATACTTGGGTTACAATTATTATTATAAAATTATATCACATATATAAAATTTTTAATATATACCGCTTTCATGAAGTGTAGTTCAAATAGAGGTCTTGGAAGTCGAATAATATTCGCTGGCGTGCCAAGTTGTATTATTGTCGGCTGTGATTCCATGATGCTGTTTTCTTCTTTTGCTACCATTTACCACAAGCTTAAAAATATACATTTTTATGATGCGCAGCATATTTATTTAATAAACATATATGAGAAGTGACTTTCTAAGTACATTCTCTTTTCGACCAAACCTATTCTATTTTTTTATACCCTTTTGAACAAACAAAAAGAGAGATTAAAAGTCTTAAAAGTGAGGCTACACACAGTATTTTTATACGCTCTATCTTGCGCATAATAATATTGTTCTTCCACCCTTTGGTTACCAATCGCCGGAGTGGCCAGTTGGAGTGTTTTGTTATTTTTATGGCGAAAAACACATTTTGTGGGTGTGTCTAAGAAACAATTCAAATGTCCCGCAAACATCCCTATCTGCGATTCACCAGAGCTGTTACAAATACACTTAGTCATGGTTGCTAAAATGATCTCTAAATCACAACAAATTGTGCAGGAAGTCGAAACCTCTACCAATATATCTTAAGGCTAGATTTTCTTGATATTTTATCATATAAAATATTTAATCTTCAAAAAAAAATATTTATGAAACATTTTTAAATTTAACAAAATAATATTCAGCATTCTAACATAGAAATGCTTAATTATTTTAAGCTATACTTATATGTAATATAAATAAAAAAATTTTTTTAGAAAAAGTAGAATAGGTTTGGTTAAAAAGAGACTGCGCTTGGAAAGTCACTTTTCATATATGGTTTTTAAAAAGAAGTTAAGATAGTTAAAGAAATATGTTGCGCATCCTAAAATGCATTTTTTAAAGCTTGTGGTAAATATTAGCAAGGGAAGAAATGTTCACATACTAAGCAATTATATTAAATTTAAAAAAAAATCTGTTCTAAAAATATTTAATGTAGAAAAAATAAAGCGGCTTCTTGATTATATATAATAAAATTAGAAAATTCTAAATTGAAGCAATTAAGGTGTTTTTAAAATAGATACTGTCTAGGAAGAGAGTGAACGGTCGATGCAGAAAAAGAGGGACGTTTTACGATTTTCAATTTTAAAAATAAAACTTAAGGTCCCGGCTGGAACTGAGCTCAAGTCGTGTCACTAAGCCTTTACAAATTGAGCTACATTCATGTCGTTCTCTACAAACGTCCATTATAGTTCCATCGGTCGTTTTCGTGCGCAAAACTGCCCTCGTTTAAAACTATTGTTTTGATCAGCGGCAGATGGCGCCGTAATAATCGCAAATAACTGCAAAAACGGACAGCGTGCGATCAATATTCATGAAGCCGATGCAGAAAACGCTCTCATGCATTTCTAATACAAACTTTAACTGCCTCGGCATCGGGCCCGAATCTCTTTAAAATTTCTTCTAAAATAAAACGCACATAAGCCGTTTCGGGAAAACTCATAACGAGTATTCAGTTTGTGTACGCGAAATAAACTTTGGCCGTCTGGCAAAGTTAATATCCCATAGGAATCAATAGCAATTTGGCCGCTGGTGAGCTAAGTTTATTTTCGCGTGCTTTAGATATTTAAAAATAAATATATTAACGTATTTACAATGCAAATATGCGTAAAAAGTGCATCGATTATTGATGCTGTAGCACTTAAACACAGGAACAATACAAAAAGTTTCTTAAAGTAGGAAAGTATAATTGTAATTTGGTACATATTCTCAGAACGATGTCACGGCAATAATTTTATTATATTATATATGTTTTATAATATTAAATAATAATTTTCCACGGTCATTAACGATGCACGTATCACTTGTCTCTATCAGCTAATTCGTTTTGTTTGTTTGATCTTAGAGTTTAGAGATCGAAATAATATTGTTGAATCAATATTGATTTTAGAAACTAAAACACGTAGTATTTCATAATTTAATTTAATAAAGTACACCTAAGTTGACAAATAAAAAATAGACAATTTAGACTTGAGTCCATTAATAGTATATTTAAATATTTGATTGCTGTTTCAAATCGCGGTATATTCATTTATCATATCCAAACTGGTTTTATTTTACAAAATTTACATTTCACCATCGATGCAATATTGCGTACGCGATACTTTTGCTCTGCGCTGGTGCATTCATTAGTATTCATTGAACCGGGGGACTGGTAATTAGATTGGCAATCTCACACTTGTCATACGCAAGAGTCGACGGGATATAACCACATACAATGAGCCGGGGTAAGCAAGCGTGAAGATGAACCGTATCTGACTTCCCCGACGTTCCCAACGGTCCATGGGGTTTCTGAGCTGCGCACTCATTAGTTTATTTGTGAAACGCCACGGGAATCGCCGGCTGGTTCTTACACGGAGAATGAATATCCTGTGACGTAAAAAATTTAACTCTCAAAATGCGGAAGGATGGTTCGACTTTAACTAGAATATTTCAAATTTCAGTTTTTTAGTTATTAATATGTAAATGTAATAAAAATATTCTACAAGTATGATTTTATCAATTGGAAAACACTGCTGTACCATTAGAATCCGCGTGACGTGAAAGAGTTTGTTGGACTACGTTGTAATCAGTTAAAACGTTATGCTTGCAGTGTAAGTTATCTCGCCGTGTTGCGTCCATTCTGAGATTTATTCAATTTTATGGCATTATAACTAGTTAAATGCTACTGTGAATTTCAAGGAATAAATTATATTAACGTTGAAGAAAGGCATGGAACGATTTTTCACTTATAAATTTGTTATAAAATTAAAGAAACTTTTTTTTAATAGGCATTCAAAGAACAATGGTAATAAAAAATGTTATAATCTATTTACATTTAATAACCATAAATAACCATGCCCGTTTTATAAATAAAACCGCCACCAAAATATTTCACTATGTATAGGAAATTACAACTATGTTAGATACCACAAAAAATAGCAGATGTGAGACTACTATGTATAGATTTTATCAAGAAACTCGTTCACATACTCAATTTCGTGTCACTTGAATTTTTTTTCTTTTTCACTTAAGTGACATTGTTAGTTCAATAAAAAATCATGTACATATATCATAGAAGGATTAAAAAAATGGCAATATAAATAAGCCAAATTAAATAAATCAACAAAAAAATTGACGAAACTAATCACTAAAGAAAAGAACGTTTACAATACTTAACAACTTCAATTTGTTTCCAATATTTAACAGAATACAAATTCATCACGACTTAATCGTAAAAATTTATATTAAAATTTATAAATAGATTTAATTAACATGACGACTAGCAAAAGTACTATTAACTACGCTATAATAGGATATATTTTCACTTCATTAAAAATACAATGATTTTATGTTAATTATTTCAATAAAGCCTTCAGTGGGATGTGTTTTTTATATTTTTTTATTACGTGTTTTTCTTATATTTTTTTATTACATAAATGCCTAGTTGCTGGAAGAAAAGAGTAAGAAGGATATATATGTGTATACGTATATAATATGTACAATAAACAGGGATATTTTATTTTATTAAAAAATAAATATATATAATTGGCAAGAATATAAAAATTTATATTTATTTGCGATGTGAAATAGATACACCACTCTAAATATATGTGAATTTTTTTTTAGATTTTCTAAACTTGAACCAATATTATATTATATATAAATCGTTTTATATCTACTTTCACACTTAATACTATGACAAAGCTTAAGCCAAATCAAGAATCGCCCCCCAAGCTAGGAACAATCCTTAACACCCCAGTGACCATATCCGTTACGGGGTAACAAGATATTTGCGCACCAATTCCCAGACGTATACAATAGCAAGCATCGTTGCTTCCGTGACAATGAAGTTGAATGAATCGTCTTATTAATATTGTTTAAGGCTGTACAGGAGGAGGGTGGTCCTCTGAGGTTGCTCGTAAATTATAACTAGTACCTAGCTAGTTTGTGCTTAAACCAAATTTGCTTTTGGAAACTTGGACGGCATCTCTCGAACTTGATTTATGAGGTTTATTTCGAATAAAAAAGTTTTCGCTAATGCAGCGAGAGTGAAA
The DNA here is from genome assembly GCF_051122295.1 of Plectrocnemia conspersa. Lineage (NCBI taxonomy): Eukaryota > Metazoa > Arthropoda > Insecta > Trichoptera > Polycentropodidae > Plectrocnemia > Plectrocnemia conspersa. Next base: position 16,268,521 of record NW_028277177.1, read on the forward strand.
AAAACAAAATAGAACATGCTTAGGTAAATTTCCAAGTTGGTTCGTAATGAAGTGGTGTACTTTGAACCGCGTCGAGTAGTATTTTTCATTCGAACATTGAAAAGTTTTGAGATTCGCACACTTAATTTCGCCGAAAAAACTTTTCCATCGTAAAGTTGTTACGATACCACAGTTGATCAGTGCTAAATATCTAACGCAAAAAAGTGTATTAATATGTATTTACAGTTAAAAGATTTTTAGATGAAAAGTCTATTAAGATCATGATGTGAAATTATAAGTATACGTATTAACATCCCTCGTAAATAAGAAGCCTCTATAAAATAATCCGATTTTCTTTTAGTTTTGTGACGAATTTACTTGAAGATTATTACACGTGAATGGCAACGAATACCATGTAATGCAACTTATTTATTAGATTTAATTTTATAGATATAGTCAAATAAATAAATAAAAGTAACTAATATTAAAATAAATATAAATATTATAAATTAAATATAAGTTAGACCAATTTAATTGTCAATAAAAGCAAAATTTATATTATAGTTAATAATAAACCAAACCATTTAACTATAAATCGTAATATAAGAAATTAAATAAATATTCTATACTTATGTTTGTGTGTTCCTATTTTTTAAAAGTCTAATGCTTAGTAAAAATCAAATTCTTAGGTTCAAAAACATAATACATTTTTTGTGACTTCAAGAATAAATTAAATTTTATTATTATTTAAATAAATATCAGAGATACAATTTTTTAATAAATGCATTAGTTTCGACCAGAACCGAAACCTCAGTGATTTTTGCGAGTATACATACAATATATAAAAAGCCTATACTATGACCACAAACTTGGATTAAATTGTGTACTTGGAGCACATCGTGGATTTTTTTGAGAAATTGTCTATATAGACTATAATCTTTGATTAATTTGTAGACACTGAAAATATCATAGAGATTGCTTTAGATTTATATACAAATAAATTCGATTAATTTATAGACTTCTGAGGATCAATATAAGCATATAGAAGTGACATAATCTTTAATTAATTACTTTAAAAATATCATAGAGATTCCTGAGGATTTATATAAAATAGTATTCAAATTAAACAAATTTGTGAAGTCAATGAAAATCTCATTATGTTAAAATTTTTTTGTTAAAAAATACATATAAAAAGGCCATAATCTTAGAAAATGTGTATAAATATAGATGTTTTTGATAATTTATATAAAAAGTCCGCAAAAGTAAAAGATCTATTTTCTTGGACTTTTATGGGCACTCTTAAAATTGAAATTCAAGATTTTCGTATGAGGTCACGACTATAATATGATCATATTCGAATATCATAGTTGCTCCAAAAATATTATTTACGTTTTCTGATTACATTGCTTTGTGTGCGGTAAGCTCAAATAATGAATAATAGGTGTATGCTATATCGTGTTTGTGATATCATCATTTATAAAATATACCTTTAAAATACAAAATTGAAGTTGTGGCACTATCAACCATATTTTTTTATTATACAATTCGTTTAATTGCCTAACCAACTTGTCCTAAGTTAATTATGTATTCTTCTTATCTATTACATTATACACTTGGATGAAATATTTTCATTATATAACTTGTATATAGTAAATATCTAATAAATATTTTACTTACTACCATATTATACACCAACGTTAAAGATAATGTTAGTTTAATATTCCTGAATATGAGATAATAATATATATCTAACCATCTATAAATAATACTCCCCGCGAGTAATTTTCTAGCATTAATTTCATTTTGTATGCGATAATATTGCATGAAGTGTGTGTACTCGAAAATTTATGCGTTCAAAGCGTATTCGGATTATAATCGGTTACTCGTACAATTGGTAAGTAATAGTTTCCCATACGTTGTAAGGGGAAACGTGTACTTATATAATACCTCGTCATACTCGAAGCAACCTATTTAGTTGCTCAAGTCACTAAGTAATAACCGAGGGATGATGGATATCCTTTGCTTGTTGAGATGACAGCGAAGTTATTCGTTAATGTCACGACTTTAAAATAAATATTATAATCATATAATGAATTTTACATCTAACTCTCACATGTATTTTAATCTGAACAATAACTTCACTGCAACTGATATGAAAAGTTTTATCGTCACGTTTCCTGTTCCCATACCTCTAATCTATAATTAGGCAATTACAGTAAGTCGCAAGAGACATGTAAAAAAATGCCTTCATTTGAATGTAACTTCTTAAACCATTATCTGAATACGTGCTCAATTTTAAAGTCGTTCCAGGGTAGAATGACAAGATCTATTCCTCTTGATTGCTCCCCAAATAAGAAGAGGCAATACAATCTAAATTCTAAAATGGAAGATAATAGGTTATACAGTCGGTGCGTTGATATTATAATTAAGTTATTGCCTCGGAAATGGGGTCGTATGTTATTAGGAATACGTAATTTACGAGGGATGATGGTTTGGGGGTGGTGCTCCGGATGCGCCGTAAGACAATTTGTCCTTCTTAACGCAATCGGTAAAATTCTTAATAGAATCTCAAGTGAATTATGCGTCGTTATTAATTAATCCTTAGATTGTAGGAGAAGTTTGTAAAATTGAAGGAAACTTGGGTTTTGATGATGTAGCGAAAACCAATCGGGGCGGCTAAAATTGATTTAGTGTTTATTAGGGCGAAAAAATTAAGTTTTTATGAACTTTAAATTTGTATTTAAGTATTAAATTTAATTATTATATTTTACCGTTTAATCGATTTGTAAACAATAAACTTAAATTAATATTAAAAAACATAAACTATTTATTAAAAATTATATAAAAATAAAAAGATTTTTCGGAAAAATAGTAAAATAAATTTTCTATGTACATAATTCGAAACGAATATTGATAAATGATGTTTTAAAATATAATCAACAAGTTTCTATGTAATTTAATTACTATAAAATAATAATAATTTCATTACATTTAAAGATTATTATAGTTTTTATTTAAGAATTTTTATTAATGCTACAACTGAAAATTATTTTAGGCACATTCAGTAATTAGTTTATAAATCTACAGATCATCAGTGAAAAAACTAAAATGTTCAATAACATTTTGAAATATAGTGGGAATTTATTTGATAATTAAAATAATATTGGTCCTATGTTAGATGCGATACATCACTTTTTGCATTAAATTAAATAAAATATGCAACTAATCTATCTGACAAAAATTTAATATCATTTATAAGACTATCAAATAACCTGTCTTAATTCCGTATAAATAAAGTTATCTGACATTTATGCCATTGCACTTTTAACGATATTATTTATATTAAATTAATAATAATAATAATACATTTGTTTTTCATGTGTATATAAATTAACCGACGTCTAACTATCACCAAATTCCAAGTATATAAAATAACTTTAACACATACTCTGCCCTGAAAGGGAGCCCTTTCACCCTTCAAAATTTACTCTCGTTAGCATTCTGCAGTCGAAAGTCGCATTACGGATTCTATCATTGCCATTACGCACAAGGGGAGGATTCGTTGACGAGGTAAGACCCATGTCTTGACAGATTGCTCTCTTCATGAATAAGTGGTGTTACGTAGGATTTGCATCGTGACAATATCACGTATTTCACCGACAGCTCGGACACAAGAATAAAAAAATGCAGACATAAAATTTCATGCTTGAAAATGACCGTGCCATTTCACATAACGGAGCATAACATATTGCCCGGATTGACAGTTTGTATCCCTGAAACGAGTCATTTTATATATTATATGAAATAACACAAGTATTCCAAAAGACGTGTTCTAAGTTTAGTTGAAACAGATTTATTTTATCTCAAAATATGATTTTTGCTTTGATATGATTACAAAAATTGCTGGAAATATTTTTTATAAAACATATACAATGTACGATTTAAAAAAAACTATATATAAAGTCGTTTCGCTACTCTTTGAAACGCTGCAAAGTTTTTACTTGTGTTTTTTACTTAAAACGTGCGGCAATTTTTTATATTATTTTCTTTTTAAATCGAAATAACTATTCGACGAAATAGGATTTATAACTTTGCGCTGGTTGAACGAAGCGAAAATAAAAGGTTAACAACGACTTACGTATTCGTTTTGATTCGCGTATTGAAATACGTTTTATTCTGCCACTCTTCTTTGGCGAATATATTTGTCTTTTTTTTATTATCTTTATTGCGTTGTTACAATTTAATATTAGGTTTTAAAAATAATTTCTTAAGAATATAAGGTTCATGAAAATAATGTTTTTGCATGTTTATTAATATTTTATATATATTTTTGTATTATATGTAAGTAAAGAATTATACTGTATACATGTGGTACAAAAATATGAAATAAGTCTTGCAGAATATTTACACGAAGGATGTGATAAAAAAATTATGACACACTATAAATTTAATATATATGTAAGTCTAGCTTGAGATCATAACAATACTATTGTAACGACGTCAGCTGTTTTAAATATACATATATTAAGAAAAAGCTGACTTCGCAATCACAGAAAAAATGAACTTAAAAATGCGAAATTTGTGTGTAATTATGCTTTTTATTACATTCATAATATTTAAAATATCTTATAGTTGTATAAAAAGACTTTATTAATTATATAATTTTATGATGATTGACTAACATTTTCAAAAATCTATCTTAGGTGTGTAATAGTATTAAAAAATCAACAGTATTTAAAAACCCTAATTTATTATATTTAAAAAGTATTAATAAACAGATACAGATCAACAAAATTACAACAAAAATATTTAAAACAACAGTAAAATATATTTAAAGAGGCTAAGCTTGCCTTAGATATGGAAGTATATAGGCTTTATTATAAATTTATTTTTTTAAAAAACTCCAATTTTGGAACTGTTTAAAAAATATTTAAAAAAATTAAAAGAATGGCAATATACGCAATCACCTCACGACAGAGTAAAATTAAATCAATCCACAAAAAACTGATAAAACTAATCACAAAAGAAAATAACGAGACAATTCAAGAATATCTTAAAAACCTTATTGCTACAGAGTCAACAAAATACTCGCTTTAGAACAAAAATACAGTATAGACTAGCTAAAAATACAGAGAGAATAAAAAACATTTTCAATTATATTTTCAATTAGACTTATTAATAGAGAAAAAGCTGAAATTATCACTTACTTAATATATTTAAATAATTTTTAATGAAGACACTTGTAAAAATTATCAGACTTGAGAATGGTTGAATGGTTGCTCAAATTATAATTTAACTGAAACTTCCTACAGATTTCTACAGGTCGATACGTATCTTACAAATTATGTAAAAAATATTATAAAAAATACTGCTAAAAAAAATGAAAGCAGTAATAGAGAAACTTAATTTATTGCCAAATCGTCAATTTGGTTTTATAAATATACATCCTACAACAGAGCAAGTGTATAAGTTGGCAAAATATATTAACGAAGACTTTGAAAATAAAAATACTGTTCAGCCGTATTCTTACATGTGGCCCCCTGGACCACTCTATAAAATTAAGAGGCTGCTTTAACACAGATACTACACTTATAAATTAAGATCGGAGAAGAAAATATAATACTGTCTCAAATATCATCGGATGTGCCTCAAGCAGCGTTTTTAGTCCGACACTGTAATTGTTAAGACGCTACATCTTCTTTAGACGAACTAAACAAGAATTGCTCCATTGTCGACGACACTACAATAATTGCCTCAGGCCCAAAAATAGCATTGAAGAGGCTGCATGATAATCTCTCAAAGGTGCAAGCTTGGCCCTCTAAATTGCAAATAAAAATAAAAATATTTAAAAACATAGGTAATAATTTTAATTATCCATTCGTAATTCTTAAGCATCATAATTCTCTTGTGCTCTTTAATACACACGTGTTGAACCAGCCGAAGTTGGGCTCCTCTCTATATTAATAATAATTTGGAAGAGGGTCCTCATGGTCGATTGCCAAAAAAAACATCCAAGCACCTCTCTTCGAAGAAAGGACCAAATCGATTGAGTTATTATCGGAAAACTGTAACCGTTTTGACGGTTTCTGAAGTGTCTATTGTCACGAGTGCTTCCAATCAACCTCGTAAAGACCTCCTTTAAGTCGGTCCAAGAGATTGGAGTCGGATGGTCGGGCCAGGGCGCAGGGTTCGTATGCCGTGGACGTAAGACTTTGTTATGCTGATTCGAAGGCTTCAGAGGGCAGGGGTGACCACTTGACATTCCGCTCGGGTTAAGGCTCGCACGGTCAAATGCTTATTCGCGCCGCATTCTGCAGGGGACCGTGACTGGAACGTGACATGCTGCGACCCCGCCCCGTGGGGGCCCCAGAGGGCGCCCTGCCCCACACGGTCCCCCGCCGAATCATTGTGGACCGTCTCTGGGATTTGATTTTGCCGATAAACGTGTGAATAGGCGGCCTTCGTGTTCCTGTCTACCGGCGACGTCATATAATTTATACTATGTGTGTATAAATCTGATGGTGAAGTTCACCTTTTAGGTGGAGAAAAAAATATAGTGGGAAATTTATGGTAAACGTATTCAAATCGCGCGGGGCGAAAAGGTGAATGCGGTATTCAAAATGCATTTTTTCAGAGTTTACGACGCTGCTGTAATATTATGGAAAAAATACAATGGAGTTAATACACTCTCATATTATTATGAACGATATATATTCCATACTAGCAAACCAACTAGTTGATATTAAAGGGTTTTTTGTGGTTTTTTTTTATATAAAATAGTGTATTTTATTATAAGATGTTTCATATTAAGTGGATTTTGATCATCGGAAAAAAATTGAAATCTAAGGTTGTTTAATTTTTTGAAAATAAACTGGTTTTCAATTGAGTTTTTCTGTCAAATCATATCAATTCGTCTTTCTTCAGCAACGAAAATTATTTTAGAATTCCACTAGATTTTTAAATAAAATGCTCGCTTGATCAAATTCCAGTACTGACTTGTTTGATCAACATTAAAAAAAATACTGTTTGATCAGTCAAGGAGGTAATAATAGATCAACAAAGGCTGATCGACCCGAAAAGTTAGCTGATATCGGGTCCTTATCCAACTCGACTTTTTATTATAAAACGTTTATTTTAATTCGATAATTCAATGTTATAAACAAATCATTATTTACAATATAATGTTACTGGTTTATACCTATTTTTATGTTTACAATTTTGTTGTTAAGAATATAATATAAAACGTTAATGGTAAAAATTTAATGTGATATAAATCCTATTACAATTTAGGTGAAAGAAAAAAGGAAAAAATAATTGATTTATCAGCTGATAATTAAAGTACATTTAGCTGATGATATAAATATGTAGATGTGTGTTCTTCAGCATCGTAAGTTTTAGCACTTATAGTTTTATATTTTGTAAGTGACTTTCAAATGAACTATATACAATGTCCAAACACATTTATTAATTAATCGCTTAGGTTTATTTCTGCCGCAATCTAAGTGCTAACGCATTAGGTTCAGTTCATAAAACATACGACCTTTCTATCAAAGCTTCGAAGCCTTAACGTTCCTAAGACGAGCGTTAAAACGGCGAATTAAAACTATTTCAGTCACAGTTTTCCAAAAGTGAAAGGTCGTCAAGACTTCTTAGAGCTTTTTTTCATCGAAGCGAAAACGCAAGAAAAATTTTACTTGTAACGTCCCACTCGCAAAACTTCAAGGCGCATTTGGATGCTTGAGTGAGTGCAACTTTAACTTTCTAAGAAGTCGTCTTGTAGATGTATTATACATACATATGTATATGTGTACATAAACCAACCCACAAAATGTCGTAGCAGGAGAACCCGAAGAAGGTGTCATGTATTGCTGCCGTAGCTAACAACTTTGAAAAGAAATGTATTAGCAATTCGGACTTTACACCCTGTGCAAATGGTCAATAATTCAGAGTTGGGTTGTAAAACTGGCCAGTGAAAAGTTTGTTAAAGAATCGCTTTGAAAGCGAAGCGAGAAGAGTTCAAAACAAACCCAGTACCCATCCAATATACGTATTTTAATAATAGTTAAGTTTTTTGTGCATTAAGTATTTTTTATAAATATCAAAAGCATTATATCAACTTCAAATAGTACTATTTGGGCTCGCTTATCCCGTTTTTGCCTCTCTCTCTTGCAGAGGTTTCGATAACCGATATCATTTGAGCGAAAGTTCGATCTTATCTTTTCTAAACAGATGTTCTATCTCTTTTGTTTTTTCTTCAGGATTATAAATTTTAGCTAACCTTTAAATAGTGCTGATAACAATATTGTGTTTTTCAATAAACCGTTGATCTGTTGCTGTATCAAATACTTTTTTTTGTAGATTCTTGTTATTTTTCTCTTAAAGAAAACCAATGAGTGGTTTGTTTAATGTATATTTTATTTCAGTTATCAATAATAAAGATTAATTTAAGGCTTAAGTTTTTTTATTGAGTTTTAATATTAAAAATATCACAAAAGTAAAACATTCTTTCCAAAGATGTCAAACTTACCTTAACCAACCCCACCTCTTGATATAAATGTCTATTATTTTGAATGTCATGCGTTACAAATTGTGTTTGTTTGCACTTTAGTTTGTATATATATATATTCGCACGCACATGGAAATTTGCACAAATACCAGATACTACAACTGTGTCCAGTAAAAAAGTAAAAGTTTTATAAAAATATAGTTACTTTTCCTACTATCTAGGACAGAAACACATTACGAAATTCAAATATTTTTTAAAATTTACATAATTATAGTTAGGAATTCATATTTGTGTACCCTTTCTGAAGAATTACTTATCAATATATGTATGTAATAATATAATAATTCATATATTTTTTATAATTTGAAGGTATATATTGAAATGTATTTTTATAACCTATATTATCGTACCTATATATTTGTGAAAATGAGTGGTTATGCAATGATGCGATTTACCACACTAAACAATATACCGTGACTTTTTTTCTTATCTTTTAAAAAACTTGTTTTTACTTCTTGACTCGACTAGTATAGGTAACTCAAAATAAAAACATATTCTATAGAACGTGAATTAAAAAAAAACGTCAATATTAAATTGAAAATATATCTTTGGAAATGTTTAATTTTTATTTAATAAGAAACATCTTAGATGCTTTGTATGTGTAGCAGTTTTCAGCCAATACAAACCTTTCTGTAATTTAAAGACAAATAAAATATATTGGGCTAAATTTAGCACACATGAACTAGCAAACTATAGGTAGGGGTTATGAGTACGTCCATGGCGTAGTAAAGCGTTCCGAAAAACACGGCAAAGGACTCGGTAATGAAGCAGGACTATTTTATTTTTCCCGTCGCCGTCCCGTCTCCTGAATACGTAATCGATGGTGCCTTGTATTTTATTTTCAACCCTCACTAGATTTTTTTGTTTGTCTCATTCCGCTCTGCAGAAAACAAACTCTGAATCTGGAGGCACCTTCTTTCTTTAACAAGGTTTTTTCTATTGAATTTTCTTTTGAGAGTTATACGTCTCGGGAATGTTTAAGAGGAACTTTTTTAAAGTTGTTTCGATGATGTGCGACCTTTGAAAAGCGATCCAGCAAAAATAAACGCATCCTATCACGTGCTAAAAATCTATATATTTATATCACACTATAGAATAATTTAACAAGACGAGTTTTCTTCACAGAAACACGTTAAACTTGGAACGTAGTAGTTGCGAGCCACGACTATGATTAAGGATGCCCTTGTGGCTTTTAAGATCTTTGAACATAAATAGTCGCTGTAAGTAATACAACATCGAAATATAATATTTAATTTAAAATATCTTAGCTTAATTAATATAAACCGTATTTAACAAATAAAATACACGTAATGTTTTGCCACTTATACATGAATGGATTATAACAAGGCATTTTAAGTAAAACCCTATATTTTAACAAGAATGTATAAAAAAATCTGTGCTTTAAAAGATTGCCAAGAATAATATGATATAAATTCGCAAAGCTGTATTTACATATGATTTGAATGTAATCGTATTATATAGCCTTACTTCAAGTATATTTGTATTTTTTCATATATGAATACATTGTATTATCAATGTGACTAAAAATATATATAATATTAGAGATTTTTTATATGTATGTATATTATAGATACAATACATAAAAAGAAGCATTTTTTAAAACGGCTACATCCATTCAGAAATATTCTATGCAAAAAATAATACTGTTGTAGTTAGTTTAAGAAATAATATCGAATAGGCAAAATATGGTCAAATGCTGTCATAAATTTTCTACTTCCCTATGTTTACATTATCCATATTTTTATCATTTATCTACTATGTGTATTCATTTTCACAAGATACCATTTAATTAGACTTACCTTAAAATTGTAAACCTACAAAAATGTTAATATTTTTAATTTTAATAAATTTTATTAAGCTCAGATTTATTACTTTTTTTTATTACTTCTCAAAACATAATATGTGAACAACAATCGGGATTCAGAGAAAAGCATTCCACTGAAACTGCATTACAAGTAGTGATAAATGATTGGCTGTTGGCTAAGGATACAAACAAAATCATTGGAGCAGTTTTCTTGGATTTCAAGAGAGCGTTCGACACAATAGACAGAAAAATAATGTTAAAGAAATTGGAGAGTATAGGTATAAGTGATATAGTTTTAAGATGGTTTAATAATTACTTATATAAAAGAAAACAAAAAGTTAAAATAAATAATGTATATTCTGAAGAGAAATTAGTGTCTTATGGAGTACCACAAGGGTCTAAATTGGGACCACTGTTATTTGTTTTGTATATTAATGATATAGTTAATAACGTGAAAAAATGTAAAATTCATCTATTTGCGGATGACACATTAATGTATTGCATAGGTGATAACATTAAAGAAATTGTAAATAATTTAAATAATAACTTAAGTATATTAGAAATATGGTTAAAGAATAATGTACTTAAATTAAATGAGAATAAAACTAAATGTATGTTTATTAATTATAAAAATGTGTTAGATAATAGTACCAAAATAGTAATAAATAACTCTAGTATAGAAATAGTGGATAATATAAAATATTTAGGAGTAATTGTTGATACAAAATTAAATTTTAAAGAACATTGTAATTACATATTAAAAAAAATTAGTAGAAAAATAGGTTTATTATCTAGATTAAGAAATATATTAAGTATAAATACAAAAAAAAATTACAATAGTATAATATTGCCCCATTTTAATTATTGTGCAACACTATTAAATATGTTAAATAAATTAGATAAACAAATGTTGCAAAAATTACAAAATAGGGCAATGAGAGTAATTTTAAATAAAAATAGATTAACTAATTGTAAAAGTATGATTGATAGATTAGAATGGTTGAATGTTCAAGAAATATTGAGTATGAATGTTTTAGTATTTATATATAAGTTAGAAAATAATATGTTACCAAAATATTTTAATAAGTATTTAATAAGAAATAAAGATGTACATAAATATAATATTAGAATTAGAGAAAATTTAAAGATAATTAAGTATAAGAAAACGAGTACGGCTAGGGGAATTATGTACGGAGGTTTTGATTTATATAATAGTCTTTCAAGAGAAATCCGAAACAGCAAAAATATAACGGGTTTCATAAATGGAATAAAAAAACACCTTCGTACATATAGAAATAAATTATAATATTAAGACTTTATTATTGTATATTTTTATTTCTTCTTTCTGTTATGTATTTTTTATATATTTTTATATATGTTTACTAAATTTGTTAGAAGTAAAGATTAGCTAGTAAGCTAAATAAATTAATAAAATAAAATAATAAATAATAGAAAGCACTCCACTTCAAGGGAGCCAAGTGGACGCCCTTCGTCCGTCAAAGTATAGAGTATTATTAATCGTAAACAGTAATCTTAATGAATATATTTTGCGTACCAATATTAAGCTTATGCCGTGTTGTCGATTAATCTCACTGATGTCCGCCGCACCGAGATCCTCCCCGGCCATTAACGACAACCCACTCGAATGTTACGACAAATGGGCGCAAAGCCCTTCTGATCTGGTCCTTTGCTACCCATCCACCCTTCTCCTTCCACTCTACATACGTTTGTATTCATCATTGGTAATGACAAATTGACACAAAGCATCACGACTGTGTATGTATTGTCCGAAAGACTACTGAAGTTGCGAATATTGTTTTGTGTAACACACTATACATAACTGGGGAGACCCAAGGGTATGCTATTGTATATTATCAGATTGATTTCGATAACAACTGTCCACGTGTATTATTAAGGGATCATACATATAATTGATTTATATATAAATTACATATTCTGTATAAAACATTATTTTTCTGCATCAATTATATCTTATATATGCCATATATTTTTATCTCTTTCTTAACTAATGACAACATTAACTTGTGTTGCTAGAGCTAAGCTTAAAATCAGCTTTAAAATTGTATATAAATAAGGATATGTATTTTTATTTTCTTCCCAAAATTTTAAAATATGTTTTTTTCTGTATTATCTTTATACATCGTTAAAGTTATTCAATATGAATTCAACGGATAATAAAACTTTTGTGCTAAATTAAAAAAAACTGCATGCTTCCAGACTTTTTTATGGTACGTTCTCAATCTGTAAACGTCAAATAATACAATTTTTTTTTGCATTTCTTCCATATGAATACAAAAAACAAATATGTACAAACAAAAAACAATTTATATATTTTATATAAAAAATTAGCTCTTCGCTACAATTGGAAAAAAAATAAATAAGAAATTGTCTATGTGTGTGATAATTTCGAACATATTGTACAACGCGATACGTCAAAGCATAAGAAAACAAAAAAGAACGTTTTCCAGGAGACAGCTTTTGCTCTACGAAAACAACAAAATCATTAATCAAGTTAACGAGAAACACGAGAATCACATCAGCAATGGCGACGTCCTCCTGGCCGGTCGTTTATCAGTAACAATCAATTGTTCGTCAGGGCAAGAATGCGAAAACGGTCAATCCTGAAATTATTATTGTATCGTATCGGATCGAATCCCGGACCGAAGGACAAAGGGAATCCGACGACAGCGATCCACTCTTATTTCAGTCGAAATTGGTAATATCTGTCCGGGAGAAAGTCTGTGTAATATCGTGATAAAAGCCAAACAACGCCATAACATCGTGTCGGACTGCACATGGCCGCTGTAATATTTAACAACAATATTACGGTGTGGAAAAAACGACGCATACGTGTCGCTTTTATTGTATCTATTGTGCCATTCGCGAAACGAGGGTGATCCAATAAGTTATAAGAGAAATGAAGATATTAAAATAAAAATATATATACACAACTTTTTTCGCACTAAATAAATATGTTACATACCAAGTATATAAGTACTTATTGTGGTGCTTAAACCAAAATTTGGGCTATGATCTCTTGGATAAGGTTCCCTTATCTCCACCGGATCATGACTTCAAAATAATATTGGTTAAGAGCAATTTAGTTGCGGTCTTTAAAATGATCTGCTAGAACTCATATTACACTTTAATAGTATCTTATAAGCCATATTCTAATCGATTAACTAATATAAATATTTAAAAAGTAGAAATTAAGTATCAAAAATATAGGAATCTTTTACATATTATACATCCTATTAACTAATCCGATTAAGAAGGCAATAAAAACTACTACATATACTAGTTTTCAAATAAAAAATGCATTCATCATCTTCGATGAATTATAAAAAGTATCATTAATGGGAAAAGAAAGCAAAAAAAGTTATTATTTTTATTTAAATATGGATTTAAATTTGCCCTACATTTTACTGCATTAATAAGTCCATATAAAATTTCATTAATTTCCATAACATAGATAAGTGAAAGTCATAAAAATAATGACTATTAAACTCAGTAATTAAATTAAAATAATCTCCAATCCAATAGAAGGTTGCTAAAACTATATTTTTACTGACACCAGGAAAAATACCAGATGATATTACCTTCTACAAACCGAAAAGTATTATACCTGTTATGTCAAAAATATTAGAAAAAAAAAATATAAAAACTTATTTTCTTACCAAATCAGCAATTTGGATTTATAGATAAACATTCTACAATAGAGCAAATGTACAAGTTGGCCAAAATATCAATGAACGACAAGAGAACCTTTATTTGCATAAACCGCAAAAGTCAGCGATAGAATTATTCGTAAAGACTTTTGCCCCTGAAGATCATCTGAAGTCGTCTTCGTTTAGTAGTACTTGTAGTATTGGATGAAAATGTAAGTGTAACTTTTGTTCTGGTAATAAAATTACGCGTGTATCGTGTTTTGTTTGATACAGAGCTGTGTCAAATGCATAAAGTAATAAAATGCTTGGATTGCTAGGCATTTAGAATTTTTTTAATTTAATATTTTTGTGTGTTATATGTTTAATAATTCAAGCTTAATTTTTATAGATATGTTATTTATCATTTATTTTTTATTATTAATATTTGTAAAGAAAAAATATAAAAAAAAGGTTGTGTTTTATTGCGAATATTTGAAAAGCCAAGCGAGCTTGACGTCATCGGGTTTGAGTAGGAAATGCGTTTGTGTGCGTGCATAAACATTGACAAAAAGGCATAGCATAGTCTAATTCTACGCTCGATAAGAAATTGTTCGGTTTCTCTACAGTTAATAAGCTGCACATTGATTTATTGTATTTAATACCAGCTACAAAAAGCAGATTTGCCATGTCACGTAGACAATAGTGATTGTTATAAACCGAGTAAACAAATTCCACTGTATGCATATTCGAATAAATTTTGCCAACTTCAAAACCATTATTGCTATTATTATTTCATTCGCGATTAACTTAAGAGCCTTTTCTTTATTATAACTATCTTAGGTATGTACCTTCGAGAGACATATATTTGTTTTTAATACTGAAAGATATATATTGATAATCTTATAAACCAGCCGTTAAATATTTGTATATATGTACCATCAGCAACTAAATTTTCTTTCATGTCGTGATGGCTATTTTTTTTACATATTTTATCGAATTCTTAAGCTAACATTAATTACGTGAACTCGTCAATCGTACAATAATTTGTTGTTTAAACAATTCACGTTGATCGTCCCGAAATACCTAGGAAACGTCGGCGGTACTTAGCGGACCCTTTCGGCATCCCTCGGGGCAGTACTTTGGCACGGTCCGCTCACCTCAGAGGGCCAAGCAGAATAAACAACCTGGTGCAATTAGATTGATAAGTTGTGGGATTTGCCTCGGGGAATATCCTCAAAAGATCAGTCAGGACGGGTTGTGTGTGAGTGCCTCTTTACGGATATCGCCGCATGTGTGAAAGCTCTTGGGCAAATCGGTACGTTACACCGCAGCTGCTTGCAACGTGATGATAATTAATTAAAGGCTTATAAACAAAATTTTAAAAAACGCCTATATACAACGTAGTTTGTCAAGTTTTAATTTATTTGTATTAAACCTTAATTTTAAGATATTAAATTTCTCAAATGATATTTTGTAAGACAAAGATTCCACTTAAATGTTATATTAATTTCTGGCTTAAAATCTGTCATATATTTTTAAGATATAGTATATTTTTTAATTTGAATATTAAAAAATAATTTTAAATTTAATTTTAATGAAAAAAATAATACTTTATTGTGGTATAAAACATATATTTTTATTAAACTTTTTAAACGAGTCAAAAAGCTATTGACTACCGACTTTTTATTTTATTTAATATCATGAACGAGAATAAAATTAATTTTATTTAGATTTTAATGTAATTAAAATATGCAATTGAAAAGTGTGTTTTTTAAATATATTTATTTTTTACTACATTTTATTGATTGTATGTAAACGGTTTCAATATTGTTGTATTAAAAATATAAATTGTTAATATATATATTGTTTTTTAGAAGTTAGGTTTGTTCAATTCTAAAGTTATATTTCGTAGTAAACGAAAACATTTTTATACCACTGTTAGTAAAATAACAAAAAGTTAATGTTATTGTAATTGTGATTGTTGTATTTTTGATTAAAATATTACTATTAGAATACATAAAAACTTTTATCAAAAGTTTAGCTAAATTTCTACATGGAAATAAATCAGCAATAACACTATGCAATAAAAAAGCAGCGGCGTACACTTTGGGATCCACTGGTATAACGTATACTATTTAATATAGAAATTAGTAAAGGCAATATAATTTACAATCGCACTATTACTTTTTTATATCCATATAATCTGCACATTACATGGAAAAAATCAACTATGAAGCCCAAAGTATATTAATAGGCACGATAATTAACATACAATCTAGTTGAAATTTCAGTCTTCCAAGTAAAATGAACTTCACATACGTATTTTTGTTCATGGCAGCAATTCTTATAGCTGGAGCCCAAAGCAAGGTATTTAACAATTGTAATGATAATGCATAAAATTATAAATCTAATAATGTATCATATTGTAGAGATGGGAATTCAAAGATCATCATGCAAGAAAACCGAGCGACATTAAGACATTTGAATAATTCTCGGTACTGCTCCATATCATATTTATCAAGTAACGTTTAACTTGTTTTATATTTTGCACGTTTCGTGATTTTATTTTGCACTGAGGGGAAATCTTTAATACGCGCATAGTATGAAGTGAGCAAAAGAAAACTGGGAAATTCCCGCGATAAGATTGTAGGTATATATAAGCAGCTGCACTTTACGAAAATTATACAGTCCCACATCTCATCTCTGAGACTTAACAAACATTACTCAAGATGAAGTTCTCAGTGAAATTATTTTTCTTCTTTCTAATCGCCATGGTGATTACGACTCATGTTTCGGCTTCACCAGTACCCGAACCAAAATGGAAAGCATTTAAAAAACTTGTGAGTTTTATTTTTAATTATATTAATATCGTATTTGTATCAATGCAGCATTTTTTAATATTTAACCAATTTTATCTTATAAACATAAATTTTATTATGAGTAAATAATATTACTACTGATAAGAATAACATGTTTAATATAATATTGCTACCATATTATCATACTTCATAATCATAATAATGATTGTTTTCGTAAAAATCTTATTTACCTTAATGAACACATGTTCTCCTTACCATTATTTTTTTAAATAATAATCATAACAAACAGTGGATGCACATTACATTATATTGCTAGAATAAATCTATATAAATTATTTTTTTTAGGAAAAAGCCAGCAGACGTATAAGAAATGGTATTGCCAAGGCAGGACCAGCTATTGGCGTCATCAAAGAAGTTAAAGCACTGGGATAAAGCTCAACATATTTAGTGCAAATACTTGATAAATTTAAATGTAAATAAATATTTTAATATTCAAATGTAAAATAAATATTTTATGTTAAAAAAATTGTGTTATTTGTTATTGAGTAAAGAGTATATAAGATTTATTCCCCAGTTGCTTAAATAGTTAAGCTATTGACTAAATAATTTTTAAGTATAGCTTGAATTTAAATTATAAAGGATAGTTTAGCTTGAAGAATCGAAGGATTTATATATATTTATTAACAAATAATGTAGCAAAGTTTTGGAATTTCCAATACCTTTAGACATAACAGCAACAATTTAATATTCAAGCTATCGAACGCTCGCTTAAAGTCTATAAAAATGTAGTAGAGTTGTATATAAATTGTGAATAAAGAATTATAGACTAAACGCAATGTTGTTAGCTTTTGCTAAATTGTTCGAAATAATTATTCATAGATACGTCTTCATTTTTGGCAAGTTTTGTTAGACCAACAGCATCATGCCTGTTGTAATAACAGTAATGTTATTAACCTTCTATTTTTCACCAAAATGGTGTTAAAATATCTCGCAGGGAGTTATATGTCACTAAGCATTTCTTCAAACTACTAAAGGGTTCTGTCTACAGTCAAACTATTCTCGAGGAATTCTCGTTTTGGATTCCGGAATGTCGTCCGAATTTCGAGAATCACGATCGCGTCCTCTTCTGATGACCATTAGAGCTATGACGTACGTACTAGCCGCCTTACTTATGGCTGTCGCCATCCGGATCGTTAATACGCTGGCCTTGCACATTAACTTGCAATGTCAGCTACTATAAACTTTTCCGGTTCGTATTATTTAATTTTAAATTTTTATGATTTTTTTTCTTTCTAAGTATTATTTTTATCTTACTTGTAATATATTTTTTGTGTATTGTAATTACATTATGAATTGTATTTTGGCTATCGTTGGGATAACCTGTTAGGTCACTATAGTCTTAATTAAATTTAAATAAATAAATATTATTTCTATATGCTTTCTCCATGATTTTTCTCATAATGTGTCTGCTGTTGAGTCTGAAACTGTATTGACATTCACTCATGATCTCTTTAAAGTATTTGCATATCATATCAAATGGTTGAGAAGATTTATAGGTTACATACATACTTCTATGCGTTTTGGAGATAACATTTAGTACAGAGCCTAATATTAAATTATTTTTTTATGGCGTTTAACGCAATATTATAATGCGTAAAAATTTAAATATTTTCCAAACTATAGATATAGGCCATAGATTTAGTAATAATTTTTTAATCACGTAATTTAAAATAGATTATCTGTTTTTATAACACAATCTTCATACTGATCCCTCAGTAATCATACATGTGCCGTTGCAGCGCTCGTTACACCAACAAATAAAAATCTAATACGAAAATAATTGAGAATAATCCATATGAAATGATAATATTTACATTCAATTCCGAAGACGGCTCATCCCCGTCGGAACGATGCCATAAAAAGAGTTTTCAATCTGGCCGAGGCGAGGGAGTAACTTCGAGATTTTCCATAGAAAAATAACCTTCTTTATATACATTACGAGGCCGAGAGCTTAGCGTCTTGACATGCTCATTTCACATGTCGATAGGCTTTCATTTCTCGCTGTTATACCATATATACCCCCCTTCTTTGACTTCTGCCTCCTTTTTTCGCTTTACTTCACGATTGCCACGTAAGGCGTGTCATTTTTTCTATGGTCGGTGCTATTTCACCGCGCTATAGAAGAATGAGTCCACAAGTACTCCAGAGGGGTGCACGACTGACAAGTCGCATTAGGCGGATATCTCTCCTTTCACAGAATTGAGGGAAACATGTAAATAGACATTATTATTCTCTGAAGAAGCTATTACTGGTGCGCGCCGGAGACTGTCGATTGCTTTAACGTTTGCTTTCCGCTTTTAAATCACGAGCAATTTTCCAGTCAAAAAGTACATTCGCCTGCTTTTCTTTTTCTTCCATCAAAGGTGATTTGCCCTCATTGAAGTCAATTTTTCATGGTTATGTATTATAATAAATATAAGGCAAAAGGAAATGTACCGTTTATAGATTTAACTTATGTGCTATACATACTTTTATCAACTATGTAGCCTTGTGACATCTGTGGATTTATCCATTTGCATAAAGCTAAAAATAGCTCCTTTTCTATGTCAATAAAAATATCTTTGATGTGTCATGAAACTATATTATATATTATTTGATAATTGTACTGCTTCTTTTTTTGGCAACCTGCTTGTTGTCTAAATGAGTATCTCTTCAATTGTATGAGCTTCGCCATTAAGTGCAATGCGGTAACTGATGCGATTGCATTTACATTTTCAATCATAACAATACAAATTTCTTGGGCTTGGACTTTTTCAGTAAGTCATGTTGTCTCTTAAAAAATAAATGTCCATTCCTTTTAATTAAATTTGTAAACAAATTTATAATCTGACTTGTCAATCTTTGCAACTGTCGACAGACTACTGACATTCAGATGTCACTTCGGTCAAGATCAGCCAGCCAAGCAAAAAAATATACGCCATTTCTTTCATACGCAGCGAGTGCGAAAATATAGTATTTTTTGTCACTCGCCTGTTATGAGGTCAAACATGTTTGAATTTTATTCGCGGAGCTATGTATTGAACAATTACAATCTACAAGTGAATAAATGTATTCAATATAGATACAAAAAAATTATGGAGCATTATTTATGTACCATAGTATAGAAATTGTACGCTTGTAAAAAATTCAAGCCATAATAATTTCTGTCTGAATTGTAAACGCCTAGTAGGTTCGGCAACTACGACTATTTAACGAGTACGCTTCGCATACTAAACATCCCTTTTGTCCTGTATACAATTTCGCAAAACCGGGGCGTAAAACCATCGGCTCGGAATCCGTAGCTCGTTCATATGACCCAAACTCGTAAAACCATATTTTTACGATCGTCAAAACGCATTCTGATTATTCCTATCCGACTAGGAGGGGATGGATTTTATTTGGTTTTTATGTGGCGGCCTATTCACGATTTATGCTCAGTTGCATGTAAAGATTATAAGCCGCGATGATAACTGAATAATACGTAGGAAGTCGTATGGATATAACGACCGGGTAAAATAATTCAATTTTTATCCTTTACGGTAATGCATTGGTATAATATATAACATATTTTATGATCAAAGTTGGTGAATCATCGTGTGATCTGTTAAAGATTAAATGTAAAGGTTGTTGACTCAATAGTTATATTACTATTTTAAAGATACAAAAAAAAGAATGCTGTTAGTTTCGCCTAATCTGGGACGCCTGGTCACCTTACCTTATTGTAAAAACTAATATTATAGCTAAAATCATCTTAAATTATATCAAGATAAAAGTAAAAAGTACTGCGTTTAAAATTTATGCGCATTTGCATTCCTCTCAATAGGTGATTTGTGATACACGGTGAATATTTCAAGCAGACGCTCGTTCGTCTTATCTATAAATTAGCAGTCGTGAATAAATTACGAAGGCATTTGCAAATCTTCAAAAGAGTCTTTCGCATTAGCGAATATCGCTTTCATCCCGTCGACAAAGAGTCTTCGTTCACTCTCCCCATACAGAGTCATCGACTTTGCGAAAAACACGAATCAAAAATGATAATCACATGCAAATCCGCCTTACAGCATGCGTTCCGAAGCGTCGGAGTTGCTCAGAAACAATATAAATTTGAACCCACCCGCCTTTTGTCTTCTTCTTCCTACTGCTACTGTCAAATCTGCAATGTTGATTTAAACATGAACCGGAAAAATGTATGACATCTTTAGCTAGATAAATTTTCTCGACCTCTCTTCCCCTATGTACATATTTTCAAGTGATATTACTTTATCTGCGTCGAAATCGTTTGCTTAAATATGGTAATGTAAAGTAAATGCTGAACATAAATTAATGTGTGATGTACCTTTGATTTTTATTAATATTATATAAGAGCTTACGCAAATAAACCTGTAATCAATTAGAGTGAGCCGCTTTTATTTTTACATACATACATAAAAAATCAATGAAAAGATATCCGTTGACACTGATTAAAAAAATAAATGTGTACTGATCTATAAACATCGATAAATGTCTTGAAGAGTACAATGCTGTTATTTATAAAACAGTAATTTTAAACCAATTGGATAAGCGCTAAAATTAATTTAATAATTAACCCGATAAGGATTATACAATTCCGATTAACTATCGCTCCATTAGTTTATTTCTGTAATTAATTGAAATATTAAAAACAATAATCCTTACGCGAAGCTCGTTTTAAAATTAATAGTTTGCCAAAGCATACATTCGCTAATTTTAATTTAAAAAAAATATTGGCCTTTAAATGTTAGTTATTATCTAGATTAAGAAATATATTAAGTATAAATACAAAAAAAAAATTTACAATAGTATAATATTGCCCCATTTTAATTATTGTGCAACACTATTAAATATGTTAAATAAATTAGATAAACAAATGTTGCAAAAATTACAAAATAGGACAATGAGAGTAATCTTAAATAAAAATAGATTAACTAATTGTAAAAGTATGATTGATAGATTAGAATGGTTGAATGTTCAAGAAATATTGAGTATGAATGTTTTAGTATTTATATATAAGTTAGAAAATAATATGTTACCAAAATATTTTAATAAGTATTTAATAAGAAATAAAGATGTACATAAATATAATACTAGAAATAAAGAAAATTTAAAGATAATTAAGTATAAGAAAACGAGTACGGCTAGGGGAATTATGTACGGAGGTTTTGATTTATATAATAGTCTTCCAAGAGAAATCCGAAACAGCAAAAATATAACGGGTTTCATAAATGGAATAAAAAAACACCTTCGTACATATAGAAATAAATTATAATATTAAGACTTTATTATTGTATATTTTCATTTTTTCTTTCTGTTATGTATTTTTTATATATTTTTATATATGTTTACTAAATTTTTTAGATGTAAAGATTAGCTATTAAGCTAAATAAATTAATAAAAAAATAATAATAATATAAAAAAAGCTTTTGACACGGTATGGCATGACAGTTTGATTCACAAACTATAAATATTAAACTCCCGACTATCTGCTACTCTTAATATCCTCATACATGAGGAGTAAAAGGTATGCTGCTTAATCAAATATTTGCGTAAAATCTGGAGATCCTCAGAAAAGCTTCCTCGTGCTGTTTCTCTTTATTTTATATACTAAAAAAATGGTTACCAAATATTGGCGAGATAGATGCAGAAGAATCAAGAAACTCTGGTTACTATTTGACAAGGTATTTGACTTTCCAAATATTCCTTGTATATATGTACGTATATATTTATTATTATTATTCTCTAAAATTGCAAAGTCATACTACATATAAATGCAGGAGTCCAGAGACTTTTGTGCCACACTTTTAGCGTATGAGAAAATTTAACGAGGGTATAAACACGAGTACTTGTGTAAGTCCCCTCGGAAAACGCCGCAAACATAAGACGTTGGAAAAGAGAGGGAAACTTTGGAGACCTTCATCATATTTAGTCACAGAATAATCACGCAATTAAATGTCTTAACAATCCGCTTAGAACCGTGTCTCGTGCGCACTCGAGCGTATTTAATTTATCAAATGTATATAACCTGGGGTATAATTTAATTTAACTTTAGATAAGTTTCAATTAAGATTTTAATATTCAATCTTGGCATTTAATTGTATAATAAAAAAAGAGTTGACACGGCACTTAAAAAATGCGCATTCAATATTTTTCTTCGCTTTGATGTCAGTCCGCAAAGTCTGCGCCAGCTAGTTGCATATTGCATCAACAGTAATTAAGTCACGTAAATATTTAAGTTGCTTCTAGGAGAGCCCTTCAATTTCATCGTCCAAAGTTCCACGGTGTGCACCACTCGACTCCACTCAAACGAAAGCCCTTTTAATTAAAAGTCTAAATTATCTTCATAACCGCCGTTTGAATGCGATAAAACGGCGAAGAAAAGCTCTTTAAATTAAACCCATTCTTAATTGTTAATTGCATGTGAACTTTTATTGTTTCGAAAATTGCTTTCGAACAAACACCCATTTAATACTCACACATACACATACTACATTTGCATGGATATTCGAACACTAGGTTCGCAATATCGTAGGGTGGATATTGCCCTTCCCCCTACCCAAGTGTCCGAATATCCTTCGGGAATATAATGGAATGTTTCACTTTTATTGGCGAATAAAATAAAAATGCATATTCATGCAAAGCCATCGGACACAATGGGTGAGAAACATAAAAACCTTCAAGGTACATGCATACGTACGTGTCTGCTAGGGATATAAAGACACTATATAGGACCATCATTCACAGGCGCCGTCTTAAATACCGAACACAGTTGCTGAATAAACTTTATCAATATTTATTAAATAAATTATTTTTTTCACACAATTTTATCATAAGCGAGTAAATAATGTAGTAATAAAATTGTTAATGAGTGAAAGTATTTACACTATTTATTTTAAAAAAATTAGTTGAAATTGGTAGCATATCAATAAAACAAACTTAGCTAAAAACCATACAATTTTTTGAAATTCAAAGATAAAAACTATGTAAAATTTAAAATTAGTGCAATGCTTAAATACTAGAAAATAATAGTTATTATTATATACAAAAATTATGTACATAATGAAAAATAGCGAATCAATATCAGTGTCTATAATTAAATATATTACACATCATTTCTATTCTACAAAAAATAATGATTTTAATTTATTCTCTAAGTAAAAAAATAGCACTTTATATTATAATATGACATAACCGAAAATTCAACTCTGATAAGATAGTTATAAAAAACATTAAAGCAGATCCATGGTCTTGGAACTGAAAAAAAAACAAGAAATACTACATATAAATATAATAATACTATCAGAAATATATTACATATGTTGCATTAAAAATACATATATACATACATACTAATATATTTTCGCGATAAAATTCAGGGCATTGTGAACGAGACGTGGTTGCCTAAACTTGAAAAGCTAAAACCAGCAGATAATTCATTATTTACCTAAATTTAAAGTAACTAAATCGCTTAAAAATAAACACACAGAAATTCTCAAAGTAAAAATTGAAAATATCATAACTGACACATTTTCAAGTCATATTAGTCTTAAATTTCCGCGTCTATGTCATTGATACAGAAAAAAAAAGCTGATATTATAAGCAAAATGTTATTTGACGATGGTCACTTGAGAAACCTGTGGGGGCTGATTTATTGACTATGAGCTAAGTAACACTGGCAACACCATCTGACTTAGCGATGGCAATAGGAATACAATGATAGTCCGATGGCCAGCGGCGCCTCGTTTGAAACATTTGAAACTATGTAATCATTTAAACGTACAATAAAATCGACTATAGCAGTGTATAATTGCCACCCAAAGAAGAAGCTCATGACAAATAATATCAAATTATTTTAAGAACTCGATATTGACCACTTCTACACAAATTTTAGAATCGAGGTATTTTTTTAAGACACAATAGTAAAAAAACTTGTGTTTAAGTGCAAATATAAATATAAAACATATTTTATCTGCTTATTAATAATAATATTTATTATGTTTTTAGCTTACATACTTTTTAATACATATATATAACAATAGTCATATCGCACGTTCTCCATATTAATTCTGCAAATATATAACGAAACATATCCAATTAAAATGTATCACGTAAACTTTGATATTATTTATGCATACATTATAATATTAGCATTCAACCTCTGGATAAATTTTATCAAAATGCGCCATTGCGCGGTTTTTGGTCTGAACCGCAGCGGTAAGGCAAAGTGGCGCCCGCGTCTAGGGGCGCCGCATGAGTTTTACTGCCACCTACTGATACATTACGCACCTATAAAACCGAAAATATTACAACGTTACCACGACGGGGCCGAGCGCAATTATTGCAAATAAAGTTATAACGGCGAAAGGAGCGATTAGGGGTTATAGTTTGACGAGTTGCCGAAGGATGCGGTTTAACACCCATAGCTATATAATAAATTTGCATATTGAAAATTTAACGATATGCATAGTATAATAAAATTTTATCGTCATGTGACATTATAATATGGACTTAATGACTGAATCGACATTCAACTGTCGTATCGTCGTGGAGAGTTTATTATATATTATAGAAAGGGAGAGCCCTTGATGCGATCGTTCACGGTATTTGTCTTTAATTATAAG
The DNA here is from genome assembly GCF_051122295.1 of Plectrocnemia conspersa. Taxonomy (NCBI): domain Eukaryota; kingdom Metazoa; phylum Arthropoda; class Insecta; order Trichoptera; family Polycentropodidae; genus Plectrocnemia; species Plectrocnemia conspersa. The sequence continues at coordinate 16,294,050 of NW_028277177.1, forward strand.
AGCAGATAAAAGCAACAAAGGAGAGTAAGAGAGGCGAGGGATAAAAATGAAAGAAATATGGAGTTTTTGTGTTAGACGATACTCAGGGAGAATTGAAACCATGGAGACTATTCTTTGGAGAAGAAAAAAACGTGACGTTTGACGTCTGACAAATTAATAATATCAATCAATTATTTCAATCAGCGAGATGGCTTTATTATGTTTTCTATATTATTTTCAGTTATACAAAGATAAAAGTTTTAAATCAAATTATAAATCAAGATTCAACTTTTATAAAGCATATAATATCTTATGATCAATTCAAAATTATTATTTTATAAATATTAAAAGTATTATTTATTTATAATAAAATATGATCTTTGCTTAAAAACAATTTGCTTCATAAACAATTTTTATAAATAACTAAACTACAGATTTAATAACAATTAAAATATATATGTATGTGTGCATATACGTATACGTATAATAAAAATGATTACGTTTATATGCAAGAGATGTCTCTAAGCAATTAAGAAAATATTTTAATTTTTATAAAAGCCCTTCCCACAAATCTTATAGAGCAGTGATAAGCAATATTTTTTCGCGACGGTTTTTTAATACGTAAGTTTATTTTTCTTACATTACTATTTATATACATACTTATGTATCTTTTCTGATTGATTAAAACTTATTTTTGCATTACGCTGATTTACAAAAAGCAAGTTACTATTTTCAACATATTCATAACCCTAATTTCAACAGTAACTCGTAAATTAAATTATGAAGTTTAAATAAAAAAAAAAATTTAAATATCCAATTTTGTCACGTAATTTTTTTTAGTATTATAATAAATATTCTATTAAATATTTTTTTATTCAATTATTAAATATAATTTCATTTCTCATCAAGTCACCATTCTTTATTTATTTTTGTATGAGGAAAATCGTATATGAAAACATCCTTAATAAATAATTTCATTTGCAAAATAAAATGTTTTCAAATAATAGGTATTAAAAGATTTATTATTTTTTTTATAAATGAAAATAGTTTGTTTTCTTATTTCAGGTCTCAAATTAGTATTTTTATGCACATCGGCAATGTTTGGCTTCGGTATGCGGAGCGCGAGTCACTTCAATAATTTATAGTCGATTCACGTTCTGTACGATACGCTAGTTCGCGGCGTTCTAAAATATGTCTGCATTGTTTGAAATTCAAGTGAAAGAAAGCATTTCGTTTCACTTGGATTTCATGTGGTTGTTGTTTGTTATTGGAAAGAATTCAGAAAAATATCTGACAAATCTCTACAAGTAGGGATTGAATCTATATTTGTATCATAGTTCCATTTTGCTAAAAGCACTGGGATACAATTCATTGAATTCTAGGCGTAGTTTCTACTCAATGAAGCGCTTTTTTAATTTGCTAAGGGGCAGTGTCAACAACCCGTCAATGATCGGTAACTTATTCTTGTTCGTTACAACCAGGACATCAGCGCTTGAGAACACTTTTCATGAGCCATCCAGATTTTTATCGAGCTTGCTAAGGGGCGGTGTCAACAACCCATGACACAACGATGTTTCTGACGAGAAGCTAAAAAAAGATGTGCGATAATATGTTTTTTTTACTATTTTCGTGGTTGACACCGCAATGGGAAATATAACGGCTCGACTGCTGTGGATTACTTTGGAAAGCTCACGACTATGAATTCTCTCTAAAAGTGTTATAAATTCCTATCCGTTTGCGATGATCTTAACAATTAAAAAGGTACGAAATTTGACATCATGGTGGTGATTTTTCTTTCGATTTAATTCATCCTTAAAAATAATTTATGGCGTAGTTTCTCAAGAATTGATTTTTTATATTTTAATCGTTGTTATACCTAATATTATAGGCATTTGAATAATTAAGTATATACTATATATTCAATAAAAACAACAATTTAAGAATGATATTTGACAATATAAGTCCAAGTCAGACTTGAGAGCAAAAAACGTGTTCTAGTATTTAGTATGCTTTATATACATACAAATTAGATCAAGTATGAATTTTTAAACTGGTAGTTTATTTTTCATAGTGATTTTAAAACCTTTCCCTAATTCTCTTATAATTCTAAATTTTAAATTTTATCTTTTGCAAGTGATTCAATGAAAAAATAATAATGAAAACCTTGTTTTGCTTAAATTTTACTTAAACCATTGAATGAGTTTTCATTCGTAGCCATTCATAAAATAACCATATATAAATTTACTTTATTCAATGCAATAAAAATGCAATCATTGAATTTTCGACGCCATTAATAAAAGATAATTCCAGCTTAATTGCGTAATTCATTTGAAGGAAATTATTTTCGTGTGGAATCATAAAAAGGGCCCGCAGCTGACCAGACTACGTCTGCAAACGTGATCAGAAACCTAAGCATCCCTCCACATGAGTCAGTACAATGCCGTTCTTTTTATTTTTACAAAAAATACAACCAACAAAACATATGTACACATATAAAATAAGCAATGAAACTCAATATTACATGTACATAACGTAATATTAAATACAGAAGTTTATTGAGCACTTTTTCATGTCTTAGTATAATATATGTAATTGTTTAATAAATAGGATTTTTATGATTTATACGTAATTTCTGACTATAGCCATTAATTCTCCCCTTTAAGGGGGTAGATATGTCCGTCACGTAAAGATGATAAGTTGGAAAGGAGATGGAAGAAGGTGTAGGAGATGCACAGCCTCCGGCGTGTTCACTGAAGCAGCATGACGATTGTTCCGGCCAGCGAGCGGCGAATGACAGAAATACTAATAATTCCATTAGGAGAACTGCTTTGCGGGTGAATCGGTTGGAAGCGAGAGGAATTCTCTACGCTAGGAGGGTGGATGTTGCTTGCTCACTTACTGAAACGAAACCACCCCCTCATGGTGGTCATCTTCTGTCAGGGTCTTTATTACTTGTATGATGGTTGAACGTCGAAATTTATTCATGACAAAATTGTTCGCATTCATTTTCTTTAAATCGGTTTGATGTACCTATATCTAACATATAGAATGATATTTTATATTCTAATATATGCACATAGTTTGTTTAAATTTGCATAAGTATATTTTGTGTGCAATCAGTCGGATTAATAATTATTATCTTAGAAATAGTAGATACAATGTAATTCTAAACATTCTGAGACTCGATAGGAGTTGGGCCTATGATTAGTACAACTGAGCTTTGTGGTGGCAATTATATGTTTTTAACATAATTGATTAGATTATCATTTAATTTGATTTTACTGTAACAAAGTCCCTACACATCACGGCAAATAAGAAGAGTAAGCAAGAAATGGCTCCCTTTAGCGCTCTTTTCCCATTTAATGTGATTATCCGTGGCACGGACGCTAACTGATTTAACAACTAGAAGACATACTTCATTGGCCACTGGCTTTTTTCATCGGCAGACGCCGAAATTTGTCTGATGATGCACTCAAGAACCACTCACCCTTAAAGATTTGTCACTGACTGTTATTTTTCACTGTCAATGCACAAATACACCAACACACACACAACATCGCCAGATTTGATCTTTGAAAAGTTTATGTCAAGAAAATAATTGCCCAAAATGACAAAAGATTTTTATGCCGTAAATCGGCTATCTGATATAATTGCCGGTGCGTCCCACTCGTTTGGGACTAATTCTCGACTCGGGTGATTTGTTACCTTTCGGCCCTTGATTTTTCGGCCAAACAAAGTCGGCTCTCAATCATTAATTTTGTCCACCCCACCGCAAACTTTTCTAATGCTCCTAATTTCCCGGTAATAGCTTTTTTTGGCTTTGGCCATTCTCCCCGTTGATAATAGCCGCGCTTTGTTACGGGGCCCGATGACCGCCGACTGCCATTAATTTGCACTCGTCCGTGCAATTGTATCATTACTCCCTACATGTAAATAATAATAATAAAAATAAATGGTCCTTGTATTTTTTTAAGTTTAGTTTTTTGTTTAAAATGTAGGCTTTGTGTATTTTTAAATCCACACCCACTTTCTCCTTATCAAAGTCACCCTGCTAAAACAATTTCAGTGCAAATTATATACAAATTATATTATGCAAATTAAATAATAAAAATCACCAAAATATCTGTTTTGTTTACATAATTAATTTTAATTTAAAAATAAAAATATACCAGTACGTTACATTTATTTATAAATACTTTATAATATAAGTTATAGTAAAGTATGAAGTAATTTAATATTATATTTTTTTGAAAGACTTTTCTTGAAATTGTTTTTTAAAATTAAAATTAAAAATCTTAAAGATTCTTAAAACTCTATATATTTTTTTTATTTATAGAGAATCAAATACACTTTTTTATGCGTACTATTTTTATGTCGTTTTGAAGTTATGCGGTTTATATTTCAAGATACATTTTTTTTAAATAACTATTTCAGATGGTTTTGACATTTTTAAAAGTTCATTCAACCATTCAATTAGGGCATAAATTGTACTTTTAAAAAATATTACATAAAGAGCACTTACCGATCTAGTGTGGATAAACTAGAAAATGAGTCAGTGACAGTTACTGACATTTGGAAAAAATCTATTTTGGACTGTTTAAATCATGTTGCACTTGCTATCTCTGAAATAATATCACAAACTTTAAATTCTTGTTGGAAAGCAATTTGAAAAAAACCAAACATCGACAGTTTTAGCTGAAATATTTTTTTTAGCACGTGAAATTGGTGGGGGAAGAAGATAAAAAAAGTCATCCTCACTGCAAATGTAATTCGAGAAGGTCTTCAACTTTGCAGTAAATTGGTAAACAATTTCATTGAAAAATATTATAGTTCTGAACAAGCATTCAAGTTTCAACGTGAGCTTCAGAATTACATTTCTAGATATCAGAAATTGTACAAAAAATTAGCAAAGCCATCGCAAAGTTTAATCACTGATTATATTGTCAAAGAGAAAAATCAACATGCGAAGTTGATGCTAATTTTATTTGTGAAATATCATTATCTTCAAGACACAGATCTGATCGCTGACTTACTTTAATTGAGAAGAAATATGTTAAGATTATATTTTTCTGAAATTTAATGAAAAAATTATGTGATTTTCGGTGCATTTTAATTTAATCTCATTGACTTAGTTTCATGCGGTTTTAGAAAATCTAAATCACTCTGTGGAGAGAAAATGTCTGCAGCAGATCAAATTAGCCTAGACAATTTTAAATCATCTGCACACAGAAGAAAACTTGAATTTGTAACTACCGTATTTGCAAAATAATTGAGTCAATAATAGTGTTCGATTAATTGTATAAAAAAATATTGGGTATTTGCTAGAAATATCACGTTGTTTGCCAATATCCATAATTGTTTCCTATACATTCATTTTGATTCAAGATGGAGTTCTCATGAGAAATTATAATATTAATCTTATCAGCAATGGTAACAAATTTTGCCTTGTATTATATATCAAGATTAAAGTTGGCCCGAAGACACTGTTCTGTGGCACCTCATACTTTATTATACAAAGAGCAGATTTTTCAACTTAACATAATCACTGTCTTAAGCACTAAACAGCATTACGACAATACGAGATTATGACAATCTCAGCTATTTCAGCAGTACTCGGCCGACAAATAAAATTATAAATCGACGTACAAGCGAAGACTCTGACTTCCAAAATCCGCATGATACGACACTACATCTACACTGCAGTAAATTGTACCTATTAAATCAACTTTTACTGTCTTTATCGATTTATTTTTGTCTGCATCGGCAAAACCTGAAAGTGGTGACCACGACGTGATACAAAACATAAAAAAAACACATATTTTATACTCTATATATTTTGCACTCTATGTATATTAAAAATAATAAATTTAAAAAAAAAATAATAATATTAATAATGTGTTTATAATTAATTTATAATTCCTTCTCAAATATTAATATTTGTTATCTCGTAGCGAAAATGTGACAGTGGACGTTTAGTTCGCCTGGCAGAAGGCGATAGGGTGGTCTCGAATGTGCAACGCGGGAATTAATGGACGGATGTTTGAGAATAAAAAGAGTAATATTCACAATTTAAAACAAATTTACACGCTCCGGTGGGGCCTCTTTGTGCTAGCATTCCACAATAATGTCCCTCTACCCAAGCCCCAGGAATTAATTCCAGTAATTAGAAAAAGCGGAAAAAGGATTTTCCCTCCTTTTGTTCGCCGGACCGAAAGGGTAATCGCCTTCGCCGGTGGCGAAACCTTTTTTTTCGATACGTGCTTTAGACGGACCTTTAGACGCTTCAAAGTCAAAGTACATAAAGTGGTTAATTTAATAATAATTTCTTAGCATGTACTTATTTGTAGTACGGCGTAGTTTCTTACATTCCTAGCTCACAAAATATTTAATATTAGTAAATAACTTTCCAAATGCCTCAAACTTATTATTTTTGAAACTGTATTATATTTTTAAACATAAGTTTGATCAAAATACACGATACTTTTTTATATTAATTATTATAAAAAAATATAAATGTCATTTAATGCTTATTTTTAAATTTGATATTTGTACCATTGTCCTAAATAGTTAAACATAGTGGGTAAGTATAGTTACGCCAAATATATTTATTATATTTTTTTCTTGGAGAAAAAGTTTCAGTGTTCCTTAAACGTTTATAAGTGTTGCTTATTGCGATTTTTAAAAAAATAAAAAATGTTGATTTTAAATTATTTTTATGAGTAAAAAAATAGTTTTACTGCCGTAACTTTACAACAGACAATCATATGATAAATAAAATCTTATTAATTGATAGTATAATAAAAAATGTATTATCGTGATGTTTAGATTAAATATTAGTCTAAAGGCTGCAATAGCGAGAAATACTTTATAAAGAATTGGCAAAACTTGTCTACATTTCGTAAATTTATTATATTTTTTCTAAATATTGAATATTCTTTAACTCTTTAATCCAGCAACATATGTATGCTATATATAATATTATACTTAATCATCAGAAGTTATGCTAGAACGCTTAATCGGCTCAGTCATTTAATAATTCAATATAACCATAATTAATAAAATGCAAAAGCTATTATATTTTGTAATTTTATTTCATATTACTATAAGTTAAGATTTAATGATAAATAATCTTAAGATTTACTGCGAAATTGCTACATATAATAATGCTAGAAGATTTTGATTGGATGATTTAATTTTTCCTTTCATTAACTTTTATTATTCATTAATATTTCTGTTTGGTCTGACTAGGGAATTAAATTTCCAGGCAAAATTCCAATCCAGGTTTTTTAGAATTGCGATTGTATTGGTCACATGATCATCAAATTTAATGTTTGTATACTATCTACTAAATATAATTGATAAAATCGTTATTGCGTCGGTATCTGTTGTTTCATCGTAATTTATTCAATGATGGGAGTCTGATGATAATAAAAATATTGCGGTTCGCAAATTTTCATATACACAGATGAGTATATGAAAATTCTAGTATATGAATTTTTTTGCTACTATTTAAACTTATAACCTATTTTTGATTGAAAATTAAATTTATTATAAATCTAAATACTAAGAAAAAATATGAAGTCTTAAAATAAACATTTATTTCTTTAATAAGTTAGATTTAAATACATTTATTATACTGTATATTACTAGCTTATAATTTCAATAAAAATCACTGTATGCCTTTATTTTACCTCTATGTTCCTAATATACAAAAACATAAGTAGCATAATTATCCTAACATTAAAATACCACACAATGTATAGAAACGAGTATCGAAGATAAAACTTTTAAGTTTTTTTATCGCAGTTGCCCAAATGAATTCCTTTCAGAGTTTACTATGAAAAATCCTTCTACATGCGATAATTACAGTAGGGGAGTAATTCCGCATCCAACGCCCAGGGGTAACTTTTTAACTACCACCACATACTTCAAATGAACATACATATCTATAATACAGCATCTACTACATATAAACTGTAAATAGCTATATTTTATATATAAAAATGTAACGTTATTTAAAGCTTGATACGTTTCCGTTATGTAATATAGGATCTTGGCATATGTTTTTTTTTATCGTTCGCCGAAGATTGGAAAAGCTGATCGCGAATGAGACCATAAGCGATTCGCCATTCGGCTTTCATAGTTAATGGTATGCATGCCTATGTGTGCATCGACGATGGATGAGGGGTTGGGATGGAGTCATGGGGTGGTTATGGCGTTGTTGACTTATGCGGATATGACGCTGTGGGGTGCCTGTTCTGAAGATGAATATATCGCTTCAGTGCGAGCACGCCTTTATGCGGGCATAGATGGAAAACGGATGCTTGGTTCAAATTGTGAAAACATTTTTAGATACATAGATGCCCTTTATACTAAAAAATTATACACACATAGTATGGGTATATTATAATTAAAATAAAGCGGTACTGTTTGATGATATTAGAGCTCTTGCATGAATAAACCATGAAAACGGGTGGTTTTGCAATGAATGGCATAGTAGCTGTTTTCTTTTAAATAACTTTTTTTTTTGTATGTTATATATTTTAAAGAAACATAAAATGTATGTTTTATTTAATTTTTAAAATTTAAACAAACTATTCTATAAATTGTAATTAAATCAATTAGTAATTTTTAACAGAAAAAATTGCATTATAGCTATGCAGACTTTTGAAATATGTCGATTATTTTTAATTTTCACGGCATAAAAATTGTTAAACTTTATTTTATAAGCTTACAGACACTCGTTTAAGCATTTCTTAAATTAATTGATGGTCACCTACACATGCATCGCGGAACAAAACAATAAGCTTTCTCTCTCATTTAACCAAATTTACTAGAATAACCAGTATAAATTACGTTGCAAATATTATATTGCAGTACATTGGGATTGTTTTTAATAAAACTTGCTAGCTTACATGAAGATATTTAGATCTAATTTTAATAAAAAAAAATTATTAAAACCTAGTATAGTATATAAATATTTATTAATAATTTTATTTTTGCCTTTATAGTTTTGATATTTTTTATTAGAATCTTCTCATGTTTTTTCTCACAAGCTTAACTGAAGTAATCTACAAAAAACAGTATTATAAAGATAACATAACAATTACAAACAACTTGCCATCAAAAAAGGAATCTAAGCTTTCACGTAATTTCTTCGTAAGAGTACCGGTTAATAAACACGTAATAATTCCTCAAAAATAAAATGTATACTAATATAGATATAACATATAATATATAATACTTAAAACGAAATTATTCAACATAAACTTATATTATATATAAACTGAATATAATGTTGCAAAACCATTAGAGCTGAGATTAAAATGAACTTTTTTTATTGCCACCCATTAATGTCGGCGAAAGCAATTCTAGGCAGGGGTTGATTTCCTTCTTTCTAGCATCAACCCCTTCCTCAGCTGTGACACACTGACAAGGAGACACACATCCAGGCGACCCTCGAGGAGGGTGCACAAGAGTTGGCACTTGTGAATGCCAGGGAGTACCACTGACGTACTACCCTCATTTTTTTTTAAATTACTGCCGTCGTTATGTGTATGAGATTATGTATATGGCGCCTTTCCGTCTTGTTCTATAGCGGAAAAAATATACCCATGCGGAAGATATTCATCAGGGCGTAGCACAAACATACAGAATTATTCTATACATAGCATAAGCATATGCAGGGATATAGTAATACATAGTTTAAAGAGAAATATAAGGTAATTTCAAAATAAATTTAATTTTTAGAAAATTTACGTTTCAACAGTCAGTCATGCTTTGGCCGTTGATACACGAGTACGTATTTTGTTATCTATGTTTGTATAACACATATGGACTCCACATTCCAATATTTAAAAAATGGTCCTTAAAATTACGATGGGAAATTTGTATGCTATATGAATTTATTTAAAAAATGGTAACTACGACCACTAAACACATTTGTGAAGTATTATGTGATTCTTTAAACAAGTTCGAACGGAATATTACGATATCAAGTATGGTCCTGAATATGGATTATAAATATTCTCCGTACGCCTTCTTGCGTCTAAAACATGGACCATAAAAGCAGCAGTCAGAATGTCTCCATTCTAGGAGAATTAAATAATTAAAAAGAACTTTCTACTACAACATACATAAAACAATTTTTGACATGTTGCTCACGGAGGAGACAACAACATGGAGACTGGTGGGGGTCGGCTGCATTGGAGGAAGATCTCCAAATCGCTAATCTAACTAAATAAAATCACAAATAAGCTCTTCAATAGTTTAAGCACTCCAGGAAGCGAAACCGAGGAAAAACTGGAGATTTTACATGAGGTTGAAACGCATCAAGATGGTCACAATTTTCAGTAGTGAAGGAGCGATTTAAAGAAGAAGGAATAAGGATGATCGTTTTATTTTTTATAAAATACAAGTATATTATTAATTAATTATCGAAAAAATATGTAATTGAGGTATCATATTTAACTAAAACAATACATTTTAAACTATGAAGAAGTGCTCAAAGCTCAACTCCTTGCCGATTGTTGTCCCCCATTTCAAAAGTGTCGCAAAGAACTATTAAACACGATCCCAGGATTACTCCTTAAGACCGATTATTGCAGTTGTTTTGTCCCAGCGACCCTCTTCCCATCCGGGGACTTATAAAATACTTATTTCACGCCGTCTGCACTCTTCTCTTATTATCCGAATAAGTATAGCTCTCGTTTATAACGAAACAACTACGCTCTTCGTCTGTCTGTCTCAATGTCTATGCAGCAGATAGCATATTTACATTCTACCCCCAGAGTAATCTTCTTTTAGAGCGATTCGTGTAGCGTCACCGTTTCTCTAATTTACAAGGCGACTGCGATGGATTTACATCAATTAGGGATTTTTCTCTTTGTTGCAAGACGCAATGTCGATGTTTGCTCCTCTGATTTTTTCTCAACCCTCGCAATATTTGTTTAGATAGCTTGTTAAGCGTTTGAGTCTCTGTTTATTTATCTTGATGACATTAATTAGTGATTGCAGAATATATATTTTAAAACAACATATATTTATATCTCCGTTTATAAAATAAATCAAAAGTTTTGTGTTATTTAATAACTTTAAAGTGTGATTTGTATGTATAAGACAATGATTGTTAAATATTTTATTAAATTTAAGTTTAAGTAGAGCTTATAAATATTAATTTTAATTTTTGTATCAAATTTAATAGTCAGCTATCAATATTTTGCCTCGTTTTAGCAAAAAATATTAAAACTTTTAAAACACTAACACGAGAGAACGAATATTATATCATGATTTATTTAGTCATTAATTTAATGTAGAAGCAAATTTTCTATTTCTCTATGAGCCTTTTATACTATTTTTTTCCATAACACATAATTCTCTTTGAGTGTAAGGGAATTTTCGTTAGAATATTATGAATAATTTTGATCGAATTTCATATAGGATCTTTTTTTTCAACATACATATTGAATTACAAAAAAATTTCAGCTGTCACTTTGTCACCTTGCCTGTAGGTTTTATTATGTCTGATTGACTTATCCTATTGGTACAAATTTACCCCGTTATAAACCATTGGGCTTACGCCTGTCAGATTATAACGTAAAATAAAAAAAATAGTAAAAAAATTATATATCTAAAAGTAAAACAAATATTTATTAGTATTGTATAAGGTTTATTTAAGAAATTAATAACGTTTACATAGTGTATTATCACACATTTATTGTAAATAGCCATATAATTTGCACATTACATTAAAAACAATCAAGCGTAAAATTTTAAGTATAAACATAAAAATTACCATACAAAATAAATAAAAATTCATCCATGGAAAATTAACTTTATATACATATTATATTTATGAAAATGATAACTATGATTACATCTAAAGAAGATAACCAGATGTTTAACAATTATACGTGTACTTCTCAATAAATCTAATATATTTTGGGTTCAACTATCAGCTTTCAAAGAAATCGAGTTACGTTGTGATATGTATAATAAATAATCTGTACTTTATATTTATCAAATAACATTAGGTTTATTTAAAATTTTGCATAATTTTTCACAGAGGATAAACTTAATACGTGCATAATAAAAACCGCATGCTAATATACGATATACATACATATATAAGTAACTGCATTTTATGAAAATTATTCAGTTTTACTTCTGATTAATACTACTCAAAATGAACTTCTCTTTAAAACTATTTTTTTTCTTCCTAGTTTCCATGGCGATTACGTCACAAGTCTCGGCTTTGCCAATACCAGAACCTGATTTTTTAACAGCTTTGGTTAGTAATTTTATTTAATTATAATAATAATTCATTGTAATTTACTGCTATATTTCAAAGTGATGCATCATGTCTAAGAAGACAACCTATATTATTACTTTAAATATAAATGAATATTTATCTTTTACGTTTTTATCTTTTACTTTTACATGTTTTACTTATTTTTTTCTGTTGTATAGATATTTTTAATACACATATAATAATAATACTATTATTCTAAGCAATATTATACGCACACAAAAATAATTGTACAGTTGGAGTTAATATATTTTTATTTTTTTAGTCAGGTATCGGCAAAAAATTTGCCCATAGTGTTATAGATACTATTAAGGAAAATATACCAACTTAAATAATCTTAAAATGGTTATAAACGGAATGGAAAATAATATTGGGGTATATAAAAAATAAAATATATATTTTACTCTGAAAAATTAGTTTTATTTACGATCATGGATCATGAATATTACAGTCTAGCATAAAGATACTTAAAAGTTTATTCTTTAATAGTTTGGATGGTTAAACACATTTTTAATCATTGTTACTACTACAAGAAATTTGCGTTAAGGCCAGCACGTGCGCTAAAAAAATGAAGATGTTTGTAGTTGGGCCAAGGGCGATAAGACGCGAGGTAGGCTAAAATATTACGCTGATATATGTGTATATTGGACTAAATTATAAATAACATAATATTCAAATTTCTGTAATGAAAAAAACACAGCGAATTTAGAATGAACCTATTTTGTTTATGTATGGTCTTGACTGGTTACTCAGAGTCCGCGGGTTCAAGCCACGACAGCAAACTCGAATTTTATTGATAAAAATGCGCTATTAATAAAAATCGGCTCCAGGTGCAATGTTACGTCAATTTATTATAAATTATTATATTAATCATAATTTATAATTAATTTTATAGATAATAATTAATTATATAGATACTGAAAAGTCTGATGGTTATTATTTACTTGTAGATAGGGATTCCAATCCCGGGCCAAAATTTTGATCCCGGGATTTCGGTATTGCATTTAGTCGATCCCGGGATTCCGGGACCAGTCCCGGGATAATTTTCATGTTATTTTATCAATAAAAATAATTTAAAATGAATAATACAATATATTTTTACATCTGTGTTTTATAACGTACAATGTATAAAGTACGTATAATTTTAGTCTTGGACTTAAAATAGAAAATAATATAATAAAAATAAAAAAGGGAAGGTTATATATTTATTTGAGAAGAAAAAAATGAACTTTTGATAATGAATGTACATAGGTATGTACATTCATAGACACAATTAATTGAAAACATTATTTTGAATAGAACTCACGAAGTTACATCATAGCATCAAGTGTTTTATCATTTAGCCTTGATCTGATTTTGGTTCCTAAGCAGCCTGCTGCTGAAAAAGCACGTTCAGACTCACAGCCTCAAAGATTCACAGATGACACGTGCAACTTGCGCAAGTTTGTACACGAAATATACCGATGTTGTCAATAATAATTCGATTGTGCTTGATAAATCAACCAATCCGAAAAATTCGGGATTATGTTTTATAATCCCAGGACTCATCGGGTATTGAAAATCGTTCGGGATCCCGGGATCCCGGGATTCGGGATCCCGGGGATTGGAATCCCTACTTATAGATATTCATTATGCCTGATTGATTTACCTAATTGGTAAGGCATTTAGACATAATGAATACCGAATGTCATATTTAATACCTACAAAATAATCTCTTAGGAGTAAAATTTTAAACAAATAATTTGTTTATCCTAAAATGCATTCAATTACTCGTGAATTTGATATTATAACTGAGCACACTTTCGCCGATTTTATGTGAAAAAAACTAGAGGATTACTAATACTAGATATAGAAATAGTTTTCGACACGGTGCGGCACGACGGTTTTACGTTTAAATTATCGAAATTAAATTTTCGTGATTAAATACATAAAAGGTTAAAGTAATATTGTTTCGCTAATGAATAAACTCACGATATCACGTAAAATTCCATACGGAGTTCCGGAGTGTAGTTTGATCAGACCGTTCTTTTTATTCCGTTTTTTTAAATACATATAAGATATTTTCTAAGAGGTAAAGAAGCTTATTATTAGAGAATTTTTAATACATAATTTATACGATCTAAGATTAGGAAAATCTAAGTAAACCTAATATTTGATTATCAATCGGAATTCCACTTATAATTGTACAGAGCTGTGCGAAAGGAAGGGAGGGATGATTAGAGACCAAAATTGATATTAAAAATTTAGCTTTAAATATTAGTTTTAAACGAATGCTACAGTATATTTAAGGCATAAACGACATTCTTAATTTTGCTGAAAATCGAAGAAAAATATTTTGTGTGAAATTTATAAGGCAAAGTACTTTTTCATTTCTATCGATAAAGTGCTTACAGTGCGAATATAACAAATTATAAGATATGTTAAGAACATAAAATAATTTTTGCTCCATCAAAGAAAGGTTAATTAATCTTATATAATTAAAACAGAATTTTGAAACAATCTCGAAAAATTGAAAGACCAGAAGCGCAAAAAAAGGTATAATGCAACTAAAAGATTCACTTTATCTGCAGCTTCTGATTCTGAAGGTTTCCCGCCTAGTTAAAAATTATATTTGTAAGCACGCTTTAGTAGTATTAGTTATTTTTAATTTTGTCACTCATTTCATTTTCATATTTCTTAAGTAATAAGTTTACCTTAAAAACTATGCAATCGTTTTGATATGTTTTATTAAATTTTCATTAAACGTTAAAGAAGCTTATTGAAATCGATGCGTACCTCTATTAATTATTGAATTGTTAATTTCGTCAAAAGTGATTAAATGAAAATATTCATAAGCGAATTTTAGGTCTTTTATTTCAAATTTTGTAGTGATTTCATTTCATTTGCGATTTTTTTCCACTGACCAAGAACTGACTTTCATAATTTCTTAAGTTGTTCTACATTGATCATAATAATGGGGCACATAAATAAAAAACCGACTAAGGTTGTTTAAAGTGTTTATTTTAAATGTTTAGTAGGTCCATTATTATTAATATTTACAGCTGCAACCCTTTTTGGCATACTGTCAACTAACGACTTGTTGGTGGACGGGGAAAATTTTCTTCATTCTGCAATTTTTCTCACATCTTAATTTTTGATTTGCAATTGTGAAACCTGTTCTGGTAATTTTGCCTATAAATTCTTCATAGAATTTGGGTCTGGTGACTGTGTAGGCCATCCTAAAAGCGTCAAACCCTTTGACGCCAACTAACTCCTGCTTTTTAGCAATGGCATGGAGCGTTTTCTTGCTGGAATTGGATGATGACATGGCCTGTGCTTGCAAATATCTTCCAGTAGGAATCCATTAAACTGGATTCTAACATTGAAATATTAATGTGCACTATTTATACTACCCTCGCAAGTATAAAGGTTTTCAACCCCTGCTGCTGCCATGCAACTTCAGCCACCACAAAATTTGACTTTGGGTACTATGCAATCAATGAGATATTCTTCTCCGACTCTTCAACGTACGTATACTACACCAGGGGTCGCAAAAATTTTAAAAAATGTTAAAAAAAGTAACATTATTTTTAAAAAATAAAACTCTAAAAATTTTTCAATATATTAGGTTTTTAGTATTTTTTTATATTAACCAATTTTAGTTTAAAATTATCTTAAAGTTGGTTTCATCGGAGCATGACATTAAGGGATGCCCCATTATTATGGCCAAGGCTGTACATCTTGCTTTATGGGATTTAATAATGAGATTTATATGTTGTTATAACATTAGTATTTTCTACCATAAGAACAGATTAAAATTTGGACAAATATTTTTTTAAAAGCCGAAATCTGTGTTTGTGTATTAACAGGAAGGCTACATAAATCGATTTTAGACTTTAGACACAAATTTAGAGCCACTGGTTTTACTGCTTCTAGCTTAAATGTAGTTTTAAATACTATATTTTTGGACTTTCACTAAAAACTTTAAAATTGCTAATAGAAAATTAAATTATTGCTTCTTTGCAAGATTCTGCTAAATTCATTTCATCGAGATTTAAAGTTCCGTTTCTATAACCAGAGGTTCCGTTCCGTTTCTATATATACTTTAATATACATTAATCGTTATAATAGCCTTATCCTACATAGTTTTTAAAATTTAATTTTCATTTCTTTAACAAACTTGATCGAATTTCATACAAAATCTATTTTTTAAACATATTGATTTACAAAAAAAATGTAAGCTGTCACTCTGTCACCTTGTTTTTAAGTTTTATTATGTATATTTTACCCCCTTATAACGCATTAGGCTTTCGCTTGTCAGATTACAACGTAAGATTAAAAAAAATAATTCAATAATAAAACAAATATTTATTAGTATTATATAATGATTATTTAAGAAATTAGTAACGTTTATATAGTATATTATCACAGATTTATTGTAAATAGCCATATAATTTGCACATTACATTAAAAACAATCAAGCGTAAAATTTTAAGTATAAACATAAAAATTACCATACAAAATAAATAAAAATTCATCCATGGAAAATTAACTTTATATACATATTATAGTTATGAAAATGATAACTATGATTACATCTAAAGAAGATAACCAGATGTTTAACAATTATACGTGTACTTCTTAATAAATCT
This sequence comes from Plectrocnemia conspersa, assembly GCF_051122295.1. Taxonomy (NCBI): domain Eukaryota; kingdom Metazoa; phylum Arthropoda; class Insecta; order Trichoptera; family Polycentropodidae; genus Plectrocnemia; species Plectrocnemia conspersa. The sequence goes on from NW_028277177.1 coordinate 16,310,967, forward strand.
AATCTATTTTGGGTTCAACTATCAGCTTTCAAAGAAATCGAGTTACGTTGTGATATGTATAATAAATAATCTGTACTTTATTTTTATTAAATAACATTAGGTTTATTTTAAATTTTGCATAATTTTTCACAGAGGATAAACTTAATACGTGCATAATTAAAACCGTAGGCTAATTATACGATATACATACATATATAAGCAGCTGCACTTTATGAAAATTATTCAGTTTTACATCTTATTAAGCTGCTCAAAATGAACTTCTCTTTAAAATTATTTTTTTTCTTCCTAATTTCCATGGCGATTACGTCACAAGTCTCGGCTTCGCCAGTACCAGGACCTGATTTTTTTAAAACTATGGTAAATAATTTTATTTAATTGAATTAATAATAAATATTTATCTATTACTTTTACATGTTTTAGTCATTTTTTTTTCTCTTGTATTGATATTTTTAAAACACACATAATAATAATACTAGTATTTTAAGAAATATTTTTATATATGCACAGAAAATTAATTATACAGTTGGAATTATTATATTTTTATTTTTTTAGACAGGTGCCACCGGTAAAATATTAATTGATGCACTAGATAATATTAAGGATAGTATACCAGCTTGAATTTAAAAGTCGTAATAAGAGTACCTCTGCAATGTGTAGATTATGAAAACATGTTTTATTATATTTAATTACAGAAATCTAAAATTTTGTGTTATATTGCTATACAATGCTTAACATTTAAAAAATATTTTCTTTTGTATATTGAAGGCCGTTTAGTTTTTACTGCTTCGTTTAAACGGTCGAGTTGACTGAATTTGTCGCCGATCAATTAATGTCTAATTTTAGTGATAAAATTAAGGAAAAATTACCACTTTGAATAATTCAAAAATAGTTATAAGCTGGATGAAAATAATATTGGGGTATTTCAAAAATTAAATATGTATTTCACTCTGAAAAATTAGTTTTATTTACTAATATGGATCATGAATATTACTGTCTGACATGAAGATGGTTAAAAGTTTCTTCTTTAATTGTTTGAATGGTTGAGCACATTTTTAATCATTGTTACTACTACAGAAAATTAGCGTTAAGACCAGCACGTGCGCAAGAAAAATGACGATGTTTTGGGACAAATTGGGCCAAGGGCGATAAGACGCAAGGTAGGCTAAAATGTATATTGGACCCTAATGGATATATTCTACCCTATTGGATATTTTGGAAAAAAAGATTAAACATATTTTTTTCTACTATTATGAACAATTTAGTATTTCAGTAACTGCCGTTATATCAGAAAGATCTTTAATAAGCTAATCAAAAACTATTTAACATCTTAAATAGCTCATGCCAGACTGAGCTATTTGTGTACACTTTCGATTAATAGTATACACAAATTAATTATTAGATAGAGAGAGAGTTAAAGACGATGTTGCCACCCTGATGGCGAAAAGATAAAGTAAAATAAAATAGATCTAAAATACAACATAAAAAATATTATTCCTGGAGTAAAGCTAAAAGAGAAAAAAAAATATAAAGGTACTGTATTCAAATTTTCTTGAAGTCGGAACAAGAAAAGTCTTGGTATTTGAACATAGGTCTTTCAGGGCAATAATAGTTATACCACTTATTATTTTAAATGTACGCTAACGATTCAGCCATCATAAATATGTAGTTCTTACAACCCTGAAACCAATATTTAGCACATAAATCTCAATTATAAGGAAAAATATAATTAAACAAGCTATAAAATATTCTTGAACTAATTCCAATATTATCTTAAAGTCAACTTAATTTAAAAATATTAAAATAAAGCGATAAAAAATAAATGTGAAACATAAAATGCTAGCATAATGAACAATTTTATAAATATTACTTTACATATAAATATATGCAATGATGAAATTATACAAATAAATTACCGCTGAAATATGTCAAGCGTTGATCCATTATATTTAAATACTTTTTATCTGTTTTTTACATCAATATTATGCATATTGTGCAATGCACATTGCCAAAACGCACGTCGTAATGAAAATAATTATCGAATAATTTGGTTTTTAAAAAAAGTTTTAGCCATGAATGATATTAAGAATTCAATATAAAAAGTATTTATTTACTGCTTGAAAATATTATAAAATTTTATAAAAACACATATATACGTGTGTTTACAATAAAAACACATATGTACGTGTGATCATATTTAATTGTATTAATATAAAAATAGATATTCGGACATAACATAAACTATCTTATTTATTGAATACAATACAAATAAGATAATTTTATAAGACTAACAAAAATAAAATAATTTACAAAACTTCCTCGATAAGCTTTAAGGATCTAAGCTAAAGTAATTAACATATATTAAGTTTACGTTTCTTTTTCTTAATGGGTATTTTATATATGATAATAATTGAAATGTATATTTTAATAACCATAAAGTGTCTACGATGCACTTTACGAGAAGAACTTTCTGTAGCTGGTCGGCGCGTAGGAAATTATTCAGAAGCAATACGGGGAATAAAGTGTGGTCCTCACATGGTCTGGATGTTAATGGGTCCCATGGGCGACCTCTGCAAACTTTATTGCCGGAGCACTCATAAATTGGCCAAAATAATTAAAATCGCAAGTGTCCACGCTACGTCCCACAATTTAGCCAGGGTGAAGTAGGGACTCGCGTGCCTTCGCAGCGACACTAAAATGCGCTAAGTGGAACTTATGGACTATTCCTCCAGCACTTTGATCGTTATGGTCACGGTAAATTCACATATGAGACGGTAAAAGACAATTATTGCGTTTATACTAAATTCACTTTATCCAACTTTAATTGAATCTAACGCAAACATTTGGGATACATATATATGTTTTTATCTTTGGAGTGCCTCACATTTATGACTATCCTTTTTAACATTCTCCGTATAAAACTAACACCCTGTAAAATAAATATTTTTAAATCTTTATATATTATGAATCGTAAACTGTATACTTATAGCTATTTTCTATCGTTTCCCTATCCTGCACGATGTAAGGGCATTAAAGATGGAGGCACCCGGACACTAACAACTAAAACTTGCTATAATAAAGTGCTTCATACTGACCTTAAACTGGGATAAAACTCATTTCAAACACCACAATAGGGGTGTAAAGGTTCAATATATGCATTTCGCCTAATTGTAAAGGTAGAAAATAATTGCAATTCGTAACTTACAGTTAAAATAACATGTAATTTCAATACCTATAATAATATAATACATACTTTATTTATAAAATTGAAATTAAATAATAGATTAATTTTTTAGCTTAAAAATCAAACTTTTTAATATATAATTCAATTTTCTTAGATGCATGATTTAAATTTGTCATGTTACAAATTTTTAATTATTTAATATACACTTTGACATATGTATATAAAAAAAAACGCATTCAACTAAATATTATATACATTTTTCCATAACAACATTTTGCGATTATAACAATATAAATATTTTACGATATGTGTCATGTTATGTGTGTAAATATTAGGTATATCCAGTTTTTTGCTATAAAATATGCATCATTTTCACATATTTTACATAGTATACATATTTTTATTTATTCATTACATTCACATTTCTCTATTAATTTTTATGTGTGAGTAATCCATTAAAAAACCTAACACACACCACATAAATATTTGCATACATATAAACACAAAGACGTTAAGACTAAAATACCTTTGTATACTGTATTATGAAAGAAGTAAAAAATATTCAAAAAAGAAAAACAATAGGTTTGTGACGTACAGATAAAAAATATTGACTCTTGGACAATTAATACTCAGGAAAAATCATAAAAAACAATTACAATAAAAAAACTTTTTATAATATAATAATAAATTTAATTCAAAATACTTTATCGAATTTTACAAATTCAATAGACATTCAGAGCTCACAAAATAAAAAATAGTAGATTTACACGTTTAACATTATTAAGGAATTAACATAATTATATTTACTAACAAAGAGTCGGACTACTATAATAAAGTATAACTCTAGAGTTGCAAAAAAACTACTTTTTTAATAATCGAATATTTATTTTTGTTAACACTATTTCGTACCACAATAAGAATATTTAATGTTATCAATTACAAACTAAATTCTAAATGGGTCACCTGTTTATATTAATTGCATTTTTTTTAATTATACATAGTTTATAATAAATGCATTAAAATATAAGTTTTGCCTCCTCAATAATAATTTAGTATAAAGACTGGGTGTCATGCTCTGGAGAAAAAGGGCACAGGACAGGCTAGAGTTCAGAAATTTTCTGGAGGCAAGCAAGGCCTGTATTGCCTAGAAGAAGAAGAGGAAAAAGAATACTTACTATGGGTTCTTAGCTTATTTCATTTTTAATTTAAATATTGTAGTACATATATTGTAATGATCTTGAAAAACTCATCATTCATTTGTGAACAACTAGTTTTACTTATACTGAGCAGTAAAATTATAAATCAGTTGTTTGATACAATTTTCAGTTAATAAAATTATATTTATACTAGGAAAAATATAACTGTATTTACTATATAATACACATTTACTGAAACTTATTCACTACCACTATGCGATAAAAAAATCTAATATTTAACGAGATACTTCTATTATCAAAATTATATTTTATAGTTTTATTTTAATATGTAAAAAGTTTATTATATTCAATGTATAATGTGTATCACGATTTAATAAGAACATTAATCAAAATTGATTAAAAAAATATTCTAGATAGAAAAAATATTAATTTTGCAGAAAATTATAAAAGTTTACTCATGTAATAAGCAAATTGCAAAACTAATGCAATTTTACATACAATTTATATTGGTATAAAATTTAAATACGGTTTAACACACGTGCATAATTATTAAGAAAATTAGTATGTTAATGCATACTATTTTATATATTATTATATTATAATCGCATATGAAAATAATTCGCATATCAAATGAAAAAATCCATCATATTTTTTTTAATATATAAAAGGCACATGATATGTTCAGTATATTCTTATTTTAAAACACATCTCAAATAAAATATACATATTTATAGACCTTAAGGTTTAAACAACCACAAGTAAGTCAATTTTACTATAGCAAAGTTATATATTTTTTTCATTTAATAACATAATTTAAAACCTACACAAAGAATTCGGTTAATAAATTATTTTCAGTTCAATACAAAAGTATCCTTTCAAAATAATTATTTTAGAATTCCAAAAGTAATTTTAAATTATTATTGCATCCTCAAAAAAAAGAATTATTATTTATTACTTTGTCAGTAATATAGTTCAAATGAATAATACAGTTAGTGACTATTAAAAAAAAATAATAATAATAAAACCTTTTAAAACAAAGATTTTATTTTATTGTTTATTTCAATTAGGTTTATACGCTTATTAATTAAATACAATTTGGTTTAAAACAATAACAATCATTTTAACTGTCAATTATTTTACTAATTTTTAAGGTACACTATTCAATATACATGTAGTGAAAATATCATTGAAAATAATAAGAAAAACATTAAGATTCTTAGTTTACAATACTTGGTCGTTTATTTTACAGCTAGCGTTCTATTAACCAATTATTCTTAATTTTATTAGGTAAAATGAACTTTACTTACGCCTTCTTAGTCGTGGTAGCTCTTCTTATAGCTGGAGCAGAAAGCCAGGTCTTTTTATCATACATACTTATAAAAATAAGCATATAAATCTATACCTAATACGTTTTCTAAATTGTAATTTTAGCCCGAAGAACACCACGGAAATAAACCAGGTGACATAAAGACAGGACGATAAGCCCAGTGTAGTTTAACATAAATATAATTGAGGGCTAATAATTTGGATTGTTTCCATGTAAATATATTATGAAATAAATAAATATCTGAGTGTCTGAGGCAATTTTTTTCCAACCATCTCCACACCACTGGTCCAAACAGTCAATTGCCAAAAGAAAAGCTGAACAATTCGCACGATAAAATTGCATATATAAACAGCTGTTTTTGAGGAAAAGTATATAGTATCACTGTTCATCTCTGAGAATTATCAAGAAGCATTCAAGATGAATTATTTCTCTTTAAAAATGCTATCATTCTTTCTAATCACTATGATTGTTACGTCACAAGTATCAGCCGCTCCAGAACCTGCAAGTAAAATGAACCCATTAAAAAAGATTGTAAGTTAATTTCTTCATTTTTATGTATGATCATTTGAGTAATATAGCTAATATCATAACAATAACAACATCCATTAAAAAAGCGTACATTCATTGATTGAGATAATGAATTTAATTTTTGATTCAAATAGTATTTATTAATAATTTTTCGATTGCTGCATGTAGCTTGTATGTATGTATTATACACACACATATACAACGCATCATATGTATTTTTTTGTTTTGATATTTTATATAGACATAGTTGTTAATTGACCTTGTACTTTTAAATTTATTTGTTTTTAGGGAAATCTTATCAAAAGCATAAAAAGTACATTTACGAAGCTAAATCCACTTTTCAACAAGAGCAAAAATGAAAAATCATTAGGATGATGAGTATAATCTATACACTACAAATATTTTATTGTAAAAATAATTAAAAAAATTATATTTTATTTTTAAAACTGCACATCACTGTTTTTAATCACCTTGCTTGGGCGTAAATCAAACAACGGAAAATCCTACGTTTTTCAGTCAGATAAAAAAATCCTACTAATATTGACTAACACCAGGTTTGCCCTCAAGCCGAGCAGAAGATAAACGACATGCGAACGGGGAATTTTTATAATGAGTAAAATATTTTTCTTGCCACCACCCCTTGGGTTACTGTTGACCCTTGGCGGGAGAAAAAGGGTGTAAATATATAGTCTAGCTACATTGGGGACATTATTATTTTTTTAGGGGGTGTTTTACGTGCAAAACGTTGCGACATTTTAAATACATTGCATATTTATATGTACAATTCTATAAATATGCCATTATTTTTTTCTCTCACTAAAAATCGACCAAAAGAAAATGCATTAAAAATACACCTACTAGAAAATATTTATATATTATATAATAAGCTCGTAGATATGATTATGTGTTAGAGAATTTATATAGTTGATAGTTACCTATAATTAATTGTAAGGTATAAGGTAATACGTTCATGATATGAACTTAATATGACGGAAATAATATAATTATAAATTATGTTATAAATAAATTAAAAATAAATAAGTTATTCGATAATAATAACATATATTTAATTAATAACACGCGTATTTTACGATAATAATAATTGATTATTTACAAAATTTAATTTACAAAATCTATCAACAGATGTCTATACATTATATATTACAACTTTTAGCGATTTATATGTAAAGCAATATACTATTCCTATAATAAAATTATAACTACCTTTCAAATATCAAATATCAAATATTTATAGTAAATTTACAAATTGTATGTTATTACAAATCTGTTTTACATCTAATAATAAAATCAACCTAAATCATTTTGTTTCAATATAAAAATAAATAAGCTGATTATTATGTTAGTACAAAACTATTCTTTATTAATAATAATTCTCGCGTTGGGTGTCGAAAAAGAGATCAAGCGGGAGAAGTATCTACATATAACACGCGGTAATCATGAAACGCATTTTCAAATGCAGTTATGTTCATAGTGATAATGTAATGAATAAATACAAATATTAGATTACTATAAGTAAATTTTTTTTTTTTTTTTTGAATTTTGTATCTTCATTTAAAGACATTTTTAAGACATTAATACGTAAAAATATTAGGTATCTTTTATACCCAATTTAAATTAATTAAGAAATTACTAACATACTGCCTTTATTGTTATATCCATATGAAACTTTGATCGCTATTTTATTTAACTATCGTATATCTAAAATAAATAAGAATAAAAATAACAAAAATATATAAATTATATTACTCGATTCAATCCGATCAGAACGAATTGACCGTGTGTGTTTCGAGTTTATTTTTCGCCATAAAATATATTTTCATATATTTGTTGTACTCTCCCAGATAAATTCGCCTTTATCTAAAACATTCATATATTACATTTGCTAAAATGATAATCTAAATCTCTTTGTTGGGTCTCCGTACGAGATTGGACGGTAAGAGACAACAGAACGAATTTCTATGACCTCTTGCCCGTACGCATGATTTATCTCTTTCGCAAACTCCCATTTTCGCGAGATTTTTTTCTCTTGTATCTCTCTACAAGCGCAAGATTTTTTTTATAAAAAAAATCATAATTTTTAAGCACAAAATACGCGAAAATATTGTCGTCGAATGCTTTGTGATGTTTGAATCAACAAAAGCATATTTTTTGCTATTCTCATCTGCTTGTATAAATATATATGTTCATACTTTATTAAATAAAATCTTTACCATTTATTTATTTTTAAATATATAAATTAACTTCATGATAAAAAACAAGCAAAATAATGTGAAAATCTTAATGGGGTACAAAACACTCTCTAGCAAAGCAAATATCCGATAACAGACTTAATTTAGAAGTAAATTGCTTTCATTAAGTTATCGTTATATTTTGTGGAAATATTTGCTTAACTAAATAAATTGATAATTGCATATACATAACTTCAATAAATTATACTTAAAAATATAGTACTTATAGAATAAAATTTTTATTTTTTATCAAACGTGTTTTTATCCAAATTTGTAATTGCGTATGTTCATAATTTAATAATAAATATAACCAATAAAAATATATATTTTCTGCTCGTAAATTTTAATAAATCATATCAGCTAACATTATACCTTTTGGTAGAGCAATGAAACAACTGAAAAAACTTACTGAAAATACGGTAAAAATAATGCTAAATTATACCCCGAAAATAAGAAAAAACTTGAGTAACCTTTAAAAGTAACGTGTAAAAATCAATATTATGATGAATTTATAAATCTGAAAATTTATTTGAAAATGTAAATAAAAGATTATAATTAAGATGTGATTAAAAGATTAGTCTTTAATACCGTTAGAAATATATTTTATTAATAATAGCGTAAAAAATAAATTAAGATATGTTATTGTAGGAATATTAATTATAAAATAGCCTGATATATCATATTGTATATCCATCTAACTTTTTACAAATAATGTGTATGCAGAAAGATTTTAATATCTGCAGAATAGAGGAAAGAGGACTGGTTTGATTCGTATAATTTTATTGTATTGTTTTATAATTATTTCTCTTGCTTACTCTGACATATTTTTTGTGCATTATTTTTATATTTTTGTATTGTGTTGTGATAATACAATGTATTGTTTGTTTATTTTCGACAATAGTGACGCATTGGGTTATTCGTTTGATCATGATGACATTAAATAAAATAAATAAATAATCAAATAGCAACAATAATAAACTGTCGGTATGAAGATTGTATAATAAGTGTTTTACGTGTTTTTTTAATAATTTATAAAATTTTGCATTAATAAGATTATTTATTGCAGATACTGACTTAAATAATTAATAATTAATTAATTAAATAAATAATTAAATATTTAATTACAAGCAGATATTTGTAATAATGATTTATAATCTGTGTAAAAAAATTATATTGTTATTTAAATTTAATATCAATATTTTTCACGCATCAATTGATTTTATCTTACTGGCGAATTATTCATCTTATTTTTAGTCTTTCAAAAATTACTTAAACTCTCATTGCGTGAACAAGTAGCTCTCAAAGATACTGAAATTATGAAATCAATACTCTATGTACCTGCTTCGACATTAAATTTAGAGAGACGCTGTTCGATACCGAATCTACTCTCAAGTCGCATTAGAAACTTTACGCTCGAGCCGATCATGCGCACCAGCACGCGCACCACAGTTTTGGGGATTTTCTCCCCGCCCACGTCTGCAGTCTGGGCGGGAATCTCGTTGCACGTGAAAGCGAATCAAAGTCGAAGCCCGCCCAACGGAATCAATCAAAGGAGAATTTCGAGAGAGAGACTATGCGAAACATTTCTCTATTGTACACTGAATGAATATTCATCAACACAGCTGCGAGATATAGCCACTTGAATTATACATACACATATATGATACATGTATACCCCTAAAATTATATAAAATACAAACAAGCAATATATTATGTATATGACATTAAAATAAAACAAGTTGTTAAAACAACAAAGATTTAGTATAAATATTTTTTAAATAATTGTAGATAAATCTTCCACAAAATTGTTTAAAAATTATTTAGCCGTTAATGCTTTATTTTGAATATATATTTTTGTATATAAATATAGGTGACTGCTTGACTGGACTAGAGCTTATAATCAAAGTGGAAGCGGCTGCGTTTATCTGCACTAGACCTTCAAAGTTGTCTTCTGTGCCATTCAGCGTGTAAGTTTCGAAGAGAAGTAGAAGTTCAAGTTCACTTCAGAAATTACTTTCTTGCGGTAGCGTTCTGGCTTATATAATATATAATCGGGGAAAGTAGGGAAGATCAACAGTCTATCATCAATACTCTATCGACTCTTTAAGCGATTTGGATAATTTGGGGCGGAACTTTCGGTCTCCTTTCTCCGTGAATTTGGGATATCGATAATTTTGAGCCACACTGGACATCTCATCGAGGCATTCTGAAACTGCAGCCTCTACCCTGCACCCACGGAGCGAAGCCCTCCTTTAATG